>NC_138780.1:135213360-135813360 GCF_965119305.1 Pelophylax lessonae
ATTGAGTACAGGTGTGTGTGGGGGGGGGGTGGGGAGGGTTGCTCAACCTCGATAGTCTGGTCAGACCGAATACATAATAAACAGGCAAAAAATTTGGGGGAGCATACCCATGTATTTCTAAAGCTGCTGCAGCTATGAACCAAAAGACATGTATATTAAAAAAGAATAGCGCGCAAATGCAAAAGAAATAACTACCAAATCTGAAGACAATCCATGAATAAAAATGGGGGTTTGGTCCCACCATATGGCCATATCGTGCTCAAGCCCACTACTGCGTCAAAGTACCCCATTATCAGTGGGTCCTACACTATCCATGAAAAAGAGATGAATCCAGCCTAACCCTTGGAGATAATACTCCTTGCTTTGCATCGACGCAATGCAAAGGAGGCTCCCAGGACGCAATGCAAAGGAGGAAGTAACGTCAGGGGCCACAGCCGCATAAGGAGGAAGTGGAAGGAAGGTAAGTTCATTTTCATTAAAAACAAGGTAAGTGAAACAAAAAAAAATATTAATTATCCAATTCTTTTTCAGGATTTTTTACTGTAACTGATGCTGTAAAGTTCTTTTTTAGGGTGGAACTGCCGCTTTAAGTGCACACACATTAGTGTTAACACCTGTAGCTAATCAGCTGCCCGATAGTCCTGAACCCAGAATATAGACATTTAAAAACATCCTAAATCACAACGCTTTGACCAAAGGAAAATATGAATAGAAAAAAAATAAATAAATAGAGAAAACATATGAGAGAGAGTAAAAATCAAAGAGAAAGGGATATAGAAACCCCCTGATCCCTAACTGGACAAGTATATTTACAATGAATGCACAAAGTATATGAATACATTAGACAATGCATGGAAAAGGATCTACACATCACAAGCACGAAGCGCCATTACAGGGCTTAATCTCAAACAACAATGACAATTAGGTGGCCTTATAAAAATTACATAAACTCCCTCCTCCCTGAAAAAGGTGCCTGCAGTGCCCTTATAAAACCTTTTCTGATTTAAAAAATAACACCCTAACCCTAACAAAAAAAAAAATAACAAAATAACCTTAAACCCTAACCCCTAGTCCTAACCATAACCAGTGAGGTGGGGGTGCCTCATGTGGGGAATATACAAGACATTAGGTGAATATGAACGTATATACAACTTTGGGAGAGACTATGGGAGGAGAGACATCTAATGGACAAAGATATGTAATGCAGCTTCCATAGAACCTGTTAGCTTTACTACAGATGTTAATTCTAATATACATGGATACTAATATATATATATATTGTAAGGGGTTGGCTCGGTAGCGGGTGTGGGTGACCCCTTGAGTGGGTTCGTTACACAGAGAGACAGCCGAAGAGTGGTTGAAAACAACGGCCTATGGTTTATTCTTCCAATTTGCTGGAAACAAGTGCAAGCATCCAAACAGTATAAATCAAACAAACATAAAATAAACCCTGGCCACTTGGGGCGTCTACCTTCACAACACAGGAACCTACCTATGGAGACTGTCACAACCTACTGCTGGGCAGACACTGCTGGTCATACAGCAGAAAACCAATAGTCTATTTGTTTTCTTTTCACACAGAAAAAGTCAACATCACCTCACCTTCAGAAGTCTCTCAGCTCACTGCTCTCCTTAACGCACAAAGCCTCAGGATGCAGCAATCAGTAGTCATCCTCTGGATAACTTATAGATGCCTTAATTGCCTCATTCTGAATAGCTGAAGCTTTCCAACGTCCTTAAATCTTTCTGGCTACCTCTGCAGCCGACACCTGATAGTAATTGGTGAATTGTCTAAACAAGGCAGAAATGTATCTCCCGTCTGTGACAACACCCACAGATTTACCTGACTTCCTGTCACAATATATATATATATATATATATATATATATATATATATATATATATATACTGTATATATATATATATATATATATATATATATATATATATGAGAGATAAACTATTGGTTCTGTTATTTTTTAAACATCATTAACAAATAGAGGGATGAAGAATAGACTGAAACATACAGGTGCATCTCAAAAAAATTTAATATCATCAAAAAGTTAATTTATTTCAGTAATTCAATTCAAAAAGTGAAACTCACATATCATATAGATTCATTACACACAAAGTGATATGTTTCAGGCCTTTATTTCCTTTAATTTTGATGATATGGCTTATAGCTCGTAAAAACCCAAAATTCAGTATTTCAGAAAATTTGAATATTTCATAAGACCAATAAAAAAAAATAAAAAAAGGATTTTTAATACAGAATTGTTGTCTTACTGAAAAGTATGTCCATGTACATTATAGTATGCTCTCAATACTTAGTGGGGGTTTCTTTTGCAAAAATTACTGCATCAATGCGGCTGTGTTATGAGGTGTTATGGAAGCCCAAGTTGCTTTATTAGTGGCCTTCAGCTGGTCTGCATTGTTGGGTCTTGTTTCTCTCATCTTCCTCTTGACAATACCCCACAGATTCTCTATGGGGTTTAGGTCGGGCGAGTTTGCTGGCAAATCAAGCACAGAGACAACATATTCATTAAATCAGGTATTGGTACTTTTGGTAGTGTGGGCAAGTGACAAGTCCTGCTAGAAAATGAAATCAGCATCTCCATAAAGCTATTCAGCAGAGAGAAGCATGAAGTGCTCTAGAATTTCCTGGTAGAGGGCTGCGCTGACTTTGGACTTGATAAAACACAGTGGACCAACACCAGCAGAGGACATGGCTCTCCAAATCATCACTGACTGTGGAAATTCACACTGGACCTCATGCAACTTGGATTCTGTGCCTCTCCGCTTTTCCTCTAGACTCTGGAACCTTGATTTCCAAATTAAAAGCAAAACTTACTTTCATCTAGTCCTTTTATTACTTAGCCCAGGTGAGACGCTTCTGACATTGTCTCTGGTTCAGTAGTGGCTTGACACAAGGAATGCGACAGTTGTAGCTCATGTCCTGGACATGTCTGTGGGTGGTGGCTCTTGAAGCACTGACACCAGCCATAGTCCACTCCTTGAGAATCTCCCCCAAATTCTTAAATGGATTTTGCTTCACAATCCTCGCAAGGCTGCAGTTATCCCTGTTGCTTGTGCACCTTTTTCTACCACAATTTTTCCTTCCACTTAACCTTCCAATAATATGCTTGGATGCAGCACTCTGTGAACAGCCAGCTTCTTTAGCAATGACTTTTGTGACTTACCCTACTTGTGCAGGGTGTCAATGTTAAGTGACTATATAATCTTGAGGAATGTGAGAAAGGAACGTTTATACTGAAAATTATGTGGTATTCCATGCAGTTACAGATGCGGGTGTAGCACCCTACATGGTAGGTGCTAGGTAAAGTATAGTGGGCCTCGTCTGCTTAACAGCAGGGCCATGCTTTTCACCTGGGCTGTCATGTCTCCCAGGTGTGGCTGTTGAGACTGGGGAGTCTCCCCACTGGACTTAATGAGAGGGTTCTCATTGGGCAGTGGAGGAAACCCAGCCAATGGTTCACTCAGACCTGTGTCTACCCCAGAAAGGCAAATTATGCTGCACAGCATTCTAAGAGTGGGTATAAGTTCGAGGGGAGCACATGACGCAGCATCTTTGGCGGGAAGCAGAGTAACGGGAGGGAGAGTGCGGCTGTCTCTCCTCCTTTCGGAGGAATTGGGTGTCCCAGGCAGCTTGTCTGAGGGGACAGAGGACTGAGCTGAGCTGCAGAGAGGATCCGGTGTGCGAGGACCAGCGGAGCTGAGAGGGGTCGAGTTTCAGGAAAGCCTTCCCAGTTTGTGAGTACTGCAAACTGCCCCTGGGGGTCTGCCAAGTGAGAGGGGACCACTCCAGAGAAGGTCAGAGGGATCCGAGAGCTAGCTAGCGGGTGCAGGAAGCAAGTGTACAAGGGGGTGCCAGAGTTGACCCTGAAGTTTAACGAAGAAGTGTTCAGTGTACAGCGTGCAGTGTACAGTGTTGAGAGTTGCAGCAGCAGAAGCAGTTTACAGAAGCTACCTCAGTCAGGGAGGACTGGAGGGAGCAGTGTTCAGGACTTTTGAGCTAATCAGAGTGTCAGAAGTCAGTTCTCAGTACAGTCCAGGACTTTTGAGTTAACCAGAGTGTCAGAAGTCAAGTTTCAAGTACAGTACAGCAAGTCAGTGTTTTTGAAGCGCCAGCAAGCATTGGTCGGCCCCCAGCCGGCGTCAAGACAGCGCTGAAAGGCATTTTTCTTCAAATGTCCCATTTTGGA
This sequence comes from Pelophylax lessonae, assembly GCF_965119305.1. Lineage (NCBI taxonomy): Eukaryota > Metazoa > Chordata > Amphibia > Anura > Ranidae > Pelophylax > Pelophylax lessonae. Next base: position 135,217,584 of record NC_138780.1, read on the forward strand.
CCTAGTTGAGCCAGAGGAGTATCCCACTCATTCCCTTCTCCCATCCCCAATATAAAATAAACAAAACAAACCAAAGATGCTGGACTGGTCTTTGACTCAATTCTCCCACTTGGGTATTCAGCTTAAAGGGGCTGCTGGCGTTTCCGGTAACTATGGCAGACCCACATCAGGCCCAATGCCTGGAAAATCTGCCACACGGGCCAATTAAATTGCAATTTGCATAAAAGAGATGAGAAGCCTGTGGGGGTGGGATGTAACAAATAGACTAGGGTATGTAAAAACAGACATTCAATTGTTCATTATTTCTTAACGTCAGCATCTGGGGCTCTACGGTGCTTTCCTTCTTGTTCCTTGACATCTGGGTCTTCACTCTTTTACAGCTTTTAAACAGGCCTTTGCTCATCTACTACGAAAGGGGCTGAGATTGCGGAGGTGTCCCCATACCATTAATTAAAACCAATTCTCTGTGTCCATATATATATTGTTCTTGCGATTTTATTTCTCACATATATATTGATTCTGTTTTTTTACCATTTTTATGCTTATTTATCTTGCACCGATTTGCACAATCAACCAATTAAGGGAGTCTATTCTGATGTTTATTTGATTTTTGATATTTGCTATACAATTTTTACACCGGTAATACACTTACAGTAAACCCCCCTCCATTGCGGGGGTTACGTTCCGGACCCAGCCGCGAAAAGTGAAATTCCGCGAAATAGAAAAACCCTATTAAAATGCATTGTAGGCATGATTTTTTTACTGTCACTGTACGTGTAGAAGCATTTTAAGGTCTTTAAACACACTTTTAAAACAATAGAAACTAATTTAAACACATAAAAGATACTTAGAGACAGAGCAAGAGCTATGAAGAACACAAAAATCTTTCATTTTTAATGATTTATATAGTAAAATAACATTACAAAAAAAAAACGCGAATTACCGGGACCGCAAAAACTGAACCGCGATGTAGCGGGGGATTACTGTACCATTTAGAGAGTAATAGAGATATTGGCATCTATGATTCGTAGCAAGCGCTGTATTTGATCTTCTATGAGATCATATATTTTATACAAATTTCAGTATGATGGCCCTTTTTTTGTTTATGTATCTTTTGATTTGATAATTAATAAATTGCAGGTGAGTCTCAGTACTCCTGGACTTTTGATTTTTGTTACTGGAGGCCGATTATAAGTATTTGGAAGCAATCCTATTTCCACCCTCCTGTTATGTAAAGACGCCCCTGACGATGTCTTGCTTATGATGAAACGTGTAGGGTGGAGCCCGGCGTGTGATGTCATCCCAGGTACCAGGAACTAAGCGGGGCACGGCCATATTCTCGGTTGGAAACTCTGTGCAGGCACTTTGAATGCTGTTTTGAATCGACTACCATGTAAGTGTTTTTTTTTACCTCCAATTAAATTACGTTTTAAATATTTTTGGAAGGCAACATGGTTTAGTATCATATATTTCTGGAGCTTTACTGTCTGTTTGATACAGCCATTTGGCCTAAGTCGTTAATTGTCATCTTGGAATGCCAGTACAGCAAGTTACCCAACAGGGTGTTCGTAGTAAGGAGTCATAAATGGGAATTCATATCCTAAAAAGGTTTTGTTCTCTTAGAGGACTCCTGATGTGATGTATGGGGGTAGAGGAACATCAGCTTAGACCTCCTGCGGAGGTGCAAATTAAAATGACTGATTTCCTGAGTTACAGCAACCTCAAAGGCCAGCTGTTACTGGAAGATGACCCAGGTAAAAAGCAGTGATTCATAGACGAATTGTGCCCTTATTGGAGACCATAGCATGCTTCCTGGAAGATGGTCAGGGGAAGAATATAGTTCCTGGTGATTAGAAAGGGTGGTCTCCTATGGATTTTCATTGGACAGAGGACTATACAGGCAGGTAGAAGGTGTATGTGTGGGTGATGTCTGAGTGTGATTTAAAAAGTAATGGCCAGCTAGAGTACTTCCTCTTTACCATTGAGCCCAGCTGAGAGATACCGAATACAGAAGATGACCTTACGTAAAGTATTATCTATGTTTTTTTTGTTTTATATGCTCTGTAGTCTTCTTGTAGTGTTTTGTGTTAGCATCTCTACTTTCTTTGTAAATAAATGAGATCCTTGCTTTTTTAAGCAGTGTGTTTATTTCTATAGCTAACACTGTTAACTACAGGGTTTAGACAAGATAATACATAAATTGCGCACTCCCCTATTTAAAAAAAATAGGGGAGATCCAAAACCACCCCATATTTATTTAAAACATATTACACTATGAGGGGCATTTATTTGCTTTATTGAGAGACACATATTGCGGACCCAGGTATGCTTATGGGAGATCCTTTATTGGTGTGGCACTAAGATTTGGAACCTTACTGATGGGATACTAGATGAAGGAGCCATCCTGGAGGTTGCCTAGGATCACGTTTATGCCTTTTTGACTCTTTGTAATAAGGGATCAGGCAGAAGAAAGTGCCTTGGTGCGTGCTGGGTGACTGTATAAATGCCAAGGGCACATATGCTTTTGGTCTTTAGCTTCTCCTCTGTAGAAGCTGCCATGCTGCCTCAGATGGTCGACCTGAGGGCCTGAAAGCCAAATAGGAGCTGAACGTAGAAGTCCTACAGAGCTGACTCGAAGGGAGACACTGGAAAGGATCTGATTCTGCCTACAGTGAGCACAGATCTGTGTCATGGGGCCTGTCCTGTGAGGGCCATCCCTTCAGTTAGAAGAGTCAGTGGACAGGTGTCAGTCAAGGGGATACTAGAGTGTCCTGAAGATAATGTAGTTGCATCAAATCTGCTGCTAAAGAGAGCATGAAGACTTAATTCTTCCATACAAGTGGCAGTATGGTTGACTGCTTCCACAAATAACCTGGTGAGGCCAAGTGAGAGTTGTCCTTATCTACTGTGAATAATTCAGTTGGAGTATCACACTATTCCCTTCTCCCATCCAAGTTACACAAACAGGAGTAAGGATGGATGTGGGAAAAATCCCCTAATGACTGTCTGCAAGTAATCAGAGGGAGACCCAGGAAGTCATCACACAGCAAGCCCTACAGAGACACTCTTATTCTAAGACACAGGCTGGAGGGGCATGACACAAATGTATATTTATTATGATGATTTAAAAGTTTATTGATATTTATTTATTTTTACTCTCTATTCCAAAGGCATTTTTTTTTTTTAACATGTGACCAGCAGCAGAAGAGTAGAAGCTCCTCCTGCTTATATTTCCCTGCAGACAGGCCGGGAAAGATCTGGGTCATGTAACAGCTGTATATTGATTAAAAAAAGGTACTTTTGTTTTTATTAAAATAATAAGAGTGCCATCATCCATATACAGAAATAGAAGGGACAATGTAAATTAAACAGTGTGTGTTTAATATCACTTACAAAATTAAACTATTTGGTCAGATCTACAGTATGCAGGGCCGGTGCAAGACTATTTTTCGCCCTAGGCAAGACCAGCTACTTGCGCCCCCCCCCCCAAAAAAAAAAAAAAATGAACTCAATAATTCTTGCGCTAAAACTCCGGCCTAACACTAAACCGATGACCTGTAGCGGCTTTACGTATGTGCGCCCATGAAACGACGAAAAACTTCAGTTCCCTACATTTTTTCTTAGGCAATGCTTTAAACCCCCTACAGGTCATCAGTTTAGCATCAGGCAGGAGTTCTGATGGTAAAATTATTTCTCTCACTCCGGTGTGCGCTGTGATACAAATCATGTATAGGGCAATCATACAGTACAGTATACAGGTGGGGGACAGGCAGCACTAGCACTGAGGTGTACAGTATACAGGTGGGGGACAGGCAGCACTAGCACTGAGGTGTACAGTATACAGGTGGGGGGTACAGTATACAGATGGGGGCAGGGGGGTGTACAGTATACAGGTAGGGGGTGTACAGTATACAGGTAGGGGGGCGGGGGGTGTACAGTATACAGGGGGGTACAGTATACAGGTAGGGGCAGGGGGTGTACAGTATACAGGTAGGGGGGGCGGGGGGATGTGCAGTATACAGGTAGGGGCAGGGGGTGTACAGTATACAGGTAGGGGGGCGTACAGTATACAGGTAGGGGAGGACTGGGGGTGCAGTATACAGGTAGGGGCAGGGGGTGTACAGTATACAGGTAGGGGGACAGGGGGGTGTACAGTATACAGGGGGGGGGGGGCGGGGGTGTGCAGTATACAGCTGGGGGGTGTGCAGTATACAGGTAGGGGGGTGGGGGGGTGCAGTATACAGGGGGGCGGGGGTGTGCAGTATACAGGTAGGGACAGGGGGTGTACAGTATACATGAAGGGGGGGCAGGGGGGTGTGCAGTATACAGGTGGGGGGTGTGCAGTATACAGGTGGGGGCGGGTGTACAATATACAGGTGGGGGGCGGGGGTGTACAGTATACAGGTGGGGGCGGTATGCAGCTGGTAGGGAGATCGGTGTCCCCCTGGCAGTAGGTCCTTTCACACACACACACGAGGCAGTCAGGCTGTGTGGAGAGGTGACTCACCGTTAGGCAGGGGACTAGCAGTGTGATGAATACCGAGCACCATCCTGGCTCCTCACATCACCGGACACCGACTCCACTCTCCTCCGTTACTGACCATACGCTCCTCCCTCTTCCTGACTCCAGACTGTCCAACCCGCCTCCTCCACGACGTCATAAAACTCCGCCCTTCAGAGTTCCTCATTGGTCCCACGGCCGCCTCCTAATCTGGACAGAACAGGACCAGGCCATCTGCGGGAACAGCAAACGAGGGAGAGGGGGGTGACTGAGTGAAGGAGGGGGACAGCAGGAGCTTCAGGAGAGGCAGGGCACACCATCGCAATTCAGCTGGGCTCTGCATCGATGTATTACAATGCGCCGATTTTTTCAACACCAACAGCGGCTGTGGCTGCGCCCTGGGTGGCAGTGAGCCCTAGGCGGCTGCCTGTTTTGCCTTAATGGTAGCGCCGGTCCTGACAGTATGTAATATACAACATAGAGTATAGAGTGCAAGGCTCAGGTGTACTTGCCATACTACACAGCATATAGATTGCAGGAATATGTTTCATACAGTTATTTAAATTACTGGTCAATGGGGGGGGGGGAAAGATGCCTCATGTCAATGTGTGTGTGTAGGGGGAGGGAGCTGTTGTCAGCAGGGGAAAACAATGCCTGGGAGTCAGTAGTCCCTGGGAAGCAAAAAAATGCCCTGGCATCTGTAGGAAACATAAAATGCCCAACATGGGAGGGGAAAAAACTCAGAATCAGTAATTAGCAGGAGATAAAATGTCTGGTGCTGGTCATCAGGGTGAGGATAGGAAAAACATGACATCAGTGTCCATGAGAGGAAGAATGTCCTGATGTTCATCAGATCATCAGGCTATCCTATTCCAAGGACCAGTTTCCCATTCTGTGTCATGGTTGCTCACTGTTAAATGTCTTGAGGCAATGAAGCCCCTCTGAATCAGTGATTTCTATGATGCTAAAAGCTAAAAGTCCACTTCCTGAAAGTTCAATCATTGCACATGGAAGGCATACTTAGCTTGGTGGAAGAAAAGATACTTTCACCTCAAAAAATATTCTGAGGGTATATCCTGACCTTCTTACATTTAGGTTTGGACTGGCATTTGGCCTTGTGTGCCATCAAGCTTCCCATTCTTTAAGGCCCCTTTCACATTGGCGGAGTCCACCAGTGGATTCACCTGCTTAGCAGGGGAACTCTCCACTGATCCCCTCTGAGCAGGAGGATTAGTTGACATTCACCACTCCATAAAGAGCAAAGGATGGTTTGATTGGGTCTGCCTGAAAACTGATTGGTCTTTCCATGTGAAAGGGGTCTAAGACTTTTGTACAGGGTGCATTTCATATTTCTCCCTCATACGTTCACTCACCACTCCATGGGATTTGATTTGGATTGTTTTGGCACTTTGAAAATGGTCTTTTGACCTTATTAGGGATATTTCTAACATATATGTGCTCATAAGGTTGCCTTCCTTGCAGAGGCGTAACTAGAACCTTCAGGGCCCCAGTGCAAGAAACCGTGAAGGGCCCCACTGGACCCCTGGCCGGGCCCTTCCATGAAGTCTGGGGCTCTTCCCACTGATCCTGAGGCCCTTTACTCTCATTGCGGGACCCTTTATTATTGTCCCGCAGCGGAAACCCTTTCACAAGTTCTGCAGTGGGCCCCCTTACTGCCATCTTGGGGCCTCCCCATGGTGATGGAATGCCAGGGCCCGGTCGCAAGTGTGACCTTTGCGATCCTGGAAGTTCACCCACTGGTGTCAGCAGTTTTTATTTTTTGGTATTTTAGTTTTATTATTTTCTATCATTTTATTTTATTTTTTTACAATGTCACTGACTATGACTCTGTCCATTCAGAAAAGGAAGGAGCTGGTAAATTACATATTTACCGACCCCTTCCTGGTTCTCTATTGTGACACATCCCCTGCAGATGCCAGCAGGAGAGGGAAGGGAGCACAGTGAGGGGACCAGGAGAGCACATAGGGGCCCAGAGACACCAGAACACAAGTGTGAACTGGATAGGAGGAGTGGTGCGGGCAGCATACAGAGGAACCAATCTCCTCCGTTTTCCTCCTGCAGCTACAGGAGGAAAAAGGAGGACAGTGATTTCTCCACATGCTTCCCTCCGCCGCTCCTCCTATCCAGGTGTACAGGGGAGCCGCACGGGCCCGGTTGCAATTGCAACCCCTGCAACCCCTGTAGTTACACCCCTGCTTCCTTGTCTCCATCACCTCTGCAAGGTGTGTCTGAACTGGTGGATTTGTCTTATAAAGAATCTTTTCTGGTCTTATATAGAGACAAGGTAGTATTGAGGCCTGGAGCCTCTTTGCTTCTGAAGGTGGGTTCCACCTTAAACTTCAACCATGACATTGTACTGCCATCCCTCTGTTTACCTCACAGTCAGTGCTTTTATTAGGAACACAGACTCTCTCTTTGTCATCCCAGATCATCCTGCCAAAGGGTAACCAAATTCTCAATCCACCATTTTTTGGTGTCTAAAATGGATTATTGACTATGGTCTCAAGATTTGGGTTCCTACCCTTTAGTTTCAAAGCACACTCCACTAGATATACAGTATAAGAACTTCCTGGGCTTTTTGGCATCAGGCAAAGTTTTCCCAGATTTGCAAGGTTTTTGTCTGGTCCTATAAGTTTTACCAGGTAGATGTCCAGGCCCCATCTGATGCCAACTTTAGGCATAGAATTCCTCAGATAGCTCTTGGAGCTGTAGGCAGCCCCCAGTTGTTTTTTTAATGTGGTCTTGTTAGAGAGTTGTTTGCTGTGTTTCCTGCCCCTCAGTTGGTGATTTTGGATATTTCAAATCTCAATTAGTGTTCCTTAAATGAACAAGAAAAATTAGGATTATTGTATTCACTGTAAATCCGTTTTCTTTGAGAGACTCAGGTTCCACCCTCTGTGTTTTATGGCATGGTAGAAGTTGGAAGGGTTATACCAGACTAGTCACTGTTTTTTTTTTTCTTTTTGTTTTCCAGTCAAAATCCTCCTGAAAGTCCAAGTCCAAAATCATCCTGCAGTATCAATTCAATAAACAATAAATAAATAAACAAATCAATGAACTCCCAAAAAAGAAAAAAAAGAAAGTGACAGTGAGTCTAACATCCTTATTTTGATTGAGTGATGAATGTTTAGGCCCTCTGACAAGTTTTTATTGCTGTCTTTGTCCCCAGTGGGGAGATTCATCTCTATTTGCCCTGGTGACCATTGCACAAGACAAAAAGGGAAGAGAAATCCATAATGTTAGGGTCAGATCAAGATCTTACTAGATAAGGAGGTAAGGTTAAAGTTTTGCTAAGCCCAGGACCCTGCATTCATTATATCTTGTCTCCCACAGTACATGGAAATGCAATTATTTTAGTAAATATAAACTGCTAATTACCCTTTGTCATCAGTAGTTAGAGCAGTCTTGTGACTTCTATCAGTATCTGTTTAAAGCTTGTAGTAGGAGTTTTCATTCTCTTCTGATTGTCCTATGAGGCTGCAGGAACCCTGACCCTCTGGACAGTGCTGATTTGCCCTGCGCTGATCACATGCACCCTCCCAGGAAGAAAACTCTATAGCAATACACACCAAACTGAGCATGTGCAGCTTTCACCCAATGCTCTGTTGTATCAGCAGATAGATTGGGGACTGTTGAAGAAGGGGAGGATCAGAGAAGACAGGATCAAACAGCCTTTTTAAAAACAGCCTCTGAAGCAGCCCGGATGCCCGGTGACACCGGTCAGCCTTATATTTTATCCAGCTGCTAGCTCTTTTGGCCATCCGGGTTCTCAGGGAACATGAAACTGTGGAAGATGATGATGACATTCGGTGAAAGCAATTTACCATTGAGGACAACTTTCTGATAAGTACTACACATCTTTACCGAGACTGTCTATATTAATGACTGCCAAATGTGGGAAATACCCAATGACAAAAACTTTTGAAGCATTGTCCTCTTCCCTAAAGGGGATGAAGTTTAAGGCCTAGGACTGGAACATAGCAGCCATATCTGTATGAAATACAGCTGACAGAAAAGTGTATATACATATATATGCCACATGTTACAGGATTAAAGTGGGTTTAGGAGTCATGCATCAGCCTTTGATGTGAAGTCTATTGAATACATGTTACTGAGAGGGAGAGTCTGTCTATAAGGACAAATGATTGTGCTCTATATAACTGACGTCCTCTGGACCAGGATCCTCTGTGGGCATTTCTAGAGGATTGTAAATGAAATGCACTGGTGTGAAGGAGGTGAAGAACCCTATGCACAATGCTGTGGGAACATCTTGCGTGTCATCAGTTTACCTCCTCTGGACCACAAAGGACAGTGTCAATTATTCTGTCACAGTCCATGTTTCTCTGGATTATGAAGTAATGGGAATTTGGGGATGTGTATAGCATGTCCTTACCACTTATACCTTATCGATTATTCACGGTGTGAATTATGTAGTCCTGTTCCAAGCCTTTGGTTCATGAATATGTATGGCAGATCATTTTTGGAAAAAGTGGATAATGACGAATATGACAAAGATCCTCTAGATGGTTGCAACCTCTACCTTCTATGGGATTGCAGTAAATCTATATGATGGATGGCCATGTAGCACAATATGAGATTGATATATAAATAGTACAAGCAGTGATTATCAGTACGACAGTATATTACTCTTTTATATATACGAGTAATCCAATAGGAGCAAGCTAGCTGGAGTTCGATTTTATGAGGTCTTGTGATATAGGTTGTTTATGTAAATTTTACTTTTCTACAATAAAGGTGATTTTTGTATGCAGATGGTTGTAGCCACACATCTACCACCATTCTCTCTCTATTTTATACCCCCACCTGAGGATGTGTATTATTTTTATAATGAAGAGATATCTACACAATTAACAGTTAAAAAAATATGTTGGAGTATATAGGTAGGGGTGGAGCTAATATCCATTTGGTTGTGGAAATTAACATTTTAGAATTTAGCGGAGTAGCTCCCCCTATCTAATTGTAGTAAGTAGTGTTGATACCTTGTTGGCCTCACTATAGGGTATGCTTTTTCCTTTTTAAACAATGCAGAGGATTGTTATTGGGGGTTTAGTAACACTTTAAATCATGCAAAGTGGACAAATGTTCTAATGACAACTAAAGCCCCGTACACACAGATTATCAAAAGATCTGTCGTCCGTTTTTTTGGGCATGCTAGTCTGATGTGGAAAGTGAAGAGGTTTTTTTCATAAAATTTTCCGGTACGACAGAATTCTACTTCAGAAGTGATGTCATGTGTTAGATTGCTTTGTATGTGTTCTTTAGTCTCTGAGCATGCCTAGTCTTGCTCTTAACTCCCTTAGCGGTATCCCCACGCATGACTTGGGGTGGATTTTCCATGCTACTATTGGTATCCCCGAGTCACGCTCGGGGTAGATGTGCAGAGCCTGCAGCGGCGTTCCTTACCTTCTCCCGGCGATCCAGCGATGATCTCCCATTGCTGTGATCGCCGCCGAGATCCCCGCCGCTCGTCCGTCGGTCTGATGACTTCCTGGTTCCGTTCCCCGCAGCAGCAATGGTGCATGGGAGCGGAACTGGGAGGGAAATTCAAAAGTTGCACAAAACACACACACACATAAAAAGGAGGTGATACAATGTAATCTGAAATTATATATAATATATATATATATATATATATATATAATATATATAATATAAATTTATTATATATAATTTCAGATTACATTGTATCACCTCCTTTTTATATATATATATATATGTATATAAAATATTATATAATAAAATTATATTATTGATTAGATTATAATTCATGCGTTTGTGTTTCAAATTTATCACATCTGGGATGTCTACTAGAGTCTTGTTTTGGTCAGGTTTAAGTCAGTAATTACTAAGAATTGTAGGCCTATAATACATAACGCCAAATTTCCATGCAAAAAATTGAACCGCTTTTGGTACATAATTCCTGACATAATCATACTGCCAGGGAGGTTAAGATTTTTTTCCGTCTAAATCTATACTAATGAGACGAAAATCAGACGTTGTATTACGGACAACAAAAATTTTATAGCCTGCAGATCAGGATTTTGTCAGCCGAAAAGTCGGAGTCGGCTGTCGAAAGCACCATACTAACAATCCGAAAATCGGCAGATCGGTCGTCGGACGAAATTTCCCTTCAGATTTTCTTATCGTGTGTATGGGCCTTAAGAAGGAAATCTCCTTTACTTTGTGAAATTTCCTATAATTTTTTGCTGCACTTTCAGTAGAGGAAGTGAAGAGAAATCTCCCTTAGTAGAACACAGACCATAAAATAACCTGTTAACCCTTCCCTACCCTATCAAAAAAAGCTTTGGCTAAACATACACTTTGGACCCATTAATACTTTGCCATTGTGTCTCGTGTTAATGAGCATGGTGTTAGGCAGTCCATTTATTTAAAATGGGCTGCTAATGCACAAGAATGGACATGCAGCATTTTATCCAATTCAAAACATAGCCGTATGTTATAATGTGCTGTGGTGCGCTGCAACAAATGTGTGATGGAGCTGTGTCGCCTTAGCGAATTGAGGTGCCATTCAACATGAATGAACAGAACTGCAATGCAGTAATGCATATAGAGTGTTACGGTAACACATACATTATTGTACCTCAGCACAAAACTGTTTCAGCCCTTGAAGTATTTTCCTTACAGGATATTACCTTTGAGGAGCTATAAAGTTTAGCCAGAGTTGACATGAAAAACAATCTCACATTTTACTTCCCGCTAGGCAAAACATTAAAAACTATATGTAATAATTTGGATTAATTTATTTTGAATTATTTAAGTTAAAATAATTGAAATTAAAGAGGGGCTTAATTTTTTTTCTTTTAATCTTGAATCTATCGCCATGCTCAAACACTTCTCACATAACCAACGCTGGGATACTAGGCATATGTAAGCCACTGAAGGGCTGATAAGTTCCCCCTTCAGTAGATACCATATGACAATGGCATTTGGTCACCAAAAGATAAAATGATTTACAGTAAAGTAATACGATGACATCTCTGTAATGCTTTCCACAATGTCTGGGAAATTTTTTTTTTGTAAATTGAGTACTCCTTGTAGATGTGTCTCCTCCTGGCCTGCAGCATAAGCAAAGATCCATACAACTGTAAAAATATCCACTTTTTATATAAAAGGTACAACAATAACAATGAGCATTATGTCCTGGCATAGAACACTGTGCAATATTCTTTTTACTGGAATAGCGTGTTGTCTAAGCCTGGATGGAGTTAGGCTGAGGCAGCTATCGATTATTACACGCTGGGCGCGTATGGTGTGTGGTGGCTAAGATTTTTCTCTATTTGTTCTGTGTATACAAAATCACATTCATTTAAAATCTGTATGTAAGTATATACATTTTTGCAGTGCTATTTATAATAAAATAATATATTAAACTTAATATTGTGATCCCAAATAACTAATATGTGCAGAAAAGGCTCTACATAAATAGAAAAAAAGTGCAATAAAGTTCATATGTCTTTAAATAATGTGAATAAAAAAAGTTCTGTAACCAAAGAATTTAGTTTATTTCTTTTTCTGGTGAACCAGTGAACGACTTCTCCCAACAACACCACACCATTTGTGTGTGTGAATCTGCCCAACTTTTCACTGACCTCCAAGTTATAAGAGGTCTAAAAAAGCAAAATGGTAACACTGATGGGAATAATGATCTACACTTCCAGCCACACGGGTCACCATCAAAAACAAGAATCAACTGTCATCCAAGAGGCTCAGTCCACTTTCACTGTTCCTCAAGGCAACACGACCAATCGACCATATCTAATGTTCTCTGTTTAAAGTATTATATTTATAAAATAATCCAATATACTCACACAAAACAGAGAAAATAGCTGGCACACAAATAGTAACATCTCTGCTTCCTTATGGAACGGGGACACTAAGCAAAAGAGAAATTAGAAACAGTGTCGCCTACAATTTGATGTGATGACATTTCACTAGTAGGTTCTACTCTTATGTGGTATGTCCCTGGGAGGGGACTTCATCAGATGATGACCTACAAAGCTGGAAGTGTAGATCATTATTTCCATCAGTATGACCATTTTGCCTGTTTAGACCTCTTATAAATTGGAGGTCAAAACAAAGGTGATCAGATTCACATACACAAACGGTGTGGTGGTGTTGGAAGGAGGTGTTTACTAGTTCATCAGGAGAAGATGTATATGTAAAAGAATGCGCTAAATTTTTTTTGGTTACACATGGACTTTATTGAACTTTTTCTATTTATGCATTGATTTTTCTTTTTAGTACTTTTTTGCACACATGATTTGAAATCACAATAATAGATTTAATGTATGCATTTATTGTAGTGGACACAAATAAGTAGACCCATATAGTTTTCTTATCACAACAAGTGGAGGTCATATGAGGCACTGAATGGGATTGATATGGTTGGCCTGTCAACTGTTCCACATTTCAGTTCATCTCAGCATTTTTCCCAGCTGCTGTGAAATTGTTCTGTTTTGGATCATTGTATGGCCAGGAGCTTGCAGTTTACTTCCGGCTTTGTAGTTTTAACTTTGTACGCATATTATTATTCAGGTTAAAGTAATCTACTGTATGGTTGGGGAGGGTCTACAGATGCACATAAGAGAAGGTGGGTGGAGGGTTCTATGAGGGTTGAGGTCTGGACTCTGTGCCAGCCAGTCAAGTTCCTCCACCCCAAACTCGCTCATCCATGTCTTTATGGACCTTGCTTTGTGCACAGATGTGCAGTCATGTTGGAACAGGAAGGGGCCATCCACAAACTGTTCCCACAAAGTAGGGAGCATAACATTTTCCAAAATGTCATTGTATGCTGATGCCTTAGGAGTTATCTTCACTGGAATTAAAGAGCCAAGCCCAACCCCTGAAAAAACATCCCCTCACCATAATCCCCCCTTCCACCAAATGATTTGGACCAGTACACAAAGCAAGGTCTGTAAAGACATTGATGAGCGAGTTTGGGGTGCAGGAACTTGACTGGCCTCAACCCGACAGAACACCTTTGGGATGAACTAGAGTACAACGAGAATTAGAGACCGTGAGCCAGGCAATTCTCGTCCAACCTCAGGGCCTGATCTCGCAAATGTGCTTCTGGAAGAATGGTCAAACATTCCCATAGACACACTCCTAAACCTTGTGGACAGCCTTCTCAGTAGAGTTGAAGCTGTTATAGCTACAAAGGGGGCCAACTCAATATTGAACCCTACAGACTAAGACACCATTAAAGTTCATGTGCGTGTAAAGGCAGGCATCCCAATACTTTTGGTAATATAGTATATCACAAAAGTGAGTACACCCCTCACATTTTTGTAAATATTTTATTATATCTTTTCATGTGACAACACTGAAGAAATGACACTTTGCTACAATATAAAGTAGTGAGTGTACAGCTTGTATAACAGTGTAAATTTGCTGTCCCCTCAAAATAACTTAACACGCAGCCATCAATGTCTAAACCGCTGGCAACAAAAGCGATTACACCCCTAAGTGAAAATGTCCAAATTGGGCCTGATTAACCATTTTCCCTCCCCGGTGTCATGTGACTCGTTAGTGTTATAAGGTCTCAGGTGTGAATGGGGAGCAGGTGTGTTAAATTTGGTGTTATTGCTCTCACTCTCTCATACTGGGCACTGGAAGTTCAATATGGCACCTCATGGCAAATACCTCTCTGAGGATCTGAAAAAAAAAAGAATTGTTGCTCTACATAAAGATGGCCTAGGCTATGAGAAGATTGGCAAGACCCTGAAACTGAGCTGCAGCACAGTGGCCAAGACCATACAGCGGTTTAACAGGACAGGTTCCACTCAGAACAGATCTCGCCATGGTCGACGAAGGACGTTTAGTGCACGTGCTCAGCGTCATATCCATAGGTTGTCTTTGAGAAATAGAGGTATGAGTGCTGCCAGCATTGCTGCAGAGGTTGAAGGGGTGGTGGGTCAGCCTGTCAGTGCTCAGCCCATACGCCGCACACTTCATCAAGCTGGTCTGCATGGCTGTCAGGCTGTCATCTTAGAAAGAATCCTCTTCTAAAGATGATGCACAAGAAAGCCAGCAAACAGTTTTCTGAATACAAGCAGACTAAGGACACAAATTACTGGAACCATGTCCTTATGTCTGATGAGACCAAGATAAACGTATTTGGTTCAGATAGTGTCAGGCATGTGTGGCGGCAACCAGGTGAGGAGTACAAAGACTTGCCTACAGCCAAGCATGGTGGTGGGAGTGTCATGGTCTGGGGCTGCAGGAGTCCTGCCGGCACTGGGGAGCTACAGTTCATTGAGGGAACCATGAATGCCAACATGTACTGTGACATACTGAAGCACAGCATGATCTCCTCCCTTCAGAGACTGGCCCGCAGGGCAGTATTCCAACATGATAACGACCCCAAACACACCTCCAAGGTGACCACTGCCTTGCTAAAGAAGCTGAGAGTAAAGGAGATACACTAGCCTAGCCTGTTTCCAGACCTAAACCCTATTGAGCATCTGTGGGGCATCCTCAAATTGAAGGTGGAGGAGCACAAGGTCTCTAACATCCACCAGCTCCATGGGGTCGTCTTGAAGGAGTGGAAGGGGACTCCAGTGGCAACCTGTGAAGCTCTGGTGAACTCCATGCCCAAGAGGGTTAAGGCAGTGCTGGAAAATAATGGTGGCCACACAAAATATTGACACTTTGGGCCCAATTTGGACATTTTCACTTAGGGTTGTACTCACTTTTGTTGCCAGCAGTTTAGCCATTAATGGCTGTCTGAGTTATTTTGAGGGGACGCAAAATGACACTGTTATACAAGCTGTACACTCACTACTTTAGATTGTAGCAAAATGTAATTTCTTCAGTGTTGTCACATTAAAATATATAATAAAATATTTACAAAAATTTGAGGGGTGTACTCACTTTTGTGAGATACTATATATATATATATATATCAGACATTTCTGGACTGTTGAGATCTGGTTATTCCTAAGCCATCTGAATGGACACAGCTGGGGGTAGCCAGAAGACCAGGATTACCCAGCAGGGTGTGTATAACAGGAAAGTGCATATCAGGAATCTTTATCTGGATAAAAACAGTGGCGTATAGGGAATGCATCACCTAGACCTATAGGTTATGCAGAGATTAAAATGACTGATTTCCTGGCCTGCAACAAGATCAAAGGGGCCAGATGTGGACTGGAATGCTGACCTGGGTCAAGGCATTTGCTCACAGTGTAACAACGCCACTTAGTGGAAGATGGCACCATATTTCCTGGAAAATTTTCAGGGTAATACCATACTTCCTGGTGATTAGAAAGGACAGCCCCTTCTAGTTTACAGATTGTCGCTCATTGCACAGAGGACTATACAGGGCGGGTAAAAGGGTGTCTGAATGGGTGGTGTTTGTGAGTGCTTTAATAATGGGAGGACCAATGATGAATGGTTTTTCCTTTAGCCCAGCTAAAATACACAACATTGAGGATCGACTTACATAACTTAACATCTCTACAATTTAATTTCTATATGCTCTGTAATATTCTTTTAGATATCTAGGTTAGTGTTCTACTTTCGTTGTGAATAAATCAGACCTTTGCTTCTTTGAGCATTGTGTTTTTTTCTGGAGCGAATATTGTCGATATATTATCACTGGCCGCTCCTGGAACTTTAAGGTGCCATAAACACGGTGAGGCGGGGCGTAGCCTAAGATCACGTGACCCCCGTGATTGGCTGTCATGGCAGTCACGTGGTCTAAAAACTCATTGTGATCAGGAGCTTTCTGGATAGGGGTAACTGTGCTGGATGCGCGCGCACGCTCTCAGCACAGGTGTATACATATGTGGCCGCTCAGCGCTAAGGACCAGGCTCCGAAAGGCCGCATATTTGCGTATGGCCGGTGACAAGGGGTTAATATCATCACAGCTTCAATATGCTAGCTAATTATAAGAACAGACAAGATAGTACAGATTATTTCAGTAGGGGGAATCCGAAAACCACCCCTATTTATTTCACTGTACTTTTTATTTCTTTAAAATTAAAAAATGAACAAAATTCTCAAAAAAAAAAAATATTTATGCATTTATTATACAGCATAGCACTGCACACATGTATATACTTACTTTTTTGGCTGTGAGGTGATCACAGAGTAAAGCTAGGTTGCTTCTTGTCTATACTTTGTTGCACAGTGACATTTAATAATATCTGTACGTACCTAGATAAACTCTAGATTCAGAAGGTTGAAAATGATGGAAAACTACCAAGATTTTCAGGGGAGGTCAACAATGGCAGTCACCATATTTTTCCAATGACAGGTTTAGTGAAAGAATGAATGGCTTCCGACAGCTGCATCATGGTCATGGCTCTCTAGCCCTTTCTTGCACTTTATTTATAAGATACCATAAGTGGAAGGAAGACAAACAAGCATCTAAGTGAGGAAACTTAGGTCGTCGGACTAACTTTTTTTATTTTGAGAAAACTATTGATACAATGAACCTCACTTATGTGAAAACTATTTATCCCTTAGTTGTGCTTGGTCTAACCCTGAGTGACAGCTGCTAAAGAGTTCATCTCCAAACACAGATTTCAAATTCCAATAATATACAATGCACAAACACCAAGGGGTATATTTATAAATGTTTTCACACAAGATTCACACAACTGAATCCAATAAAAAAATGTGTAAATCTTGGGGGACATTTGCATGACTTTTGTATGAAAACATTTATGAATAGCCTCCTAAAGGTACGTCTGGCTGGTCTGGTCCTCTCAACAGAACAACTGACTGGTGCAAAGAAGGTCAAAGTCTTATATTCTAGAAAAATATTATTTTGGTTCTGGAAGCATAAGGGCACAACAATTGTTCGCTTTCTGGAAAAAAAAAACATATGAATTAAATATGACACATGCAACCAACTGTTTTTTCTAAGGTAGCAAGAAACCTACAGGCGTGATTTAGCCAACATTATTTTCATCTAAACACATCAGTACTGACATCACACTTCTCTTTCTATTTTCCCTTCTTCGAAAAGTCTATTACTTAAAAGAAAATGGAATGCCTACAGAGAAATCAGGGTTTTAACCAAAGTTTATAAGTCTTCAAATATTGCATTTAGAAGTTGATCTTGTAGCTCCATAGAGATGGGGAAGCTTTAGCTGAGCAAGTTGATGCAGCGGTTAGGCTGTGATACCATTCAAATGGAGAGAAAGAAGAGTTGGTTATCGATGAGCTTTCGTTGTGTAAAAAATATGTACAGTAAAGTCATTTTAGGAATTCATCTATCGAAGGCTGTTTTACAGCCCATTTCAATACTTACATTACCTATACAATTTTATATAAAGTTTTACAGCTGAAAAAAAAAAATGTACATTTTTATTGATGCAAATCCATAAGCAATTTATAATGCCTAGAATTCATAACAATGTCCACCTGGATCGTGGGTTGAGCTTATACAGACACATGGCTTTAAAGGATGCAGCTAAAGGTATCACATCCCGCTGTAAGCTTGAAGTTTTTACTAAAGGTTAATGACCACACGAGCTTCCTGAATTTCCTCCTCATCGTCCTCATCCTCATTAAGGAGGCCTCTGGCTTCCGGCGTTTGTGCTGATGGAGGCCACTCGTCTGTGTCTCTAAGGCACCCAGGGTTCAAAATATAGCGATAATCGCTAGAGACTGCTGCAGCTCCGCATGTCTGTGAAATGTCCATGCAGCAGTCATCGCTGTCAAAACCAGAGTGAAAAATGGAGTCTGCAGCAGTGGCTCCACAAGTCTCCCCGAGATTTACATACAGTGGATCTTGACTCTCTGATAATATAGATAAACGCCCCAAGATGGCCTCTAGCCGTCTTTTTAGGTCTGTAAAGCAGGGCCTCCTCTTGGGCTCAGTGATCCAGCACTGGCACATCATTTCATACCTGCAATAAGAGACAATGATTTATTTCTGGTCACATCAAAAATAATCAGATTCAATCAGCAAAGGCACGAGGAGAAGGATAAGGAATCTTATTATAGCATTATATTTGTTAAAGCGTATCTAATCCCAAGAACAAAAATGTGAAATATCACAGATTACCATTTTTTAGATGTGCTGGCTGTATTTATTTGTAGGATTATTCTTCCTTTGTTTTTACCTAAGGATGTTGCCAGTAACAAAGTTCCTGTCCTAGGGTGCCAATGTTCTCTCACCGTACTGAATCTATGGAGGAGCAGTTTTGTTATCCAAGGACAGGACAACACTTTCCTCTCTTCTCTTTATTTGTAACATATGGTGGGGTTTTTGTAGTTCACGGAGAGAATTAGGCCCCTTTCACACATCTGGTCCGTTTGTCCGTTTTTCATCCATCCGTTGACAGATGAAAAACGGACATCAATGTATCTCTATGTAAAAACGGATGATCATCAGTTAACATCCGTTTTCATCAGCTTCCGTCAATGTCCGTTTTTTTTTGAACGGAGGAATGCCCTATTTTTCATCCGTCAAAAAAACGGATTGGCCGAAAAACGGATGACAACGGATGAAAACGGATGACAACTGACGAAAAACGGATGACAATGGATGAAAAACGAATGCCAACTGACGAAAAATGGATGAAAAACGGATAACAACTGACGAAAAACGGATGACAACTGATGAAAAATGGATAAAAAAGGATAAAAAAAACCTGATGAAAAATGGATGGAAAACGGATGGAAAACTGATACATTTGAGTGACTGAACTGATGAACTGAACAGACCAGATGTGTGAAAGGGGCCTTAGGAACAATGCTAACTAATGGGACGCAGCTGAGGTACAGAGCAAAGGAAGCTTTCCACTCAGAAGGTCTCTTGCAGGATTAAAAGGTATATTTTGCCGTTATTGAACAGACAAACATTATTTGGAATGGTAGATTTGACAGGTCAGAAGGTAACACATAAGAGAAATTTGTCGCTCGGGTTTGCATTACACTTTAATATTTTTTCTCTTCTCCAAAAGGCTTTATTGTCTTTAAAACATACACAACAGAGCCAATGGTATGACAATTGCATAACAAAATAAGTACACATGTATGGGGCCTGCAAACATAACACTGACGTGGGCTCGTACAACAAAGAAAAGAAGTAAACCAGAACTTCACAACGTCATAATAAGCAAAAGTAAACTCCATTGGAATGAAGTGACGATTTTAAGGTTAGTTGAAATATCAAGCCAAAGAAATTAAAAATCCACAATGAGAATGTAGAATAAAAAAATACAGTGAGGAGCTGCAAGCTCAATTATTTCATAACAAGTAAAATACAGAGTTAAAGCCTAACTCCATTTTTTGTTGAGAAAAAACATTCCCCTCTGGGTGATCTATGTACATTACAAAGATTTTAACAAACTTTTTTGCAGATTTCTACCAACAAAGAATAAAATCACTGTTTGTTCCTCTGTGCCCCTGTTCTGAGTGAGTCTAATTGTAAAAATTATACAAAAATGTCATAATTATCAATCAGCTGCGGGGCAGTAATGGGGAAAGCTGCTGGGCCTGCATCCCTTTAGACGTGTTCCTATTGAGAGTATCTCACCAAAAATGACATTTTTGTTGCAGGGGATGCCAGAAATCTGACTTGCATCTTAGTGCAGACTTCTGGTAAAATCAGTGAGCCAATCACCAAGCAGGAAATGTTTCTGGGTGTGGTCAGTACACATTCTGTGTACAGAACACCTCCAGGTAGCCATATTGCATTTCCAGAAAATCACAGCAGCTGCAGTTTGAAAAGGAATCAATTTTTAATAACAATTAATTGCAATATGGCTTGTGTTGCAATTGTACATACTATATAATTTATTTTCTTTATTTGCTATTTTTTCCCCCATGAAAGTAGAGTTACCATTTAAAGAAAGAGAAAAGCTTGTGAGAAACAAGAGGAAGATTCATGGAAGGGTAGAAAAAGAAAAGAAAGAAGAGAGAAAAATAAAAAGGTCTC
Organism: Pelophylax lessonae; assembly: GCF_965119305.1. Lineage (NCBI taxonomy): Eukaryota > Metazoa > Chordata > Amphibia > Anura > Ranidae > Pelophylax > Pelophylax lessonae. Next base: position 135,238,047 of record NC_138780.1, read on the forward strand.
AGGGAACTGTGGATTAAAATCCTCCGATTGACAGAAGGAGGTTATCAAACCGCGATGGCTGAACATGGGATATCCAGGGCTGCCAGACTCAGGGGAATTTTTCATGGGTGTCAAGTTAAATGACGGTCAATTTTTTATTTATTGACCATAATGTTGGTCACACGGCACCTGACGGCTTCAAAACTGAGAATTGCGGTTTTCCAAGCTCTAGCTCATGGGTGTCCAACCTTTTGGCTTCTCTGGGCCACATTGAGTGTAGAGAAAGTTTCTCGGGCAGCATATAAAATATAAACTATAGTTAAGGTATATAAGTAATAAAACGTGCCCTTCTCACGCTGCTGCCCCCCCCCAAGCACTAATTTAACACAACTAGAGGGTGATACCTTCCGAGGCAGCCTCTGCCTACAGTTAGTTGGAAGCCGCATTGGCCGTGCCCCCGACCCGACTTCCTCCTTCCCCATCAAAAAAAAAAAATTGTCAGGGGGCAGTGGGCCGCATTGCCTGGGGCTCTGGGCCGCATGAGGCCCCTGGGCCGCAGGTTGGACATGCCTGCTCTAGCTGGTAAGTTTGGTTGCTGCAAAAAAATGCAACACTAGTTGCCGCTCCAGTCGGTGTAACTCCTCAATAGGCTTACAAAAGGAAAGCTTTGTACAAATTTATTTTGATGTCTGAATGGAAGAATGTGCGTAGGAGAGCATAAACATGAACAAACATATTTTTTCGAACAAATCCAATATTCATAAAACTGAAGTCAATGAATATCCATGCTGTATCCCTTGCTATACAAAAGACGCGCTATAAGACAAAGGATAAAAAATCTGATGTATTTTTAAGTGGTACACACAAGTAAGATAAAAGTTAGCAAAGGTCTGCTGGTATGCTATAGTGGGCACCTTTTAGTCTATGCAAGAAAGGAGAGAGCGGCGCCAGCTTAGTATAGTACAAGTTTATTTAACACTGTTAAAATTGGTGACTCACTGTCCGAGGTTGGGTGAGACCGGTACACAAAGACTGTTAGGGTCATCCATCTTCCTCTTCCAGGATAGTGGTCATAGGAGAAGGTGGTGAGGTTCCAGAGGTATAGCCGAGCCGCTGTGGGGCTGCTAGTTGTCACTGGCCGCGGCGGAGCATGCACAACAGGGCTCCGGCTGCCGACTTCTGATCCCTGATGACATCACTTCCTGGCAGGAGAAAAATAGGGGTTGCACGCATTCGGAGCATCCGTGCTCCTTCGTCGCCTGACGAAGGAGCACGGATGCTCCGAATGCGTGCAACCCCTATTTTTCTCCTGCCAGGAAGTGATGTCATCGGGGTTGCATGCATTCGGAGCATCCGTGCTCCTTCGTTGCCTGACGAAGGAGCACGGATGCTCCAAATGCGTGCAACCCCTATTTTTCTCCTGCCAGGAAGTGATGTCATCAGGGATCAGAAGTCGGCAGCCGGAGCCCTGTTGTGCATGCTCTGCCGCGGCCAGTGACAACTAGCAGCCCCACAGCGGCTCGGCTATACCTCTGGAACCTCACCACCTTCTCCTATGACCACTATCCTGGAAGAGGAAGATGGATGACCCTAACAGTCTTTGTGTACCGGTCTCACCCAACCTCGGACAGTGAGTCACCAATTTTAACAGTGTTAAATAAACTTGTAATATACTAAGCTGGCGCCGCTCTCTCCTTTCTTGCATCTCTCAGGGCTTCTCCACGCTTCAGCCGGCTGCCGCGGACTATAGCTTCCCTACAGTACCAAACTTTGTTCCCCCCCCCACGCAGCCCCATAACCCCCCCCTCCCATCCACCCACATTCCTTGTACCATCTTGGGATATTTGAAGAGCGCCATGACACCCTCCACCTTTTAGTCTATGCAAAATGGTTGAACTTTCTTAAAAAAAAAAAAGAGACCCTTTTCTTCTGCTCATATAATGCAAAGTACAATGTGTCCGGAAAGTATTTACAGCGCTTCACTTTTTTCCACAATTTGTTATGTTACAGCCTTATTCCAAAATGGATTTAATTCATTATTTTCCTCAAAATTCTACAAACAATACCCCATAATAGCAATGTTTGTTTGAAATATTTACAAATTTATTAAAAATACAAAACAAAAAAATCCCATGTACTGTACATGAGTATTCACAGTCTTTGCTCAATACTTTGTTGAAGCACCTTTGGCACCAATTACAGCCTCAAGTCTTTTTGAGTATGATGCTACAAGCTTGGCGCATTTATTTTTGGGCAGTTTCTCACATTTTTCTTTGCAGGACCTTTCAAGCTCCATCAGGTTGAATGGGGAGCATCGGTGCACAGCCATTTTCAGATCTCTCCAGAGATGTTCAATCGGGTTCAAGTCTGAGCCACTAAAGGACATTCACAGAGTTGTCCTGTAGCCTTTCCTTTGTTATTTTGGCTGTGTGCCAGGTCATCGTCCTGTTGGAAGATGAACCCAGCCCGAGGTCCAGAGTGCTCTTGAGCAGGTTTTCATCAAGGATGTCTCTGTACATTGCTGCGTTCCTCTTTACTTTGACCCCGACTAGTCTCCCAGTTCCTACCGCTGAAAAACATCCCCACACCATGATGCTGCCACCACCATGCTTCACTGTAGGGATGGTATTGGCCAGGTGATACGCAGTGCCTGGTTTCCTCCAGACACAACGCTTGCCATTCGGGCCAAAGAGTCCATCTTTTTTTCATCAGATAAGAGAATTTTGTTTCTCATGGTCTGAGAGTCCTTTAGGTGCCTTTTGGCAAACTCCAGGTGGGATGTCATGTGCCTTTTACTGAGGAGTGGCTTTCGTCTGACCACTGACCATACAGGCCTGATAGGTGGAGTGCTGCAGAGATGGTTGTTCTTCTGGAAGGTTCTCCTCTCTCCACAGAGAAACACTGGAGCTCTGTCAGAATGACCATCCGGTTCAAAAGTCACCTCCCTGACTAAGGCCCTTCTCGATCACACAGTTTGGCCAGGTGGCCTGCTCTAGGAAAAGTCCAGGTGGTTCCAAACTTTTTAAATTTACAGATGATGGAGGATTCTGTGGTTATTGGGACCTTCAATGTTACAGAAATTTTTCTGTACCCTTCCCCAGATCTGTGCCTGGATACAACCCTGTTTTTAAGGTCTACAGACAATTCCTTGGACTATGGCTTGGTTTGTGCTCTGACATGCACTGTTAACTGTGGGACCTTATATTGACAGGTGGGTGCCTTTCCAAACTATGTCCAAAAAGAATGATAAGTGGGAACAGGAAGCACCTGAGCTCAATTTTGAGTGTCATGACAAAGGCTATAAATATTTTTGTACATGTGATTTTTTCCTTTTTTATTTTTAATAAATTTGCAAAAATTTCAAACAAACTTCTTTCATGTTGTCATTATGGGGTATTGTTTGTAGAATTTTAAGAAAATTCTGAATTTAATCCATTTGGAAAAAGGCTGTAACATAACTAAATGTGGAAAAAGTGAAGCGCTGTGAATACTTTCCGGATGCACTGTAAAAGGGTAATTAAATTCCATCTCTCCCCAGCAGTGCTCCCATTTCTTTTATACTGCACCATCCTGTTTGGTCTCCATGAGTGAAGTGGAATATCAGCCACTTTGGTGTATGGATGAGCATGTGACTAACTCCCCCTTCCTATGTGACAGTTCTGGTGCCTCCGTTTTGTCCAGGTCTGTTATAAAGTGCCATGATAACAGCCCATAGCCCTGTGTAAGCTTTGACAAGTCAGTTTGGCGCTTACATTGAGCTTTCTTACCCAGTTCTCGCAGTTGAACAGAGCAATATGGGTGCAAACAAAGGTAAGTATATGCTTACCTTAAGCATTCATTTTTTGGCAAAATACAGTATAGAACCCCTGTCCAAATGGTATTAAAAGCAAACAAAAAGCATGGTTACACCGGAACATAGCTAAAGGGTTCACGGAAATCGACCAGAATAGATCCACACACTGAAAGGGGGTTTCTTATCACAGAAAGAGCAGGGTCCCCTCATCCACTGTCAGGATTCACCTTCCACTTACAGTATCTCACAAAAGTGAGTACCCCCCTCACATTTTTGTAAATATATTATATCTTTTCATGTGACAACACTGAAGAAATTACATTTTGCTACAATGTAAAGTTGTGAGTGTACAGCTTGTATAACAGTGTAAATTTGCTGTCCCCTTAAAATAACTCAGACAGCCATTAATGACTAAACCACTGGCAACAAAAGTGAGTACACCCCTAAGTAAAAATGTCCAAATTGGGCCAAAAGTGTCAATATTTTGTGTGGCCACCATTATTTTCCAGCACTGCCTTAACCCTCTTGGGCATGGAGTTCAACAGAGCTTCACAGGTTGCCACTGGAGTCCTCTTCCACACCTCCATGATGACGTCACGGAGCTGGTGGGTGTTCGAGACCTTGCGCTCTTCTACTTTCCATTTGAGGATGCGCCACAGATGCTCAATAGGGTTTAGGTCTGGAGACATGCTTGACCAGTCCATCACCTTTACCCTCAGCTTCTTTAGCAAGGCAGTGGTCGTCTTGGAGGTGTGTTTGGGATAGTTATGTTGGAATACTGCCCTGCAGCCCAGTCTCCGAAGGGAGGGGATCATGCCTCAGTATGTCACTGTACATGTTGCCATTCATGGTTCCCTCAATGGACTGTAGCTAACCAGTGCCTGCAGGACTCATGCAGCCCCAGACCATGACACTCCCACCATTATGCTTGACTATAGGCAAGACACACTTGTCTTTGTACTCCTCACCTGGTTGCTGCCACACACGCTTGACACCATCTGAACCAAATACATTTATCTTGGTCTCATCAGACCACAGGACATGGTTCCAGTAATTCATGTCCTTAGTTTGCTTGTCTTCAGCAAACTTTTTGCGAGCTTTCTTGTGCATCATCTTTAGAAGAGTCTTCCTTCTGGGATGACGGCCATGCAGATCAATTTGATGCAGTGTGTGGCATATGGTCTGAGCACTGACAGGCTGACCCCCTACTCCTTTAACTTCTGCAGCAATGCTAGCAGCACTCATATGTCTATTCCCAAAGACAAACTATGGATATGATGCAGAGCATGTGCACTCAGCTTCTTTGGTCGACCATAGCGAAGGCCTGTTCTGAGTGGAACTTCTCCTGTTAAACCGCTGTATGGTCGTGGCCACAGTGCTGCAGCTCAGTTTCAGGGTCTTGGCAATCTTCTTATAGCCTAGGCCGTCTTTATGTAGAGCAACAATTCTTTTTTCAGATCCTCAGAGTTCTTTGCCATGGGGTGCCATGTTGAACTTCCAGTGACCAGTATGAGAGAGTGAGAGTGATAACACCAAATTTAACACACCTGTTCTCCATTCACACCTGAGACCTTAGAAGACTAATGAGTCACATGACACTGGGGAGGGAAAATGGTTAATTGGGCCCAATTAGGACATTTTAACTTAGGAGTGTACTCACTTTTGTTGCCAGTGGTTTAGACAGTAATGGCTGCGTGTTGAGTTATTTTGAGGGGACAGCAAGCTGTACACTCACTACTTTACATTGTAGCAAGGTGTCACTTCTTCAGTGTTGTCACATGTAAAGATATAATAAAATATTTACAAAAATGTGAGGGGTGTACTCACTTTTGTGAGATGCTATATATATATATATATATATATATATATATATATATATATACATACATATATACATGCATATAGTTATAACTCTGGGACTAAGGAGTAAGGTTCAGGAGACAGAGAAAAAAAAAGGGGGGGGGGAGCAAGATGTGCAATCAGGGGCCCAACCATCATACACTGGCCCATGGGGGCAAAAGCTCCCGGAGGACATGGAAGGTAACCCCCAGAAGATACATGTCAAGGCTTCAAGAGCAGAGGCTATGAACTGGCCAGGTTCAGATGACGAGGTCTGTGAAATAACTAGAGGAAAAGGTATAGTCGGTCCAGAAGAACCATGTTTTGCTAAATTTCTCCTCTCTGGGATTTGCAGAGGTAAGGATATCTTCCATTCTGTAAATCTCAAATTTGGGAAACCCAACACTTAGCGGGGGAGCAATAGGTTGCTTCCAGAAATGCAGGATGCAGGCCTTGGCAGGATTAAGTACCTGAATCGTAAGTGACCTTTTATAACATTTGGATGACATAGGAGTTAAATGAAGCAGATAGGTTGCCTGGGTCGTCTCCCAATTGAATGTCCGTGAGTTTGAATATGCGGTCACTAACCTTAACTAAGAAGAGATTCCGAACCAGGCAACTCCAGAACATATGGAGAAATATGCCCTCATGCTGGGAACATCGCCAGCAAAGGGAGGGTGTGCTTGGAAAAATTTTGTGTAAGATCGTAGGGACTCTAAACAAACAGATCAAAATTTTGAAACCTGTTTTTTGTAAAGCGCTGGAAAGAGAAGCAGTGTGAGCAAAACGCATCATTCATGCGTGTTTTCTGTTTTTCCGAAAGACTGAGGCCCAAGTCAAATGAATGCTGGTTTTCGATTCGCCATTGAAATTGATTTCTCCAAAATTAAATAAGCAATTTTTTATCTGCACATCCGCCACAAGGTGGTGCTGTATAACCAGTTTTACTTTGCCTGTTGCATCACCACTTTCTCTATTGTTATTATAAGAGCTAGTAAACCATAATATGAACTTTTCTGCCCACCTGTATATTTAATTATTAACACACAGGTGATTCAAAAATTGGCGTTAATACCTAATTATCATTAAGAATACCATATTTACTGTTTGGCAGAAAATAACGAAGCTGAAGGTGTTTGTTCACTGGTGAGAACTTTACATTGTGGGAACAATGCGCCTTTAACTTCTTAGCTTTCCATGTCTGCGACATAATAGACTTCCACCCACTTCCCAATGTCAGGCCTGCATGGGATTAAAATGTTCTTAAAAAGCCATTATTACTATTAACACTTCTGACTCCTATGGGGATGTGGGCGAAATCTGAATATGATTTTGTGCATGCTGCATGCTGATTATGTAACTTTTAAAGGGTCTTATACATCATCTAGAAAAGAAGATCACTGGAAATGATTGTTTGACTAAGGTCCGGTTCACACATGTGTCTTTTAGAACTAATTTATGTAAAAGGAAATTCAAGATGTATGTAGAGATCTGTGTCACTACAGTCAACGTAGGCACCGGTCACACCTCTATTTTTATGTAGCCTTGCAAGTATTTTGTCAAAAGTGCTTTGCCATAGAAATGGAATCGATCTGCATGAAAAATGCACAATACACTGTGCTTTACATTTCTTTATTTTTTACAGAAGTATGTATTGTTTCTGCCTGAAAAATAGGAAGAAACAATACTTATAATATGATACTTATAAATAAAAATGTGCTTGATGCCCTTGTAAAGCACCAAAGTATATAAAAGGAATAACTGCATAAAGGTCATGTACAAAACACATTCACCATACCCTAGATTATGTCAAAAAACTGTCCACTTTAATGTTAAAAGTGATGTACAACAGACAATGTGGTCAATGCTTAGCTCCTGAACCAACAACTGCTGCACTTTGTGTGATGTTGGGCTATAGAAGCTTGACATACCCGACCTTGTGGCCATTCAAAGCGGGGGAGACCAACGCAAGGGAGGGAGCCGCAAGACACCATCTAGTATTGGGATGCTGATGAACCAACAAAATGGAGGTGGTGTACAACTGGAAGCCATGTGACGTGGATGTGATGTCAACACTCAGCTGTACGGCTGGTACCAGACACAATGACACAAGACCAAAGACAAGAAAAGGACCACACAGAAGGTCTCACCAGCAGATAACGTGTTTAGAATCGGTTGCTTCTTTCTCAAAAAAGTCGCTGCTCCAAAATGCGTATCCACCTGGGAAACCTTTTGTGTGGACCTTATTTTGCCCTGTATCAGTTGCTAATCAGTGTATTCTGATTTGGGGGGGGGGGGGGCGCAAGACGTATCGGAATGCTGATGAACCAACAAAATGGAGGTGGTGTACAGCCAGAAGCCATGTGATGTCAGCAGCACTCAGCTGCATGGCTGGTACAATACACAATGACAAAACCAAAGAGAAGAAAAGGACCACACAGAAAGTCTCACCAGCAGATAACGCGTTTCGAAGCAGTTGCTTCTTTCTCAAATACAGTAGCTGCTCCAAAACGCGTATCCACCAGGGAGACCTTTTGTGTGGACCTTGTTTTTGCCCTGTATCAGATGCTGACCAGTGTATTCTGATTTGAGGGTGGGGGGGGGGGGGGGGGGTGAGTGTACTGCTGTCAGAATACAATAGCACAGCAGGGGGAAGTCCCTGCATTCACCTCGCTTGTGTGGGTGTGGTAATCTGTGAGCTTCTTTTGTTTAGCCCATTGGTTGAAATAAAAATAAAGCAGTGTATACCCTGCTTCAGTTTACAAAGCCTGCTTGAAGCAGGTCCAACGCAGGTCAGAAAGGGGAAAGTCAAATGCACCTATCGATGAATCCTGAATGAAGCGTCTCAAACTGATACCTATGACACAAGCCCTGCCAACCATACTCCAAATTATATCCGTAGTGTTTGTATCCCTTTAATTGCTTGTGCTTTTTAGTTGCACTTTAAATATGTCTGAATGACTTAAACAATTAGATCTTTACAACCCTTAAGCCTTGTATACACATGGGCTGAATGCCGGACGACATTGGCCGGTTCGATGAAAACCGGCCGATATTCGGCCAATGTGTATGGCAGCTGGCCAGACAGAAGCCAGCTGGCATGCTGGGATACCAGCAGCTGACTGTCTCCAGATCAGTGCTCTCAGCCAATGGCAGGAGTGGGGGGGGGGGGGCTGTCCCCCAGTTAGAACAGTTTAGCTGGGGAGATAGCTGTACTAACATCAAATTGTTAGTGCAGAGGGTCCGACCTGAGCTGTCAATTTTTTTTTTTCGTTTTCGTTCACCCACTGGGTTGTACCAGGCTTAAGTGCTAATGCACTGTAAACAAAAACACAAAGAAAGGGTGCACCAGCCTAGCGCATTATCCTCAGTAGGGCTTAACAACATCTCTGTGGCCACACCCAAATGGGAGGAGCCCTTTTTAGGCGATTTCAGAATCACTTCTGTTATATAAACCGATGGTCCAGGTATGGTCCCTAGGCTCTAAGGAAGAGGCAAAGCCTCGAAATGCATTAGCCAACATCCAAAACTAAGACTGTGGGCTCTATAATCATGGACTTCGTTATTCAAATCTGACATGCTGGTTTACATCACCCGTTTGTGAGTAGACATCTTTTAATTTGTTATAAATAAAAGCCCTACTGAGGATAATGCGCTAGGCTGGTGCGCCCTTTCTTTGTGTTTTTGTTTACAGTGCTATGTCGACCACCCCGGTCGTAGAGGGCAGCAAGGTTTAGCCATTGGTGATGCCAAGTATGAGTCCCGTGACAGGAGTAGTCTGGGAGCCTTGTTTCTGAGTGCAGGAGTAAGGTGCCAAGCATCATAAATTTCTTTTGGAGTTAAGAGCTAATGCTTCAGTGGTGTGCCCCAGTTATAAGCCGTTCCTAGGTCCCATTCATCCTGAATGATCTTTTACACAGCCAATTTCCTGCCATCTCTCCTTCCCAGTACATTGTAAATACATTCACTTTTAACAAGGAGCAGAATGTACAGCAGATGCTGTCAGTAGGTCCTATTTTTGATTAGGCCATCTTCAGTTCTCTTGCAGAAAAATCTTGAAAAGTAAAATAATAGCTAGCACAGCATGTCCAGGTTTCAGTGTCCACAGAATGTGACACAGGTACACACATTACTTACAGCTCATCCAGACAGTCCGGCGGCTGCTTCAATCTATTCCCAGCAATGAGGTAGCTGTAGATTTCAGAGTTTTCAATGCCAGCATAGGGTGTCTGTCCCACGGTCACTATTTCCCAGAGGGTGATGCCAAATGCCCACTAGAAGATTGAAACATTTTGATTACAATGACGTATTGGAAAATTTTAGGGGTCTAAACAGAGTAAAAAGTAGAGTCTAAGTTATGAAAAGGACAAAGAAGCGGTCAGCTACCAATCACTCACTGTGTTAATTTAGAAAAGGAAGGGGCCGATAAATGACATATTTATTGGCCATTTCACTGCTGCCCATCCTGAAATAATGGGGACTGGGCCCAGGGGAGCACACTGGGGGGCTTTGGAAGCAGAATAAAGAGGTACAAGAGAGGCATGGGGGTGGCATATATTGGTACCAATATTTCCCTCTTGTGGTAGCTGAATGCCAGCAGGAGGGAGGCACAGCCCCATGCGCACACCTATGTAATTCATATAGTTATAGTAGCAGCAATTTAAATAGAATTAACACATTTTATTTAACCACTTTCCGACCTCCTACCACAGATATACTGGGGCAAGCTGGCTCGGCTGCGCAAACCGACATATGGGTACGTCGGTTCGCGGGAGCGCTCCTGTAGGCATGCACGCCCGCCCCCATTGGGAAGCGGGGAAGCCGATCCATAGGTCGGGCAACCACGATCGCTTCCCCCTGAGAAAGAACGACTGTCAGCTGTTGTAAACACAGCAGACTGTTCTCTCTGGAATGAGCACAGAGAGCCTGTGATCCTCCTATTTAGGATCACAGGTCTCTGTGTTGATTCCAGAAGTACCTCCCCATACAGTTAGAAAAAACTCCCCTAGGCTCACATTTACCCTTTGATCCCCCCAGGGGTTAACCCCTTCCCTGCCAGTGTCATTTTTACAGTAACAGTGCCTATTTTTAGCACTGATTACTGTAGAAATTTCACTGGTCCCCCAAAAAATGTGTCAAAAATGTCAGTTAGGGGTCCGATCTGTCCGCCGCAATGTTGCAGTCCAGCTAAAAATCGCAGATCGCCGCCATTACTAGTAAAAAAAAAAATTAAAAAAGGACATAAATCTTTCCCCTAGTTTTTAGATGCTATACCTTTTGCGCAAACCAAATAAAATACGCTTATTGGGATTTTTGTTTACCAAAAATATGTAGCAGAATACAATTTGGCCTAAATGGATGAAAAAGATTAGATTTTTACATTTTTCTTATTGGGAATGTTATATAGCAGAATGTGAAAATAGTTTTTATTTTTTCAGAATTGTCGCTATTTTTTTGTTTATAGCGCAAAAAATAAAAATCGCACAGGTGATCAAATACCACCAAAAGAATGCGCTATTTGTGGGAAAAAAAGGACATCAATTTTATTTGGATACAGTGTCGCACAACCGCGCAATTGTCCGTTAAAATAACGCAGTGCAGAATCCCAAAAATGGTCATTAAGGGGGGCTAAACCTTCCGGTCCAGAAGTGGTTAATAAATAACGTTACAAAAAAAAATCATCCGACCTTCACATCCACAAAGTGAAATGAGCATCCATAGTCAATAAAAGCAATTATTTATATCTCTGGTGTACCTGGATCCTGGTCTACTATATGATCAGATACCTGTAGGATCTATAGTAATCAATATACATAAATACATTTGTCCATGTTGGAAATTCAGGCAGAGAACACAGACGTTCCAGGGTTCTACAGAATGTAGATTGAACAGTACATTTGCAGCAAAAAGCACCCACCACATCACTGTACACGGTGTAAACATTGTCTGCCAGGCTCTCCAGTGCCAGCCACTTGACAGGAAGCTTGGATGCACACCCTTGGCGGTAGTAGTCCCCGCTGTAGATTTTCTTAGAAAGACCAAAGTCTGCAACACACACTGTCATGTCCTCATGTAACCTGCGAGAGGAGAAACAGAAACACAGCCATTGCATACCGTATCCCATAATGTCTGTTCAAGTCATCACATGTGTTAATGTGTTGGACACCAACCACTGCAAAATATGAATTTTGCCTTTGGCAGTATTAGGAATTATACTCCGAAAGGCACCGGTTAAGAACTTGAAGTTATTGTAAACCACCATTATTATAATTTTTTTTTTTTTTTTTTTTAATAATAAACATGTTATACTTACCTGCTCTGTGCAATGGTTCTGCACAGAATAGCCCTGATTCTCCTCTTCTAAGGTCCCCTGCCGGTGCTCCTGGCTCTACCTCTTCTACGAGCAGTTAACCCTTGTAATGGAGGCACAGCCCCAATGCAAAGGAGGACTTATTGGCTTTCTGGAGTTCAGCTTTAAAATACATTTCAGATTGCCTGTACGGTTTCTTTTAATCCTGTAAATCAAGCACTGCCTGTCCCTCGCTGACTACACTCCTTTCTATGCTGTATTTAGGTGGTCGCACAGGCTGGACTTCAAACATGTCTGCCTTTGTTCATCTACATTGCATAGAGGCGATGGAATGAGAAGTTTACATATTCATAAGAACAAGGCCGTCTTTAATATTGATTGGACCCTGGGCAAACATTTTCTTGTGCCCTCATGAATTCACTTATCAACTATTTGCAGACAGTGCGGGCTCAAGGGGCAGCTGCTTTGGGCCCCACAACAATGACTGGGCCCGGGGCAGCTTCCCCTTTTGCCCTGTGTTAAAGACAGCCCTGCATAAGAAAGAGATGATTGCTTTCATTTAAGCTCACAGAAAGTGACAAGGACACTGCATTTCTAGCAAAACTAACAGGTATTCGGTACTCGCTGAAAATATTTTTAGCCTTAAAAAATAAAACAAAAGCAACCTGCAAATATTTATGGACTGGTTAGCTGCAATATTTTACATTTTTTCTCTTGGGTCTGGCTATACTTCAAAAGAGACCTACATACTCACTTAAGTGGATGCAGCATTGATGTGATATCATGGAGGAGTTGGACTGCCTGTGCAACCTCTATAGGGTCCAGGTATCACCTCATGCTACCAGTAGTGACACTGACCCTAACCAAATGCAAAATTAGTGAAAAACATTCAGAAAAGATGAGTAGGGAAAAAATGTCAGTGGCCTTCACCTGTAAAACCATTCCTGTTTTGGAGGTTGTCTCATTGTTGCCTATCTAGTGCACCTGTTAATTTCATTAACACCAAAGCAGCTAAAACTGATTAACCCCCTCTGCTACTTAACTGACCAGATCAATATCCCAGGAGTTTAATTGACTTGATGCTATACGCCGATTAAAAAGTGTTCCTTTAGTTTTTTTGAGCAGTTTATAAAAAACAAAAATGCAGATTATACCTTATATCAGAGCGTCTCCCAGCACTCGCGTCACTTCCCGGCTTTCTCTTCTCTCTCCTCTCTGGCTGACGTCAACAGGATTGCTCGGCCCTGCCCACTATAGCTGTCAGCCGGGGAGAAGAGAGAGCCGAGGAGTCACATGAGTGCTGGAAGATGCTCCGATATAAGGTATAATCTGCATTTTGAGACAGAGGGGATGGCATGAATAGGTTATAATGGCTTAACAACCACTTCAAGTTCCTGAAGTCGCTCTTGATATGTTTTATCCCCCCAAACCTTTCACCATTTTGTTACCCGTCTCTGAACCTGTTCTATCTTATCAATATCTTTATGTAAGTGAGGTCTCCAGAATTAGAACCTCCTTCCTCCTGCTGGTGACCCATCTAGTGATGCATCCTAGAATTCTATACACTTTTCCTACTGCCTGGTCACACTGTTTGCTCATTTTGCAATCATCAGAAATAAGTACCCCCAAATCTATTTCCTCTGTATTGCTGGCTAACACTGTACCCCCAATGTTGTACTCTCTCAGGGGATTCTATTACCCTAGATGCATTATTTTACATTTTGAAACTTCAAACTGCAGTCTCCACTGCTTTGACCAATCTTCCAGCATGGCCAAATCATGTTCCATGTTACAGACACCTCCAGGGATATCAACCCTATTACACACCTTTGGATCATCAGCAAAAAGACATACCTTTCCCAACAAAGCTTTAGTTATATCACTTACGTATAGGTTAAAATAGAACCGGACCCAGTACAAAGCCTTGTGGTACCCCACTAGTGACCGGTCTCTGTTCTGAGTGAACCCCATCTGGGTGTCCTGTAGAGTCTGGTCTGGCTGAGTGACATCAGTCATCAGTTGACTTTAGGCCGCTGTTGCCTGAATACGGGTCACAGGAGAGCAGATGGAAGTGCACTCCTGTGACATACAGGAGAAGTAGGGGGCAAAAATAACTTCGGTCCTACTTCTTTTTTAAGGTATGTGAAGAGAGCATGGTCCACCTAGACCCAGAACACGAATATATTAAAAAAGACAAATGGGGAACACTGCCATCCAACTCCAGAAGGTTATAGAGGCTATCCCCCTTGACACAGCCAAGAAGCTGAGATGGTTTATAACCTATAACTGGAGGAAGAGGGGGGGGGGGGGAGAGGGTGGACCAGGATTCCAAGGTAAATATAGAAATGAGGAGAAGGAAGCCTTAATGTGATTACACTTGGGGGGTTATTTACTAAAGGTGGAAAATGCAAAATCCAGTGCAACTCTGCATAGAAAGCAATCAGCTTCTAAGTTTTATTGCCAAAGCGTGATTGAACAAGCTGAATTTAGGAAGCTGATTGGCTACCAGGCATTGCTGCACCAGATTCTGACTGCACCAGTTTTAGTAAATCTCCCCCAAGATGCCCAGACCCTGTGAGATGATTAGCTTGGAGGTTTTGTACAGAGTAAAGGTGGTTCATGGTAAGGAGGGTAGTTTGTTGTCGAAATCCGGCATCTTGTAAGAAAAAGATTAACCAGTTTTTGACTGATGGTTTCCCCAAATACATATACATAGGAGTACAGGGGGTTTATGAAATACAAAAATGTTTGGAGAACCATTTCCTAGTGGTGTTGGGGTCTGGTCATGGGATACAACAGAGCCATCTATCATTCTCCTTTATTATCCATATTTACCCATCTCTATGTTTTCCCTGTTAAAAAAAGCAGCTAAACACAAAAATATAAATGCAAATAGTGGGAACTATTTCAGGTGTCAAAACTTTGTTATTCATTGCAGTTAATCTTGTGATCCACACAGTACACACAGGTTGCTGACCTCCTCCGCAACAGAGATGGACCAAGAGCATAACCCCAACTTGCCAATTGGACAGTAAAGGAACAGCGTCACACTAACAGTAAGTTATCCCTTTCCGCCTGCTATAAGCATGATCACATTATACTCCATCTGAAAATGACATGCTAGTTAACTAAACTACAGTCTTAAAGCCGAGTTCCACCCATTCTTTTTACTTCTGCCCCCTGCTATTAGATTGTTAGGAATTTTCTTTTTTTCTAAAGTGTTAGTACCTGTAGGGCGCCACTTCTTCTCTACCCTGCCGCGGCGATGTATGTCATATCCCCCTTACCCGTTGGCTCCTGGGGTATAGGTTTTAATCAATCCCAAAAGTCAATGGGCATCCTCTGCTTATAGCATTTTATTATTTACAAACTAAAAAGGACGCAATTCCAGGCGGGGATAGCTGATTTCCCCGACCACACTTGTTTTCTGGGTTGGAATTTGATTGACAGGTTGCCATATGAAGGGGGCGGGTACTTCTGTTGCCATTGCTATGGCAACCTGTTCTAAACAAACTGCATCGCGCAGTGTCATTACTGCGCAGGTGCGAGAACGGGAGATGCATGATGGGTAGCCAGCTGCACTGAATCCCGGAAATAGACACAAGCAGGCTTCAGGTGGCCAAATCCTACAGAGATCTGGTAAAGTTTTAAAGATTTATAAGTAACCTGCATAATTACACTTCTTACAGTAATCTAATTTAAATAATAACGTTCACAGGGTAATAAATCTATTATAGGGACTGGAGCTCCACTTTTAAAGTAAACTAATTGCACACCCCCCTCTGTCTATAGTTGTCATTGTAAACAAAGTGCTGCTCAATTAAACACAAAAAGTACAATCACTGTCATCACATGGTACACTGCAGTAAAACTTTATTGGCTGCTGGTGATGAATCTCCCTATCACAGTTTGCTTTCTATTATATATGGCAGGGGTGTCCAGACTTCCCAAACAAGGGGCCAGTTTACTGTTCTTTAGACTCTCAGGGGCCAATCGGTCAGTGTGAATAGAAAATGCGCTGGTGTCAACGGGAGTAAACGATCGTCCATCGTTCGTGTCAGTGGGAGAAATAGTGTTCCATCATTGGTATTACTGGGAGGAATAGTGTTCCATAATTGATATTAGTGGGAGGAATAGTGTTCCATCATTGGTATTAGTGGGAGGAATAGTGTTCCATCATTGGTATTAGTGGGAGGAATAGTGCTCCATCATTGGTATTAGTGGAAGGAATAGTAACCCATCATTGGTATTAGTGGGAGGAATAGTAACCCATCATTGGTATTAGTGAGAGGAATAGTGCTCCATCATTGGTATTAGTGGGAGGAATAGTGTTCCATCATTGGTATTACTGGGAGGAATAGTGCCCCATCATTGGTATTAGTGGGAGGAATAGTGCTCCATCATTGGTATTAGTGGGAGGAATAGTGCTCCATCATTGGTATTAGTGAGAGGAATAGTGCCCCATCATTGGTATTAGTGGGAGGAATAGTGCTCCATCATTGGTATTACTGGGAGGAATAGTGCCCCATCATTGGTATTAGTGGGAGGAATAGTGCTCCATCATTGGTATTAGTGGGAGGAATAGTGCTCCATCATTGGTATTAGTGAGAGGAATAGTGCCCCATCATTGGTATTAGTGGGAGGAATAGTGCTCCATCATTGGTATTAGTGGGAGGAATAGTGCTCCATCATTGGTATTAGTGGAAGGAATAGTAACCCATCATTGGTATTAGTGGGAGGAATAGTGCCCCATCATTGGTATTAGTGAGAGGAATAGTGCCCCATCATTGGTATTAGTGAGAGGAATAGTGCCCCATCATTGGTATTAGTGGGAGGAATAGTGCCCCATCATTGGTATTAGTGAGAGGAATAGTGCCCCATCATTGGTATTAGTGAGAGGAATAGTGCCCCATCATTGGTATTAGTGAGAGGAATAGTGCCCCATCATTGGTATTAGTGGGAGGAATAGTGCCCCATCATTGGTATTAGTGAGAGGAATAGTGCTCCATCATTGGTATTAGTGGGAGGAATAGTGCTCCATCATTGGTATTAGTGAGAGGAATAGTGCCCCATCATTGGTATTAGTGGGAGGAATAGTGCCCCATCATTGGTATTAGTGAGAGGAATAGTGCCCCATCATTGGTATTAGTGGGAGGAATAGTGTTCCATAATTGATATTAGTGGGAGGAATAGTGTTCCATCATTGGTATTAGTGGGAGGAATAGTGTTCCATCATTGGTATTAGTGGGAGGAATAGTGCTCCATCATTGGTATTAGTGGAAGGAATAGTAACCCATCATTGGTATTAGTGGGAGGAATAGTGCCCCATCATTGGTATTAGTGAGAGGAATAGTGCCCCATCATTGGTATTAGTGAGAGGAATAGTGCCCCATAATTGGTATTAGTGAGAGGAATAGTGCCCCATCATTGGTATTAGTGGGAGGAATAGTGCTCCATCATTGGTATTAGTGGGAGGAATAGTGCTCCATCATTGGTATTAGTGAGAGGAATAGTGCCCCATCATTGGTATTAGTGGAAGGAATAGTGCTCCATCATTGGTATTAGTGAGAGGAATAGTGCCCCATCATTGGTATTAGTGAGAGGAATAGTGCCCCATCATTGGTATTAGTGAGAGGAATAGTGCCCCATCATTGGTATTAGTGGGAGGAATAGTGCCCCATCATTGGTATTAGTGAGAGGAATAGTGCCCCATCATTGGTATTAGTGGGAGCAATAGTGCCCCATCATTGGTATTAGTGAGAGGAATAGTGCTCCATCATTGGTATTAGTGGGAGGAATAGTGCTCCATCATTGGTATTAGTGAGAGGAATAGTGCCCCATCATTGGTATTAGTGAGAGGAATAGTGCCCCATCATTGGTATTAGTGGGAGGAATAGTGCCCCATCATTGGTATTAGTGAGAGGAATAGTGCTCCATCATTGGTATTAGTGGGAGGAATAGTGCTCCATCATTGGTATTAGTGAGAGGAATAGTGCTCCATCATTGGTATTAGTGGGAGGAATAGTGCCCCATCATTGGTATTAGTGGGAGGAATAGTGCTCCATCATTGGTATTAGTGAGAGGAATAGTGCTCCTTCATTGGTATCAAGGGAAGGAGAAAATGCCTGGTCATTGGTTCCAGTGGGAGGAAGTGTGCCCCGTTGTTGGTGTCAGTGGAAGGAATTGTGCGTTTAAGGGCTGGCAGGCAGGCAAAGAGCTGCAGTTTGGAGATCACTGGTATATAGCACTGCAGGAAGCCGGTATGAAGACAAATTTAGGAACTTCAATGCAAACCGCTAAATACACAGATGAAGTACATACATATAAAAAAAATTTGAATATCATCAAAAGGTTAATTTATTTTAGTAATTAAATTCAAAAAGTGAAACTCCTATATTTTAGGTAAATGCGTTATACAAAGAGTGATATATTTCAAGCATTTTTTTATTTTAATTTTGATGATTATGGCTTACAGCTAGCGAAAACCCAAAATTCAGTATCTCAGAAAATTAGAATATCACATAAGACTAATAAAAACAAAAGGATTTTTAATATAGAAATGTTGGCTTACTGAAAAGTATGTCCATGTACAGTATAGTATGCACACAATACTTGGTTGGGCTCCATTTGCATGAATTACAATGCGGCGTGATATGAAGGTGATCAGCCTGTAGCTATGCTGAGGTGTTATGGAAGCCCAGTTTGCTTTGATAGTGGCCTTCAGCCCATCTACATTGTTTGGTCTGGTGTCTCTCATCTTCCTCTTGACAATAACCCACAGATTCTCTATGGTGTTTAGGTCAGGCGAGTTTGCTGGCCAACCAAGCACAGTGATAGAAATTCCAAAAAAAGGATACAAATTGTAGGCAAACAATGACATCAAGGATAAGCCCCCCAACGCAGGTGGAAGATATCAAAACATCAAAAATTAATATAAAAAGGGGATCCAAATTGTAGACCGACAGTCATCTTTGACACAACAGGTTGCCATATAAAGTTCAACATAAAGAAAATTTCTTATAAAAGTATATAGCAATCCTAGTCCGAAAAATCTCACAAGGGGAAATATCAGAACCCATACTACTCCACCACCCAAAAGGAAAGCTCTGCTGCAGTTTTGTAGCACCAAAGTTTTTTTTTTTTTTACCTCCCCCAAGTCTGTGACTGCACAGTGAAAAAAGAAGCAGCAGGCTGATGAGCTTGTATCTATCATTCTGCTCTCTCCTACTGTCAGGGTACTCCGTTCAACATACCCGACTGGCTTCTCTATGCTGCTTCTCCCTCTCCCATCTAGTTAGTGGACACAGGTTATAATAAATGGCCACATTGATAATTTTATCTTCTTATAAATGTTTTATTAGGTATGCTCCATGTCTTTAGAACTTGGTGCTAAGGAATAGGTTTAGATATTCTCTTTTTTTTTTTTTTTACATCCATCATATTCATACGGCATGTCTTTATACATTAATACTTATTTACATTGTAATGCCCAACTGGTTTGGACAGGTCTTATCTTAAGTATTTACATACATATTTTTTAATTAATTTTGTGTGAGCTTTGGCGTTTTTTATTAGCCAATAGAGAAAACTATCATCTGTTGCTAGGTTTTTCAGGTTCTTTAGCTCTTCCATCAGCTTATCTTTTTTTAATATTAATTTATTATAATTTTTTTGTTAGGGTAAAGAGTTAGAATTAAGGTTAGGTTAGGATTAGGGGCTAGGGTTATTTATTATTTATTTTTGTTAAGGTTAGGGTGTTAATTCTACTACTACTACTACTAATAATAATAATAAATAAATGTAAAATAAATACACACAGAAATCAAAATAATCATAAATAAAACAAATACAATGAATGAATACTATGTAATAATAAACCCTTAAAAAAATAAAATAATAAACTAAACACCCTAACACAAAATTATTAATACAGAATAATAATAATTTATTTAATAGATTTTTTTTAAGGTTAGGTGGTTTGTTATTATTTATATATTACATACTAATATTTTATTCCCTTTATTATTTATTTATGATGATTTTTAGTTATTTGTGCATTTTACATTTATTTATTCATATATTATAACAATTCCCCCTTTTTTTTTGTTCATTTGAGCATAAAAACGCATGACAAAATATGGGAATGCGCACAAAAATGTGCAAATGGCGCGTTTCCATTCATTTCTATGGGAATAAAAATGCACAAATCTGCCCAATTTGACCTACAAAAAAAAGCTCCAGAATTTTTTAAGCTTCAGGCGACTTGGAGTGAACCAACTCAATGGAGAATAATTTATTTTTTCTCCTCCAGTGTTTTGGAGCTTTAAGATACAAAAACACTGAGGTGTGAATGGGGCCCTTAGATGTACTCGCAGATTTAAATACACTAATAAATTGAAGCCAAACTCCAGCTCACACTCTGCAATAAGTTATAACAACAGTTTGTTTTCCTTTTGGAATAAAGGCTTTTACATAAATAAATGCTTACTGTAAGCACCCGTGTCAGTAGTAAATGGTTTGTCTCATCCCTCTAACTACTACATCTGCAGGAGAGCTTGTTCTTTAAAAAAAACAGACTTACTGGCCAGATCACTAGATAAAAATAAGGGAAAGAGAGCCGAAAAAATAAAACAAACGCAGCCACCACATCGAAGAATTGGTAAGCTGTAATTTTGAAAGACTTTACATCTTTGTTGCTTCTGGATTTTGTCCATGTGCCTGGAGGTCTGCTTACACATACATAATAGTAAATACAGTGAAACTAGCACTTCCCTCATTTGTTACTACTTGACGTATACCAGGAAGTGGTTGCCAGGCAACAGTACATTAACCAGTGTAAACTATTCTAAAAAGTCAGGAAAAAAAACCCACAGCTTTCTTATGGCAGCCGCTGCAGCTTAGCATGGGAAAAATAGAGGTTTCCAGAGAACAAGGTAAAAATAGCTTCAGCAACAGAAGAAAACTGTTACACACCGCGAGAAGACGCTTCATTTGCTTTGTTTAATGAAAAATTCAGAAGACGTCATACCTAAATAAGCACATGAATAGTTTATCACCTGAGCAGCACTATCATACAGGAGACGTCACTTCACTAGCCAACAGTCTAGTTATGGATCACCCGTATATGAATACTTAGGAGGTTTATGTTAATGCAAAAGTTCTCAAAGTGGAAAACTTACAAACAAAACTTCGGAACAGGCAGTCATTTCTGCAACAAAATAAATGTAGGAAATCACCAATAAAGATAGCTGTGCTGCCCCCTACACTCTGTACCCTATACCAGGAGTTCCCAAACTGAGGGTCGGGACCCATTGGTGGGTCGCGAGCTGCATTTGAGTGGGTCGCCGGTGGATTTAGAGCGGTCAGAGCTGCCCAGGCATCGGCAGCGCACTGTGTTACTGTGTTACGTGCGCGCTGTTCTGTACGGGAGGTGGCGCCTCAGGGTAGGAGTCGGAGTGGAGCCGTTATCAGAGTGCAGTGCATCGCATCGGAGCTGAGCACCAGGACCAATCACCAGGTAGGCCAGACACTGCTTGATGGCTTATTTTAGGCCTGGTTGGCGACCCACATTTGCACAGGCATAGCAGCCCATTTTTAATCGAATGGGCTGCTATGCCTGCGTTTTCCGCTGAAAAAAAGGTGCAAGTAGAATTTAAAAAAATTCAATGGCCCGTGAAATCCATCCTGCTTTTGCACCATGCACATCCTGCACACGCAAACTGTATTTTTAAATGCTGGGCCCATGTATATAAAAATGCAGAAAGCTTGCCAGTGCAGGAACTGCAGGTAAGTCGCATGGTGCAAAAGCAGGATGGATTTCAAGGCCACTGCATTTTTTTAAATGCTGCATGCACCTTTTTTCTGCAGAAAACGAGGGCATAGCAGCCCATTCAAATCAATGGGCTGCTATGCCTGTGCAAATGTGGGCCGCCAACACGAATACATGTGAATCAGGCCTAAAGCAATAGTAAAGTAATTTACAAATAAAAACTGCGAGGGGCAGCCGGGAACCAGTTAAGTCATACCGCACTAATTTAACACTGTGATGTGTAAAGGGGTCACTATGAAGTGAAAATTACTACAGTGTAATGGGACGCTGCAATGTGTAAAGGAGTACTGCGACGTGAAAATGGCTGCAAGTGGGTCCCGAAAAATAACTGTATTCAGAAGTGGGCCTCGGCCCAAAAAAGTTTGGGAAGCCCTGCCCTATACCATATATACAGTGCCACAATTCATAGGCAGGGCCAGATTACCTTAGGGGCTATTGGAGCTGCAGCTCCGGGCCCCTTCCTTAACCACTTCTAGACCGGAAGGATTTGTCCCCTTAATGACCAGGCCATTTTTTGCGATTCGGCACTGCGTTGCTTTAATGGACAATTGTGCAGTCATATGACACTGTACCCAAATAAAATTGATGTCCTTTTTTCCCCACAATTAAAGCTTTCTTTTGGTGGTATTTGATCACCTGTGCGATTTTTATTTTTTGCACTATAAACAAAAATATAGCGACAATTCTGAAAAAAAAATATATTATTTTTCACTTTCTGCTATATAACATTCCCAAAAAAAAAGAAAATGTAAAAATATCAATTTTTTTTTATCATTTTAGGTCAATTTGTATTCTGCTACATATTTTTGGTAAAAAAAAAAAAATGCCAATAAGCGTATTTTGATTGGTTGGCATAAAAGTTATCGCGTCTACAAACTAGGGTAACGATTTATGTCATTTTTTTGACAAATCACAATCTGTGATTTTTAGCGGGACTGTGGCATTGCGGCAGACAGATCGGACCCCTAACTGACACTTTTGGGGGGACCAATGACGTTACTACAGTAATCAGAGCTAAAAATATGCACTGGTACTGTAATAATGACACTGGCAGGGAAGGAGTTAACCCTGGGGTGATCAAAGGGTTAAGTGTGAGCCTAGGGGAGTGTTTTCTAACTGTGTGAGGAGGGACTTGTGGAATCAACACAGAGACCTGTGATCCTATATAGGAGGATCACAGGCGCTCTGTGATCATTTCAGAGAGAACAACAGTCTGCTGTGTTTATAACAGCTGGCTGTCCTCTCTCAGCATGGAGCGATCACGGGTGCCGCTGGCCCATGGATCAGCATCCCCTCTGCCTAGTGGGGGTGGGCGCTCGCCCCGAGGAGTGCTCCCGCAAAGCACCATACAGGCACAGACAAGAGGTTAAGATAGGCCCAGTGGTGTAAGTGAGTCACTTATGCTGCCCAGCTCTTCTCTGTGTACAGTGTACACGATTGATATGCAAATTGCAGCGGCATTGATATATAAATAGTTAGAGCATTCATAGGTTCAATGCCTTGAAAAAGTATTCACACCCCTTGAAATTTTCCACATTTTGTCATGTTACAACCAAAAACTTAAATATATTTTATTGGGATTTCATGTAATAGACCAACACAAAGTGCCACATAATTGTGAAGTAAAAGGAAAATGATAAATGGTTTTTATAATTTTTTTACAAATAAATATCTGAAAAGTGCGGCGTGCATTTATATTCCCCCGAGTCAATACTTTGTAGAACCACCTTTCGCTGCATATACAGTTGCAGTTTTTTTTTGAATGTCTCTACCAGCTTTGCACATCTAGAGAGTGACATTTTTGCCCATTCTTCTTTGCAAAATAGCTCAAGCTCAGTCAGATTGGATGGAGAGTGTCTGTGAAAAGCAATTTTCAAGTCTTGCCACAGATTCTCAATTGGATTTCGGTCTGGACTTTGACTGGGTCATTCTAACACATGAATATGCTTTCATCTAAACCATTTCATTGTAGCTCCGGCTGTATGTTTAGGGTCGTTGTCCTGCTGGAAGGTGAACCTCCACCCCAGTCGCAAGTCTTTTGCAGACTCTAACAGGTTTTCTACTAAGATTGCCCTGTTTTTGGCTCCATCCATCTTCCCATCAACTCTGACCAGCTTCCCTGTCCTTGCTGAAGAAAAGCATACCCACAACCTGATGCTACCACGAGCAAGTTTTAGGGTGGAGATGGTGTGTTCAGGGTTATGTGCAGTCTTAGATTTCTGCCACACATAGCGTTTTGCTTTTAGGCCAAAATGTTCAATTTTGGTCTCATCTGACCAGAGAACCTTCTTCCACGTTTGCTGTGTCCCCCACATGGCGTCTCGCAAACTGCATAAGGGACTTCTTATGGCTTTCTTTCAACAATGCCTTTGTTCTTGGCAGTCTTTCATAATGGCCAGATTTGTGGAGTGCATGACTAAAGGCCCGTACACACGTACCGATTGTCGGCCGAAAATGTTCGGCCGCCGAACGATTGGCCGATTTTCGGCTTGTTAGTATGATGCCTCTGACAGCCGACAGCACACTTGTCCGAAAAGAATCTGTCGTGCAAGCATTAAAATTTTTGTTGGCCAACACCAGAACGGCCGATTGTTCGCCAGTCAGTACAGAATTCGGCCGACAGACAGCAGATTTGCAAGACTGGGCATGCTCAGAAAAGAAAAAAACACACAAAATTCGTGTGCAGTCTTTTGCAGTTTTCAACAGACAAGACAGCCCTCGGACAAAAGACGGCCGATCGTTCGGCCGACGATCGGTACGTGTGTACGGGGCTTAATAGTTGTCCTGTGGACAGATTCTCCCAACTGAGCTGTGGATCTCTCAAGCCCCTTCAGAGTTACCATGGGCCTCTTGGCTGCTTCTCTGATTAATGCTCTCCTTGCATGGCCTATCAGTTTAGTTGGACGGCCATGGTTTGGTTGTGCCATACTCTTTCCATTTTTTGGATGATGGATTGAGCAGTGCTTAATGAGATGTTCAAAGCTTGGGATATTTTTTATACCCAACCCTGCTTTAAATTTCTCTACAACTTTGTTCCTGACCTGTCTGGTGCATTCCTTGGCCTTTGTGATGCGGTTTGTTCACTAAAGTGCTCTAACAAACCATTTATCCTTTTCCTTCCACTTCACAATTACATGCCACTTTATGTTGGTATATCACATAAAATCCCAATAAAATTAATTTATGCTTTTAGTTGTAACATGACAACATGTAGAAAATTTCAAGGGGTATAAATACTTTTTTTAAAGCACTGTATGTCAAACTCCATAAGCCCTGGTCCAACATCACCTTTGTTGAATGCTGCCAACATTGGGTATGTATAACAGGCCCTGCATGCCACAGTTACTGAGCCTGACATTAGCTTGTACTGCAAAGGTGAGCAGATAGATGGATGGATGGGGGGGGGGGGGGGGTGTCCAGAGGTAAACAGAGAAGGGATTACAGTTTGGAGGGCTATCATAACTAAAGAGGGGGTGGCTGGGGTTCAAAGATGAGCAGAGGCATGTGGAGTCAAGGAGAGATGAGATGGTGCAGGGGACAGTTTGGGGTGCAGAGGATAGCAGGGTGATTTAGAATGCACAGGTGTACTGAGAGGACGTGGATAAAGATGCAGAGAGGCAGAGAAAGGTCTGTCATAGTAAATACCCATGTTAAATGGTTGGTAAGTGTAAGGCTGCATTCACACCAAGCAGATGTGACAGAGTGTGTAGGTTGCAATGTATTGAGTGTAGGGCAGCCCCTCCCACCGTTACTGCAATCTGGCTCCACCCACAGCTCACTGTGGCATGCTATGCGTGCCTCATTACTACCCTACTAAAGCTAAAAGGCACACTCTCACCCCCTCCCTCTCTAACAAAAAAATGTATTGCATTTTCGTTTTATTTTTTTCCATAAAAAGGCCCACCAAAATCGTCAGCACCAGCCCCATGAGGCTCTTAATTTGGCCATGTTCATAGGATACAACATTATTGTGCCAACAGTCCATAAAAGTGCAAAGTGCTTCAAATCAAGTGATCCAGTTCTTGAACATAAAGTGACTGTGCTCCGTACTGAAAAGGAAAAATGCTCATTCCTGTCACTACTCTTGTGCCCTTCTAGAACCAGACTGACTACGAGTTGTTGACCTCCTGAGTATATACTGAGGAAAGGTCAAATTGCTCTTAATATCTTGAGGTAAATTACCATCCACAGCCCTGCAATATTCCACACACGTGAAAGGAACCAAAAAGATCTCATTGCGCAATGCTGTTTATGAAAACCATTCCCCACATAATCATAAAAATGTGCACTCACAATGTTTAGTGCCTCCCCTGGTACTCGGAATGATCTGCCGTTAAAATGTACTAGGATGCCGCTGCTCCAGTGCGCTGATGTATGCCGTTAATTATTATAATTTATAATAAAATAAACGTACCTGCCTGCTCACAGTCTTCCGTGCAATGCACAGCTCAGTTTACGTTTCTGAAGGTGCTGGAGTAGCGGGATGAATGCACTCCCATGCATGTGCAGGAAATACGTCATCCAGCGCTGGCAAATTAAGATGGGCAACAACCAGAATTAGCTAGGGAGAAGATGTCCTCACCTGTAAGGAATATCATCCTGCACCGGTCAATCAGGACATTCGAAAACGGACACATGGAAGAAGCTAAGGAGAATATGGCAGCACCGGTGAGGGCATAGGCACACCCTAATCAACTATGGCTGGATCTAGGAGGGTGCTGGGGAGGGCTGCACCCCCCCACCAACCCATGGATTTTGTGCCAGGGCAGGTTTAAGAAACCA
Source organism: Pelophylax lessonae (assembly GCF_965119305.1). Classification (NCBI taxonomy): domain Eukaryota; kingdom Metazoa; phylum Chordata; class Amphibia; order Anura; family Ranidae; genus Pelophylax; species Pelophylax lessonae. Next base: position 135,264,579 of record NC_138780.1, read on the forward strand.
TCCTTTAGGAGAAGTTGTCTCTTGTTAGAGATCTCTCCTCACACAGACAGGAGAGGAGAGAGAGAAATCGATCTGCTCCACCTCCTCCTGCCAATTTTGCTCTGTGTCTGCCCACCCAAACTAATCCCCACTCAGTGCTGTGCCTAAGAAAGAGGATGAGTGGGCATGAAATTTGAAGTACTGCAGCGGGCAACTACATGGTGGGTGCATGATTGATGCCTCTGCCTGAGCCACCAGAGACCAGCCTGGGGTAAGTTAACAGTGTACTGTAACTAAACTCTCCCCATCTCCCTCCTTTCTCTCCCCCACTTTTTTCATGTCTAGTTAACACCCAGGGACAACTTTAGTACTATTGGGAGATGGCTTACAATCTGCTGTCTGGAGAAAATGATGGGGTTAATACTCAAGTTTGTGATGCTTCTGTTTTAACCCCTTCCTGCCCAGCCCCGGCATCCCTTTAGGGCAGTGGTCCTCAACTCCGGTCCTCAGGGCCCACTAACAGGCCAGATTTTAAATATTACCTTGGGGAGATGCAGACTAGAGTACTGCAATCACTGAGCAGCAAATTATATCACCTGGGATGGATTTCAGTTATCTTGCAAACCTGGCCTGTTAGTGGGCCCTAAGGACCAGGGCTGAGGACCACTGCTTTAGGGGCTTGTTCAAATATGCTTTGGTCTCTGAAAAGCAATCTGCGTTCAGATCACTCTTCAGAGAGCATTTGGCAGGCAGCAAGCAAGCATTACAAGTATAAAGGGAATAACCGCGCTAACAATGTAATAAAAAGCTGCAGCTTCAGGTGAGACAGCACCAAACACAGATAGTAAATTAAAAAACAAGCTGCGCTAATGAGACCTGTTGGGTATGTGATACGCCAAACACATTAATAGGTGATAAAATCTGTTGGAAAAGACAATGATGGCATCTAGTGCCTAATGAGCACCCAAGACAATAAATAAATAAACAAATGTCTGCTAGGTCATAGGCATTAAAGGGTGAACCTATACATGAATGAATATAACACAATGCATAGTAAGTTAATTCTGGCCAGGAATCAAAAACATACAAAGTTCATAAAGAGTTCATATAAAATCTTCATAAAGTCCCAGAAATGAGTTCCAAGATCAGTGGAGTAAAAGAAATCCAGTAAGGCTAATCACCACGGTGCTGCACACAAGTGACATGCATGTCTCCTTACCAGATATAAATGTAAATAAGCGTCTAATGGTAAGTTCCTCACAGCGCCACTCAGAGGAATCAGAGGAATCACAACAGCCTCCAGGACCCAGCCAATAGGATGGTGATGCCGATACTGACCACAGAATGGAGCTCAATGTACCATGGAGAAAAGAAGGGGACTGGATAGTGTGATACCGTACAGCCTTTATTAGTAAATATTAAAATAACACTCACGTGGTAGATGAGAAAAATTTACATAGAAAAAGCCGGCCGGCTCTCGTGTAGCCCGTTCCTTGGGGCAGTGTAGTGACGTCAGCACGCCGTACCCTACGCGCTCGTCTGCAAAGACTTCTAATGGGGATGCGGGCGGCGTGCTGACTTCACCCTAAATACATCAAACGACCAATCAAAAGACAGCATCAGTATGAATTATGCCGGAAGCAAGCAAGCATTGTATCACCTCCTCACCACCTGCTAAAACCCCTAGAACCCTGCACTAGTGCATTGCAACCACGTGCATTGCTGTGCCCACAGAAAGCAACAGGGGGAATAATTCCTGCCCTGTGTTGCCAATGGTCCGTAAATTTACAGACAGCTTGTAAAAATACAGGCACTTTTTTCCTGTCTGGAAAAGTCGGTGGACACGCATGTATGTTTGAACTTTGGGGTGCACACCCTAATGGAACCTATGGGTGAGGGACATTGTGGGCATCAGACCATTCTGGGGGATAGGCAAGTATTGCAGACTTTAGTTCCACTTTAAGAGAAACATGAAAGCTACCTTTACCAGCTTCATTCTGCAGACATTCTGGCTATCATGCTGAAAGAGACCCTGACACCAGTCCATTAATTTCAGCAACAACCTTCTCATAAGATTTCATGTGCAATTATTGTATATTATTTCCCTTTAAAAACCTCCCTTTGCGTAGACATCCAATAGCCCCGGAACTACTGCTGTCATCTTGGTTGTGATATCAGCAGCCCCAGCAAACACAAAAGCTGTCACTCAAGTGAAACTCTTTAGTATTAAGCCCCTGGCAGCTACATAAACGTTATGTCAGGAGGTGAAGGAAATGGCAGAGGAGGTGGGAAGCACAGAAAATGATACATGTCTCGAAGACAAGAGGGCTATGCTGTGCATAGAGTAAACCCCAACTAAACCAAAGCCATTATGAGTAAGTTCAAATTGTCCGTGTGAAACGCATCAACACTGTTCCTGTTTTTTGTCTGGCACGGTGACAAAAAATGGATTTTTGTAAAATCTTACCGTAAAATCCTTTTCTCTTAGCTCATCGACAGACGTAGTCCTCGGTGATACACCACCTTCGGGTTATGTTACCTCCGCAGGAGCAGGACTAGACAGGAAATTAAAAAGCTCTGGCCACACCCTAGGGGCAGTCCCAGAGGGTATATCCTCTCTCTCTCTGACTCAGCAAATCAGTTATGTGAAAAAGCAGTGCTTAGAGAATTTAACCCAACCCAACTCCAAAACAGAGGGGCGGGGACTACGTCTGTCGATGAGCTAAGAGAAAAGGATTTTACGGTAAGATTTTACAAAAATCCATTTTTCTCTAGCGCTCATCGACAGACGTAGTCCTCGGTGATACACCACCTTCGGGACGTCCCAGAGCAGTATCACGACTGAGGGGTGGGAAAATGGAAATCAAATCCCAATCTAGAAGGCCCAACCGGTGCCAACTAGAAGTTTACAATGCTCATCCTTAATGATGAGACTCAACAAAAAAATTTTTCAAACAGAAAAAAACCCTCGAGGTAGACCACCGGTCTCCTCAAATTGCAGCCTGCAAAACCTTGCGGCCAAATGAGGCATCCGCCGATGCCGTCACATCAATTTTATAGAATTTAGTAAAGGTATGTACCGACGACCAAGTGGCCGCCTTACATACCTGGACCACTGACGCCTGATGGCGAAAGGCCCAGGAAGTACTGAGCGCTCGAGTGGAGTGCGCCCTAACAGGGAACGGAGGACTCTGACCCTTAATAGAATAAGCCTGTACCACCGTTTGTCTAATCCATTTGGCAATGGTCGCGGCAGATGCAGGCAAACCCTTTCTGGGGCCATCCGTGATCACAAAAAGTGAATCCGTCTTACGGAATGATTCCGTAGCTTTCAGGTATACCCTGATTGCCCGAACCACATCCAAGGAATGCAACGCATGTTCCCGATGATGCTTGGGCTGAGGACACAAGGAAGGTAGTACAATATCTTCATTCAGATGAAAATCTGAAACCACCTTAGGAAGAAAAGATGGCTTAGGATGAAGTACTACCTTATCCCTATGAATGACTAGGTATGGAGACTGGCATGATAATGCAGCCAGTTCTGACACCCTGCGAGCAGAAGTAATAGCCACCAAGAAGACCGCCTTCTGGGATAAAGTAAGCAAGGGAATCTCCCTGATGTTTTCAAAGGGAGGTTTCTGTAGAACCGACAAAACCAAATTAAGATCCCAGGGCGGTAAGGGCGCGCGGACTGGAGGAGCCAGGTGCCGCACCCCCTGGATGAAATTCCGCACCAAGGATTTGGTAGCTAAAGGTTTCTGAAAGAAGATTGCTAATGCTGAAACTTGACCCTTGATGGTGCTCAAGGCTAGCTTCTGCTCAACCCCTTGTTGCAAAAAGGCCAATATTCGAGACACCGAATAGGTACGTGGAGGAAATCCTAAAGATTCGCACCACGCAATATAAGTCTTCCATGTGTGATAATAGACTTTGCTGGAAGTCGCTTTCCTTGCTTTAATAAGGGTAGGAATGACAGAAGTAGACAAACCTCTGTCCTTCAGTACTTGGGTCTCAATGGCCAGGCCATTAAAACCAGCGACTGTAAAGCACGAAGGTAAATAGGTCCTTGAGACTACAGACACTCCCTGAGACGAAGTTCCCACGGAACGTCTGCGACTAACCTGTCCAAGTCGGCCAGGCCGGCTTGAAGAGGCCAGCCTAGAATTTCTAGGACCACTGGCGCTGATTGGATCTGAACCAGGCGTCCCTAGAGGTATCTGGCCCCGACCATCCGAGAAAGTCTGGTCGTTTTCTGTTCCCACACATTTATCAGATACCTGATAGTTATCAGGCAAGGTGATCTTTTCTGGTTGAACCTCAGGGACCGAAGTCACCCGACTAGAGGCTGCTTGGCCTATCTGGTCAATCAGATCCGATTCCTGTGAGGTATCGGGACTAATCTTAGGAAAAGGTAAAGGAAAAGATCTATACAGGGAACGGTAACTACCGCTTCCTGTACTTAAATGTTGGAAGGGAAGAATCGCACCGGTAGTAGTGGTTGATGCTCGATCTAATGTCCTGAATACCGGTGAAAACGTCCCCCCACCCTGAAATTGGGTGGGGGCGCACCTTCAGGCTGTGTACTCCTTTACTTCGGGTTTGGCTGGGTTGGTCCTCTGTTTGTCCGACCAGCCCTTCTTGAACCCTCCTGGAGGAGTCTTGCCTTTCCCGGAAGTACCAGCCGGGCGTCCTTTATGGGCGGTAAAGAAAGGTCCTCGCTTGTTGCGAGGTTCCTTAGCTTTTGCAGCCTGTGGCAAAAAAGTACTCTTGCCCCCGGTGGCATCCTTAATGATTTCATCTAGGTTGGCTCCAAATAGACGATTCCCCTGGAAAGGGAGATTGGTCAAAGTCTTTTTGGAACCTAGGTCAGCTGACCAGCATTTTAACCACAGCACACGTCTGAGGATCACTGCTAACTTAGATGCATGCCCTAACAAGGGAGTAGTGTCCAAGGCTGCGTCACAGATAAACCGTAGCCCTTGTATGATCTGTTCTATCAAATCAGATGTCTCCTGGGGAATATCTTTTCCCCTAAGATCTTGGCGTACCATCTTCGCCCATTCTGTAAGTGTCTGGGAAACTAGACCAATAACAATTACTGGTCTAAATGCTGACCCTATCAGAGAAAAGATAGTGCGGGACTCCGCTTCTACCTTCCGATCCACCGAATCCTTAAAGGACGAAGCGTCCTCCACTGGAATAACCGTGGCTTTATTCAGTCTGGAAATAGGTGGATCCACCACTGGTGGTACCGTCCATTTCTTAATGAGGGATTCCTCAAATGGATAGCGTCTAGCAATGCGCTTGGAAATAGTAAAGGTACGCTTAGAATGCTCCCATTCCTCTTTAATCTTATTACCAAAACATTTGGGTAAAGGAAAAACCTTCACCGTCTTGGTGGGTTTGCTAGTACCAAAGGGAATCTCTATTTCAGTTGCCTCTGCCGGTAAAACCTCAAGTCTTAAGGTTTCCCGAACCGCCACAACTAGTGCGTCCACCAATGCTTCTTCCTGAATTATGGCGGAAGCATGAACGTCCTCCTCACTGTCTGAGGGGACTTTACCTGAGACAACAGCCCCTGCAGAGGGACCTGCAGCTGCAATGACTATCTCAGAATCTGAATCTGAAGTATCAGATGATATAGGGGTAGGCGGGGGTCGCTTTCTTGACCCCCGTTCCTGACAGGCCGTCTCCACCCGAGCCACCAAAGACTCCAAAACTGCTGTAAATGCATCCATACTCTGTGCACTGGCGGGTCCCGCGGCCCCCTCGAGGGAAACAGGTGGGGGTACCTGTGTGGCAGGGTCCATGATAATTCCAGATACTACCCGGAAAAAATCAATTTGCCAAAAAATAAAACTTTTTTTTTTTTTTTTCAGACCCCCAGCGCCACAAAGCCCCTCAGTGTTACCTGCTTAGGGACCCCTACAGAGCGAGAGAGAGAGATAGACCCCAAGGCTCACCACTTGATGCTTAGAGTTTCAAATGCAACTTGTCTCAGCGCTGTCTAGAACAGACAGGAAGTCTTTTGGCTGGCTTCCCGGGAAAAAAGGAGACGGCTCCGCCCCTCTGTACGCCTTTCCGGCGCCTCCCCTAGCTCCACGAGGTGTTTGGGTCACCTCAAACATGGCCGCCCCCATGCTGGAGACACGAGGCTACGCCAAAATGGCGGCCTCGTGCGATCTACCAGACAATGGCGGCGGCCTGTACCGAATAACGGCATGTTTGCGGGAGTATCTCGGCCTCACAAACCTTCACCCTCATGGTGATCAGCGTGGCTGGCGGTACCGGACCCTGGCGGGCCGTATGCGGTCCGTGGCCGTCGGGAGGCATCTGCTTAGCTGGAGGAATAGGATCTGAAATGCAGTATACATGTATAGACATCGCCCTGTGGCTTCAGACAGGTAGGATACCTTATACTATCACAGTAATGTTCTAATACTGCCACTGACTACAATCATTTAAACATTTTTGCAATTAGATTGTCAGCTCCCAAACCAAGCCTCCTGGTTTCTTGTTCACAAAAATCACACTCCAATAGGGGGATCTGTGACATGTATAGGATAGAGGGGAGACCCATCCTTACCATTACAGAGAGGGGCCCGTGTTCACCACAAGACCCGTCAGGGGGAAAGGGGGAACATACTACTCACCCTACCGGAACCAGGCGGGCGCCAAACCCTGACAGTACCCCTCTCCACTGGGGTGGGAGGGCTGTCGACCAATACGGACGCCGTGACTCATGGTCATTGGCGTTTAAGCGAGACGTTCAACTCGCAGGGTCAGTCCCCGTCCAGTGGGACTATGTCGCGGCCGACCCAGTGCGGAGCTATGGCCTGCACGCGCTCGTAGGCTGAACTGGGGTGACCACTGGATCTCAACATCCAGCCCGTCGCCCAGTTCCAGCTTTCTTGCTTGAAGATCTCACAGGAACACTGGAGAAAAAAGCTGTCTAAAAAATCTTTCTAAGAAAAAAATCCTGCCAGGACCGAAGATCCTAGCAAGGCATCTAGGTCCTTACTCCTAACTAGACAGAAAAAAACTGATTTGCTGTAGCAGAGAGAGAGAGGATATACCCTCTGGGACTGCCCCTAAGGTGTGGCCAGAATGTTTTCTTTCCTGTCTAGTCCTACTCCTGTAGAGGGCAGCATAACCCGAGTTGTGTTGAATCAACGAGGACTACGTCTGTCAATGAGCGACAGAGAAAGTTAATTTGCATGTAAACACAGGTGTCCCAATACTTTTGATAATATAGTGTATTTGATGTGCTCAAGGATGCAAGCCATACAACTGAATACAGCTATCTGTGCCACCCTAAGAAATAACGACCTTCGTACATAACACTTTGTCCCCTCCAAATTAAAGTGGTAGTAAACACCTCTTGGATACTTTTACCTACCAGTAACTATAAAAATAAAGCTTACCTGTAGGTACAAGGAATATCTCATTAACAATCACGTTTAGGAGATATTCGTTGTTTCTGCAACTGGTGACTTCACTGGTGCATGAGCTCTGAAGAGACACTATATTTCATGCCATCTTTTCAGAGCTTTGTGCCTCAGCCATGACTCATGCATGGGAGTGACATTATCGTTGCTCGGCCATTAAAAAGGCTCAGAGCCTGAGAACCCGGAAGGAAGTCCGGGTGAAAATGAAAGCCCTGTCAGCGGTAACAGCATGCAGCTGGAGGGCTTTGTTTTAAGCAATGCATACTAGCACATTATATTACTTTGCAGGAGAATTATTTTTTTTGTTGTAGTTCAAAGTTTACTGCTGCTTAAAAACAAATAAAATGATTTGAAAAAAAAAAAAAAAAAGACCAAAATTAAAAAGCTCCCTTGCTTTCTGCTATAAAACATACAAAATAAATAATCTTTCTTCAGAAATGCAGACAAAAATGTATTCTTTGAAATACGGGGAATGTTTGTCATACTCCGATATGTACAGACTGGGGGTGTATATAGTTTGTTTAAAGGGTGTCATATTCATATATTTACAGCCAGGAGGGGGTTGGCTCAGACATTAGTAGAAAAAAAATGTATGAACTGGCACCTTATGGGCCCTACTGTCCAGAAATTAATTAATCAGTGATAGTGATCAAAGATTTACTTCACTGGTGCAGCAGCCTGGCTCCCCCCTCTTTCTGGCAAAGCAATTTGTGTCAGATCAGTGGCTGCAAGAGGTAGGAGAGTTTACTATTACATTATGTATACTTGTGATCGCTGTGATTGGTCAAAGCGATCACAAGGTACAAAGTCACTCTTATTGGGTCTTTTACTTTTGCCTGTGATCTGCGCTGTTCAAAATAAATAGCCTATTAAAAGATAATGCTGCAAAATTCACCTGCTACCTTGAGATTTCTCAAGCAGTATTTTTTTCTGCCACTAGATGTCCTCAGTCAGATGGTCAGGATCATTCAACCTGCTTCCCCTGAACCCAGGCCTTTTTGGACCCTCCCCCAGCCTGTGACTGGACAGTGAAAGGAGAAGCAGAGCAGTGATGAGTTTCTCTCTCACTCTGTCACTCTCTTTCTTTATATTATTTATAGTTTTTATTTTGCCCTTCAGCAAATAGCATGGTACAGTACGACAGAATGTATTCTGCCAAACATGGTAGAACAATGACAGTCATAAAGGTTCATAACAATAAGAGCAATGAAAAAGTGAATGCACATCCAGAACCTTGTCATCTTGTACATCGCTTAAAACATTAGAGATCCCATTACATGGAAAACAACAGAGCAAAAAAAGACCCCTGGAACATATTATTCATGGCCACATAGCACTAGTGCATAAGCGGGGGTCCTACCCCCTATGTAGGCCTAAGTCAAAAGAGCATTTTTTTAACCCGAGTATAAACAGATATGGGAATCAGGGAGAAATGAGTGAGACAGAATGGAAGGGAAGCGAAGCAAAGAGAAAAAGTAGGACAAAAAGGGAGAGGGGAGGGGATAGGGGGTACAAAGATTGGTGTCCACCTAGAAAGCCAAAAGGTACAAAGTAGCTAATCTTTACGGGGCTGGAGCCTGTATGACCTGAGAGGACAGACACGAAGCATAGTCCTGTAGATATTGAAATTCACGCCAATAATATCACCGTTAACAGAGTTGTTCACTCTCTTTCTATCCACATTCTTCTTGTCAGCACATTATTTGATTGGCTCCTTGTGCTGCCTTTTACTCTCACTCTTTAGCCCTGCTGTACAGGGACTACAAGTGGCTGACGTACAAAGTCACATTCAGGTAAACAATACATTTAGCAACGGAATTAATGTAGATTAATGTACAGATTAATGTACAGAGCTGAAAACATTTGTGTTTTTTTTTATATCAATTCAGCCTCCATATAATAATTGTGATGAAAGGGTAGGGTATTCGCGCTGCCTAATAATATGAGTGTGAAAAAGTGTTGGTAGGTGATATGACAAAGAACTACAAGTGCAGTGTAAAAATATGAAATATATAAGGGAATGACCACACTATAAGATATATGAGGTATAAATGTCGGTGGACAATTAAAGTGATGAGGGTTAATAGGAAATTAATTGGTGATGAGAAAGATCTGGAATAATATCTAGATCAAAAGAAATATATGCAAAAAAGTGTATCTAATATGAAGCATAGCATAAACTGAATACAATCTTATTCATGCAATATAGACTAATGAATAAATTAAAGTGCTCTGTGCATAACAAAATACCCCATTAATACTGCACATTGTGGTATAGAGGTGAGTGAAAACGAGTGAAATAAAATATATAATATCCAACAGCGACGAAAAAAGTCCAATATGGGTAATTCAAGTCTGTATAACCAGTGTGGTGGCCAGAAATAGACAGAGTTCAAATATAAATAGCAGGTACCAATACTCTTATGGTGAACTATGAGGAGTGACCCCATGGTGGGCGGTGAGGTGCTGGGTGATCCCTCTGATAAAAAGCTCACTCACCAGAAATACCCACCCCACACAGGGGTATAGAGCGGGTATGTAAGTGTATCCTTGCGGCAGGAGAGATCCTAGTATCCTCGCCAACTCCTGGGTAGGAACGTCCTGGAGGAGATCTAAAGGGTCCTAAATGGATGATTCCCCAGGGAGAGTAATCCGGATCTAATGGGCTCCTGTCAGTAGGTAATGGGCGTCCGAATGTATCCTCGGGGTGTCACTCGCAGTGGTGTACCAGGGGTTAACAAATAAGGCACATAGTGTGATACCGTATGGATAGATTTATTAATAAAACAATTGAGAGGTACTCACATTCAAAAAGGAAGATATGTGCATACAATCGTATAGATGGAGCGCAAACGCGATCCAAGCCTCGATGTCGACCAAACCGGAAGTGATGCGACACGCTGTACGCGTTTCGTAGTAGATACGTCCTCAGCAGCGTCGGGTCACTTCCGATATCGTCCGTTATATACATGTGGTAACTAAGCAACAGGTTGTCAACAGGTCTAGCATGTGTTCCAGGGGTGGGACTGCACGCCACGGACTCCGGAAAAATGGAGTGCGGAACCACATATATGTAACCGAAAAGATTAATTACGGCACTGGTAAAGAAAAACCATTTGACTACTCCATATTTCACAGGTATCAAAATATATAATAATTGTTGGGTATTCTTCTCAGAGAAGTCTTCATTATCATTTGTAATATAAAAACATTAATTGGCAGTCCATTACTATACTGTCCACTTTTAATTTTATTTAGGGTTCCTCAGAGAATAGAAGCACAGCAACTCTCCCTTTCAGAGTCAACCCTTGTCTCCACCTTTTACCCACTTTTGAGCACTATCCCTTGGTTCCAACCCCTACCTACCTCCCAGTATCATCCCTCTAAGAGAATACAGAATCAAGTAAAAATTGTGGTGCTAAGTTAATTGCATGGAATTTTTTCAACGATTACAAGAAAAGCAGTAAAATAGATCCCCTGCAGCCAGCAACAGCCACCCCCCCTCCATCAACAACAGATTCCCAAAGCAAATATGGACCGCTTCCAACAATATACCCTTCAGCAACAATACAGTAGCAACAACAAATCTCCCCACAGCCAGCATCAATAGACCCTTCAGCAGCCAGCAACATTAGACCCCTCCCTCAACAGTGGATCCCCTCCTAGCAACAACTTGCCCCCAGCAACAATAGATCCCCCTGCAAAAAAAATATTCCCTCCAGCTACAATAGATCCCCCAGCAGCCAGTGTCAAGAGAACTTGCAGCACACCCCAGCACCCCTTGCCATTACATACATTTAGTGCTGGATGTGCCGGAACTGCATTCCCCCGCGTTCCTGCTAAAAAAAAAAAAAAGCCTTGATTGTATTTATGTGGGAATGCCTCCGCATAATAAACCAGGCAGAAGGCTGCAAAAATAAATTCCTACCTTCAACACAAGGACGTTTTATACTTGCTGGGTCCTTCAAACTCTTGAGAAGGAAGAGAAAAAGAAAACCATCTGCTTTACTGGCCTCAGACTCCTACTGCATTAGAAATTGTAAATTTAGTTAAGCAATGAAATTAGCTTTCCCAGTTTGTTGGCAGGGCACATTTGTAAGGGGCTCCCATTTAAATTCAACTGCCACCCCCTCTAATTGGCCTTTAACAATATTGTGCGAGTATGTGTCCTAGATTCCAGGAGGCTGCGCAGTAACTGACCTAAGTGAACAAAGGAATTGAACACTCTGGGAAGATTATCAAGTCACTTAATATCTATTTAACATTCAGGTGTCTCTCGGGTGACACGAGGAGCAGCTGCAAGGATTTATGAAATGCATTTGCCATAGAAAGTCAAATGGGAATTTAGAATTTAAATATTACAGTTTTAAAGGGCAATTGCAGACAATGAGTTAAGTATTCAGTAAAAACAAATATACAGAAACTGTTTTTTTGCTGCAAAAAAAAAGAAAGTGTACAGTTCTGCACCGTATTGTAATATAATTCATCCACCCCTGCTTTGTTATATGGCTGTACAATAATAGGAAGCTTGACCAATGGCGTATTTAGGTTTTGTGCTGTCCTAGGCCTGACTAAACTTGTGCACCCCCTAATTTAAATATGACCCACCCCTTCCTGTAAAGGCCACAACCCTTCCTGTTTATGATCCGCCCTGTTATCTGTAAACCACAGACCACAACCACAGTCTATCAGTGCAGCCTCATCAGTTCCCATAAGTATAGCCTCATTAGTGCCCATCAGTGAAGCCTCATCAGTGCCCATCAGTGCAGCATATCAGTGCTGCCTTATCAATGCAGCCTCATTAGTGCCCATCAATGCAGTTTATCAGTACCCACCATTGCCTCATCAGTGTCCATCAGAGCAGCATATTAGTGCCCATCAGTGCAGCATGAGTGCCCATCAGTGCCTGGGGGCAGAGGAAAGTAGGCGGAGCATTTGGCTGCAGTGCCACACTAATTAGCATTGGCAGCCATCGGGCCAGTTGTATTAAGTGTGGTCGGCGGCCTGCGGTCTGTCCGAATGTCCTGACTGGCTGGTATTATCATACTGGTAGGTATCAGTGTGACCGGTTTATGGGGGTACCAGACTGATTTGTCTCCTGGACCCTGCCCTCCGGCCCAATTCACCACATAAGACTAGCACTATACAAAAAGTGTAGCGCAAGCTGGCGGGGACCATTTTCGTGTCGGGAGGAGGCTTTTTTTCGTGCAGGTTGCAGCTTTTTGCTGCCCCCCCTGCAAAGTGCCGCCCTAGGCCTGGGCCTTGTTGGCCTAGGCCAAGATACAGCACTGAGCTTGACAACACTTCTGTGTTATCATCTGTATGAAATCCAAAATACTAACCACAACATACAAGGCCATTCACAACATCGCCCCAGCTACATCACCAACCTCATCTGCAGATATCACCCAAATCGTCCACTCAGCTCCTTCCATGACCACCTGCTCTATAGCTCCCTCCCATGCTTACATCCAGGACTTCTCCAGAGTCTCTTCCATCCTCTGGAACTCCCCGCCCCAGTATATCTGGTTAGCCCCTAACCCTGTCTGCCTTTAGGAGATCCCTGAAAACTCACTTATTTGGGAAAGCCTACCCCACCTCCACCTAAGAATTCTACCCGAGTCACATCCATCAGATCAACCCTCCACAGCTATTACCTTTTGTATCACCTCCCCCTCCCTTTAGACTGTAAGCTCCATGAGCATGGCCCTCTTATTCCTTCTGTATTGTAATTGTACCGTTCCCCCTCTAAATTGTCAAGTGCTGAGTAAACTGTTGGTACTATATAAATCCTGTATAATAATAATAATCACGCTAGTTCTATTGCCCCCTGCTTTTTCTTGGACTAAGGATTTTCAGCCGGAGCTTCTTGCTTTTTGCAGGTCTAAATAAGTATCTCTCCTTCCTGTGCTTACAAAAAACGCCTACTGCGAGCCTGATGTTAACTTCCATTTGGGGGGTGGTAAATAATTATAAACACAAATGTTAGTTAACAGGTAATGTGGTGGTTCCTGGTTCATTACGTTGTTAGTATATTCTACACTCTTGTTTGTATGCAATTTGCATGTTTTCTACTGATGGATGTCATCAAGAATGTGATGTCATGTCCTACTCCTGTCACATATCTCTAAATGCAAAATTAAACCCCCCCCCCCCCAAAAAAAAAACATATTTTAAGAAATGTTACTTGCTAGCTGATCATAAATATTCATGACTTGTTAGGCCTCTTTCACACGGCCTGTTACCTGCAGCCACCACATTCGATTGGCAAGAATAAGTGGATTCTTGTGGCTGGAAATACTTGGGCATGCGATCAGCCTATTTAAACGAATGGCGGGCTGACAACGGCCACTGATGTTCGCATGTAACAGCAAACAAAGCAGTTACAAGTGGCTAGGGACAGATACCCAAGCCTGGATGCAGCTGACTGCGTACAGGGCTCCAACATCCATCAATAACTGCAGCTATCCGCTCTGTGTGCGGCTACATGCGAACAGCAGTGGCCGCTGTCAGCCCACTGTTTGGCTGAGCGACTGCTAATTGCATGCCCTGGTCATTCCAGCCACAAGGTTTAGGTTAAAAAAAACAACGATAAAGAGGGCGAACCGACCAAGTGCATCAACATAACAATTATTTTTGAGAAATAAATAACAAGTGAATACTCAGATGCGCAAGCATATCTAGAGAAGCTGATGAGACCGCCTCCAAATCCACCATATTCCGCTGATTGCATGGGAAAACCTTATAGCATCCAGGAAGGGCTGACGCGTTTTGAGGGTCAAGCCCTCTTCCTCAGAGCCAAACCTTTTTTCAGCCACAAGATTCCCCCGATTCTTGCCACTGGAATGCAGTGGCCGCAGGTAACCAGCTGTGTGAATGGGGCCAAGGAAATCCAGGTTATCAAGGGTTGCTGCTACAGGGGGGGGAATAGGCATTTGATCCCCTGCAAGTTTTGTAACTTTGACCACTTACAAAGAAATAAAGGGTCTATAATTTTTATCATTTGTGTATTTTAATTGATAGAGACAGAATATCAACCAAAAATCCAGAAAAAAAAAACCATATAAAACAAATGCTATAAATGAACTTGCAGTTCAGTGAGTGAAATAAGTATTTGATTCCCAAGCAAAACATGACTTCGTACTCGGTGGAGAACCCTTGTTGGCAAGCACAGAGGTAGGATGTTTCTTGTAGTTGGTGACCAGGTTTGACCATATCTTAGGGGGGATTTTGGTCCACTCTTCTTTACAGATCTTCTCTAAATCCTTAAGGGTTCTTGGTTGTCACTTGGCAACTCAAAGTTTCAGCTTCCTCCATAAGTTTTCTATAGGATTAGGGTCTGTAGACTGACTAGGCCACTCCATGACCTTAATTTGCTGCTTCTTTGTCACTGCTTTGTTGCCTTGGTAGTTTATTTTGGGTCATTGTCATGCTGGGAGACACATCATTAACCCATCTTCAGTGTTCTGGCTGAGGGAAGAAGGTTCTCATCCAATATTTTACAATACATTGCCCCGTCCATTGGCCCCTCAATGCGGCAAAGTCAGTCTGTACCTTATCTGTACCTGTATCTAACCACGGCACTTTCTCCCAATCCTTCTCTGAATCATTTAGATGTTCATTGACATTTTTTTCCTCCAACACAGCGAGTCCCCCTCCTTAAGAAGGTACATGTACAGTCATGCCAATGAATATCTAAATTATTCAGATGGAGACCGCACCAGACTCTGCACAAAAACCGGATCCACATATATGTGAACCCAGCCTAAATATTACTTGATTGCAGCACAAAAAAAATCAGGCTCTCTGTCTCACAAGAGGAGTTGTGCCTTAGGGAAGAACTGTGGAAATCTCAGGACTGGATGCATAGAAATATAAATCTATTGGTAAATTAATGGATATAACAGCTTCCATAACAGCTTCCATATACAGAATGTATTTCATTAGTTTCTTTTAGCTGTTCACCTAAAAGTTCACACCAGGATTGCACAGGAACGCGTGCTGCAGGAAAACCCACATAGAATGGCCCATTCTGGCACTGCGTTCTGGTGTAAACTGGCCTTAAAACATCTTTAAAAATTAGAGGTAGAACTAAATATAATACCAATAGTGGAATAGCTGAGCTGTGCTAAAGCGTAGGAAATAAATGAGAAGCCAAGACACTTCGTATATATACATAAGATAAACTGATTCCTATTCATTCTCCCTGAGTCTTTAGAAACTGAAATGTGGACAACATAAAAGGTCATAGATAGATTGCTACATTATTGGTATTTAAATATTCATGTTTCTCAATTCAATTTTAAAAGGAGCGTCACTGGGGCCCACACAAAGGTTCCATTGGCAGTTATAAAAGCCACCAAACCCATTAAGAGCACCTGCCAGCAGACATCGGTCAATGAAGCATCCCTTAACTGTACCAGTGGGGTGCTTTTCACATTCATAGGGACCTTATTTGCACTTGACTTAACCGCTTGCCGACCGCCGCAAGTACATATACTGCGGCGGTCAGCCCCTCACAGGCAAAGTGACGTATATATACGTCACTAGCCTGTGAGGCTCTGGGGAGCGAGCGCGCGCCCCCGGAGGCACGGACCCCCCCGCGCGTGTGACCGGCGGACCCGATGTCCGCCGGTCACTCTGCGATCGTCGCTGCAGAGGGAGAAAGTCAGGCGGCTAGTGTAAACAAGCCTCCTGTCATTCTCCCCTGTGTAGAAACAATGATCATACGGTTCTACTATGTAGGACCGTTGATCATTGTTCCTACAACTCAAGCCACAGCCAATCACAGTTAGAATCACGCCCCTAGGGACACACACAGCCCCTCCCTCTCAAATAAAGTTAACCCATTCACTGCCAGTGTCATTTTACAGTAACAGTGCATATGTATAGCACTGATTACTGTAGAAATGTCACTGGTAACCCCAAAAGTGTCAAAAATGTCAGTCAAGGGTCCGATCTGTCCGCCGCAATGTCGCAGTATCGCAAAAAAAAATCGCAGATCGCCGCCATTACGCGTTAAAAAAAAAACAACAAAAATGACAAAAATCTTTCCCTTTGTTAGTAAACGCGATAACTTTTGCGCAAACCAATCAAAATACACTTTTTGCGATTTTTTTTACCAAACATATGTAGCATATAAGAAATTGGCCGAAATTGTTAAAAAATTTTGATTTTTACATTTTTTTTGGGGAGGAATTTCATTGAAAAAAATGTGAAAAATATTGTTATTTTTGCAAAATTGACGCTCTTTTTTTGTTTATAGCGCATGATCAAAAAATCGCACAGGTGATCAAATACCACCAAAAGAAAGCTCTGTTTGTGGGAAAAAATTTGTTTAGGTACAGCGTCGCACGACCGCGTAATTGTCCGTTAAAGTCACGCAGTGCCGAATCGCAAAATACCCCCTGGTCAGGAAGGGGGTATAATCTTCCGGGCTTAAGTGGTTAAATACCCTGGTTCTTCCAGTAGAAAAAAATATAAAATAAAAAAGTAGATAGATGCATCTTTTCATTATTTTTGAATTTCCTGATTCACCAGCAGTTCTCTACTTTAATTCAAATTTCTGAGCCATCCATTATTCTCTAACAAATGGCAGCTCAGGTCTTGACAATCTTCCAGAATAATTGAATAATCTGAATGGGCTTAGGGTTCAGGTGCATTGTTTTCGCTGGGTCTCCTAGCACAGCATGTTTCTGGGCAACAGACACAAACAGGGGTTAATGACTTTACTGGCTTTGAAACAGCAAATTTCCTCTCTCTGCTCTTCATCGAACATTTGCTGTTCCAGTCATCAGCATGGCATGCGTCCCTGTGCCAGCTTTTCTCAGACTGGAGATTGGTGTCTTCTTAAAAGCCATTTGTGCCTCGTTTTCTATGCGATATGATGTTTTCCCTACACACAATTCCACATCTCTGAAATCTGATGGCAATTATTTGTTTTTTTTTTGTAGTGCCTCTAACAAAGCAGGGGCAAATACTAGCTCAGAGTATAAGGATCAATTTATTGCAGCAAGGTGACTGTGCTTCATCCATATGTATCAGACATAATGAAGGAGAAGAGAAGAGCCTGTGCAAATGAGCCACCATATGGTGCCTTGTGGAAAACCACATTTCAGTAAATATGGTCCTTAGATATCCCAAGCCTTAGGAAA
This sequence comes from Pelophylax lessonae, assembly GCF_965119305.1. NCBI lineage: Eukaryota > Metazoa > Chordata > Amphibia > Anura > Ranidae > Pelophylax > Pelophylax lessonae. The sequence continues at coordinate 135,282,163 of NC_138780.1, forward strand.
CAAACACTATATTTTTATCTCTGCAACACTGAATAACTGTACTTTACAACCCCATATGTTGTTAGTGCTGCAAGGAATATATTAGCATCACCCCTGAGCTACAGCTTCATAAGGATTTCTTGTTCTTACTCCTAAGCTCTCTTTCTCTATCCCCTCTTTGATCTCCTCTTTGTGGGGTTCTATCTGTTCCATGCGCAGCTGATGACCTTAGTATTACCATAAACGAAAAGCATTGTGGAATTTTAGCGAGCACAGGTTTGCTTTAAAGTTGAACTCTGGGCATGAAAACTTTTACGAAAATATATTCCTAAAGCAGAACTTTACTGGAAATTGAAAGTTCTACTCTTCCTTACCTAGTTTTGACAGGTACCTTCTCCCAATTCTGATTTCCATAGGACAGTGATGGTGAACAATGGCACCCCTGATGTGTTGGAACTGCATTTCCCATGATGCTCAACTACACTGCAGAGTGCATGAGCATCAAGGGAAATTTAGTTCCAAAACAAAACATCTGAGGTTCCAAGGTTCGCCATTACTGCCCTAGGTAATCTCAGTGTTGACACCCCCCCACCCCCCCCCCCAACCTCCTGGGACACATCACAGGTTCCAGGAGGCTGTGGAACCATTTACAGCGTGCAGCACAGCTCGCATATTATCAGTGGGGAGCTGGCTGTGAAGCCACAGAGAGTCTTAGCCAGATCCCCAAAGTCAAGATGGTGGCACTGAGGATCTGAGACTGGCAAAGAATCGCTCTGGGTATTAAAAGTCAGCAGCTACAGGAGAATGGGATGAGGGGGGGGGGCACACTCTGTTTTTTTTTTTTAAATGTGCTTTTTATTATGGAGAATGCAACAGTAGTTGCTGGAACACACAAAGGTGGAAGGAACAACCAGATGGGCAACAAAAGAGTAAGGAATTATGGCCAAGATACCTTGCTATTGGAGTATCCAACATATATAAGTTGTCGAGGGATGATGTGGCCCACCAGCCTCCATCAATAACAACCATTGTTGTGTGGAATGACCCTCTGGGTGCTCTGCATAGAAACCAATCAGCTTCCAGATTTTACTGCCAAAACCTAACTGAACAAGCTGAAGTTAGAAGCCGACAGGCTGCCATGCACAGCTGCACCAGATCCTGAGTGCTGCTGTTTTAGTAAATCTCATCCTTTAAGTAATTGGAAGCCTAAAGACTTCGGATGGGAGGTAAAGGTAAAGTAGCATCAATAGACAGGTGTAGCTTTTTGAAGCGATTTGTGGATGAATTTTGAACTGTAAATTCTGTGCTGCCAAGGCTAAGAAAACCAATGCATTCAATAAAATGCGAAACCATCATAAATAAATTATGTACTTACATGCAATTGCGGGTGGCGAGGTCCCGGTGGATAAAGTTTTTGGAACTTAGATATTCCATTCCGCTACAGATGTCAATCATGAATCTTATTAATGTCTGTATAGGCAGAGTCTGTACGAATGAAAGCACAATATTGCAAATAAATGTATACAGTTTATCAAAGTTTTTGAAAAATGAATATCTATTTTGAAGGGACTAGAGCTTGAAATCAATAATATAACCTTATTGCTTTTACATACTTCCCTTACAATGACAGAAAAGAATAGTAGCTGTCTGGAAGCCAACACCCTCAAAAAGTATATTATGTTCCAGTCCACACATTACCAGTATGCTATTTAATGCAGAGCAGAACAAAAAAAAACCTGCAATTTCAATAAAAGCTGAACAATTTTTTCTAGTTCAGATCCTTTTTCCCCAAATTCTTCAATGTGTAAATGAGCTTAGTTATTTTTCTATAATTGTTTTAAAGTCCAGTAACTAGTTAAATGCCTAGCTTGTATGACCCATTTAAGGCTTCATGTACACTAGACTACATTGGCAGCTCCTAAACTTGAGTTTAGGAGCTTTTGGTCAAAGCTACTAAACTCAACTCCATAAAAGCCTATGTGTCCATGTACACATAGGCTTTAACCAGAGTAGAGGAGCTGCCGCGTTTAGGTGAGCTTCGACCTCCCTCTCTTGAATGTGGAAGAATCATGTTCAGGATAGGAATATTTTGACCGCCAGCCGCAGGAAAACGCAAAACGTGGCAAGACCGTGGCAAAAATGGGCCGCTATTTGCATTTTTCCATGCCCACGGCAAATGTAGCTCAGTGTACATGGGAATACAAATGGTTCTGTTTCTATACAATTTGCTATGTGAATTTCTCAAGCATTCGCACAGCTTTAATCAGTAATCCCCGTAATTTGCCTAATTTGTTTATTTCCATTGATTGTAAGCTCCATTTAGTGGCCATAATTCAGTATTTTTCTAAAATAGCTCAATCATTAATATACCACATTATGGCTACTAGATGAAGTTGTTGATCATATGAATTAAACACATTAGGCTACATTTACACCGGCGACTGAGGTAGGTGTAAATAATAGCGACAGAAATCAGAGATTCCTAATGTGGCTCTATGTGGCTGCCAGCCCCGTTCCCTGTAATGATAGGTTGCCGGCGGCTGCAGCTATTCACGGCTCTCTGCGCAGCCAGTGATTACTGGATGCACAGAAAGTGCGTCCACCAATGATCACTGCGGGTAATCGATGGCTATGTGGACAGCAGGGAATAGCTGCGACCACTGGCGACCTGTCATTATAATGAACAGGGCTGATAGCCGCATCGAACCAGAGCAAGAATCTCTGATTTCTGCCATTACTATTTGCATCAGCCCAAATCACTGGTAAGAAGGTAGCCTTAGTCTAAGTACAGGAATTATTTGTGACAGCTGTGCCAATTCTTTAGACAGATCTTTTTTAATATAGGAGACCACATAGTGTTTTCATCAAATTTTACATATATGTGCAAAAGAGATCAGCTTGATGTAAATAATGTTATCAATGTCTGTTAAACCTTGTTTCTACATGTATGTCTAATTTGTGATCATAGATGTATATAAGGACAAATATATTTGCTCATTGCATGCACATGGCCTCCCCCCTGCTTTGAAGCGTGACACTATGGTTGTGCCTTGGACGGGGTATACACTAGGAAAATTTATATGAAATTTCTCTGAACATTTGATGAACATCATTTTAAAATAGTTTATGATTTGGTTTGCATTAAGCATTTGATTTTGAAATGAATAAACTAAGCGAAAACCACATACACTAATAGAAATTCATACATTTGAGAAAAAAATTCCATCCTGCTCCTTTGAATTTTCGCATAACTGTGGTTGATAACAAAAGTCTATTCAATCCCACTAATGATTACAAAAAATAACTAAAAATGTTGACATCAATTCTACTAGTGTATGACCAAGCCTATGGCTCCTTCCTACAATGCAAGTCTAGAAGCCAGCTGGCTCACTAAAAACAATGCATTTCCTATGCAGCTGATATTGTATCTCAACAGTTGTTAAAGGCTGCGAGTGATTGCAAGTTAGTGGCTAATCTACAAATTGCTATATTTAATACAGTCATAAAACTACAGAAGAGGAATCAAGTTAAAACATGATAATCACTGCAATTATAGCTCAAAATATCTTCTTTCTGAAAATACATTACGCTATCAACAGTGATGTTTCCTTATGGAGTTTTACGACTTTACTGGAGGCTCTAAATGATTGACAGTGTGTGCAACTGCATTCATGCATGACACCCAGATGTTATTATATCCTCAGAGGGCACAATGACTTCATATTATGCCCATTGGATAAACCCTCTCACATTGGAGACTTCATAGAGTTTGTTAAACCTCAAAAGTTTAAAAAAAGTCGGTAGGCAGAGAAAACTTTTTACCTCCTAAACAAAAAGTTCACGTAAAATTATCTTTGCATCAGAAAAACAACATGTGGCTAAATCTGCCAACTAACACAGAATTAGTGAGACTGCAAACAAGCCTGAAGCGGCAGAGAAGGATTCACGCAGAGCCTGTAAATGAGTCCTCTGCCACCACAAATAATCTGGCCAATTTACAAGTCAAGTCTGTGTTCTCCAAGGCTGGAACTCTGAGCAGTGTCACTCTCTGCCAAAAAAAAAAAAAAAAGTCAAAACCAAGTTATACTGGGTAAGGTGAGATCATGTATTCATCTAGAGCAGCTTCTTAATCTTTTAACCCAGAGGAACCCTTGAAATAATGTTCAGGTCTCAGGGAACCCCTGGTTAGATAAGTCTATCAGAGTTTTTTTTTAGAAAAATGCTCCTTGCATTTTGGTGGTAAGTGGGAAGAATACCCCTCTTGCAGGGGTGGCCACATTTACATCCCTGCAGTCATGTTGCTGGCTCTGCCAATTGTTGTTGGACCTGGAACTATGCAGGTACCATCAGATGGGAGGTCAGTTAGCCACAGCTCAATAAAACTCCTAGCTATCCCTGGAGGAACCCGGAGGTTCCACTGAACCCTGGTTGAGAATGGCTCCTAGTGGAGGATTTTCTAAATTTCTTGAGCAGTTACTTCTTGTAAGCACAATCAGTGCAATATGTATTGAGTGCAATATTAAATTGTACTAACTACCTACACCCTGGCAATCTCATACCATCTCACTGATGACAAAGGTTATTTCAACAGCACATAAGGTTGCTGTAGACTTAGGACTGTCTTTGACTTTACTACTTTAATTGATAGCATAATGCTTCTTTTAAGTTTTCTTGTTCGTATGTGCACTATATATTATATGCAGTTACTCAAAGACATACGGTGACTGTGTCTCAATCATTCTAAAATCTGCAGAATCAGTGTGTCCAAGATTGAATGCTCTCAAGGTATAAATCCTATTGGCTGGGTTGGGCTTATTAGTTAATGGTCTATAGTCCACCTGTGATAGAAGTGCCTGCTCTGCATTTAGACATACATTTTTAGCATAGGATAGCATACACGTTAAGATCCTCTTGCTCACCTAAAAGGCTCTTAATGGCTTGGCACACCATTAGCTCTCTGAACTTTTATCAACTTATTCTCCCTCTCCAAACCTCCACTCCTCAAATTCTGATCTTCTGTGTGTGCCCCCCTACTTACCTACACCAGATGGGAGACAGAGCCTTCTCCCGCTATGCTCCAAAACTCTAGAATTCACTTCCAAAGAGCTTCAGAGAGTTATCTTCTCTAAACTCAATCAAATCAAATCTAAAAAAGTTTTTCTTTAGACAAGCTTTCACATAATTCTCCCTTTTTCCTTTATGTTATCCTGTGTATTTTTTTTTTGTAAAGGGGCTTTGAGAAGCTACCTTTAAAAGGGGTTATACAAAATAAAATGTATTATTATTATAGGATGAAGAAGTCTATATACATTAAATTACAGTCATTTGATAAGGTCAGATTGGTCTACGACAGCCTTTTATAAAAATTTTCCCCAGAGAAACCACTAAAATAATTTAGGTTTGGGGGAATCCCTACTAAAATCAATTAAATTGGGAGTTAATGGCCAAAATACCCCTAACATTTTTGGTCACTAGAAAGAATTGACCATTACGGCGACACCAAGAATGGCACCCTTACAGACAGCTAAAAAGAACATTGGTGTAGTTGGTTATGCAAAGTTGCATTGGTCCTGTAACTATGCAGGCATCAGCAGATGATAAGTCTGCTCAAGGAACCCCTAGCAATCTCTGGAGGAACCCTAGGGTTCCACTGAACTTTGGTTGAGAATGGCTGGTCTAAGATCTCTTGTCTGGTGGAAAGCAGATGCCCACCAGCTCTTGGGGAAAACCCTAATGGGACAGATTAGAAAACTTCTTTTCTTTTATCATTACAGTTCTCCCTCTGAGCATCTCTCATTCACTCTGTCCATCTTCCACTTGGCATTGACATAAACTTGCCTAGTCAGCAGAGCTAGGACGCTCATGTTTGGCTAAATAGGACAAAAATATTGGCGCAAAAAAGGAGATATGACTGAGCCCCACTGGTAACGACCGTAATAATAAATAAGAAAAAAGTAAAAAACAATTTAGTCCATGAGACAATCCATAATACAAGTCCATATGCAGGCTCCTTTAAGGTGGCAGCTCAGTGTGAAAGAAAGAAGAAGCTTGTGGATAGCTGAGAAGAAAATACAAGCGTTATCTAAGTGTAGCATATGAAGTTTAACAGCAGCTTAGTAGAAATGTACTCACAATGACAAGCCATATGTTTGGCATTGAAACAGCGCTGCAAGATATCCCTATTGGGCAAAGCAGAGTCAGGATGGCCTCAGCGGCTTAGCCTCGGGAGGATGCGACCAGTGGATACCGGCACTTCCTAGAAAGGCGGGGCGCTCGCACAGCTCATCCTAATGTCACTTCCAGGAGCCTAGAAGATCTCCCTGCACCTGGAAGTGATGTCAGGACAAGCCGTGGGAGACCCTCGCTGTTCTAGGCATCCACTGGCCGCATCCTCCCGAGGCTAAGCCGCTGAGGCCATCCTGACTCTTCTTTGCCACACAGAGACATCTTGCAGCGCTGTTTCATTGCCAAACATATGGCTTGTCATTGTGAGTACATTTCTACTAAGCTGTTATTAAACTTCATATACTACACTTAGATGGCGCTTGTGTTTTCTTCCCAGCCATTTACACGTTTGGCTGCCTGGGGTTGTCAGAAAACAGCTGCACTTGTGACCTATCTTCTAAAGTCTATATGCAGCAATAAAGTGCATTCAAATTTTGCAGTGTCCAGTTTTGCAGTCAAATTTGAGAAAGCCCCACTATATGTTTCTGTGTGTTCCCATATACACAGCATACCTAAAAATTATTTGGATCTTTCTAGGTGCTTGTTTGGAGCAGGTCCTTTATTCTGAATAATTTTCAATGAGAGGAAAAATGGATTTTTGTAAAATCTTACCGTAAAATCCTTTACTCTTAAGCTCATTGACAGACGTAGTCCTCCTTGATTAATATCAACTCGGTTATACTGCCCTCTACAGGAGTAGGACTAGACAGGAAAGAAAACGTTCTGGCCACACCCTAGGGGCAGTCCCAGAGGGTATATCCTCTCACTTCCTGCTACAGCAAATCAGTTATGTCACAAAGCAGTGTTAAGAGAATTTAACCCAACCCAACTCAAAAACAGAGGGGCGGGTACTACGCCTGTCAATGAGCTTAAGAGAAAAGGATTTTACGGTAAGATTTTACAAAAATCCATTTTTCTCTGTCGCTCATTGACAGACGTAGTCCTCCTTGATTAATATCAACTCGGGACGTCCCAAAGCAGTGCCACAAATGAGGGGTGGGAAAATGGAAATCAAAATCCAATCTAGAAGGCCCAACCGGTGCCAACTAGAAGTTTTAAAGGCTCATCAATCACACGATGAGACACAACTGAAATTCCAACGGAAAAAAACCCTCGAGGTAGACCACCGGTCTCCTCAAATTGCGGCCTGCAAAACCTTGCGGCCAAATGAGGCATCCGCCGATGCCATCACATCAACTTTATAAAATTTTTTAAAGGTATGAACCTACGACCAGGTAGCCGCCTTGCACACCTGGACCACTGACGCCTGATGGCGGTAGGCCCAGGAAGTGCTGAGTGCTCGAGTGGAGTGCGCCTTAACAGGGAACGGAGGATTCTGACCCCTAATCGAATAAGCCTGTACCACCGTCTGTCTGATCCATTTGGAGATAGTCGCGGCAGATGCAGGCAACCCCTTTCTGGGGCCATCCGTGATCACAAAAAACCACCTTAGGAAGAAAGGATGGCTTCGGATGAAGAACTACCTTATCCCTATGAACCACAAGATATGGGGAATGGCATGATAATGCAGCCAGTTCTGACACCCTGCGTGCAGAAGTGATAGCCACCAAGAAGGCCACCTTCTGGGATAATGTAAGCAAGGGAATCTCCCTGATATTTTAAAAGGGAGGTTTCTGCAGAACCGACAAAACCAAATTAAGATCCCAGGGCGGTAAGGGCGCGCGCACTGGCAGAGCCAAGTGCCGCACCCCCTGGATGAAATTCCGCACCAAGGAATGAGTAGCCAGCAGCTTCTGAAAGAAGATTGCTAACGCTGAAAACCTGACCCTTGATAGTGCTCAAGGATAGTTTCTGCTCAACCCCCTTTTGCAGAAAAGCCAAAATTCGGGTCACCAAATAGGTACGTGGGGGAAATCCCAACGATTCACATCACGCAATATAAGTCTTCCATGTGCGATAATAGACTTTGCTAGAAGTTGCTTTCCTTGCTTTAATTAGAGTAGGAATAACTGAAGCTGACAATCCCCTGTCCTTCAGTACCTGGGTCTCAATGGCCAGGCCGTTAAAACCAGCGACTGTAAAGCACGATGGAAGATCGGTCCTTGAGACCGCAGATCCTCCCTGAGAAGAAGTCTCCAAGGAGCGTCTGCGACTAGCCTGCCCAAGTCGGCGTACCCGGCTTGACGAGGCCAGCCCGGAGTTCCCTCCACCTCTATCCTGCGGAGAAAACTCAGCAGTAACTTGAGAGGGGGGAAGACATACAGTAGCTGATACTTCCCCTACGGGGCGCTCAGCGCGTCTGCTGCGTCCGCTAGAGGATCGCGGGCGCGAGCCCTGTTGAGCCAACCTGCCAACAGATCCATATCCGGGGTGCCCCAATGAAGGGACAGCTGGTGAAATACCTCTGGATGAAGAGACTATTCCTCTTGATCCAGAATCTGACGGCTGAAATAATCTGCCTGTCCACCCCCGTGATAAATATCGCGGAGAGAACTGGAACAACTGTTCCCCCAATAAAGAATGTTGGCCACTTCTATGGCCGCCAGGGCACTCTTGGTGCCCCTTGGTGATTGACATAAGTCATGACCGTGGCATAGTCCGATTGGATTCGAACCGGACTGCCCTGGAGCTGCTCGGTCCAGTAAATCAGACAAAGTCTGATCGCTCTAAGTTCCAACACCTTTATCGGTAACCTGGAATTTATCAGAAGAAATGACTTCCCCTGGCTGAGCATCGGAGACCGAAGACACCAGACCAGAGCCTCCCTGGTCTGCTCGCTCAATCGGATCCGATTGTCCAGGGAATCGGGATTCCGATTCCATATGAGAAGAATCTCCTCTTTGGAGAATTCGGGTATGAGACTGGGCAAACGGTCCATGTATGGGGGAAGGGAATGGGGAATGCCGCTCAGGTGTATGTCCAAACAGGTGCTGGCTGGATCCGCCGTCCAGGAAGATGCAAGTAGAAATGTGAAGCCGCACTTCACATTTGAAATCACTTGATTGAAATCAAATGAAAATGTCTTTATTCTTCAAAAGTATCCAGGACAAACAGACAGTGTGAGGAACAGAATATGTCCAAGGTAGACGCGTTTCACGGCTCGAATGGCCGCTTACTCATTACCACGGTGTGGGATAGCGGAAATTGGTCAATATTTAAAGGTGGTCACCAGGAAATTGATTGTTGTAGCTCTGCACAACTGCATATCATTAAATAATCAAGCATATTATATTGAACATCCAATTTCTCTGCGATCCAACACCGAGGACATGTCAAAAGACACACATGAAACCACTTCACAAAATATGTGTAAAACAAAATTAAGAACGATACATTCAAGTGAACATACAAATGAATGTAATAGTAAAAGCAACAAAGTTAAGCGTAAACAGTCAGATACACATATGCCAATTTTATATGAGAGATTGCATATATAATCTAAATATAAATAGAACCACATATAAATAGAACCACATAGGATCTCAAAATGTTCATATATACATGTGTCCTATATTAGTATATGGTCTCTCATTGGTGCAAGATATAAACTATACAAAAATGCAAAGATATGAAAAAACTTTGTTATGCATATATGTCCATAAATATGTGATATGTTGTAATTTATGTGTATACAAATGTGTAACATATATATACTAAATGAAGTGAAAAATATGTGTATGCGAATGTTAACAGAAAAAAGAAAAATAGAAGCATATAAATATGTGTATGAAGTGAAAAAAAAAAAAAAAAAAAAGAAGGAAAAAAAGAGTGATGCACAGAAACTGTGTCGATAATAAAAGTGAAATAATGTGTGATGAATAAATAAATGAATAATAAAAATATATAAGTGTGTGATCAGTGTATATATATAAGTGTATAATGATGTAAATGAATGGGCACATAAATGTATCACATGAACATCACCATATATATATACAGATCCAAATGTCTGTAAGTATCATCATAAACTAGATGGAAATACAGCAAAACATAAATATCAACCATTAAACATCATTAGGACATATTGATGCACCTTGAAACATATATCGGCATATGTGTAGACAAAATACGCAATGTGTGCATGTACGTTAGGAGAAGGTCCCAAAAATATAGAATAAGGAAAAAATCTCTATATATGACCAAAATTATTAGCCTGGAAATTAGTATTAGTTTTTCGTGCCCATGTTATAAATATGGTTATTAAAGACTACCAATAATCCATATAGAGCCGAAAAACATTTCCTGGCCAAAATGAGGTCAATTAGAAGGGTGATAATCAAAATGAAGTAAATGAATCAAAAGAAAAAGAAAAATTACTACATATTATCAGGTATTATCAAATATATAAATTATCAAATATATTATCAACTGGGACGAACTCCAAAAACGTAAAAGCAACGGGTACCCTTGTTTTACAAGTCGGAACATCAATAATGAATATATATATATATATATATGTTTCGTAAAAATCCATCATATGTAAACATATAGACATTAATCAATCCAAAAACAAAAACAAAGTCCGCAAGGATATACAGAACCCCAAGTAAATAGAATATACAAGGATGGTATAATGTGTGTGATCTGTATATATATATATATATATATGGTGATGTTCATGTGATACATTTATGTGCCCATTCATTTACATCATTATACACTTATATATATACACTGATCACACACTTATATATTTTTATTATTCATTTATTTATTCATCACACATTATTTCACTTTTATTATCGACACAGTTTCTGTGCATCACTCTTTTTTCCTTTTTTTTTTTTTTTTCACTTCATACACATATTTATATGCTTCTATTTTTCTTTTTTCTGTTAACATTCGCATACACATATTTTTCACTTCATTTAGTATATATATGTTACACATTTGTATACACATAAATTACAACATATCACATATTTATGGACATATATGCATAACAAAGTTTTTTCATATCTTTGCATTTTTGTATAGTTTATATCTTGCACCAATGAGAGACCATATACTAATATAGGACACATGTATATATGAACATTTTGAGATCCTATGTGGTTCTATTTATATGTGGTTCTATTTATATTTAGATTATATATGCAATCTCTCATATAAAATTGGCATATGTGTATCTGACTTTTTACGCTTAACTTTGTTGCTTTTACTATTACATTCATTTGTATGTTCACTTGAATGTATCGTTCTTAATTTTGTTTTACACATATTTTGTGAAGTTGTTTCATGTGTGTCTTTTGACATGTCCTCGGTGTTGGATCGCAGAGAAATTGGATGTTCAATATGCTTGATTATTTAATGATATGCAGTTGTGCAGAGCTACAACAATCAATTTCCTGGTGACCACCTTTAAATATTGACCAATTTCCGCTATCCCACACCGTGGTAATGAGTAAGCGGCCATTCGAGCCGTGAAACGCGTCTACCTTGGACATATTCTGTTCCTCACACTGTCTGTTTGTCCTGGATACTTTTGAAGAATAAAGACATTTTCATTTGATTTCAATCATCTGAGTGCGGCTTCACATTTCTACTCACTGGGCAAACGGTACTGCCTCTAAGGAGGCGACCATCAATCCCAGCCAGTTGACGGACAGCAACATCCGAATCATTGACTGAATCTTCTGGAGTTTCTCCGCCTGGAGAAACACTCTTGCCAAGGATGTATCCAAAATTAGGCCCAGATAGTTCAGTCTCCTGGTGGGAACCAGGGATGATCTTTGGGAAAAGCAAAGAAAACGCTGATGTCCTGCGAAGATGGGGATATGAAGATAGGCATCCTAAATGTCTATGGACGCCAGGAAATCCCCCTGATGCAGGGAGGCCACCACTGTATGGATGGACTCCATCTCTTCCAAGACCAGAATTGGACGCACCTAGCCCTTTTTCCTGGGCATTGTGAACAGGTTCGACTAGAACTCCTCCAAGGAATGGGAACTACCACTGCTTGTTGCATCAAGCTGTTCCCCGCAAAGCTTTTTAAGCGACCCGGGGATGTCGAATATTGGAAGGGAAGAATCGCACCGGTGGAAGTGATCGAAACTCGATCTTGTATCCCGACCATATGACCTTGCGAACCCCTTTATCCGGGATTATGGAAAGCCCTGCATCCAGAAACCGGTGAAGACGTCCCCCCACCCTAGAGATGGGTGGGGCCCATTCTGTCAATCCAACGAGATAACAGTGGCTTTATTTAGTCTGGAAATCGGTGAGTCCACTATTGGTGGTACCGTCCATCTTTGTAATGAGGGATTCCTCAAAATGATAGCGCCTAGCAATGCGTTTGGAAATAGCAGGAGCTCGTTTACGGAAGACCCCATTTGGGCAAGGGAAACCCTTCACCATTTTGGTAGGCTTGCTAGTACCAAAAAAGGAATATGAGTCTCAGCTACCTCTGCCGGTGTAACCTCAAGATTTAAGGTTTCCCGGCAATGACAAGCTCAGAATCCGTATCTGAAGTATCAGATGACATAGGGGTAGGCTGGGGTCGCTCTTCTTGACCCCCGTCCCTGACAGGCTACCTCCACCCGGGATACCAAAGACTCTGGATAAAGAACTGCTGATAATGCATCATCACAAGTGGGGTACTGGAGGGTCCTGCGGCCACCCCGAGGGGATCAGGTGGGGATACATGAGTGGCAGGGTTCATGTAACAAGACACTTGCCAGCAAACACAAAAAAATAAATTGCAAGAAAAAAAAAAAACATTTTTTTTTTTTTTTTAACTTAGTCCCCCAGCGCAGTAGCGCCCCTCAGTCTACCTGCTTGGACCCCTCAGAAAGAGAGAGAGAGAGAGAGAGAGAGAGAGAGACCCCAAGGCTCACCTGATGCACAGAAGTTTCTTATCAAACTGCTTCCAGCACTGTCTGTTACAGACAGGAAGTCTTTGGCTTGCTTTCCCTGGGCCAAGGAGGTGGCCCCGCCCCTTTACACGCCTTCCGGCGCCTCCCAATTACTCCACGAGGTGTTTGGTCACCTCAAACATGGCCGCCCCCATGCTGGAGACACGAGGCTACGCCAATATGGCGGCCTCGTGCGATCTGCGGAAAATGGCGGCGGCCTGTGTAGGATAGCGGCGGCTTGCAAGCTAGCAGCGGCCTGCGGGATGTAGGCATTCGGCCTGTGCGGCCTGCGGAAGTGCCTCGGCCTGCGGGAGGTGTCCTCGGCCTGCGGAACTGACCAGCTTTCTGGAGGGATGGCGATCTGTGGCTGCAGTAACTCAGGCATAGACATCGGCCTGTGTACACACTAGACAGGTAGGATACCTCTATACCTCAATAGTAATGCCTTTTAGTAGTCTGCCACTGACTTCAGTCACCCTTACAGTCATATAGTGACTTTAGATAGTCAGCTCCCAAACCCAGCCTCCTGGTTTCTATTCACAAAAATCACACTCAAATTGGGGGATCTGTGACCTGTTATAGGATAGAGGGGAGACCCAGAAAACCGAGTGTCCGACCATCCCAGAGAGGGGCCCGCGTCCACCAACAAACCCGACAGGGGAAGAGGGGGAACATTCTACTCACCATACCGGAACCAGGCGGGTGCCAACTCCTGACAGAACCCCTCTCTACCGGGGTGGGGGGGCTGTCGACCAATACAGACGCCGTGACTCTGTTGGTCATTGGCGTCCAGGCGAGACGTTTAACTCGCAGGGTCAGTCCCCGTCCAGTGGGACTATGTCGCGGCCGACCCGCGCTCGTAGGCTGAACTGGGGTCACCACTGGATCTCAACATCCAGCCCGTCGCCCAGTTTCAGCGTACTTGCTTGAAGATCTCACAGGAACACTGGAGAAAAAAAGCTGTCTAAAAAAAAATCTTGCCAGGACCGAAGATCCTAGCAAGGAATCTAGGTCCTTACTCCTAACTAGACAGAAAAAAACTGATTTGTTGTAGCAGGAAGTGAGAGGATATACCCTCTGGGACTGCCCCTAGGGTGTGGCCAGAACGTTTTCTTTCCTGTCTAGTCCTACTCCTGTAGAGGGCAGTATAACCGAGTTGATATTAATCAAGGAGGACTACGTCTGTCAATGAGCGACAGAGAAACTCAATTTGTCACCACTGACAGTGAGGGACACACTGAGCTTCCCCTTATTATCATACCAAAGCAGAACCTCAATTATGGCAAACATTAACTCTCCAGATTTTTTTTTAATTATGCTATGTGAATGAGAAGATGTAACAAATCTAATAGAGGTGTTGGAGAGAGTCCAGAGAAGGGCAACTAAGCTGGTTGGGGGATTGGAGGACCTTAATTATGAAGAGCGTCTGCAATCGCTTGATTTATTCTCCCTGGAGAAGAGACGACTGAGGGGGGACATGATAGCAATTTATAAATACCTCAATGGTTATCTCAGCATAGAAAAAAAGCTATTCAGTCGAAAGGATTGCATGAGGACTCGAGGGCATTCAATGCGATTAGAGGAGAAGCGTTTTAACCTCAGGCAACGCAGGGGGTTCTTTACTGTTAGGGCTACAGGATTGTGGAATTCTCTACCACAAGAGGTAGTTTCTGCGGGAAGTATGGTTGCTTTCAAAAGACTCTTAGACGTACATCTCAAGGATCAGAACATTCAGGGGTATGAGAGATGATTATGGCCACACACACCTACACAGGTTGAACTGGATGGACTATTGTCTTTATTCAACCTCAACTACTATGTAACTATGTAACTATGTGTTATGTCAATTTGGCTGCAAAAGTGGAAATACACTTTAAAGTAATGTTAAAGGTTTTTTGTTTTGTCTTGTTTTCAAACTTGTCATACTTACCTGCTCTGTGCAATGGTTTTGCCCCACCAGTGCTCTGGGCTCCTCCCCCAGCAAGTGCCTCAAAGTAAGCCACTTGCTTAGGGGCGTTCATGTGTGCTCACTCCCGAGCCCTGCTCTGTGTGTCCATAAGGCACACAGAGCAGGGCTGGGCCCTGTGCCCCACTCTCTTGTCACTGACTCTGATTGACAGCAGAGGGAGCCAATAGCTCCTGCTGCTGTATCTGAGCCAAGGAGGAGCAAGAGAGCCTCGGATCTCATGCACAACGCTGGATCGAATGGGTTCAGGTATGTATTTAAAGGGGCTGTGGGGTAAGCTGCATGCAGAAGGTTTTTTACCTTTTTGCATAGAATATCCCAACCACGGCACACTCTAAAGACATGCTGGTAGGATAATTGGCTCTTGTCTAAATTGGCCCTAATATGTGTATATATGAATGTGAGTTAGGGACCTTAGATTGTAAGCTCCTTGAGGGTAGGGACTGATGTGAATGTACAATATAGATAGATGTAAAGCGCTGTGTAAATTTACAGTGCTATATAAGCACCTGTAATAAATAAAACATCAGTTTGTATAAAATGTCCACATTATTCATATACAGGATGATCACTGCTTCCTTCTGAACTACACTTACCACTGCAAGAATACATAAATCACCTATGAGAGCTCAGAGTTAACGTTGCCTGTAAGGCAAAATACCTTAAATTGCCTGTTGCAGTCAGGGTTCAAAGTTCAGACATGACAAACCTCATTTTTCATAATAAAGGGGCTGACCAAGAAAGATTCTTTATATTCAGTCACTTTGTCTTAAAGAGGAACTTTATCCATATCAACTTGATACAAAATCATGTTCTTTAGCAAGGAACATACATTCCACATAATAATTATGCTTCTAAAATTAGTGTGTTCTGTAAATTGCCTCCAGCATTGCTCCTGTTTCTTCTTGCTGGTGACTGCCATTTTGCTGAAGCCCCTGAGCAGAAGTAAATCATAAAACAGAACTAAATCCACCAGTTTAAAAAAAGTTACATTCCTGGAATGCCAGGATTGCTGTCACATTTGCTTGTTTCCTCAACTAAACTGTCAAATCTTAAAAAAACTGGTGTCATAACTTGACCACAAGTGCAGCGCCATGACAGTTGCAGTTCAAACAAAAGCAGCTTCCTTGGCTGTAAAAAATAATAGGATTTATTTCCGCTTTAAGTGCCAGTTCACACTACAAAAACGCACTCTGGATATGTTACGGATGAGTTTTTGCTTACAGTTCACACTGCAAGCAGTTCCGGTGCATTTTTGATACGTTTTGCTGTGTTCCGATACAGTTCTGTGCAAAAAAAAGCAGCATGTTCTAATTTTTTTTCTGCATCGGAAACTGGATGGAACTGACTGCACCAGTGTGAACTAGGGCCATTGTAATACATAGAAAACACTGTGCATGCCTTTTTCAT
The DNA here is from genome assembly GCF_965119305.1 of Pelophylax lessonae. NCBI lineage: Eukaryota > Metazoa > Chordata > Amphibia > Anura > Ranidae > Pelophylax > Pelophylax lessonae. Next base: position 135,298,558 of record NC_138780.1, read on the forward strand.
GCAGGAACAAAAAAACGCACTGGACTGCATCTGGTGTTAATTAGCACTAAGGCTATCAGCACATCAGCCTCTACAAATTAGTCAGTGCCTAAAAATGGAGAGCACCTGAGCATGTGCAGTGCAGGGTGAAACAGTGTATTATTGAATTTAAAATATTGTAGGCACTTATTTTTAATGTTTTACATAGCTATACCTGCAAAAGGGGCCGGCCTAAAGAGATCTAGCAGGACTTAATTTTCTGACAAAATTTCCACTTTACGTGGACTCTCTGCCCGGGGAGGTTAGAGATGAAATGTCATCCAAAGTCTGACAGCTGATGTACTGTCAACTGCCATATCTTATATTTAGTGTGCACACAGAGCTCCATGTTAGGAGGAATGTACACTATAGAGCTTGATACTGATATATAGTGCCTTGAAAAAGTATTCATACCCTTGAAATTTAATTTACACATTTTGTCATGTTACAACCAAAAATGTAAATGTATTTTATTGGGATTTTATGTGATAGACCAACACAAAATGGCACATAATTGTGAAATGGAAGGAAAATGATAAATGGTTTTTAACATTTTTTACAAATAAATATCTGAAAAGTGTGGCGTGCATTTGTATTCAATACTTGGTAGAACCACCTTTCACTGCAACTACAGCTGCAAGTCTTTTTGGTATGTCTCTACTAACTTTGATCATCTAGAGTGTGACACTTTTACCCATTCTTCTTCGCAAAATAGCTCAAGCTCTGTCAGATTGGATGGAGAGCGTCTATGAACAGCAATTTTCAAGTCTTGCCACAGATTCTCAATTGGATTTAGGTCTGGACTTTGACTGGGTTATTCTAACACATGAATATGCTTTGATCTAAACCATTCCATTGTAGCTCTGGCTGTATTTTTTAGGGTCGTTGTCCTGTTGTAAGGTGAACCTCTGCCCCAGTCTCAAATCTTTTGCAGATTCTAACAGCTTTTCTTCTAAGATTGCCCTGTATTTGGCTCCATCCATCCTCCCATCAACTCTGACCAGCTTCCCTGTCCCTGCTGAAGAAAAGCATCCCCACAACATGATGCTGCCACCACGATGTTTCATGGTGGGGTTGGTGTGTTCGGGGTTATGTGCAGTGTTAGTTTTCCGCCACACAGCGTTTTGCTTTTAGGCCCAAAAGTGCAATTTTGGTCTCATCTGACCAGAGCACTTTCTTCCACATGTTTGCTGTGTCCACCACATGACTTTTTGCAGACTGCAAACTCGACTTCTTATGGTTTTATTTCAATTTGACGCTCTTTATCCAATCTGACAGAGCTTGAGCTATTTTGCAAAGAAGAATGGGTAAAAATTCCACTCTCTAGATAGATGTGCAAAGCTGGTAGAGACATCCCCAAAAAGACTTGCAGCTGTAATTTTAGTGAAAGGCGGTTCTACAAAGTATTGACTTGGGGGCTGAATACAAATCCATGCCACACTTTTCAGATATTTATTTGTAAAACATTTTAAAAACCATTTATCATTTTCCTTCCACTTCACAATTATGTGGCACTTTGTGTTGGTCTATCAAATAAAATCCCAATAAAATACATTTCCGTTTTTGGTTGTAACATGACAAAATTAGTAAAATTTCAAGGGGTATAAATACTTTTTCGAGGCACTATATTAACTTAGGAGCTAGAAGACAGAGTGTGATATCAGCATTAAAAAATCCAGACAGCTGACAGGGGCAGCAACTGTCAGATCTCTAGGGGTCTTTTACCTTAGTCAAAGAGTAATCCCAAATCAAAGCTAAATTGAAAGGTAAAGAGGTTTCCATAGGCACATATATACTGTAGACTTACAACTAAAGACTAACAAATTCAAATTCTTGCACAAGCTAGGGCTTAGGGATCAACACGGCAACTGAAAAATCCAAATATCAAAGTTACATCTCTTGACAAACTTACAATGGGTTCTTCTCCAATGCGAGACATCAACAGGAAAGTGTGGAGATCACCATGCTTCATAAATGGTAGGATGACCATTGGAACTGGCAGCCTTCCCTTGGTACGACTTCTCAGACTCACTCCTGTGGATGATATACGTAGAATTAATACTTTGTGTGCAGTTCAATGAAATAGAAGTGACTAGACTGCACAGCATGCTGTATATAGAGGTCTTCAAGCATAGGCAATCTCGACACTGAGGCCTGCAGTAAATGACTAAGAGAGCTTTGTCCTGTACTTTGTTTTAAATGAATGTAGCATTATTTATTATCTGAAAAACTATAGTACTACCCAAATGAGTTATCATGCAGCAAGACCAAGTTTTAGGTGTATGCTCCAGGCATCCGTATAGACTCTATAGCAGGCCTATGAACTTCGATTTTGTAGATAATTTTACCACTGCACCTTTTATATAGCACCTGACCAATCTCAGTCTTGTAATAAGAAAAGAACACCATCTGCCTTAAAGTAGAACTATAGGCAAAACTTTTTTTTTTTTTTTCATTTTGGATAGAGACGTGGAGGATTATAACTCATCAGATTTATTTTTGCCATCTGTGTTCCATTGCAGAGATTTCCCTTCACTTCCTGTCCCATAGCCAAACAGGAAGTGAGGGGAAATCCCTGAAAATTAGGGGAATTCCTTGGGGACCCCCAGGTTACCAGAACTGGTGACCCCATGGGAATATTTCCCTCTAATACTATCCCCTCTGGGGACAACCCAACATTTGGGATTTTCTTTTACTTTAAATGATAATGGTAAACAGTATAAATAGAGAGGGTGACTCTCCCTAACGGGGGCACAGACAAAAATAAAAACTGACAAGTGTCCTAATCCCTCTCCACTCTATCCATAGCCAAAAAAAAAAAGTTTTGCCTTTAGTTATATTTAAAGGTTCTTGAGAAAGAGGCTTTCTATTCCCCTGAAACCTTGGGTTCTTCCTCCTCTCCTTTTAGCAGGGTCTGGCTTGAATTTGCTTCTCACCATTTTATTCTAGGTACTGTATTCCTGTTGGTATTGCTGAATATTATCTGGTATATGACTAAGTGGTGCTCACTTTACCTATGTACGTGCATGTATTCATTGTGGATATATAGATTGGAAGTAACAATTTAGCAAATATCTTTGCTGTATTATGTTTGATGTCATATAACATACTTTGATAATTGTAATAATTGTAAAATTAGACTTTTATGCCGAATACAACTTTATTTCTTTATTTTACGCATAAAGGGAAACAGTCAACTTCATATAAACAGAGCCATAAATTCAAACAGTGATATACAAAAAGGCAAAGCAATAAGGCACTTAAGTTCTGGCTAGTTTTGAAACTCAGTGTATGGAACACATCATAAACTAAAAAGTATCTATGAGAGCTGCAACCCCGTACGCATCTAAGACAGGAGGACAGAGATACCAACTGGGCAGGTAGTGAATTTAATATTGGGGAGATGGAGATTCAAGGTAGAGGGGGGGGATAGAATCAGAAGAGTGGGGAGCACAAAGTGCGTCCAGCAGCCAGACCTGCATAAAGCCACAAATAGCTGGGGCCACCACAGACCTATTACCAAGAATGTATAGGACTCTTTGGCTGCAGCAAGCCGCTCACAGGTTGCTGAAACAGTGTAGAAATCAGAAAAGTCCTGTCACTGCCATTCGCACCGGCGCTAGTCGCCCATGCAAATGTAGCCTAACACTGCCATCTCTCTAGACCGGCCTTTTTCAACCAGGGTGCCCCTGAGGTTTCTTCAGGGATGCCTTGGCAAAATGCCTAAGAATTGCCATAAAATTGTATACAAGCCGGTGGGTTGATGAAACCTGCCGTTTATTTGCAAAAAGCCACAGATTTTCACCATTTCAACCTTCTAGCTGCCAACCATCAGTTAATAGGGAGGATGTCAGTTGCCTGCGTATCATCCTTGTCTGACCCTCCCTTGCCTCTCTCCATCAGTTTTGGGGTCTCATTAGCTAAGAATGAATCACCTTTTATGTTGGGTGTCCTACATGTATTGATATTGCTGCATTACGTTAAACTATCTGAATAGTTTTTACATTTTAGATTGGGGTGCCTTAAGACTGTCCATCATTTTGGAGGGTGCATCGAGATTGTCCATAATTTTAAAGGGTGCCTTTACTTAAAAAAAAAAAAAAGGTCGGGAAACACTGCTTCAGACTGACAACAATGCTGCTGTCCAAAGTTGTCTGCTTTACTACTTCATCCAAAATGTACACACTCTAATACAGGAGCTATGTTACTGGCTGAATACAAGGTGAAATAAAGAAAAAAAAGCCTAAAAAAAGATTGGCTTCAGTTCGGGCAAGACTGATTAGAGACATATCAGTTTTCCTTCCCCCCCCCCTTTTTTCTCCCTCTTTTTTTTCTCCCTTTTCTCCTTTTTTTTTTTGGAAGTATTGTTTGTTTGTTTGTAGGCTTGTCATTTATGATATTCTCCTGGTTCTCGGGAATAGGCAGGGTTGCTTAATTAACTGTTTTGTATATGTATGTATGTATACGTGTATTGAAATATGTTTCCCCATGCATATATGAGTATTCTTTAGTAAAACAATGTTTTTTCAGTAGATCCAGGTGTGGTGGATGGGATGTGTGCTTTTTGATTTTTCAGGAAGAGATTCCCAGGCCCCCCCCCCCCTTTGGGAGGGGAGTTTGGGTGCTACATATGCGTTAAGCGCCTCCACACTGGTATCTTTTTGACTCTCAAATATGTGCAGTTGTGTTCACGTCATGTGTCGAGTTTATCTGGATATGTGAGGTGAATACTGCTGCTTACTATGGCTTTGTTAACATAATTGTAACATAACATAATTGTATGTATATCAATTTCATTGACATGACAGCTGCGTACCACCTGTGGGCATTGCATGTGTGGTGTTTAATTGAGCAACATTACTCCCCATTTTCTATTATGCATTGCCCTGCGCAATCCCCATGAGCTGAGGTCGGGGGATATGGCTATGTAATTTACTAATTCAGACGTTTTCAATTCCCCTTCTTTTCCATTCTTGGGTTGGACCATTTTGAGGGGGTCCCTTCTAATTATTTATTTATTTCCCCCTTTTTTTCATTTTTTCATTTCTAAGTAGCCATCAAACTGCTCCTTGTTTTTTCTTTTTGGGATGAGGTTTTTATCCCATTTGTCTCCTGTCAGGCGCGGGTGGCTGGCGTTTCACCCTTCCATGCCCCGATGTGGAGGGGTGAGTATGCTTACCCGGATCCTTGTGATGGATTTTCTCCCCCTCTTGGAGTCTGGGGAAGAACCAGCACCCGCACCGTTGGCTATTGGTCCTCTTTGGGTTAATGTCTGGTAATCAGTGGTAGCCTGGGTATTGCAGCGCCCGCTGATCCCGACATTTCAGGCCACTTCCGGTTTGGCGTCACGAATGTGACTTCACTTCCGGCAGAAGTGGGGCATTTCCAGCGCGTTTTTTACCGTGTTGGCACCCTTTTTGAGGACGCCGAGGTCCGTGACCAGCGTCAGTCTCTTGGAACCCCCTTGCAGAAGGGGTGTTCCACCTTGTGGGGATTTTCAGCACACGATTGGGGGCGGCTAAACTGGAGCCTCTTTTGAGCTCAACCGCAATCAACTCACATCACTCGTGTGTGCTTGCTCCCGAGACGGTTCTCAACATCCATAGGACACAGAGAGCGTGGCTCAGCGCCGCTCCTGCCTCGCCGCTGTAATTAGTGGCGGGAGCCACTGCATTTCAGGCAATCAGGAAGGAAGAGACCCGGAAGAGCCTTGAGTCTCGTGCACATTGCAGGATCGAGATCGGTCTTAGGTAAGTATTAGAGGGCTGATGGGGTAGCTGCATAATGAAGATTTTTTACCTTCATGCATATAATGCATGAAGGTAAAAAAACCTTCAGCCTTTACAACCACTGTAAGCCAATTAGTTTATTTTTATAGCTGTAAAGTTTTGAATTTAGGCAATACCCTTTATTGTATAGGTAACAACTTAAAACACTATAGACTTGATTTAACCACTTACCGCATATCGACGTATATTTACATCGGCAGACTTTGCGGGGGTATACCGGGATGATGCCTCTAGCTAGAGGCACCATCCCGGTACCATGGTTAACAGCCAACGGTCGGCTTTCCGTCGGTAATGGGAGCCGCTCGATCGTTACCCGGGTGAGTGGGGACTTCCCCCTCCCTCCCGCTGCCTTCCGTGACTTTGCTCGGGGCTCCCGTCCCACCGGGAGCCCCGAGCACCCAGCTGGCACGTCCGCCGGCTGGATGGAGTCCCGATCAATGCCGGAAACGGCTTCGTTCGTGTCTCCGATGACGTAACACGGAGGCGGCGTCCATGACATCACTTCCGGGTTACTGTGCTGCAAAAAGCGGCAAATTTAAAAAACGGCTGTATGCAAAAATGCCGTTTTCGCCGTTTTGCATACATGGAAGTGTAGTGGAGGGGTCGAGGGTCTTTTAGACCCTCGATCCCTCCATAAAGAGTACCTGTCACTACATATTGGTGTCACAAGGGATGTTCACATTGCTTGTGACAGCAATAAAAGTGATCAGATTTTTTTTTTTTTTTAAAAACTGTAATAAAGTTAAAAAAAATAAATAAAATAAATGGGAAAAAAATAAAAAATGTTAGCCGCCCCCGTCACCGTTAGCTTGTGCACCAAAAAAAACGTATACGGAAGTCGAGCCGCGAATGAAATCGATGTTCAAACCACACATGTGAGGTATCGCCACGATCGCCAGAGCGTGGGCAATAATTAAAAAAAAGAGCTGCACTCTAACTCTAAACTGGTAACCGTTAAATAAATTTAAAGCGTCGCCTATTGAGACCTCTATTGACCGTAATTTGTGGCCATCCCACGTTGGGGGGGGGGGGGGGCGCAATTTTAAACCGTAACATGTTGGGTATCTATTTACTCGGCGCGACATCATCTTTCACAATATACAAAAAAAATGGGCTAACTTTACGGTTTAGTATTTTTTAAATGCAGTGAAATGTGATTTTTCAAAATTTTTCCAAAAAAATGGCGTTTTAAAGACCACTGCGCAAATACCGCGTGACAAAAAAATATTGCAATGACCGACATTTTATTCTCCAGAGTCTTTGCTAAAAAAAAATATATAATGTTTGGGGGTTCTAAGTAGTTTTCTAGTAAAAAATACTGATTTTAACTTGTGAAAAAAGTGTCCGAAATAGGGCTGAGGCTTAAGTGGTTAAACAATGTGCTTTACCATTTGATCATGATCAGCCAAGAAAATATAGTATAACAGGAGAAATCAGTGAACCGAGGTTATCTTGGAGCTCATGTGGCAACCACTAAAGCAGAAAATTTGTCAGACCAAAAAAAAGATTATCGCGGAGGGAGGAGGAAATATGAAAATGTCACAGCTAGTTGATCACTTTCGAAGTCAACCTCATTTATCACAATAATATACACAGGCAGATATGACTGATGGTCAGTTTAAGGAATAAACAAGTCTATAAATCATCCAACCAGAGTGTAAATAACTGGGAATGGAGTGAGTCATCGAATGGGGTGCAGTTATTGTCCCCTAGTAGGTGGCCATGAAAGATTAACCATGCAGCACAACTGCTAGGAACATAATATTCAAAAGAAAAAAAAGGAAAAGTGTATGTTACAGGGCAGGGTTAGCAAAGGGGCCAAGTGACCAAATGTTCCAGAGCAGGACTGTATTGGGGTATTATTCTTATATAAGCAAACCAGAATGTTTACGCCCTAAGCACAAGCTCCACCCCTTTGTCATGCACATTCGATTATAGTTTCTCAAAGTATTATTTAATGAGCATGTTGTCTCCTTCATATTCACAGCTACATTTTAACAGTACTGTACACATAAGAGAGATGGTTACATGCCTCTTTGAAGCAGAACTAAACTCTTTTAATCAACATTAGTGTTAATAAACCCAGGACCCTGCTTTCACTATATCTGGTCTCCCACAGTACACAGAACATGGAAATGCAATTATTTTAGTAAATATAAACTGCTAAATACCTTTTCTCATCAGCAGTATATAGCAGCATTGTGACTTCTATCAGTGTCTGGTTGAAGTCTATCAGCACCTGGTTAAAGCTTGTGGGAGGAGCTTTAATTCTCCTCTGACTGTCCTACGAGGCTGCATGACCCCTGACCCTCTGTCTGGACAGTGCCGATTGGCCCTGTACTGATTACATGCACCCTCCAAAAAAAAAAAGACAACAATAAACACCAAACTGAGCATGTGCAGAGTGCCTCCAAGGCTCTGTTTTATCAGCAGATGGATTGGGGACAGTGGAAGAGGGGGAGATTCAGAGAAGACAAATGCAGAGGATTAACCCCTTAGTTTTAACAAGCATGCTTTGCTGCATATACAGACTGATTTTACGGTCCTGGATTTAGTAACACTTTGAAGAGGAAGTAAACTCTTCCGGTTTTTTTTTTTCGCCTTCCCTGCAAAGTAAATGCATAAAGTGCTAGTATGCATTGCATCCATCTTCGCCTGTCTTTCTTCCAGGTCTGCGGACTCCGGCTGTATTACTGGCCGGGGCCGCGTGACGTCACTCCCGCGCGCATGTGCTCGGGAGCTGCCGGTCACGGCACAGGGCTCTGAAGAAACGTTCTTCAGAGCTCATGCGCGGATGATGTCATTGGCTGCATGCAATGTAAATACCCCCTAAATGGTGCAAGTTTAGGAGATATTTACAGTACCTATAGGTAAGCCTTAATAAAGGCTTACCTACAGGTAAAAGGTATAAAGGTGGGTTTACAATCACTAACTATTTTTCAAACCAAATGCTGCTAGAATTGGTAAAAAAAAAGTGCGGAAGGTATATTATATTTTATAGTATTAAAGACAAAACCAAAAATGTAATCTATTGCAGCTTACTAATCCTTAGATGTGCATTGGTTTCTTTTTAGGCTTTTTTCCCCTTCTGCTTTTACCCGGGTATATGGCCAGTAACACACCTCCTATATTAGAGTGCTTTGGACAGCAGCATTTACAGTCTGGAGGAGGGGAGCGTTAGATGTACTAGCAGATTTAAAATACACTAATAGAAGCCAAACTCCAGCTAATACTTTATAAACAGTTACAGCAAACAGTTTTTTCTTTTTGTGATAAGGCTTTACATAAACAAAAGCTGATCATTAGCAAAGAAGGGGACACACCTATAGAAAAATCAATCAATGTTTCCACGCAGCACCAAAAGACCATGCATCCATGTACCATGTACCATGCACAAAAAGAATGTATCCACCCAGCACAAAAATATAGTATGAACGTGTTGCTTAAGATAGAACAACAAGCCAAAATAGCAGCCACTATAAGAGCCGGTTCACACTGGGGCGACTTGTCAGGCCACCTGGTCGCCTGACAAGTCGCCGCAGGTCGCCTGCCATAGATTAGCACAGGACCCGTTCTAATAGGAGCGACACAAGTCGCTCCGACTTAGAAAAAGGGTCCTGAGCTTCTTTGGGGCGACCTGGAGCGACTTGCATTGACTTCAATGATATGAAGTCCGTGCCGGCCGCTCCGAGGTTGCCCCGGCAAGTCGGGTCACTGCTATGTGAACCGGCTCTTAATAAAACAGCAATAAAACAATATATATAAGATGATAAAATCAATCAAACATTAGTAGCGCTTAGACACAGCATTGACTGTGCATTAAAAAAAAAAAAAAAAGGAAAAAAGTCACTGTAATAATAGTCCTTTATATCCACATTAATCCGTGACCGTGGTGTTAGAAATAGGAGAGATCAGTGTGTGGCCAGAATCACACAAATGTGCCTTCACCGCATCTCATGGACGATCAACCCCCACAGGTAGAAAACTCACCACAATCATAAGTAAATAGGGCCAATGGAATCAAACCTCCCAGCAATGTCTCAGATTCATCAATGAAAGAATCACATCACCTCCCCTTAGGGTTGGATCACATTTAGCCAAGGAAACAGCATAACAGGAAGAAAGGAACAACCCACAGTGAAGTCCGTTTGATCGTTTATTAAATCACCCAAAAGCCCCCCTTACAATATGCACTTACAAATACAACAGTGGATATAAGCATTAAAATCAAACAGCCAGGATACAAGCTGCAAGCTTAGGCTCACCGCTCTCTGTCCTGCGGTGTTCAGCGGCGGGGAAAGCCTGACAGCTTGTCAGAGTATCCAGCGGTGTTCAGTGACTGCAGTGTCGAGGCCGCGTGGTCACGCCCTAACGCGTATCGTCATTGACTTCATCCGAGGGCGTCAATTAGCACTGCACCTTGTTTGTTATTTCTGTTGTTTTATGTGTTTTTATGTTATTCCAGCATATATGTGTCAGCAGCTATTGTACTTTGTAAACTGATTCCAACCTAGCGCAGCCTATCCTGTTGTACATCAATCACATACATGCTTCATAAAGATAATGAGGTTGATTTACTAAAGGCAAATCCACTGTGCACTTGCAAGTGCACTTGTAAGTGCAGTCATGTAGATCTGAGGGGAATATCTAAAATGAGGGGAAGCTCTGCTGATTTCTATCAACCAATCATGTGCAATCAAAATTGCTGTTTTTTTATTTTCCTTGCATGTACCCCTCAGAACTACAGCGACTGCACTCCAAAGAGCACTTGCAGTGCACATGTAGTGCACAGTGGATTTGCCTTTAGTAAATAAACCCCAGTGTCTCTGATGGGAACAAAACCCAGAGCATAAGAACACAGCCCTAACTACTAAGCCAATATTCTGTAAGTGATAGTGCAGTGACTGGTGTTTTTCAGCATTGGATTAAGGGCACATAGAAATTTCACCCCATTCACATCATAACAGTGGTGGGATGTGAAGTGCAAAAAGTGTAAACATTCTGGATAACACCATATAAGCAGGTGCTTACAGGTGTGTTCCAAAATGAAATTACGATGCTGTAGCACCTTTCTCCTGCGCTCAGAAACAGGACCCCCTGTCCAATTGCCTTGCTGCCCTATAAGACTGGGATTGTCTGAAGGCACTAAAATCAAAAAACAAACAAAAAGCGCACCGGCCTAGCGCATTATCCTCAATAAAAGGCTTTATTATTAAAAGTATGTATACTCACAAACAAATGTTATAATACAGAATATCCAATCCAAACATCTGGAATAATCTGTATCTGGAACTATAACCACTGTCCTCAATAGATGATGGCTGATGCGTTTCCAGGCTTAGCCCCTTCTTCAGAGTCTCTGGCTGAGCCATTCCAAAACTTTAATCTTGTTTTTGCGCCAAACATATCTTTTGGAATTATGGCCAAAAAGTTCAACCATGGTTTCATCAGACAATAAATGGATTTTTGTAAGATCTTACCGTAAAATCCTTTTCTCTTAAGCTCATTGACAGACGTAGTCTTCTTGATTCTCAAGAGCTGGGTTATGTTGTCTCCGCAGGAGTAGGACTAGGCAGAAAGACAAAACGTTCTGGCTCCACCTTAGGGGCAGTCCCTGAGGGTATATCCTCCCTCTCTCTGCTACAGGGAATCAGTTCTGTTCTAAAGCAGTAACAGAGAATTTAACCCAACCCAACTCAATGATAGAGGGGCGGGTACTACGTCTGTCAATGAGCTTAAGAGAAAAGGATTTTACGGTAAGATCTTACAAAAATCCATTTTTCTCTATCGCTCATTGACAGACGTAGTCTTCTTGATTCTCAAGAGCTGGGACATCCAGAAGCAGTGCCACAAATGAGGGGTGGGATTGACAAAAATCAAATCCAATCTAGAAGGCCCAACCGGTGCCAAACTAGAAGTTTTAAAGGCTCATTATAAACAAAGAATGAGACTCAAATGAAAATTTCCAACGGAAAAAACCCTCGAGGTAGACCACTGGTCTCCTCAAATTGCGGCCTGCAAAACCTTGCGGCCAAACGAGGCATCAGACGATGCCATTACATCAACTTTATAATGTTTTGTAAAGGTATGCACCGACGACCAGGTAGCCGCCTTGCACACCTGGACCACTGACGCCTGATGGCGAAAGGCCCATGACGCACTAAGCGCCCGAGTGGAGTGCGCCTTAACAGGGAACGGGGGCTCCCGACCCTTAATAGAATAAGCCTGTACCACCGTCTGTCTGATCCATTTGGAAATGGTCGCGGCAGATGCAGGCAACCCCTTTTTGGGTCCATCCGGGATCACAAAAAGTGAATCCGTCTTGCGAAACGAGTCTGTCGTTTTCAAGTATACCCTGATCGCCCGGACCACATCCAAGGAGTGTAAAGCAAACTCCCGAGGATGACTGGGCTTAGGACACAGGGAAGGTAATACAATTTCTTCATTCAGATGAAATTCTGAAACCACTTTTGGTAGGAAGGATGGATTCGGACGAAGAACCACCTTATCTCTATGAACCACCAGATATGGTGAACGACAAGATAATGCGGCCAGTTCTGACACCCTGCGTGCAGAAGTAATAGCCACCAAGAAGGCCACCTTCTGGGACAACGTAGGTAGAGGAATCTCCCTAATATCTTCAAAGGGAGGTTTCTGAAGAACTGACAATACTAAATTAAGATCCCAGGGTGGTAACGGCGCGCGCACTGGCGGAGCCAGATGTCGCACCCCCTGGATGAAATTCCGCACCAAGGAATGAGTAGCCAAAGGCTTCTGAAAGAAGATAGCTAATGCTGAGACCTGACCCTTGATAGTACTCAAGGCCAGTTTCTGCTCAACCCCTTGTTGCAGAAAAGCTAATATTCGACTAATCGAATAAGATCGTGGACGGAACCCCAGAGGTTCACACCATGCAATGTAGGACTTCCATGTACGATGATAAATCTTTCTGGAAGTCGCTTTCCTTGCTTCAACTAGAGTAGGAATAACTGAAGTTGACAAACCTTTGTCCTTCAGCACCTGGGTCTCAACAGCCAGGCCGTTAAAGCCAGCGATCGTAAAGCAGGATGGAAGATCGGTCCCTGAGACAGTAGGTCCTCCCTGAGAGGAAGTCTCCACGAGACGTCTGCCACCAGTCTGACCACGTCGGCGTACCAAGCTCGACGAGGCCAGTCCGGAGCTACCAGAATTACTGGAATTCCTTCCTCCTCTATCCTGCGAAGAAGTCTTGGCAGTAACGCGAGAGGAGGGAATGCATACATTAGCTGGTATTGCCCCCACGGGGCGATCAGTGCGTCTGCGGTCTCTGCTAGAGGATCGCGGGAGCGAGCCACGAATCTCTGAACTTTCCTGTTGAATCGTGATGCCAACAGATCCACATCCAGGGTGCTCCACCGTAGGCACAACTGGTGGAAAACGTCTGGATGGAGGGACCATTCCCCCTGATCCAGAGTCTGACGGCTGAGATAATCTGCCTGCCAATTCTCCACCCCCGGAATGAACACCGCAGAGATCGCTGGAACAAATCGTTCCGCCCAGCGAAGAATGCAAGCCACTTCTTTGGCCGCTCGGACACTCTTGGTGCCCCCCTGGTGATTGACATAAGCCACGGCCGTGGCATTGTCCGACTGGATCCGAACCGGGCTGCCCTGGAGCTGCTCGGTCCAGTGAATCAGACAAAGTCTGATCGCTCTCAGTTCCAATACATTTATCGGCAACCTGGATTCTTCCGGGGACCAAAGTCCCTGGACAGATAACTGACCGAGAATTCCTCCCCATCCGGATAGGCTGGCATCCGTGGTCACTATCGTCCAATATATTGGCAGAAATGACTTTCCCTGGCTGAGCATCGGAGACCGAAGCCACCAGACCAGAGACTCTCTGGTCTGTTTGCTCAATCGGATCTGATTGTCCAGGGATTCCGGATTCCGATTCCATCTGAGAAGAATCTCTTGCTGAAAAATTCGGGTATGGGACTGGGCAAATGGGACTGCTTCGAAGGAAGCCACCATCAACCCCAGAACCCTCATGCAAGTCCGAAGGGAAGACCAGCTGTTGGATAGTAACAACTGGACTGCTGATTGAATCTTTCGAAGTTTCCCTACCAGAAGAAACACTCTTGTCCTGACTGTGTCTAGAATTAGACCCAGATATTCGAGCCTCTGGGTGGGAACCAGAAATGACTTTTGCTGGTTCACCAGCCACCCGAATTCCTTTAAAGAAATCATAGTAATTTCTATGTTTTGTAGCAAGGTCTGAGGAGACTCTGCATGAAGCAGAAGATCGTCTAGGTAACCAAGAATCGATATGCCTCTTTGGCGCAGTAGTGCCAACATTGGGGCCAACACCTTCGTGAAGACCCGAGGAGCCGTGGCGAGACCGAAAGGTAACGCCACAAACTGATAGTGGTTCTCTTCTACGGAAAAGCGTAGAAACCGCTGATGTCCTGCGAAAATGGGAATGTGAAGATATGCGTCCTTGATGTCTATGGACGCTAGGACATCCCCTGGGTGCAGGAAGGCTGCTACTGTGCGAATGGACTCCATTCTGAATCTTCTTATGTTGACAAAAGAATTGAGTGCCCTTAAGTCCAGAATTGGACGCACTTTGCCCTCTTTCCTGGGTATTGTAAATAGGTTTGAATAAAACCCTTGAAACCGTTCTGTCCAAGGAACGTGGACTACCACTCCTTGTTGTAGTAAATCTGTGACTGCTCTCCGCAGATCTTCTAAACGATCCGGGGATAGTCGAATATTGGAAGGGAAGAATCGCGCCGGTGGGAGAGATCGAAACTCGATCTTGTACCCTGACCTTATGACTTTGCAAACCCACTTGTCCGGGATTCTGGAAAGCCATGGATCCGGGAACCGGCGAAGACGTCCCCCCACCCCAGTTATGGGTGGGGGCGCACCTTCAGGCTTTGGACGATTTATCTTCAGGTCTGGCGGGGGCGGGCTTTTGCTTGCCCGACCAACGACCCCTGACGCCTCCTGAAGGAGCTTTGGAGGACTTAATTTTTTCACCCGCGGGACGAAAAAACCTCTTGTGAGCAGAAAAAGAAGGCCCTCGTCTTTGACGAGTTCCTTTACCTTTAAAATTTTGCGGTAAAAAGGTGCTCTTTCCACCCGTGAGATCCTTAATGATCTCATCTAAGTTGGCTCCAAATAGACGCTCTCCTAAAAAGGGGATATTAGCCAATGCTTTTTTGGAACCTTGGTCGGCTAACCAACCTTTTAGCCACAGTGTACGCCTGAGAACCACTGCTGAGACTGATGCTCGCGCCAATAATGGAGTGGCGTCTAACGCCGCATCACACACAAACTGTAACCCCTGTATCATTTGTTCCAACAAATCTGATACCGCCTGAGGGACCTCTTCTAAGTCCCGGCGTAACCACTTGGTCCATTCAGTTACAGCCTGCGAAACCAGACCAATAGCTATTATAGGTCTGAAAGCTGATCCAATCAAGGAAAACATGGTGCGAGACATAGCTTCTATCTTGCGATCCACTGGATCTTTAAAAGACGGAGCGTCTTCTAGAGGAATAACCGTGGCTTTATTCAATCTAGCAATTGGTGAATCCACCACAGGTGGTTCTGTCCATTTCTTAATGAGGGTTTCCTCAAACGGATAACGTCTGTTAATGCGTTTAGAAATAGTAAAAGTGCGTTTTGGCAGACGCCATTCTTCTTCGATTGGATTGCCAAAACATTTGGGCAATGGAAGAACCTTCGCCACTTTGATGCGTTTTTTAGTCCCAAAAGGGATTTCAGTTTCAGCTATTTCCGTCGGAATACCCTGTAATCTTAAGGTTTCTTGAACAGATACAATGAGTGCGTTTACCAACGCTTCCTCTCTGGCTATGGCTGATGCCGAAACATCCTCCTCACTGTCTGAAGAGACAGTACCCGAGACACCAATCCCAGATGAAGTACCTGCAACTGCAGAAATAGGCTCAGAGTCTGAATCCGAGGTTTCAGATAATAAGGGGTTAGGCGGGGGTCGCTTTCTTGCGCCCTGTCCCTGACAAGCCACTTCCACCCGGGACACAAAAGTTTCCATAATAGCTGACAATGATTCAATCGTCAGTGGGGTGCTGGAGGATCCTGCAGACCCCTCGAGGGGATCCGGAGGAGATACATGAGTGGCAGGGTCAGGACACCTTTGCCAGAAAAACAAAAAAACTTTTTTTTTTTTTTATGTGTCTCCCCCTAGCGCAATAGTGCCCCTCAGAGTACCTGCTTCTCGATCCCCACAGAGAGAGAGAGGGACCCCCAAGGCTCACCAACCGATGCAGTGAAGTTTCCAACCAACTGCAGTCAGCGTCTGTCTTTTACAGACTGGAAGGAGCTGTTTGCTTTTCCCGAGTAGAAGGACGTGGCTCCGCCCCCTGTGTACGCCTTCCGGCGTTCCCAGCTCTCCACGAGGTAGCTGGGCTCATGAAACATGGCCGCCCCCATACAAGAGACATAAGACTCCAAAAACATGGCGGCCGGCGTGACCTGAGGACATACATGCATTTGGTCTACGGCAAAATGGCGGCGGACCGCCAAAATCGTTTTCCCAGCACATCCACCTGCATCTCTGCTAAGTGGCGATATATGGATCTACAGGAGATACACTACAAATAAGGTAGGATTATACCTCCTATGTCTGCTGTAATGTTACAGTCTGCTGGGTAGAGTGTTAGCTCTCAAACCAAGTCCACTTCCCACAAACACATACTGTATTTACAAGGGGGACTTCTTAGTGTCAGATATATACTGACCATGTATGGAGGGGCCCATAATTCATACTGCCTCATAACGAGGAAAGAAAAAAGGGAAAGTTTACTCACCATACCAAACCAACAGGCACCCTCTCTTCACAATACCCTCTCCACCGGGGTGGGGGGTTGTGGACCACTCCGGACGCCTCGACTCTCTGGTTCCTGGCGTCCAAGCGAGACTTTTAACTCGCAAGGTCAGTCCCTCCACTGGGACTCCGTCGCGGCCGACCCAGCGCGGAGCTCTGGTCTGCACGCGCTCGTAGGCAGAAACCGGGGTGACCACTGGATCTCAACATCCAGCCCGTCGCCCGGCCCCGCATACTTACTTGAATGTGTCGCGGCCGACCAAGCGCAATGCAATGGTCTGCGCGCGCTCGTAGGCCGGCTGGGGTGACCACAAGTGTCGCCCAGTCCGGCGTTTTTTTTTTTTGAAAATCTTTTTTATTGAATTTGCAAGAAAAAAAAAAACAACAACTACAAACATTGGTGCTCAGGTTCAGACCAGATACGAGCTAGCAGCAATACATAATGAAACACGGCACCCGCGCAGGGGTCCAAAGGGAAAGGCAAGTGTAGTACAAACCAAGTGAGAGGTATACACAGCAGCCCTGAGAGACACAGCAGATATTGTTAATCAATAGGAGATCCTCACCAAAACTCATCAGCAGGGCCCATGCTCAATACAGGACAGCCCCAAACATCACAGAATCCCATAACACCCCAAGGCGAGGGGCGCCATCCGCCTAAGACGGAAGGCGAGACCCGCCTCCCCCACCCGGGACAGCGGGGGGATCGGAGAGCCACCGAGTCCACACCCTATCAAACTTTTTCCGGCAACCCCTGTGCACATATGTGTCTTTATATAAGGGGAGGACTGAATTCACCAGGGACCTCCATTGTTGAACCGTGGGAGGGGAGCGCTGGCGCCAGTGGAGCACAATGGATTTCCTGGCATAAAACAATAATAAACCGAGCAACGTGCGGTCCGCCACCCGAGACACCAGATCATCCAGTAGACCGAGTAAACATATTCTCGGGGAGGGATCTAGCGAGATGGAGGAGACCTCTGTGATCGTGTGCAGCACCCCGGACCAGAAGGTAGAGAGATGGGGACAGGTCCAGAATATATGAAGGAAGTCACCCGGGGCCTGGCCACAGCGCCAGCACTCCGGCGACTGGGAGACGTGCATTTTATGTAACCTATGCGGGGTGAGGTAGGCTCTGTGTGCAATTTTGAATTGAATAAGTCTATCCCTGAGTGAGACCAACATCTTGAATGGAACCTCCCACATGTTCATCCAGTCCTCTTGGTCCAGGTCCGGAACGTCCCTGGTCCACCGAGCGCGGAGACCAGAGAGCTCCGGAGAGTGCACCCGGAGGAGATGCGCGTAAAGGGTCGACAACGCTCGTTCAGAGCAGTCGTGCCGCAAAACCCGCTCAAGATCCGACTGCACTACCTGGGAACCACCGGGTGGAAACTGGGATTTGAAGGCATGGGAGAGCTGTAGGTAGCGGAAAACCATGGAGGGTGGTACATGGAAGGAATCTACGAAAAATTGAAGGGGGGGAAAGGAGAGGTCAGGGGAGATGTCTGAAAGTTTCTTGACATGGTACTTCGTCCACACCGCTGGGTCCGGGAGGGAGCAGAGATGCGGCAAGTTGGGATTATACCACAGAGGTGCGTTGGGGGAGACAGCAGTGCCCGGATAGCCCTCTAGCTGCAAACCGGATTTCCAAGCCCGCAGGACCGTAACCATGGAGGTCGTGAGACCATGCGGGGCCCTAGGACCCCGAAACAACAGATGAGTGAGCGCCTCCACGGACCCGAGCACCGCTGCCTCCACCGCAACCGCCGAGTTATGCAGGTCGGGGTTCAGCCACCAAGCCGCAGACACCAGCTGGGAGGCTAGAAAATATTTGTGGCAATCAGGGAAGGCTAGGCCCCCCTGTGAGGGGGGGCGCATAAGGGTGGAAAGGTTATATCTCGGGGGGCGGGGACCCCACAAAAAGGAGGAGAACAACTTATTCAGGGAAGTGAAGAAGGATTTTGGTATCCATTGCGGGGAGTGTCGGAAGAGATACGTAAATTTGGGCAGCACTTTCATCTTGACCAGGTTAATCCGGCCCAGAAGGGAAAGGGGCAAGTTCTCCCATGCCTTCAGCCTGGTCCTGAGCGCCGCCACCACCGGCTCCAGGTTGAGAGCGACAAAGTCGTCAGCGACCCCAGAGACCCTAACTCCCAGATACACCAACACATCCACCCACTGTAGCTGAATATCGGGCGACGCCGAGCGTCGGGCCCCCTGGTCGATCGCCAACAGCTGCGACTTGGACCAGTTGACCCGCAGCCCGGTTACCCGAGAGTAGGCCTCCAGGACATGTAAGGCACCCGTGAGCGAAGAGTCGGCATCATTCAGGAACAACAGCAGGTCGTCAGCGTACAGGGCCACCCTCTCCTCCAGCCCGGCAATCCGCAGGCCCCGAACCAGCGGGGAAATGCGGAGGGCCTCCGCCACCGGCTCCATAGCAATGGCGAACAGGGCCGGGGAGAGAGGGCAGCCCTGCCTCGTGCCCCTGGACAGAGCAAACCAAGACGACAGCCGTCCCCCCAAACGAATAGCCGCCACCGGTGAGCTGTAAATGATTTTTAACCACTTAATGAAGAGCAGGGGGAACCCCATCCTTCTGAGAGTCTCCCACAGGAAGGGCCACTCCACCGAATCGAAAGCCTTTTCGATATCCAGTGAAGCAACCACTCTGGAACCCACATTGACATGTTGCGCCTGGAGGTTGGTATACAGTCTGCGGAGGTTAACGTCTGTGGACCTATGAGGCATAAAGCCAGTCTGGTCTTGGTCAACCACAGAGGGGAGCAAGGGCTGCAGGCGAATAGCCAGTAGTTTGGTCAGGATCTTTAGGTCCGTGTTGAGCAGCGCTATAGGTCGGTAAGAAGCACACAGTTTCGGGTCCTTAGGGGGCTTATAGATAAGAACAACATGCGCTTCAGCCATCGAGGGAGGGAGAGACCCCTCCGCAAGACACCTGGAGAACAACGAAGCCAGTAGAGGGGCCAAGAGTCCAGAGTGGGTCTTGTAAAAGTCCACGGGGAGACCGTCTGGACCCGGAGCCCTGCCCCCTGGAATAGTCGAGAGAACAGCCAGGACCTCCTCAGATGTGATGGGTCTCACCAGCCATTCCCTCTCGCAATCAGAGAGCCAGCCCAGGGCCACGGGGTCCAGAAGGGAGTCCAAAGCGGTCGGTCGAAAGTCTGGGGGAAGGGTAGTGGTGTAGAGGGCACTATAATATGAGCGAAAGGCATCTAAGATGTCCTCGGGAGCGGTCAGGGAAACCCCCGCGGGAGAAGTGAGCTCCGGGACCACCGTCAGGGGGGCATCATGCTGGGATATCAACGCCAGAAACCTACCATTCCTATCCCCTTGCTCAAAAAAGGATTGTCGAGAGTGATACATGGACAACCTCGTGACCTCGGACATGTGAAGGTGGAGGTCTCGCTTCATCGCCTGCAACGCCTCGAAGTTTGAGGTAGAAGGGTCCAGGCCGTACGCGGCAGTGGCCCCCTCCACCCCCCCCTCCAGGCGAGTCAGCTCCGCGGCCTGTTGTACCTTAACCGCTTTAATGATAGACATATATTGGCCCCTAGTATAAGCTTTAAACGCGTCCCAAACCAACCCAGGTGAGGACGTGTCGGCATTGTTCCTCCAATAGTCCTCCAGAACCGGCGGGATCCGAGAGGCGACATCCGGTTGTTCCACCCACTGGGAGCCCAAACGCCACATGGAGGCCGAACGGGCCGCGCCAGAGCGGAGGGTGAGCTCCAAGGGGCAGTGGTCAGACAGACCCGCCGGTAAGTACTTAGCCGTCACCACATCGGATAACGCCAGGGAGTTGGCAAACGCCAGGTCAATTCTGGAGGAGGTCTTATAAGAAGAGGAGAAACACGAATATCCTCTTTGGTCCGGGTGCTTCCAACGCCAGACCTCCCGCACCCCAGCAGCCTCCGACCAATGCAGCAGATCCTCTGAAAAGGATTTAGGGGGTGAAGGCCTGTCCAGAGCAGGGGAGAGAATGGCATTGAAGTCCCCCAGAAACAGCAATTTCGCAGGGCAGTAAGGGGAGACCTTATCCAACACAGTGTAGAGAATATCAGACTTAAACGGAGGAGGAACATATAGGCCCACTAACACATATCTACAGTGCCACATGGTGAGGACCAAAACAACATAGCGGCCCATGGGGTCCGTGTGGACCGCCTCCACCTCGCAAGGCAAGGTTTTGCGGATCAGCACCGAGACCCCACGGGCGTAACTAGAGTAAGAAGCATGAAATGATTTGTGAACCCACGGCTTTTTGAGGGACTGTAGCTTGCTTCCCACCAGATGCGTCTCTTGAAGGATCACTATAGAAGGCTTGCGGGAGGACAGGTACTGAAACATCAGAGCCCTCTTAAATTTGGAGTTAAGGCCCCTGACATTCCAGGAGATAACGGAGAAGGACTGGGAGTCACGGGAGGCCATAACAAACAGCTAGGGTGAAGATGGGGAGGGACCCCGCGGGGGCCTGCCGTAGCATCTGGGGAGTAGCAAGACCAGTCGGACCTAAGCACCACACACTTAAACACAGAACAATGAACACCAAAACACAAAAGCGAATAACAACATAACCCAGGCACGTAGTGCCTATCCTGCCAAACCCCAGCATCCCCCGCAAAAAGAAAAAAGGAACCGGGGGGGGAACCAAGGCCCCCCGGGGGGAGCTGGGGCCGGCCTGTACCCCAAAAAACGACAACGTCATTGAACCAGAGCTCCCGCGAGAGCTATAGCATAGAGCACGGGAGTGAGGGGCAGGGGGAGACAAAAACAAGGGGGGGGGACCTGAGTAAGTGGCCGGGGGGGGGGGGCAGCACCAGGAGCGGAGGGGTCAGCAAAAGAGAAAAAAGGGGAGAAAACCAAACGTCACAGCACAGTCCAACGTCTTGAAGCCAGCTCCTTAACAGTGAGCTACCCAGAGTACATCATGAATGGGTAAAGGCAATTCCCAAGGCACGAAATAGGAGATGTGGGGGGGCAGGCAGGGGACCGGGGCAGGAGGGCAAGGCAGGGGGACAGATAAGGGAGAAATCCAGGGCCACATCTGAAACAGGATGGATACTTGCGTTACTTGGGCCCAGGAGGCAGCACGGATCAGCGAACGTCCAGCCAGGAAGCCGCCTGTTCCGGAGTATCAAAGAACCGGGTGCGATCGCCATCGATTACCCGGAGTCTGCTCGGATAGAGGAGGCTGTACTTGATGCCCAAATCGCGGAGACGCTTGCGAGTGTCGGTGAATTGGCGGCGTTGACGTTGCACTTCTTGCGAGTAGTCCGGGAACAGCATAATTCGGGCGTCCTCATAACGGAGTTCTTTCTTGGAGCGAGCCGCCGCCAATAGTCTGTCCCGGTCCCTGTAGTTAAGTAGCCGCAGCAGGAACGGCCTGGGAGGTGCCCCCGGAGCGGGGGGGGTCGGGGGAACCCTGTGTGCCCTCTCCACCACGAAGGTAGGCGGCATGTCAGGCAAATCCAGCAGCTTGGGGAGGAAGGCCTCCGCAAATTCGGCAGGTTTGGAGCCCTCAGCCCGCTCCGGCAACCCCAGGATGCGGATGTTGTTGCGCCTCAGGCGATTTTCGGTATCAATCGCCCTGTCCTGGAGAGCCTTCACCTGCAGCTGTAAGGCATGGATGTCCCTGGAGTCCTCCCTGGAATTGTCCTCCAGGCGGGAGATGCGATCCTCCGCCTCAGACACCCGAGAACGGAACTTGTCCAAGTCATGTCTAATAAGGCTGATATCCGTCGCCAGATAGTCGATTTTAACAGTCAGGGTATCCTTACATGCCTTAATCGCCTCCAGGATGTCCGATGGAGAGGGATCCTGTGGTCGGCCAGGGCTCGGCTCCGTCTGGGTGCTGACCGACATGGTGGAGAGAGGAGGCCTCGTGTCCAAGATGGCCGCCGACAGCCTCTGGGGACCGGGAGAAGAAGCGGGCGCAGCCGAAGAACGGAGCCTCCCGGGAGCTATCGGAGGGGCTCGCTGCTTCCCGCTCGTCTTCTTAGGGGGACCCAGGGTGAAAAAGGGGGTGCCGAGGATGATCGGGTAGCTCAAGGACAGAAAAGGATGAGATCAGGATCGGAGCTCCGGCTTCACACGTCCGCTCGGCTTCACATCCCGGCCACGCCCCCCCAGTCCGGCGTTTTTGCTTGAAGATCTCACAGGAAAAAAACACTGGAAAAAAACTACCTAAAAAATGTTTTTTCTAAAGAAAAAAATCTTGCCAGGACCAAAAGATCCCAGCAAGGAACTTAGGTCCTTACTCCTGACTAGACAGAAAAAAACTGATTCCCTGTAGCAGAGAGAGGGAGGATATACCCTCAGGGACTGCCCCTAAGGTGGAGCCAGAACGTTTTGTCTTTCTGCCTAGTCCTACTCCTGCGGAGACAACATAACCCAGCTCTTGAGAATCAAGAAGACTACGTCTGTCAATGAGCGATAGAGAAAACACATTTTCCCACAAGCTGTTGGGAGACTTCAGATGTGTTTTTGCAAAATTTAGCTGGGCTTGGATGTTTTTCTTCATAAGAAAAGGCTTCCATCTTGCCACTCTACCCTATAACCCAGACATATGAAGAGAACGGGAAATTGTTGTCAGATGTACCACACAGCCAGTACTTGCCAGATATTCGTACAGCTCCTTTAATGTTACTGTAGGCCTCTTGGCAGCCTCCCTGACCAGTTTTTCATCTTTTTATCAATTTTGAAGGGACGTCCAGTTCTTAGTAATGTCACTGTTGTGCCAAATTTTCACCACTTGATGATGACTGTCTTCACTGGTACAGTATATCTAATGCCTTGGAAATTCTTTTGTATTCTTCTCCTGACTGATACCTTTTAACAATGAGATCCTTATGATGTTTTGGAAGCATGGCTTTTGCTGTAGGATGCGACTAGAAAAATACCAGGAGAGACCTACTAGAACAGCTTAACTTTATTTAGGGTTAAATGATGGCAGGTGTGTACTGTCTCCTATTTAACGTAATTTTTAATGTGATTGTCTAATTCTGAACACAGCTACATCCCCAGATGTAAAGGGGTGTGCCCACTTATGCAACCACAGTATTTTAGTTTTGTATTTTTACTTCCCCCCCTAAAATATTTCAGTTTGTATCTCAACAGAGTTGTACAGTTTATAGGTCACATTAAAGGTGGAAAAAGTTCTGAAATGATTGATCATTGTCTTATTTTTTTACAACACAGAAACTTGACATTTTAACAGGGATGTGTAGACTTTTTATATCCACTGTATATTGATCAGACCAAAATGAGGGACAAATCAGGAGGAAAAAAGGAACAGAGGGACTTTGTTTGGAATGTGGGATAGTCCCTCAAAATCAGGGACAGTTGGGAGATATGGCTTATATTTCAGGGTAGTTACTTGCTTTTTGTTTTTATTCGCTCATCACTGAATTGTATACTAGTGTCACGCATTTCTTCTTCCATGTACCAATATTTTTATACAAGACCCATCGTGAAATTAAGCTCCAAGCAAATTAAAAGTGTATAGCTCCGAGTTTGATAACACGAACAGTAACATTCTGGCATGTGAAATTATCTGTGAAAACATCATTAGAACATTAAAAAGTGTAATTCCTAAAGGATGTGACAGGGCATCTGCTCATTTTAATAACAGCAATATATGTTATCAGTCTAGAATAAATCTGCCAGGTTTCTAGAAAAAGGTTTTTGGTCTTGGGCAAAGTGGGGAAGAGTTAAAACTTTAGTCAGCTTTTTATTTGTCCCCACTAGGGAAGTTTCCACTCCATCTCTTGTCCCTGTGACACCAGGGCAAACAAATGAAAGTAACAGGGGTCACCAGGACAGGAAAGTAGAGATGGCAATAAAAATACTTTACAAAGGCTCCACCCCTTCCTTGCTGTCTCTGTCCCCATGGCCAGGGATCTATCCCTGGAGCCTGTAGGCACACAAATTTTGAATCCCAAAGCAACCTCCCCACCACAAGTTTACTAGCATCACTTCTTCTACAGGGAAAGCTATCTATTTGACTTTAGCCACAGGTCTATCGTGCCTAATGGAAAACATGACTCTGTATGACACCAATGGAGAAACGTCACTGACTTCCTGCCCCTCTGAATTTCTGTCACCAGGAAAGGAAGTGAAGATAAATCTCAATGGGAACACAAGCAAAAAAACGTTCTCCACTCCTTCCAAAAGAATCAACATTTTTGGTAATTGCTGGACTTTAGCATTTCCCTGTAAATGAAAATTGGGAACCTGTCTCATCCATCTCCATATTGGCTGGTAAAAGAATCCTTAGAAGATAATCAATTACATATACTCAAAAGCTTTATGTACAATGAGAAAAGTGGCAAGGCAGTTCTATAAAGTCCAGAAAAGATTTTTAATTACAGCTGTCTTCTGTCTTTAGTAACCCACCAATGCATTTGGGACCTTCAAAGGCCCCCTTTATCAGTGCTATAAGAGATTACAATAAAAGTACTATAAGTATTTGACCTAAATGGTTCACCATGGGTAATATATATTACTGATTATATATTTAAACCATACTAACTCAATGTGAGCCATTTAGATGACATATTAATTGTACTTTATAAGGAATCTCCTAAAGCCCTGATAAAGCGGGACCTTTTGAGCCCTTGAAACTTGTGACTTTAATAAAAACCTTTAGTAGACTTTATACAGCTGGCTCCGCACCTCACCACTGGTACTTTAAGTTGGTCTGAGACACAAGCCAACCTGTGGCCCTTGTCTGTAGGCTTTTCTCTTTTGGGCAGCACAGTGGTGTAGTGGTTAGCACTTTCATCTAGCAGCAAGAGGGTCGCTGGTTCGAATCACAACCACGACACTACCTGCCTGGAGTTTGCATGTTCTCCCTGTGCCTACGTGGGTTTCCTCCGGGTACTCCGGTTTCCTCCCACACTCCAAAGACATGCTGGTAGGTTAATTGGATCCTGTATAAAATTGGCCCTACTGTGTATGTATGTGAGATAGGAAAGCTTAGATTGTAAGCTCCTTGAGGGCAGGGACTGATGTGAATGTGCAATGTATATGTAAAGTGCTGCATAAATTGACAGCGCTATATAAGTACCTGAAATAAATAAAAATAAATAAAAATAAGTGCAGCAGTACAAAAGTGCATAGTTCTGAACAGTAGTAGTCTGAAAACAGCAGGAGTTTGTAAACAGCCAACTATCTTTGGTTGGTACCTGCATTTAAATTTAAGTAAATCGTTTTTACAAATGTCTGGTTTAGTTCAGTGCAATACTTTTTTGGCATTTGGATTCCGGAAGCTGGGATGCTGTCCTATTTTTATTCAAATTCAAATATATTCTAAATTCAAATTTCTAGTCTACGTGATGGCATTGCTTGTCTAAATTCCTTGGTTTGTGCCCTGCAGTCTGAGATCAGGAGGTTGTCTAAGCCAATTCGTTCTGTTGAACTGCCCTGCAAAAAAAGCCACCTCTTCTTCAAAGACTGTGCAGGAGAAGGGCAGTGTGGTTGAATTTCATCGACAAATGTAACTAATATATCTGAGATTGCAAACCAGGCAAGTGTTGTGTTGTGGATAAGGCTCCTAAAAGTAGAAGACATCTTTTTGCTGGTGATTCAATTCAAAGGTGTTTCTTTAGGAAATCATGTGGAATTTTCAAAGGAAGTTAGGAGTTTGCCTGGTGCTACTGTTAGGAGAGATGAAAGGCGCATTTTAAAATTGTCCAAAAAGCTAGTGAAGAGTGCAATGCTGATGTTGTTGTGCACTTTGGCACAAATGATTTGTCCCAGAATTATGTGAATTCTGTATAGAAAGATTTTCAGAATTTGGCCCAGTATCTTTAAGAATTAGGGTGTACTGTTACATTTTCAGAGGTCTTACCTGTGCATAATGGACAACAATACTTTGTATAGCAGATTTCAATGTTTGTTTAAAGGATTGGTGCAAAGCTGAAGGTTTTAATTATGTTAGTCATGATGCTATCAGGTAGTCTGACATTGAGCTTTACAAGAGAGATGGTCTGCATCCCTCACACAAGGGCACTGAGCTTCTTAGTATGGAATGTAGAAGTTTTTTTGGACATGCATTTAAACTGAGAAATGAAGGCAGAGATATAATAGATGAGGAGCATTTCCATCCCCAGCAGGTTGAAACAAATGTGAGGGCTTGTGCTGCTAAGGACTGGGCTTATGGGGTGGTCACTGTACTGTAATTAAAAGTTTCTAGAGGTAAAAATAAAGCAGTAGATAGCAGTGTTTGTCATGTGATGTGCACTAATGCTCATAGTTTAGGCAACAAGCATTGTAAGTTGACAGCTCTAATGTAAAAGGACAACTTGGACACTGTTGCAATTACAGAGACATAGTTTAAGGATTCAAATGACTGGGAAATAACTATACCAGGGTACACATTATACAGAATAGACAAAGTAGAGAAGAGGGGAGGTGGAGTTGCCATATATGTAAAAAATAGCATAACGCTAACATTAATTCAAAAAACAAATTAAATACTTGAAACCCTCTGGGTCTGCCTTCCAACCAGAGAGGGATCTTGCATGCGCGCGGGAGTCACTTTCTGGCAAGTGCCCGGCAAGGAACTCTGAAGGTCTGCCGGACCTTAAGAGCGCATGGCGCATGCGTCAGCGGCTGCATGCAGGGCAAATATCTCCTAAACTGTGCAGGTTTAGGAGATATTAATTGTACCTACAGGTAAGCCTTATTATAGGCTTACCTGTAGGTAAAAGTAAAAAAAAATAGTATACTATCGCTTTAATATATACAGTCTGGAGGAAAGAAATGAAAAGGGGAGACATGATTGAAACCTTTAAATACACCAAGGGTGAAGTCAAGATAAAGAAAACGGGGACATGACCTCAAACTAACTGGAAACTTCAAAAACTCATTTTAGAAAGTATTATTTTACTGAAAGGGTAGTTGATGCTTGGAATAAACTTCCAGCAGAGGTAGTGAGACAGTCAACAGTAAATGGCTTCAAACATGGTTGGGACAAACATACATCCAACACAGAAAAAAAAAATGGGCAGACTCAATGGACTACCCTGTCTTTCTGACGTCACTTTCTATGTGCCCTGGAGCAGGCATTTTCAACCCTGGGGTACCGTCTGAGTTCTTTAGAGGGGCATTGGCAAAATACATAAAAAATGCTCCAAATTGCCCAAAAATTCTTAACAAGCTGGCAGGTGGATCAAGCCTGCATTTTTTTGTTGCACAAAACCACAGGTTTTTATTGTGCACCATTACAACCTTAAGCACTGCATGGGCCAGCTATCAGTTTCCTAAAAAACATTGAAGTCATAGGTTTATAGGGATCACATCGGGCACCTAAGGATGTCCTTGTTTGCCTACCGCTTGCCATTTTCTGTCAGCACTGGGGTCATGTTAGGTAAATGAGGGAGAAAAACTGGAGGGAGAAACGCCAGAATACTAGTCAGTATCAGTGTGCAAAGGTGTATTTAATTTGTAAGAATACATCAACTCTAAGGTTGGGTATCCCAAGTGTAAGGATGTTGCTGCAAAAGGTAAAACTGTAAGTTTAGCCTTTTACATGTTAGAATGGGGTGCCTCGAGGTTGTGCATGATATTTTTTTTTTTTTTTTTAAATCAAGAGAAAAAAAGGTTTATTGAGAAATCGCACATAGAAACAAGTATTGCAACAAGTAGATTGGATCAAAAGCACATCTACAAATAAAGGCACAAAATCGAGGACAGATCTCAGCAACATAGCCAGTATACAGCATGAATCAAAGAACAGCCTGAACCAAAAACATAACGCAAGGCAACAGTCCCATAACCCAGATCAAAATAATTCCCCCCAAACTAACCTCCAATGGTCTACCCCACCCCCAGCGATTAAAGTAACAGTTGGTCTAGGATCAGATCCGTGGGAGCCATCCCCGGAGAGCTCAACCAAACTCCCCAGACTTTCCGGAATTTTGCCGGGGCCCCCCTATGTAAGTAAATGTATTTCTCCATGCGAAGAGTGGTGCCCAGTTGCTCCAGCCAGAGTCTATATGTAGGAGGTTCCCTATCAATCCAGCGCCTCAAAATAAGTAGTCGGGCTTGAAACAGAGCTCGCGCCGCTGCCTCCCGTAAGTAGCGGTCATCTATAATGTGATCCAGTATACCCAAGAGGCAGTGCTTGGGATCCAAAGGAATCGCCAAGCCCAGAACTCTGTTTATAGTGGAGGTCACTGAGGTCCAATACCGGTGTAATTTCGGGCATCTCCATAGTAAGTGTATAAGGTCCCCCACATCCCTCTCACATCTATTGCACATATTGTCCGGGCGGAGACCCATAGCATGTAATTTCGCCGGGGTATGATGTACTCGTAGTAAGATATATAATTGGGATACCTGATGGGAAACATTGAGTGAACATATTCTCACTGACTCTAAGGCCTCCTCCCATTGCTCAGCGGGTACCTCTCCCACATCTCCGCTCCATTGGTCATACGCCTTGCACGGATATCTGTCTAAGTATGAACCCAATAAGGCTGCATAACAAGCTGATATAAATCCCTTAGTTGAGGTATATTGCTCCATAAGGAAAAATACCGGTGTGGAGGACAAGCTGGAGTGGGACAAGGAAGGTTGAGCCCGGCACGCATGCCGAAGCTGCAGGTAATAGTACTTCATATTATGTGGCAAGGAAAACTGGAGTTGCAATTGCTCGAAGGGAAGTAGCTCCCCATTGAGCAGGATGTGTTTAAGATGGGACACCCCATACGTCAGCCACCTTCCAGCCTGATCCAGCTTGTCCAGCTCAGGGTAAGAACGATTATGCCAAATGGGACTATAAGAAGTATATCCAGTAACCAGTTGTAGCTGTTTGGCCTTATCCCAGATCTTCTGAAGAAGTCTATAGGTAGGGTAGAATTTATTGGATTTGGCAAAAAGTTGAGCCTCCAACCCCTCAGGAATGCCAGTGGCACCCGTAAAATACCCCATCAGAGTCAGAGCCGGACCGCCCCCCGCCCCAGCCATCGCCCCAACCAGGTGCTGCAGCTGAGAGGCTAAATAATAAATCCAGGGATTAGGGAGAGAGAGGCCCCCCAAATCCCTAGGCTTCTGTAGTTGCTCAATCCGGATCCGGGCCGCCCGCCCCCGCCATATGAGAGTCCTAAATAACGTGTTAACCACCCTGAATATTTTCAGTGTAATAACCACTGGGGAGTTGTGCAAGAAATACAAGAGCTGCGGCATCAGAACCATCTTAATCAGGTTCACCCGTCCCGCGACCGATAACCAAAGCTTGTCCCAGACCTTAATCGTATCGCGAAACCGAGCAAGGAGCGGGTGCACATTCAATCTACAATATTGGAGCGGATCCGCAGAAATCACCACCCCCAAATATTTAAAGGTAGTTACCACGGGGACTGGACAGAGCGTACCCAGGAGAGGATCCACCGGTTTATCCAGCGGCAGTAAGGCCGACTTGGACCAATTGATAGTGAGGCCAGAAAATCGACCAAACTCCGTTATGGTGGCCATGGTAGCTTGCAAGGAAGCCCCCGAGTCCCCAAGCATCAGGAGCATGTCGTCCGCATATAGCAGAATCTTTTCCTGAAGGGGGCCAAAGTGAAACCCATCTATGGCGTCCTGCGAACGAATGGTAGCCGCAAGCGGCTCAATAGCCAGCGCGAACAGGAGCGGGGATAGTGGACATCCCTGTCTGGTGCCCCTCCCCAAGTAAAAGTGCTCAGATATTCTGCCACCCTCCCTGATGGAAGCCTGCGGACGGTAATAAAGCAGTCTCACCCAGGAGATAAATATAGGGCCAAACCCAAACTTTTCCAACACCGCCCATAGGTAGTCCCATTCGACGCTGTCAAATGCTTTGTTAGCATCTAACGATAATAACACTCTGTCCCCTGCATTATCCGCCGGCGTCTGCATGGCTACAAACAAGCGGCGAAGATTGATAGCGGTGGACCTGTTCGGCATAAAACCCGCCTGGTCTTCGTGGACAACATGTGCAATAATGGTATTAACCCTCCTAGCCAAAACCTTTGCAAGTATTTTTACGTCAGTTTGAAGGAGAGAGATAGGTCTATAAGAACCCGGGTCCGATGCGGGTTTACCCGGCTTTAGTAATAGAACAATACTGGCCTTAGTCATGGAGTCCGGCAGAGCTCCCACCTCTCTTGCAGCATGGAAGACCCTCAGCAGCTCCGGTACAAGCACCTCAGAGTATTGCTGATACATTTCGACCGGGAGGCCATCATCACCAGGGGCCTTGGAACCAGGAAAGAGAGCAGCCGCTTCTCTCAGCTCGTCCTCGGTGATGGGGGCCTCCAGATCCGCGCTCTGACGCTCTGTCAGCCTCGGGAGAGTGATTGCATCCAGATACCGCCGAAGGTCCGCCGGTGCATAAGAAACCTTAGAGGAATACAGATCAGAATAAAAGCGTACCAATTCAGCCATAATAGTATCAGGCGTGTTGGCCATTCGTCCCCCTACCAATTTGAGGGCCCCAATGGGGGGAGCTGAGGGGCGCACCCCCACAATACGCGATAGCAGGCGGCCCGTCCGCTCCCCCTCCTCATAGAATGTGGTTTTAGCAAAGAAACGCTTCTTATCCGCTTTAGACTGTACCTCTCCCACCCACACCTTCTGGGCAGATAGCCATGCATCCCTCGTAGCATCCGAAGGGTTGGCAATATACTCCCCCTCCAACTCATGGGTGTGCCGAGCCAATTGCTCCTCAAAATGTTTAGAGGCATTTTGCACTTTTTTAACGTTAGCAATCAAAATGCCCCGAAGGAAGCACTTAAAGGCATCCCACCGTGCAAGAGGGTCAGGAAATAGGATATTATCCAAAAAGTAACGGGTGATTTCAGCAGAGATATTAGCATCTGGTGGAAAAAGCTTCAGCCAGAAAGCATTCAGGCGCCAAGGGGCCCTACGCAAACCGGTCTGAGGCCGTACAGTAAGCCAGACCACCAACGGGGAGTGGTCCGAAATCCCTCGCAAAGCATATTCCACCCGTTCCACCAACGCGAGCGCAGCCACCGTGCCCACGCAAAGGTCAATACGGGAGAGAGAGGAATGGGTCTTAGAAAAGCAGGAAAACCGGATCTCGCCAGGGTGGCGTAAACGCCATATATCCATCCAGCCTAACTCCCCCAGAAAGCGCGAGAGGGCAGTACCCCTAGCCGAAACCATCCGGGGAGCAGGTGGATGTCTATCACTGGCAGGATCCAATATCCCATTAAAATCACCGAGCACAAAAAGGGGTACATCCGCCTTATCAGCGGTAAACAGGAGAAACTCACGGAGCACCTGGGAAGAAAATGGAGGAGGAATATAAACCACCGCTAAAGCACATACAACATGAAATATTTTACAATGCAGAAATACAAAACGACCCTCAGGATCCACCCGCACCCCCAACTCCTGGAAGGCAAGGGCCCTATGCACCAAAACACTCACCCCCCTGGAATAAGAAGAGTGAGTGGAGTGGTAGCCCCGACCCACCCAGGAGTATCTCAAACACCCCACAGATTCCTCCACCAGATGAGTCTCTTGCAGTCCTATAATAGCTGGATGATACTTGCGCAGTTGAGAAGCTATCATGGCCCTCTTTTGAGGACAACCAAGACCCCTCACATTCCACGAGACTACAGGTAGTCCAGCCATGTAATAAAAGATCGTGCAAATCGGGTACCAGCCACAGAAGCCGACACCCAGAGCAGGGAACAGTATGACAGTAGGGACGAATGGAGCCGATGCTTTCGAGAAGTCCACAGCCAAGATACTGTCCAGTCCAACGGTGTGTGCGATTCCTCAAAAACAAAGGAAAAGAAAAAAAGAACATGTTTCAACTGGACAAGGCACAACGGTGCCTCATCATAGCACAGGAGGCGGGAAAAGGAACCATTCTGTCCACCGGGGGCAGCAACCCCACAAACCATTGGTGGCCCGCCAGCCTGTTGTGCGCAACTGCGCATACTGCACTTTGTAATCCGGGTACGGTGCATTCGCTAGCACTCCGGTGAAAAAAGAAGCATTCAATGGATGGAGCACATCTGTTCCAGTACAACAAGGATACGAGCCCCGGCCGGGGAATTCTGTCACAGGGTCCAAACTGGTAAGAATGCAGTGTTCACATTAAGGTGTCCCTCACTCACCGGGATCGGCCCGTTGGCGTTGACGGAGGGAGGGCTCATGTATGTCCAGCCAGTTCGCCGCGTCAGCGGCAGTATCAAAAAAGTGCGCCCTACCCTCCACAGTGACCCGAAGACGGGCAGGGTACAGCATGGCATAGATTAGCCCGAGGCGCCGGAGACGTTGCTTGACATGGGCGAACTTGGCCCGCTGCTTCTGGACCTCCGCAGAAAAGTCCGGATAGAAGGAAACCCTGGCCCCGTTGAACTTGATGTCCGCCTTTTCTCTGGCCAGCCGCAGTACCTTCTCCCTGTCTCTGTAGTGTAATAACTTTGCCAGTATGGGCCTGGGAGCGTTACCAGGTAGCGCCCTGGTGGGGACCCGGTGGGCCCTTTCCACCGCAAACAGAGGTGAGAAGGATGCCCTGTCAAATACATCACAGAGCCAAGATTCAATAAATTCGGTAGGATCCCTGCCCTCAACCTTCTCAGGAAGTCCCACAATGCGCACATTGTTGCGCCGCAATCGATTTTCAATATCATCAGTCTTGTCTTTATTGAGCTGTGCCTGTCTCGCGTTTGATCTGGACTCAGTAATCAGTGCCGGCAGCTGGTCTTCCAGGTCGCTAATACGGCTTTCCGCAGCAGTAGTGCGTTCACGGATCTTTTGTAGGTCCTGGCGAAGGAG
This sequence comes from Pelophylax lessonae, assembly GCF_965119305.1. Taxonomy (NCBI): domain Eukaryota; kingdom Metazoa; phylum Chordata; class Amphibia; order Anura; family Ranidae; genus Pelophylax; species Pelophylax lessonae. The sequence continues at coordinate 135,332,022 of NC_138780.1, forward strand.
AGCCACCTCTTCAGTGAGACCCCCCAGCCGGTCCTTAACAGTATTCACAGAGGCAGTACAGCTGTGCACGGCCTGAAGTATTTGGCTAAGTGTAGGCTGAGCCTCCTCCGTCACCCCCTCATCAGTGTCCAGGTCCCAGTCAGTCAATGGGGGCTGCACATCCGTCCCCAGTCCCTGTGCGGCAGCAGCGGAGGACCCCCCAACGTCCGCCCGTGCACCGTCCCCAGCATCCTGATCCCGAAGCTCCGACAGTTTTTTAGCATATAACAATATGTCCCCAGCAGCGTCCTTACCTGCGGGACGGGTCATTTTAGGCTTCACCACAGCCTCCTTCTGTCGCTCCGGGCCACGCAGGGCACGCTGTGGGGTTGCAAGGCCAGCACCATCTTGGAGGGATGCCGACACTGTGCTGTCCTCCTTGGATTTGCTGCCGCGGGTCATGGTGGTATCGCCGTGGATACGACAGGGACACAGAGGTGCTGGTACACCAGGATCCAGGTACGGTAAGTATGGCTGGCAAGGAAGGCAGCTTAGGATAGGAGAGGGAGACGTGGCCTGCTGGATGGAGGTATGGCAGCACTCGGGACCCGTGCTGGGGACGGACTGAGGCAGGTTCGTGCCCAGAGATGGCAGAGGAGGCAGGATGCGGATCGGGGTGTGTAGAGGGCCACAGACGATCCCAGGCGCCCACCGGAGCTCCGCACCACCCGGCGCCGCGATCGGCCGCCCGCCGCAGGAAAGTCCGCGGCTTCAGCCGGTTACTAGGCCGCGGGCCGGATCGTCACGATGCGGGGTCCCCCCCGAAAAATAGAAGCAGGAGTCCGTGACAGGGATGTGGGAGAAGCCCCCAGAGGCAGAGCAGAGGCCGCGATCGGCCGCCCGCCGCAGGAAATGCCGCGGTCTCGGCCGGTGACTAGGCCGCGGGCCGGATCTCCACGATGCAAGGTCCCCCTCGAAAAATACAAGCAGGAGTCCGTGGCAGGGATGTGGGGGAAGCCCCCAGAGGCAGAGTAGAGGCCGTGGGCCAGACGTAACAGGAGGATGGCAGAAGATTGCGATCCAGGGCAGCGGAGCGCGGGCCGCGATCCTCCAGGACCTCCGTTTCCAGTCACCCAGCGGGGAGCAAAAGGCACCAGGGCAAGCAGGGGGACCCCCTGAGGAGATTCAGTCCACTTATTAGTTCAATCCGGCCGGGGAAAGGATGGATTTAGAGGATCAAGAGCGGGAGCTCCGTGAGATAGGTCTGCTCACATGCCCGGTCCGGCCACGCCCCCCGTGCATGATATTTAAAGGACTCCTTGACTGAATAAAGGTTGGGAAACACTGCTCTGGAGAGCCATCTAAGGGAATATTCTCTTTCACACCAAAACTAACATCTAACCAGGATACCCTCCTAGATAAGGTGATCCTTAATCCAACATCTTTCCCTCCCCATTTATATACTGTCTTTAATGATACAATATCTAACTGAAAGGTACAAAGATGATGGGCACAGTAAAATATATATAGCAACCAATAAGCTTATATTGTACTTTTTATCGCTTCCTGGTTATTCACTAAGAATACATGCACGTTGTCATTTGCCTCTGTGGATGGGCCTTAACTGGGCTTGTTCAGTAGAGAAGTAGAAAGAGCAAAGCCAAAGTCCACCATACACTATTCCCTAGCAACCAAACATTTAGCACACTGTCGTCCTTTCAGAGAAGTCATTTCTGGCTGTTTTCTGTGGCAGCCTTTTTCAACCAGGGTGTTGTGGCATTCTGGGGTGCCTTGGAAAAATCTCTAAAAATTGCTACAAATTGCCTAATAATTGTCAGCAAGCCAGCAAGTGGATCAAGCCTGCCTTTTTGTTCCATAAAGCAACAGGTTTATATTGTGCGGGTTAGCCAATGGCATCCTAACAACCAATGAGGTCACCGGTTGATAAGGAGGACATCAGGCACATGCACAACTGTCCCTGTCCAGCCTTTCCCTGTCATTACTGGGGAAGCAAAGAAAGGGAGAGAAACAGAGAGAAGGGAAATGCTAATATATTAATTAGTAGCAGTTTTCAAAGGTGGAGGAATAAATCACCTCTAGTGTTCGGTGACTCACTTGGGTGGATGCTGTTGCGATATGTAAAAAATTTAGTTTAGTTTTTTACATTTTAAAATGGGGTGTCTTTAGACTAAACATAATTTTAAAGGGTGCCTTGAATGAAAAAAGGAGAGAAAAGAGAAACACTTTTCTGTGAATTATTATCCCCCGCACCTCTACCCTATTGGACAAGCCAACATTTCTCTATATTTCAGTGGGAATTATGAGCACGGATTCTGTATTAGGAAAAGTTTATCATAATAAGCTACACATACAGAAGCCACCTATTCAAAACTTTTAGACATATCCTAAAATAAGACCACTTTTGCAATGCTATCATTAACAGAGTGAGCAATGCAGAGCAAAAGACGCGTCAAACATCTTCCTTCTTTTTACCTATTAATTTGCAGACGTTCGGATGGTCAAATTCCTTCATAAAAGCAGCTTCTCTCAAGAATTCTTCAATATCGCTGGAGCAGAAAATTTCCGCTGGCAGGAGAAAGGGAGAAATGTTAGAAGAGGCGAGAAGTGCGGAGGAACAAGCTCTGAAATTAGAATCCGGAAGGCTCATTATATCTGTGCTGGAACTGAAATCTGTGCTTGTCTATTGGAATCGCATCTAACAAGGTTCTTATGATGTAGATGCCAGAAATGGTTTAAAGACCTCCCTTAAAGACTGGCACATAATGACCTTCACTCATTTGCTCTCCAATTCTGTGCCTACGGCAGGATGGAGTCGTGTTCTGCAAATGGTACAGGTCTACTTAACCAATTATTATACCGATGTAGAACAGCTTTGTATGAGGTGGGTTAAAGAAAATCTGTTTTGACAGAAATAGGAAAGTTTCCAGAGTTGAACTTGCATGCTCATTGCTTTGCAAGTCCCTGACCGTGAACAAGTATTGAGGTTTATGCCCCGTTCACACTGGGGCGACTTGTCAGGTGACTTAGTCGCCTGACAAGTCACACTCCATTCAGTGCAATGGAACCCTTCTAATCATTATTATAATAATTTACTTCAATTAAAGAAGCCCATGCAAGCTGCACTGAAGTCGCGCTGTATGGGGCGGCTTCAAAGTCAGCCGACTTTAAAGCTGCCCCAGTGTGAACCGAGCCTTAGAGTTTTGATTTACTGTTAGCATGCCTATTGTGGGTCAGGGGCTTGCGAAGTATTAAGTTGGGTAATAATTAAAGTAATTAAGTAAAAGTAAACAAAAGACACCATTTTCAATGACATCTTACCTACAAGAATAGGATGTTTGATCTGATGATCCAAATAGAAACTAGAACTTTTGAAAAAAAATCTGATTTTTTTCAGGATACTCCAAGCAACAGTGATGATCCAAACCTTCTACATTTCAACTCACCCCTGCCCATACCCATAGGGGACATTTTTCAATTATTGTGCACAGCAAGGCAATACTAAACAGAAGCAGTGACAGATTTGTGATAGTATTGCAACTTTTCATAAATTCCTATTTCTGCTGCTCTAGCAGTGGCACTGCCACAGAATAAAACCTGTCCCATCCCATGTCCTAACTGTGTATCTGCTTTGAGGGAAAGTCTGTCTCATCTTCAGTGCTTAATCTGTCTCAAACCTTTGCAAATCTGTCTCTGCTGCCTGGATTTCCCGATGCAGGGGTAACAAATATACGGAAAAGCTGTTGCACCAACTTTGCTAAATAAGGAGCAGCATGGTTTGTATAAAATTTTGTCACTAATTTACTTAGTACATGTCCCTCCATCTAAGAGAACAGATATCTCCCATAAAAGTTTGATTTTTACTTTTCTGAACAGTTTAATGTTTAACTATATGGATACTTTCCAACATGTTATCTGCTGGTGAAATACAAAGTTAATACAAAAAGCTTGCTAAAAAATTCCCATAATACAAACAGCAATTATGTATTTAATGAAAGTGTTGCAATTTAGAAGGGGAGACAACAAGTCCAACACTTTAAAGACTAAAGCTGACCATACATTAGTAGATTTTCAAACTAATGTTCATACCAACACTTATAGAAAAATTCTCATCATAATATTTGATGACATGACAAATGTTGTTTGAGAGCACTTAAAAAACATTTTCTTTTAACAATCAATTTTGGAGTGAACAGACTTTCCCAAATAAAAACCCTACATTCACTGTTAAAAAGTCGTTGGTTCAAGAAAAAATTTCCATCTTGCCCCTTGGAATTTTGTTTGGAATTAACTTAAAATATTACTAGTGAATGGCCAGCTTTAAATGGACGTTAGAGATAGATAGGAGCTAATGGTGCTTATAGGAGAAGGTCAGAAATAATTAACTCCTACAGTGAACAATAAAGTATACAGACCCAAAATGACTGGGATGGTAATGCAGTACAGTATGTTAAATGTAAGGAAAGACCAAAGATTTCCTATCAATCACTTAACTAAAAAGTGTCTCTGACAAAAAAGCTCATATTATTAGAAAAAGGAAATTTTGGCTCAAGCCACATCTGAATTGTAAATACATAAAAAATGCAGGGCCAGATATGCCGGAACCTGCCTAAATGACCGGACTTTAGAGGCCCAGCATAGGAGACTTAAATTTCATAAAATATAATCTTTATTGTACAAAGTTCATAAAATCAAAGCCACAAGGCCTAAAATTTGTTTACAAATGTTGCAAAATACCCTCTACTCTGGTACCAGAAGACTCAAAATATGTAGGTATCAAGGCATATACAATACTTGTGGGGTATATCCTTCCGGTAGCCTGATCTGCCAGGTCAACGTTTCACCAGTAACACTGCTTCTTCAGACCCAATATGGTAAAGCAGAACAACACTAAATATTTATATAAAAAGACAAAATGTAAGTGTCCATAAATTGGATTTGCCTTGATACCTACATATTTTGAGCCTTCTGGTACCAGTGTGTATTTTGCAACATTCATTTGTGGACCAATTTTAGGCCTTGTGGCCTCTGTTTTTATGAATTTTGTATAATAAAGATTACATTTTATGAAATTTATGTCTCCTATGCGGAGCTTCTAAAATCTGGTCATTTAGGAAGGTTGCGGCATATCTGGCCCTGCATTTTCTTTGTATAAAGCACATATTAACATTTACCCTAACCCCTAAACTAATGCATTAACTATTATAATCTCCACAACATCTCTCTTCTTCCTTCTCCCTTAAAGCCTTACCACGTAACCCTACCCTAAAATTTACCCCTCACTTTAACACATTAATCTAAATTCCTGCCAAACCAATGTGATTTATACAGATCTGCCATACATGATAGTCCTGTTTGGCAGAAAAAGGAACCCAATTTTCCTCTGCTGCAGTTTTACTTTTACTTCAGGTGTCCTCCACATCTCACCCTGTGACTGGACAGTGAAAGAAGAAGCAGCAAATGACTGAACTACTCTCTTTGACTGTATGCTCTCCTCCTATCAGCATGCTAATTGCACTGCTGTGCACCTGACTGGCTTCCTTGTGCTGCTTCTACCTCCCCCCTCTGAGCTCTGCTATATAAGGATCCAAAAGAGGTTGACAGTCAAATTCAGATACTTACACTGATTGCATTTTAAAATTTAAGTAATGTGTGATTTTTATATTTTCTTGGGAGTTCAGCTTATACCTTCACCGGTATGCATATGCCATAACTGTGCAACCACAGTGGGAGCGGAGAATCACTGTAGTAATTGCTGCCCCACTTTGTCCAATCAGATAGCACTTTGCATACATGAAGAAGAATGCAAGGCATTCTGTGAATGGCGCCTGTGACGAGCAAGCAACCTCTTCTACAGAAGGGCAGCAGCTTGCCAAGGGACCCGGAAGACAGCAGCAATCATTGTAGTAGCGTCATTGAGTTGATATTTAGTGTATTGAGCCGCGTGTTCACATTGGTTGCAACATTTACAAATATCACAATCTGATGCTTTGCACAGCACCGCTGGAAGATGTGAAATGCACAATTACTGTGACACTTTTTAATATATTTTAGCTGTACAATCCTGCCTTTCAAATGCAATGGAGAATGCTCCTACACCAAACTGCAAGTGCGCATTCTGAGCCAAACTTTAATGGAGCTATTGGTAAAGAGACCCTGTCACCGCCTTAAAAAATGCAGGTAAAAGCACAGAAAAACCAAGCAGTGCAAATGCTTAGGTTTGTGTTTTTTTTTTCTTTCCATAAAATATTTTTCATTCACTTGCAATGTGCCTTTGAACTTGTTAAAAAAAACTTGACTATTTCAGTAAGAATCAATTCCCTAGTACACTTCCCTCCTCACACATTATAGCCCTTCTCCTCTTCTAAGAGAGTTAAATTGCTTTCTGTGCTGCCCTTTTGTTGCCCAAAGGTACACTAAATCAGTACACTTTTCTAACATAACTTAACCTAACCTAACCCTTAAACCAGGCATGTTACACAAGACAAGGCCTAAAAAAACCAAACTAATACAGCCACTACATCCAAGGACTAGTAGGCTGCAATGTATTTTTTGTTTTTTGGTTTAGATAGGCCTAAACTAACAGATAATGAATTAGGAGGTGCAAGTGACCCAAAAAACACCAGTGTGACATCTCTGCTCCAAACGAATCTTTAATAATAAATAGACCCTTTCTTTATAGTATAGTCCTTCCTAGTCTGTCCTATGCTGGGAGCTATAGCATCGAATTGGTAAGTTCCTGCTAGTAAACAGTATAGTGAACTGAGGGCTGCTGATCTATAAAAAGTATGGAATTCTTACTCTTTAGCATCTTCACAGCGACCCTCTGGAGCGAACCATCTTCCATTTTTAATTGAGCCTCTCTCACAGAGCCAAACTCCCCTGAGACAAACAAGAAAATTTAGTTAAGTGGAAAGAAACATTTCAGAAAAGTTTTCAATCTGTGAAAGCCTATTCCTTCTCACCAACCTTTTCCTAATGTCCTTCCCAAGGTAAACTGCTGCTGCTGGATGAGGACATCTGTAAGCTTGGATTTCAGCTCATCACTGATCCCGATGCTGTCCACTGTAGATTCAGCAAACACACATGAATATTTTAATACTTAGCAAACACTAAAACACGTGAATATATAGCAATACATAGAAAAGAAGATGACTGAAACAGGTGCATCCGAGCTACTACCTCCTATGCAATGTCTGGTGAGCCTCAAACACACAGCACCCAGCCTTTGAGGTCTCTGTAAACCTCCATGTAATCCATACAAAAAAGGAGAAAGGCTGGTGCTATGAACATCAAATAAAACATTGTTTATTTTAGCATCCCCTTCATTCCCGCATAGCGGAACATTACTGTGGTAGTATAAATGAAAATGCTAAAAAGTTCTTCACCGTATCCAAACACTTCAGGGATGTGCATTAAGGCAATATGAGTTCTTTCAGCTTTAATGGTGTTGCGAGAGTATTGCCGGGAAGGTGGGGATAGATACCGTAGATTATTAGAGTGCAAGGTCTACTGGATTTTCAGATTTCAGACCCGCATTCCTCTTGGCCTTAACCATAGATGGAATGTGGATTTGTATCTGAAATGATACGTAATTCACCACATATATATATATATATATATATATATATATATATATATGCACATATGCGCGTGTGTGTATATTCTCTTTGCCATTTTTGCTTCATATTTAGGCATTTTGGTTGGTATACACATATTCAGATTTGTTTAGTACCACTCTCCCTATACTCCATTTGTAAAAAGGATAAGGTAAAATGCCAATGGGGCTGCTGACATTTAAAATGTTCCTACACTAAGATATAAAGTAATAAATAGAATCAGAGCCGCGCTGCTCAATTCCAAAGTATCAATGTGAAACAAGTGCCCGCTAGAGGTTCTAGAACACAAATATAATAAATCTATAAATAATCCCAACTAGTGCACATAACCAATAATAAATAGATATCTAATAAATGTGTTGGGTGGTATCACACAAATGACAAACTTTTTAATAAGTAGAAGCTAGGCTGACCAACACACACAAAAGAAATTTAAATAGAAACAGATACCGGGAGGTATATACTTTTTCATTATACTTTTTTAGTATATTTAATGCGGTTTCTTTTTTCTCTCTTTGTGATACATGGTCTTACATACATTCAATCAAATTGTATGCTTATAGTGTTCTTCTTTTGTATGTGTTGATATTTGCCACCACCCCTTTTTTGGGTCATGTGACCCTTGGGGTTAACCATGTGATTTAGTCTACATTATTTAAGCTGTTTTGTGTCAGCCATGATTAAGGCCTGATGGACGAAATGCGTTGGATTTTTTTGACTGTTGTTCATATGTGAAAATACACAATGTTTTAGCTGACGTCCATAGCACCAGCCTTTCTCCTTCGTTATAGAAAAGAAGATGTTTTAAAACAAGCCTTGGCACTGGCAACATTAAAGGGTAACTCCACTTTTGTGGGGAGAAAAAAAGCAAATAATAAAAAATAATATATAGTGTATACAATTGCAACACAAGTCATATTGTAACTTAATGTTATTAAAAATTACCCTTCCTCTTCATAGCTACCTTTACAGGAAACCTAAATAAACGTACCCTTGCTATGGCCCTATTAGGAATTAACCTCGACAATTATACCTCAATCTATAGAACGATTGTAGTTCATATATTAATAGCGGCAAGGCTGAATATAACCAGTTTATGGAAATCTAATGACGCACCTAATCTATCAAATGTCATTGCTAGAGTAAATATCCAAGCACAATATGAAATTATGTTAGCTTATAAGAACTATTCGATCGTCACCTTTAAAAAATAATGGCAAGCTTGGCTATCTCACCATAGAGCCTCTACATACTTAAAAAAAACATATTCCCTAACATCTCTCTTAAGTCTGAATGTTTGGTGTGATTCATTACTCTGTTCCTTGTAAATTTAATTTGTTTGATGATCAACCTCTGCTTACAGTTTGAACTCAATAGGGGTAGGCAGGATTGGGTTATCAAGAATTATATCAATATTTGTTAATCCTTCCTTTGATGCAAACGGTTCCTACTATATGTGTTACTTCTACCACTAAGACCAATCTTTTATGGTTATAATCTATGTTACTGAATTATTGTAACGATGTTGATTATAAACAATTAAAAATGTATTGATTTAAAAAAAAAAATGACCTTTCCTTTTCAATCTGCAGCCACTTTCATTTTCTTAAAATGTAATGCAATATGGCTACCTGGAGTTGTTCTGTAAACAGAATGTGTACTGAAAACACCCCAGAAACATCATTTCCTGCTTGTGTGATTGGCTCACAAATTTTCCCAGAAGTCTGCCCAAGGCCCCTTTCACACTTGCGCGACCCAAAAGTCGCACAATTTTGCCACGATTTTGACTGGACTTTAAGCAATGCCTGTGTAATCTTGAGGTCTATAGACCTCAATTCGCATCAAGGTCAGACCAAATTAGTGCAGGGACTACTTTGAAGTCGCACAGATATTAATGGTACTCATTGGAAATCATGGATTATGACTCGTTATGCGACTTTGCAGTTCCAATTTGAAAGGACAAGTCGCACAAGTGTGAAAGGGTCCTTAGATACAAGTCAGATTTCAGGCATCTGCCTGTAACAAAAAATTTAATTTTTGGTGAGATACTCCCAATAGGGAGTATCTCTCCCTAAAGGGATGCAGGTCCAGCAGATTTCCTCATTAGTGACCTGCAGCAGCTGATTGATAACAATGCTGGGGGTTATTATTGCAGTGACTAATAATAATGCTGGGGGTTAATGCTCTGTCCACTGACACCAGTGGTGTGGGGGGGGGGGGGGTAATGCAGCCACTGACACCAATGCTGGGGGTTACTCTTGCAGCCACTGACACCAATGCTGGGGGTTACTCTTGCAGCCACTGACACCAATGCTGGGGGTTACTCTTGCAGCCACTGACACCAATGCTGGGGAGTTACTATTACTAACACTAATGATGGGGCTTATTTTACTCCCATTTTCTCTTCAGTGTGCATAAAAAATACAGCAGGACTGAAACGTTCAGGAATTGAGGTGTGTTTCAGTTTCAATGTTCTGCCTTACTCAAAGCAACTAACTTCAGTATACAAAAACAAGCTGCTATTATGTAGCCCTATGGAGGTGGAGGAGCCCTCTATAATTTTCAGGTTGAGCACCACTGCTATAGAGTGTCACTTTTCTAGTGATAAGCAAGGATCTCAAAACTCAGTATGCATGCTCTGTGCCAGTAAACGGGCTAGTCACATTCCCAAGACTCCTCATGAGCACGGACGTTACCGCACAGTTTGTGACACACAGTCAGTGTAACGCATGTTTAGTTATATACTGTGCCTGAGTGTTGTGTGTAGGTGACAGATCCTTTTGTTAAAGAATAACAGCAATAATAGAAAGCCTTCATAGATCGTAGGCCTCAAGAAGCGGAACTACAGGGTACCTCCAACTGCCGGAGTTGTTCAATCAGTTGCAATTGACACCCTGCTTGGAGTGTAAATTGCATTTGAAATTGACTTATTTGTCCCAGCAGAAAATAGGAGACAGCTGTGTAAACTACCCAAATAAAAAAAAGCACATATTCACTTACATGTTGCTTCCAGCATCTCTGTACCTCTCCTATTAAATGACCTGGCTGCTGTAAACTGGATAACGGGACCTCCTCGACCCAACATTGAGCCGAACATATGCCTGCAAAAACAAAAACAATATTTACACCTCAAATCAATTTCAATTAACATATTGTTTTGATAATTTAATAAATGCCACAGATCACCGTATAAAAAAACTTGACCTGGCTGTGCATAAAGTCCTAAAAAATACGTTCGTTTGAAAACATACACAACAAAACAGAATATCAGTAATCAAAATCACACTGTTGGCCTGGATAGTTTTGTAACACCTGTGCAGGTGACAGTGAAGGTAGCTTCAGGTTTATTTTGCAAAAGATCCCAAAATTTGGAAACCGAAGGTGCTCTAATTAGGAACATTGGGAACAGATGTATCATGATCTGATAGCCTGCCCCTTTCTGTTTTCCTTTTTTGCTTACCTTGGCTGTCTGTTGCCCACTGAGCCTGTTCATCACACTTTGTAGCCAATAGGGAACCGTGGAGAGCAAGAAGGGGAATCGCACAGCATGCCTATGAAAAATCTGGCATTTGCTTATTAGAAAGTCTCATTCTATAGGGTACTGGGGTATGCTGCAAATAACCAAAGTGTGTACGCAGGCACCTCGGGATAATACATCCTGATCTTGGTTCCGGTTACTGTACTTTTGTTGCCCAGAGGTACACTAAATCAGTACATTTTGCGTTGTTACTGCATTTGCTCTAAAATTACTGTTGATCCCTTTCCCTGCCAGCACCTTTATTTTGCGCACAATTACAGCCCTGTCCAAAAGTTTTGAGAATTACAGAAATATTCAAGTCTGCTGCCTCAGTTTTTTTTTATGGCAATTTGCATATACTCCAGAATGTAATGAAGACTGATCAGGTGACATGTAATTAACTGCAAAGTCCCTCTTGGCCTATTCATCCCAAAAAAAACAAAAAAAAAACAAACATTTTCACTGCCATGAAGTCCAAGGAATTTTCTGTAGACCTTCGAGACAGGATTGTGTCGAGGCACAGATCTGGGAAAGGGTACAGAAACATTTCTGCAGCATTGAAGGTCTTAATGAGCACAGTAGCCTCCATCATCCTTAAATGGAAGAAGTTGGAACCACCAGGACTCTTCCAAGAGTGGTCCGCCCGGGCAAACTGAGTGATTGGGGAAAAAGGGCCTTAGTCAGGGAGGTGACCAAGAGGCCGGTGGTCACTCTGACAGACCTCCAGCATTTCTCTGTGGAGAGAGGAGAGCCTTCCAGAAGAACAACCATCTCTGCAGCACTCCAATCATCAATAGTTGACTCTGTATGGTGGAGTGGCCAGACGGAAGCCACTTCTCAGTAAAAGGCACATGACAGCCTCCCTGGAGTTTGCCAAAAGGCACCTGAAGGACTCTCAGACCATGGGAAACAAAATTCACTGGTCTGATAAAACAAAGATTAAACTCTTTGGTCTGAATAACAAGCGTCATGTCTGGAGGAAACCAAGCACCGCTCATCACCTAGCATATACCATCCCTACAGTGAGGCATGGTGTTGGCAGCATCATGCTTTGGGGATGTTTTTTAGTGGCAGCAACTGGGAGACTAGTCAGGATTGAGGGAAAGATGAATGCAATAATATACAGAGACATTCTTGATGAAAACCTGCTCCAGAGCGTTTTGGACCACAGACTGGGACGAAGGTTCATCTTACAACAGGACAACGCTCCTAAGCACACAGCCAAGATAACAAAGGAGTGGCAATGGGATAACTCTGTGAATGTCCTTGAGAGCCCAGACTTGAGCCCGACTGAACATCTTTGGAGAGATCTGAAAATGGCTGTGGACTGACGCTTTCCATCCAACCTGATGAAGCTTGAGAGGTCCTTCAAAGTAGGATGGGAGAAACTGCCCAAAAATAGGTGTGCCAAGCTTGTAGCATCAAACTCAAAAAGACTTGAGGCTGTAATTGGTGCCAAAGGTGCTTTCACAAAGTATTAAGCAAAAGCTGTGAATACTTATGTACATGTGATTTTTTTTAAGTTTTTTTTTTTTTTTAATAAATTTGCAAAGATTTCAAACAAACTTCTTTTACATTGTCATTATGGGGTATTGATTGTAGAATTTTGAGGAAAATAATGAATTTAATCCATTTAGGAATAAGGCTGTAACTTAACAAAATGTGGAATAAGTGAAGCGCTATGAATACTTTGCGGATGCACTTTACTTGAGAAGTACCGGTATATAGTATACATATTATAATGGTTTTCTTCATCTCAACAAGCATAGTTAAACCATTTTCACATGTGCAGACATAACTAGAGAAGCAGAGTAATACTATGTACAAAAGCTTAGCATTACAGTAGGTAAGTATTAGAACCTTGAGCAGGTTTCTATTACGTCTGTGTCCCCAGTAAGCAGTTTTAGCTTAAGAATAAGGATAGGAAAAAAAGAGTACCCAACTGCATTAAAAACTAAAAAGATGACCAAGTTCTTTTCCGCTAAACTTAAAAAAGTGGGGTGCTAATATGCCTACAATAATGGTTTTCTAATTTTATAATTAGTTCAAAACATTATCAATTTAAAATTTTAAGAGTGTATGAAAACCAGGGAAAATAATATTTAATGAAGACTGAGTGACAGTGCTGGTCTCTGGCAGCAGGTGCACATTGAAGACAACCATTCAACATAAGAGGGGAAGGGGGTTAGCTCAATTCTAGACACAAGCACCAGTAAAAGATTATTCAGCAATCAGCACTAGTGGGGCTGTGTAATCTATTGGCCGTTAGTATACATCCACTGCACCAGCAGATATGATGCACAGCCCTGCCAGCACTGACTGATCCTCTACTTTTGTGGATACGGAGGGAGATCCTGGTGGCACTGTGTAATCATTCTGTGGGCTGTTGTAAACATTTACTACCATTATTACCAGGCAAGGCAGGGATGCTAGGAAGCAGTATGGGGTTACCTGATCTAGACCAGATGCAGGAGCAGAGCAGAAGGTGGTTTAGACTTAGCAAGAGCTAGTGCTGCAGTGGGGTATAAGCTAGGCTCAGCCACCTCCTTACATCTGCAAAACAAGCATTGGGCAGGCAGGGTCCTGGGGGTTTCCGGTAAGCAGAAAGGTGACATGCCCTGCTAACTGTAAGACTAAGACTGCAATGTGTCACCAGGCTGCATTTACAGGAATATATAGCATGCACACTGCACTACATATAACAAATTATTAAGCATGATAATACATAGAGTTTTAAAAGAGAACTTTTGTAGCAAAAACAATATTTCTCTGGATAAAGTCTCTCAAAATTTTAGGTAGAGTTACTCGGAACAGTCCACCAATACAATATAGGCTAATCTTTGCTAGTGGTGCTTTGCTATGCAGAACTCACAATGTGCGACAGGAACAATGCCCCAGCAGTTTTCATTACCCTGTTATATTTTGCAAAGTGAGAATCTGAGCAAGGGGGAGGGGGCTAAAGTGTAGCTCCCCCCATGGGAAGGCCCATTATTTGGGCTTGAGCCTGGGATGGAGCAGACAGCCAGCAGAAACAGACAAAAATCTGCTTTTATTACACTGCGCAGATCAGAATAAGTTCTGCATGCACTTGTTTCACTGGGAATTCAACAAGGATTTTTAGGTTATGGTAATACCTACTTCTTTAAAAACAAATATTTTGTTGCACATATTCCTTAAACGCTAAAACTTAAAAATATTTTCTGCCTTCAGCTAAATAACACCTGGTGATCTTACCAGCAAGGTGTATTCCTTTCTTAGATGGGCATGCAGGAAAGGTGGATGAGCTAAGTAAGCATTGTCGCCTTTTCCTGTGAGCTCCTGATTGAAAACAAAGGGGTGGACAATAACCACTTCAGGCAAAAACAGAGCCCATCAAAGAACCAAAATACAGGATCTCCCAAACCACCTTCAAAATGTGCATCCAGACAAGTGCGAATGCTGACACCACTGGCTAGAAATCAAGTTTAAACCTGGCCAAGGCCCAAGCATAACCACACAAACTGTGACGGAGAGGTCTGTAGCCTGTGGTTCCAGAATTACCAATTTCCCTGGTGGAAGGAACCCCAACAGGTAAGGAGGATCACACCATGCTGAAACATCATAAGGACAGAACTGGCCACTAGAAACTTGAACAATCAGAGTAGCAGAGAAAGACCTGCAACCTTCTGAAGGCCACTAAAGCCAGCCACAGATGGAGCAATTTTCTTTCCTGCAACTCGATTCCCCCATCAGAGTCAGTGCTGATGGGGGAATCCCTCCCATCGAGCAATTGTTTTCTTCTGGTGGAGGGGGGGCAGGGGAAGCCATCTTCGCTGGGAGAACACAATGATTATTGCTAGCGGCTATACAACTTGGTATATTCAGCCATGGTTCCCTGATAAATGATATAGGGTCTGGGATTAAAAGTACCATTTCAGTCTATGCAGATGGCACCAAACTTTGCAGTGGAATAACTTCTTTACAGGGTGTCTCCAACTTACAATCTGACCTCAATGCACTGTTTCATTGGGCAACTATGTGGCAAATGAGGTTTAATGTTGATAAATGTAAAGTTATGCACTTGGGGGCTAAGAATATGCATGCATCATACATACTAGGTGGAGTAGAACTGGGGGAATCCATAGCGGAGAAGGATCCGGGTGTTCTGGTAGAACATAAGCTTAATAATAGCATGCAATGCCAAGCTGCTGTTTCCAAAGCAAGCAAAGTCCTTTCTTGTATTAACAGAGGCATGGGCTCCAGAGAGAGAGATGTAATTTTGCCCCTGTACAAATCATTAGTAAGACCTCATCTGGAATATGCAGTTCAGTTTTGGGCACCGGTTCTTAAAAAGGATATTGGGGAACTGGAGAAAGTGCAGAGAAGGGCAACCAAACTGATAAGAGGCATGGAGGACCTCAGCTATGAGAAAAGATTAAAGGAACTGAATTGATTCTCTCTTGAGAAGAGGAGATTAGGGAGGATATGATCAACATGTATAAATACATAAGGGGTCCATATAGTGAACTTGGGTTTGAGTTGTTCACTTTAAGGTCAACACAGAGGACAAGGGGGCACTCTTTACGTCTAGAGGAAAACAGATTTCGTCTCCAAATACAAAAAGGTTTCTTCACCGTAAGAGCTGTGAAAATGTGGAATAGACTCCCTCTAGAGGTGGTTCTGGCTAGCTCACTAGATTGCTTTAAAAAAAGGCCTGGATTCTTTCCTAGGTGTACATAATATAAATCGGTACTAAAATTTTTTTTTTTTTTTTTAGGTAAAGTTGATCCAGGGAATATCCGATTGCCTCTCAGGGGATCAGGAAGGAATTTTTTTCCCCTGCTGTAGCAAATTGGATCATGCTTTGCTGGGGTTTATTTTCGCCTTCCTCTGGATCAACAGCGGGTATAGGATTGTGTATATGGGATTGTATGGTAGGGTTTTCAATACTGTTTTTTTTTTTTATGGTTGAACCTTAGTTCAACCTGACTAAATATGTAACTATGGTTTGAACCTTGGCCAGTTCCTGCTGAACCAGCCGAGATTCAAACTGTCTTTGGCCATCTTAAGTTAAACTGAGCAGGTTATTTAAAATAGGGGCTATACCCCCTAGGGGCTATTCTCAGTCGTTTGTGCCATAGTGTTCGATCTCCTGTAGGCAGCAACATAACACATGGTTCATGAAAATGAAATGCTTTGCCACTCCATGGACAATGTAGAAATAAATGTGATAATGGTAAAATGAAATTGCATTACAAAATAAAATAATCCTTTGGCAGTTTAGTCTTACTTTAAGGGCAAATATCAGCAAAGTCTCTCCACAGCAAAAAACTATCCATTTTGTAGAGGTCTTGAAACAGTGCTATAAATTCTCATATCAAAAACTAGAAAGTCACATATAGTGTACTCACCCAAATCGTGTTTCTTTTCTTCTCTTTCTCAGAAAGATTAAAGTCATAGCCACAACAGTGACTAAAGCAGTGAGAATACCCAAGACCAGAGGGACCCAAGACATTCTAGTATGTGGATTACGTTGCCGATCTGCGTAGATAGAAAATTAAAATGTTAGATATGTTTCAGCTACTAGAAGGATAAAAAAAAACTGCTGCTGCTTAAAGTGAACCTGTACTTTTGTAATGGAGGTGCTGATAAAGGGATGTTCCTGTCTACACAGGACAGTAGAAAGAGGAGGTGAAGCTACAGTTTAGGAGACAATCACATCGACCAAGTTACCCTCCAGGTTTCTCCATTCTGAATTCTGGACCACCAGCTGCAGACCATGATTGGTGACATCAAATTATCTTCTGGGATTTGTGATACACTCTCTTATTGCTCGCCTTTGTGAGTGCATGTTTTATTACACAATAAATTGTTAAAATTTTATAGCAATATGACAATGTGCTTTTCTAACGTTTATTTTTCTCTATAGTTGTCCAGAGAGCATCAGCAGCGAGGCATAGCAGTCTGGAACCAGCATCCACAACTGTTATCAGCTCTCAGCATTGGCTGACAGTCTTCGCTAAACTACAAACTCATGCTTGTATTCCTATCAGTTTTAACCACTTGACCTAAGGAAGATTTACCCCCTTCATGACCAGGCCATTTTTTTTGTGATATGGCACTACGTTACTTTAACTGACAATTGCACGGTCGTATGACACTGTAAAATGTATTTCCATTTTTCAAAAAAAAAAAAAAAACAGTTTTCTTTTTTGCAGTATTTGATCACCTCTGCATTTTTTATTTTTTGCGCTATAAACAAAAAAAGATAATTCTGAAAAAAAAACAAAACAATTTTTTACAAATTAGAGAAATTCGAAGAAATCTAAATTTATTCATCAATTTAGGCCACTATGTATTCTGCTACATATTTTTGGTAAAACAAATCCCAATATTGATTGGTTTGTGCAAAAATTATAGCGTCTACAAATTATGGGATATTATTTATTTTTTTCCATTTCCTTTTTTTCTAGTATTGGCGGTGATCAGAAACTTATAGCATGACTGCAATATTGTTTTTTTAATCACTCTACCCAAGCAGCTTAAACTTTTAGTGGAATTCCAGCTTAAAGGCATATTTTACATTTACAAAAAAAATTTGCAAGAGGTGCACTGAATGGAAATTTTGGTGCCGACATCTAAATCTTCCATAAAGGGTGATATACCACTATACACAAGTTCAGATGTTTTGCCTGCCTCCAAAAACCCCCAAAAAATGCCTGCAACAACACACCTGGGCATTTTTTTTTTTGACGCTAGCATTTTTTTGGGTTCTTTGGAGGCAGGCAAAACATCTGAACTTGTGTATAGTGGTATATATACAAACATACTTATATGTATTTTACACTTAGACATATATAGGTGTTAAATGGAGCGGAGCAATATTAGTGTAAATGATTTAATTAGCGCAAGCATATATTTCTGCTCCTATCACACCTATATATATCTAGGTGTATATATACATATCAGTATGTGTGTATATATACCCGTATACACAAGTTCAGATGTTTTGCCTGCCTGAAAAGACACAAAAAAATGCCCAAAAAACGCTTGCTACTAAACTGGCAAGGTGTGAAAAGAGAGAAGCCACTAACCTGTTCTATAAGTGACAAAATACAAACAATCTTTTTTTGTATGGTTCTGGACATGCTACAGAGCTGAAACTTCACAGGTACACTTTTACACCCCCCAGATACTAAATCCAAAGAATTTTTCTTTTTTATTTTCAATAATTGGCTCTCTATCAAAAATGACAATTTTTAAGAACTTTTTTTGTGTGATTAATATGACCCAGATTAATATGACTGGGGTATGACCCAGAACCCTAGGCACTTTTTAGGGGCATTTATTGGGTTTTAGGGCTTCAAAATTGTGTTTTTTGATTACCGAAGTTCGGGTCCCATTGATTTCAATGGGGTTCTGAAATCCGGGCCGAACTTTCGGGAAGTTCGGATTTTCTGGCCGAACCGAACTTTTGAAAAGTTCGATCATCCCTACTGGAGAGTGCAAAATCAGGCTCACTTCTGCTTAGAAACCAACCAGCTTCTAACCTCAGCTGGTTCATTTAGGTTTTGGAAATAAAACATGAAAGCTGACTGGTTTCTATGCAGAAGCGAGTCTGATTTTGCACTGCCCAGCTTTAGTAAATAAACTCCAAAGTGTCCAGGAGGAAAAGGGAAAAGCTGCTAGGGGTGGGGAAATAACGTAAATCTGTTGTTGGCCCTAAATAGGCAAATCATGGGTTTTACAAATAGACAATCAAGCAGGAAAACGCAAAATGCTTCTGCAGGTCCCAAACTAGGCTAGCTGGGGAGATTAAAAGCCTATTGCAGCCCCTAAATGTATCTCTGTTCATGACTGATTTATTATTTCAGGCTATGAAGCAAGCCAATAAAGAATTATATCAGAATCCCTTCTGCTATTAAAGTGAAATTAAGCTATCAAATAAGCAATAAGAAAGAAATGTCAATTTTTAATTCACGCTGTGAAAAACACTAATTGTCATCAAAATACCCAGACTGCTTAAAAGCCACTTTTGCAAGTTGAAAGTTAGATTCATATCATTCTGTTCCGTTAACAGACCAGACCCTGGAAGACAGTCTCCCAATCCATCAGTCTATCCTAAAACAGCATCTATAAGATACCTGCAGATTGCACCAGCTGAAACCTACCCGGGGGAAGAATGCTAATTATTCAGGTTTGGTAGTTGCGATTTTCAATTTTTACTTGTCAAGAGCCTTTAACCACATTCAATACTAGGCACTTTCACCCCCTTCCCGCCCAGGCCAACTGTCACACTTTGAATGACAATTGTGCAGTCTTGCAACACTGTACCCATAAGACATTGTTGGCATTTTTTCACACAAACAGAGCTTTCTTTTGGTTGGATGGTTTTTTATTATTTGCTAAATAAATGAAAAACGACGTTAAAAAAAAAAAGTTTTTCTTAGATTCTGATAAAATGTTGCAAATAACCTTGCTTCATAAATTTAGGTCAAAATGTATTCTGCTAAATTTCTTTTGTAAAAATAACCCAAATTGGTGTATATTATTTAGTCTGTAGGAAAGTTATAGTATTCACAAACTATGGTATATACAGATGCATCTCATAAAATTAGAATATCATCAAAAAGGTATTTTATTTCAGGAAATCAATTAAAAAAGTGAAATTCATATATTTTATATAGATGCATTACACACAGAGTGATATATTTCAAGCATATCTGTCTTTAACCACTTGCCGACTGCCCCACGCAGATTTACTGCGGCAGGGCAGATCAGCTGCGCATAATTATGTAGATCTAAGTGATTACGTGCAGGTGGTTTTGGCGGCGCGCGCGCACGCTGCCGGAGCTGCGCTCCTGCTGTGATTAAACACAGCAGGAGGCAGACCGTGGGAGGAGCAGGCTCGATCGTCACCGGCTTCCCGCGATCTTCAGCAATACTGACAATAATGCAAGACTGCTCTTCTGCCAGAGAGGCAGGGAAAGATTGTGTGATTCAGCTAAGCGGATCACAGATCTCTCTCTGCCCCTGTTCAACCCATCTCCCTCACAGTTAGAAAGCACATATAGGGAACAAATTTAACCCCTTGATCGCCCCCAGTGTTAACCCCTTCCCTGCCAGTGTCATTTATACAGTAAAAGTGCATATTATTTAGCACTGATCACTGTTTTTTTGTCACTGGTCCCCAAAATGCGTCACTTAGTGTTAGATTTGTCTGCCGCAATATCGCAGTCCTGATAAAAATCGCTGATTGCTGCCATTACTAATAAAAAATAAATAAAAAAGTCCATAAATCTATCCCGTAGTTTGTAAACGCTATAACTTTTGCGCAAATCAATTATTATACGCTTTCTGGGTTTTTGTTTACCAAAAATATGTAGCAGAATACAAATTGGCCTAAACTGATAAAAAAAATTGGTTTTAATTTTTTTATTGGGAATGTTTTGTAGCAGAAAGTAGAAAATATTGGTGCTTTTTCAAAATTGAAGTTTTTGGTTTATAGCGCAAAAACGAAAAACCCCAGAGGTGATCAAATACCACCAAAAGAAAGCTCTATTTGTGGGAAAAAATGGACATCAATCGTATTTGGGTACAGCGTTGCACGACCGCGCAATTGTCAGTTAAAGCAACGCAGTGCCGAATCGCAAAAATTGGCCCGTTTATTAAGGGGATAAAACCTTCCGGGGCTGAAGTGGTTAATTTTGATAATTATGGCTTAAAGCTAGTGAAAACCCAAATATCTGTATCTCAGAAAATTAGAATATTACATATAATATAAAGACCATTAAAAAAAAAAAGGGTTTTTAACCACTTACCCACTGGGCACTTACACCCCCTACCTAACCAGACCAATTTTCAGCTATCAGTGCTCTCACATTTTGAATTACATCTACTCAGTTATGCAACACTGTACCCATATGAAATTTTCATCCTTTTCTTCACACAAATAGAGCTTTCTTTTGTTGGTATTTAATCATCATTGGGTTTATTTTTTGCGCTATAAATGAAAAAAGACCAAACATTTTGTAAAAGAAAAAGCATTTTTCTTGGTTTCAGTTTTAAAATTTTGCAAATTTTGTAATTTTTTTTCATAAATTTTGGGCATAAGTTATAATGTTACATATCTTTGGTAAAAAATAGAACCCAAAAAATGATATAATATTTGGTCTTTGTGAAGGTCACTAATCTAGGAAAGTGATCAGGATTTTTTTTTTTTTACATATTATGGTTGCATATAGCAATGAATTTCATTGGTATAAGCAACCATTTTTACTGAATGAAACTAGTTAATTTAGGGTCTTTTTTCTGATTAAATGTGATTGGTCTGGGCTGTGATTGGCCTGTCTGTACAATGTGTTCACTGTGAACAATCACAGCTAGCAACACAATTGTATACAACAGAAAGAAACAGCAAGAAAGGAAGCCATCCATTGTTTACAACTGTCATGTGATCTGCTTTGACTGGTCACAGCGATCACATGACACTGGCAGCGGGCCGGTGCGGTGATCAGTCATCGGCTGTGATCTTTGAACACAGCCGGTAACAGATTGCACAGCTGTGTGAGAGATGCGTTCTCGGGAGGACATCATATGACGTTCACCTAGAACTACAGTGCTCATGCCAGGGCCATCGTGTTACTATGGGCCGGGTGGGAAGGTGTAGGAGCTTTTACTGTGCCATACCTGTGTGATCCCCGTGGAAGCTGGAAATCGCTGTAGTAGGCACCACTACTCTAGTGATCTCCATTAGCTTCTGGGTTCTGTGTCAAGCGGTTGCCCTGCTGCATTGTGAAAACAGGAGATTGCTCACTCGGCACAAGCACTATTCAGGGAAAACTTTGCATGCACTCAATTAATGCAAAGCTTTCTCTGATTGGATGAGATGGAGAGGAGGGACAGTGACATCACAATGGTATACACTATATTGTCAAAAGTATTGGTACACCTGCCTACACACACGCAAACTTTAATGGCATCCCAGTCTTAGTCTGTAGGGTTCAATATAGAGTTGGCCCATCCTTTGCAGCTATAACAGCTTCAACTCTTCTGAGAAGGCTGACCACAAGGTTTAGGAGTTTGTCTATGGGAATGTTTGATCATTCTTTCCTGAAGTCCATTTGTGAGGTCAGGCACTGATGTTGGATGAGAAGGCCTGGCTTGCAGTCTTCGCTCTAATTCATCCCAAAGGTGTTCTATCAGGTTGATGTCAGGACACTGTGCAGGCCAGTAAAGTTCCTCCACCCAAACTCGCTCATCCATGTCTTTATGGACAAATGGATGAATGCCGGCTAATGTGTCCCAACATGCCCATGTGTACCTGGTTTTCAGGTTGCTAGCACATCTGCAGCAGGAGCTTAGGACAATTATGTAAAAGCCCTGCTCCCCCCCACCCCAAAAAAAAAAAGGAGCGAGCCATGCAAGGAGTGCATTGTTCTCAATAAGTCAGCCAATTGTGAGGAGGCGCTGTAAAGCACAACCTTTGTGTAATGCTGTAAAGCAAAGCCAGCTCCAAATATGAATGTTCCCATGTTCCCATGCACTTACAATATTGTGCAAAAGTTTTAGGCAGGTATAAGGAAACGTTGTTTAGTTCAATAATTATTTTTATCAATTTACAAAATTCAAAGTCAGCAAATAGAAGAATAATTTTAATCAAATCAATATTTAGGGTGACTACCCTTTGGCTTCAAACCAGCATAATTTCTTACACTTGCAGAGATTTTGTAGGATTAGAGTCAGGTGTATGATTAACCTTTTATACCAAGCAGGTACTAATGATCCTCAATTTCAAATGTAGGTTGAAACACAGTCATTAACTGAACAGAAACCGCTCTGTAGGAGGCTTAAAACTGGGTGAGGAACAGCCAAACTCTTTGTGACGTGAGTCACTTTGGTTGGGGGGCTGGTGGAACCCAGATTACTTTAGAGAGGTTGGGAGACTCCTTGTTCAGCTTCCCCGGCCCCTCGTATGTGTAATCACCCTGTGTCTCTATTAGTGGGTACAGGGTGACCAAGAACCCCAGTTGGGTCTGCAATAGTCAGACTCCCTGTACAACCACACTGGACTCAGCCTTTCATGTTACCTAGGTTATCCTGGGTTTTATATGTGTGGTTTGTGTTGAAAGAGTAAGGGGCTCTTTCACTTGGGACAATAATAGTTCTGAACAGTGTCCCTCAGGAAATATATGAAGATGAACTGTTTGACTTTTCAGATTGCTAGAATATTGCAGGAGTGTCTCATAGACCCTTTGCTAGATAGTAAGGTGGGGTGGGGTTTGTTATTGTTAAGTACCTGTATCCCATTGTTCTATTGTTTCTTGTTTGCCTTAAGATCAACTTATTATGGGATGTATATGTGTATGTGGATTGGCTGCTAAGGGGGAGGAGGGATTGTCCCGCTGTGTATATCACTTTGTGACTATGTTTCAATAAACAGTTTTTTTTTCTGGTTGACTCCAAAACTTGTACTGTCGAGTTCTTGGGGTAACTATAGCCAGATTCACAGATCTTGTGTTCCAGAGCTTAGGAAGCAGCTTCTTGGCGGAGATACCCAGTCGGGGTGACCGGAATCCGTCACACTCTTGTACTAAGGGGAGGTTGTGGAAGACAGTTTCATGTCACAGGTCATAAACCATGGCAAGACTGAGCCCAGCAACAAGACACAAGATCGTTATACTGCATCAGCAAGGATTCTCCCAGGTAAAGATTTCAAAGCAGACTGAGGTTGCAAAATGTACTGTTCAAGGAAGAAGCACAAAGAAACAGGCAGTGGTTGGTCAACGCAACAGATGAAAGACACATTATGCTTGCTTCCCTTCGACATTGGAAGATGTCCAGCAGTGTCATCAGCACAGAACTGGGGGAAACCACTGTGTCCAGGGTCCCAGGTATACCCATCTACAGTCCAGAGAAGTCAGGCCAGAAGTGGCCTTCAGGGAAGAATTGGGACCAAAAAGCCATACCTCCAAAGTGGAAACAAGGCTAAGTGACTCAACTATGCATGAAAACATAGGAATTGAGATGCAGAAAAATGCCAACAGGTGCTCTGGATTGATGAGTCAAAATGTTTTAATATTTGGATGTAGCAGGTGGTAGTTTGTTCGGGAAAGGCTGGAGAGCGGTGCAAAAATGGGTGTCTGCAGACAATAGTGAAGCATGGTGGAGGTTCCTGGAGCTGTATTTCTGCAAATGGGGTTGGAGATTTGGTCAGGATCGATGGTGTCTTAAATACTGAAAAATATAGGCAGACTCTTTTCCATTATGCCATACTATCAGGGAGGCATGTGATTGGCCCCAAATTAATTCTACATCAGGACCACAATCCCAAACTTAGTCATTAAGAACTATCTTCAGTGTAAAGAGCAAGGGGTCCTGGAAGTGATGGTTTGGCCCCCACAAAGCAATCAGAAGGATTTGAGGCAGCCAACATCCACAGAAGAGCTGTTGTTAGTTCTCCAAGATGTTTGGAACAACCTACCTGCCGAGTTTCTTCAAACCACTTAACACCAAATATTGATTTGATTTGGATTTCTCTTCCATTCATTTACTTTCCATTTTTTTAATTAATAAAAAATAAACTATTAACACTTCTATTTCTGAAAGCATTCCTAATTTACAGCATTTTTTCACACCTACTTTTTCACAGTAGTATATATGATCAACTTTTGATATATTGTTTTTTTTCGAATGATTCAGGCAGATTGATAAGATTATTTATATCCACCTGATCTGCTTTATATGTTTATCTAAAAACAAAGAAGACTATACACTGCCATTGCCAACGGGGGCTGTTGCACATACAAGTGCTGTCTGACAGTATTCTAAATATACATAACACTTCTTTATTATATATTCATACATCTACACACGTCCATTCACTGCTGACTTGTGAAACTGTAGGCTTTTCCGTTTCTAAAGTAATCCAAACAGTATGAACAAGAGATAAGATGATGTGTTGTGGGGGCGACAAACTGACTGTGAAAAAATTTGGGCTAGGCGGAGATTTTAACAAGAGCGTCAGGAGATGAGCATCAAGAAAGACGTCTGTGAGGGGTGTGCCAGGCTGAATGTGGCACACGCATCAACTGCCCACTCAAAATTTTAAATAATCACTATTAGAATACCATGAATAGAACTGGTAGGTGCATACATGAGTGCAACTTTTGTGTGCTTATACCAGTCACCAGCCGGATTGGGCACAAAAGAAATGAAAAGCCTAGCAGGCTGCCAGGGAGTTATTTTTGGAAAACTCATCAAGGCACAGCTTATACAATCCCCTTCATTTAAATTAATGTTAGCTGTTCTGAACGGACTACATAGGTAAAAAAAAAAAAGGACAATCAAAACTCATTTGTCTTAAGATTAAAAATAATTAAACCAATTGCCACAAACTGTGCTGTTTTCCATTAGTGCAAGTTATGCTTCCAAGGGAATACATTGGGGGAAAAAATAGCGAGTTAACCCTTGGGGTTTCACGCAGATTCCATGTAACCATCCGAATGCATTTTTAAAACCGTTTGTGCAGAATTGATTTCATAGACACTTATCAGGGAAATACAGATGTACCATTGTTTAGCTTTTAAAAATGTCAGTTCCTTGGCTGTCATGCTACCCAACTGGCTTCAGCTGTTTCTAAACCAACCAAACCTGGACAATAGAGACACAAACCACATGCAACTAAAGTAGTAACCGTTAGGATTTGCCATGTTATAATGAACATCTAGAAATGTTAAAGTAGTACTATAACCAAAACTTTTTTTTTTTCATTTCAGACAGAGTAAGGCCCCTTTCACACGGGCTTTCCGATCAGGTCTGCCTGTCAGTTTTTTCAGGATGACCTGATCGGATGCTCCATGCACCTCTATGGAGCAGCGGATGTCAGCGGTGACATGTCCGCTAACAGCCGCTACTCTTCGATTCAATGTGGTACGTGAAATCCAGATGGATGGAAACCCTATTTTCCATCCGTCTGGAGGATCGGATGAAAACGGACAGGCAGTCCGATCCCATCATCCGATCTCCCATAGAGGGGATCGGGGATCTGGATAAATGCTGTCGTTGTAATGAGGCCACAGGGATGATGTTTCATATTTTCTGGGAATGCCCGCTGGTCAAACCATTTTGGCGAGCGGTGGCCGGCGTCATCAAACAGCTTACTAACGTGGACATGGCGGATGATCCTGGGGCATGTCTGCTGCACCTCACCCGACGGCCCGTTAAAAAATACAAGTCCTCTCTGACTATCCAGCTTTTAAATGCAGCCAAGGCCTGCATACCCCTCTGCTGGAGATCACCTGATGCGCCCACGAGATCTCTATGGTTTTCCAAGGTTAAGGAGCTTCGGGACATGGAGGACTTGTCGGCTACTTTGTACAATCGGGAACAGGCCTTTCAGGACACATGGGGACCGTGTGACTACTTCACGTGTACGGACGCCTACCTACGGGAGCTCACTGTCTCCAACTAGGGCTCTGGGGGCGTGGGGGGTGCAGGCCAGACGACCCCGGTCTCGCCGGCCCCTTCCAGCTTCCCTTTTGCACCCTCCCTTCCTCCTTCCCTCTTTAATTTTTTCCTCTTCACCCTGTGTTTCCTGCCCCCTTACCCTCACTCTCCCATATGTACATATCCGCACTTTCTCCCCAAGACTGGGGTCTTCTGTAGCTTCTATATCCCTGCTGCTTGCTCATTCCTCGACTGACTCCATAGTTTGGAGTCACCGTTTCCTGTTCCTGCTCTGTGCAGGAGCCCGTCCGTGGGTACCACCCTGGTACCTGACACCCATAAGTTTTCTATAACTGAGGTTGTTTACTTGTCCCTTAATCCGCCAATCTCTGTAACATTTGCTATGTCTGTTGTTTCGCATACCCAGGAGGGGACTGAACCCACCTGTCTGTTTTTGTTACCTATATTACAGCTACTGTAACCTTTGGTGAAGCGCTGTTTATAATGCTGTCGTCAGATTGTACTGTTTCATTTTTATCTGATGTGCCCTACCTCTAATTGTATTGCAACCGCTTACTAAATAAAGATATTAAAAAAAAAGAGGGGAGCAGGGATCTGACAGCTCCGTCTCTGCAAAGCAAGCCGAGACGGAGCGGTCATCTTCCTGCTCAGCATCCGATCCCATCATCTGATCTGCCATATAGGAGAGCGGGGATGTGACAGCTCCGTCTCTGCAAAGTAAGCAGAGATGAGCTGTCATCCGCCTGCTCAGCGGGGATCGGCGGATTGATCCCCGTTGAGCAAAATGGAGTCCACCGGGGGCGGAAAGCACGTGTGAAAGGGGCCTAAGGGAGGGTTATAACCCTGGTCACATTTTTTTTTTTTGCCATCTGTGTCCCATTGCAGAGATTCCCCTTCATGTCCTGTCCCATAACCAAACAGGAAGTGAGAGGAACTCCCTGCAAATTGAGGGAATTCCTTGGGGAACCCAAGGACACCAGAACTGGCGTCCCCATTGGAAGATTTTCCCTCTATTACTTTTCTGGGGATAACCCAAAATTTTGGATTTTCTTTTACTTTCACTTTTAATGATAATGGTAAACAGGACAAATGGAGAGGGTAAGTCTTGTTAACGGGGGGCACAGACGGCAATAAAAACTGACAGATGTTCTAATCCCTCTCCACTCTATCCAAAGCTAAAAAAAAGGTTTGCCTTTAGTTATACTTTAAATATGTTAACTCTGTAACCCAAAAGATTTACCCTTTGTCTTTAAAGTAGCTGTGAACATACAATTGTATAAATACTTTCTAATACAGGTATACTTATGCAGCCTAGCATCAGAAATTATCTTTCTTACCCTTTTCACAAGATTAAAAAGTTTTGTCATGTGACCATGCATCTCTTTTTCCTCAGAGTGGGGGACAGGTTTACAGGATACTGTACAGACACACAGTATACCTGCATTCAGAAAGACAACACAGATGACTAGTTCTTTACACCCTGCTTGCCTTTTTTGGGAACTGCTTACTTATTTCAGGTTCTCTTTGTTTTCTGTTCCATTAAAATTTATGCTTGCCACCACTAAAGTCTTCAAGTTAAAGTGAGCAGGTCGACACATCCAAGCAGTGGCAAGAAAGGCCATACAAAGCCCAAGCCGAACATGCCTAACTGTGACCCCCCCCCCCAAAGATGTATAAGCATTATGTGTTAGCGAAATCCCCCCCCCCCCCAAAAAAAAATTAACACTAATCCTCTGCATGCTTACCCCCTAAGCATAAATCCTCCCTCCTCCCAGGACAAATCCCCCCCCTGCTGAAATCCCCCCCTCTCAGCACATATCTTTGCCCCTCATCCCTCCTTGCAGCTCAAATTCTCTCTCTCCCCAAATCCCCCATCACACATCCTACCCCACAAAAAGAATCTCTCATCCTAGCCCAAATCCTTTACTCCTCACATTACCCCTCTGAGAACACACCCTCCTAATACAAATTCCTCCTCCCAGCACAAATTCCCCCCTAGCACAAATACCCGTCAATCATCCCTACTGGCATAAATCCCCCCCCCCAAAAAAGAAATATTTCCCCTTCTAGCACAAATCCTCTCCCCTCTCTACCATATAACCTCTTCTAGCACAAAAAACCCCAAACCCCCCCAGCACAAATCCTCTTCCCCATCCCCCTCTCAATACAAATCCCCACAAATCACCTTTCCTACCTCCCTCCCAATTTCCCCTCCTAGAACATTTCCCCCTGCTACCCCCCAAATTCCCCCACCCAACACAAATCCCCTCCCCCCAACTCCTTGTGGTGCCCGACCCATCTGACATGATACAACAGTAACCAGGGCAGCTGTCCCATCTGCCCACCCTTGTCCCGGCCCTGCACCCAAGGCATACTTTCCAACTGTCCCGTTTTTACCGGGACAGTCCCGGCAAATAGGAGCCTGTCCCGGGTAATTTACATTGTCCCGGCAATGTACATATTTTCACTTTGCACTTAATGTATTTATTTACACTTTGCACTTTATTTATATTTACATATTACATTTTTCGTATGGTCACACCTGAGCACATTTTACACTTTAGAATTGCAGGGAATTGTGATGAGAATTTTAAACTTTAGGCAGAAGTAGTGCAGCTGAATGATATAATTATTCCAACTCTGCTACTTTGGCCTCAAGTTTAAAATTCCCTTTTCAATTTCCTGTAATTCTCTCTTTATTGAGTAGACCCTATAATCTGATAAGTAGGCGGAGATTAATTATGTGGAGATGGTGGAGCTACAGGGACGTGGGTGTGGTAAGTAATTGATAGCTGTGCTGCAAAGTGTCCCTGGAAATTGTTTTCAAATGTTGGCAACTATGCCAAGGCACTGGGGAATCAACAGCAAACAGTCAAAAAAAAAAAAAGAAACTCAACAACCATAAAGTCAATGTCAGCTGTTGGCACAAACCTCGTCATCTAATATGTAGCTGGAGTGTCAGAAAACCTCAGAAGAATCTTTAGTAAACATTGCATCCCTGCGTTCTTAAAGCCCCAGGAATACAACAAAACAGAAGCTTATACGTCCTAAAGACCTAACACCCAAACATAAGCAAAGTATCGTGGTAGTATGCAGTGCAGTTTATTGAGGAATGCAAAGACCTGTACAGTACATTGGGGAGACAATGCAATCTCTCCACATGTGGACAGACCAACATAGGAGGGCAAATTCTACAGGTCAAGACTCAACAGTATTCCTAAACCTTAAGTAACTTAAATTTTGTTGAGAAACACAATCCCCTCTGGGTGATCAATGTACATTGTAAAGATGTTATAAAACTTTGTTGCAGATTCCTACCCGTTTCTGCTCTGAAGCAACAGCTGTTTGTTTGACCATGTCTTTTGCATACAGATTTTGAATAGGAGGGATGGGTTCATTATAATCAGCTGATGAACTTTCAGTGTTCTAGGGAATAAAGCGTCTGCATCCCTTTAGAACAAACCCTTATCCCACCAAAAATGAAAATGTTGATGCAGAAGATGCCTAAAATCTGACTTGTATAGTGCATTGAATTTTACAGAAAATCACAACTCTGCAGATTAAAAAGAAAGGGGAAATAAACATTTAAATAACATTTAATTACAATATGGCTTGTTTAGCAATTGTATACGCTACTAAAATTTTGATTTGCTGTATTTTTTTTACCAAAAAACTGGGTTAAGGGAACTTCTTTCAAGGACAGTAAAATGCACAGTTTGGTCAGAGAGAACAACTAGTGTGCAAGATGAAAGGGGTTATATACATCGAAATGGAACGACCATCCCTGAACAGGCTGGGCTTTTTTCCATGGTGCCGCATATACAGTGCCTTAAAAAAATTATTCATACCCCTTGAAATTTTCCACATTTTGTCATGTAGACCAACACAAAGAGGCACATAATTGTAAAGTGGAAGGAAAATGATAAATGGTTTTCATTTTTTTTTTTTTACAAATTAATATCTGAAAAGTGTGGTGTGCATTTGTATTCAGCCCCCTTTACTCTGATACCCCTAACTAAAATCTAGTGGAACCAATTGCCTTCAGAAATCACCTAATTAGTAAATAGAGTCCACCTGTGTGTAATTTAATCTCAGTATAAATACAGCTGTGGAGCCCTCAGAGGTTTGTTGGACACCAGACAGGTCAGGAACAAAGTTGTGGAGAAGTTTAAAGCAGGGTTAGGTTACAAAAAAATATCCCAAGCTTTGAACATCTCACGGAGCACTGTTCAATCCATCATCCGAAAATGGAAAAAAAGAGTATGGCACAACTGCAAACCTACCAAGACATGGCCGTCCACCTAAACTGACAGGCCGGGCAAGGAGAGCATTAATCAGAGAAGCAGCCAAGAGGCCCATGGTAACTCTGGAGGAGCTGCAGAGATCCACAGCTCAGGTGGGGGAATCTGTCCACAGGACAACCGTTAGTCGTGCACTCCACAAATCTGGCCTTTATAGAAGAGTGGCAAGAAGAAAGCCATTGTTGAAAGAAAGCCATAAGAAGTCCTGTTTGCAGTTTGCGAGAAGCCATGTGGGGGACACAGCAAACGCTGTGTGTGGCAGAAAACAAACACCGCACATCACCCTGAACACGCCATCCCCACCGTGAAACATGGTGGTAGCAGCATCATGTTGTAGGGATGCTTTTCTTCAGCAGGGACAGTGAAGATGGTCAGAGTTGATGGGAAGATGGATGGAGCCAAATACAAGGCAATCTTAAAAGAAAACCTGTTAGAGTCTGCAAAAGACTTAAGACTGGGGTGGAGGTTCACCTTCCAGCAGGACAACCAGCCTAAACATACAGCCAGATCTACAGGTTTAGATCAAAGCATATTCATGTGTTAGAATGGCCCAGTCAAGGTGCAGACCGGAATCCAATTGAGAATCTGTGGCAAGACTTGAAAATTGCTGTTCAGACACTCTCCATCCAATCTGACTTGAGCTATTTTGCAAAGAAGAATGGGCAAAAATGTCACTGTCTAGATGTGCAAAGCTGATAGAGACATACCAAAAATACTTGCAGCTGTAATTGCAGGGAGAGGTGGTTCTACAAAGTATTGACTCAGGGGGGGGGGGCTGAATACAAATGCATGCCACACTTTTCAGATATTTATTTGTAAAACATTTTGAAAACCATTCATCCTTTTCCTTCCGCTTCACAATTATGTGCTACCTGGTGTCTTCTATCACATAAAACATGTAACATGGCAAAATGCGGAAAATTTCAAGAAGTATGAATACTTTTTCAAGGCACTGTATGCATGTCTGTCTTTGTGCTAGCATAGAGACCGGATTCTCAAGGTGAGCCTCAGGTCCCATACTAACAAATTGCAACCCTGAACTCCCGATTCCTTTGATTACCTATCACAGTATACAGTCACTGTGAAGCGCGCCCTGTGTTTCTTTGCCACTGAATGGAGAGGAGAGATACATGGTATCTTTCATTCCCCTTGCAGAGAGAAAATTAAACAAAACTATATATTAAAAAAAAAAAAATGAAATAAAAAAAATACCTAGATCGAGGTTTGATCGAGGTCAGTAACAGGGTTAGTGTTTGGGTCAAGTAAGGCTCAAAGGTCATAGTCAGTATATTTTGGGTAGGATTTTTTTTCTTTTTTTAAATTAGTATCAGTGTCAGTTAGTGTCAGAGTGCTTTAGGTAGGATAAGAAAAAAAAAAAAAAGCAAAACGCGTGCTATCATTTCTGGGCTGAACTACAAGTACAAACAACAACTAACATACACATATGTGGTATCGCTGCAATAGTCAGAAGCAGGAGAATTTAGTTTAGGTTGCTCTTTGGTGATAGGTTATGGTAGTAGCAGGAAATACACAGCTACATTTAAAAATTTATATATATTTTTTTACGATTTTAGGCTTTTTCTTTTGAGAATAAAAAAAAAAAATAAGGCGATATCCATTACCATTTACCACCAAATGAAAGCCCAATTTGTCCTGAAAACAAGGTATAATTCACCTGGATGGATAAAGTAGTTGTGATGATATGTACGGTTTTACTAACACATGTCAAAGTTGCTGAATTGTGCTTAGGCATTAACCTTTGTTTTACCCTTAGGCAATAAGGGGTTAAACACCATCTGTCTTCCACATATATGCTGTTTTACATTTCTATCCTGGACAATTGACGACAATTCACATCTATATTTCTACTTTTTCTGGTGCCGTTGGACATAATTAGCATTTAAGACTAGCAGTGTTGGAGGCGCTACAAGTGTATTTTTTGTTCCAGCCTTGGATTCAACCGAAAGTGTTACTAATCCAACAACAGTAAAAATCAGTCTGTATATGAAGTAAAGCATGCTGGTTATACGCACTGGAACCTAAAGGGTTATTCCTCTGCATTGTGTGAAAAGGCTGTTTAATCCTGTCTCCTCTGATGCTATCCTTCTTCCAGAGTCCCCAATATATCTGTTAGAACAGAGGCTAGGGGACAAGCTCCACATGCTCAGTTTGGTGTGTATTGCTAGAGGTTTTTTTTTTCTTTTCTTGGGATAGTGCATGTGGACAGCACAGGGACAATCAACACTGTCCAGACAGAGATCAGATATAGTGAATGCAGGGTCCTGGGATTAGTAACACTAAGTGAAAACCAAAAGTCAAAATCATCAATAGATCCAGAGTTACAGGTATATGAAATTATATTGGTATCTCAAACTAACTTGACTAAGGCCGGCAACACACGGAGCAAATTTTTATTTCCTGCAACCACTGGTTGCTTCACAGGGACTGATCACTGTGATAGCCAATCAAAGGTACAAAGCACAAACCTAGCACAAAGACACACGCATACAGTGTTCACGCAAAAAGTATTCATGCCTCTTGAAATTTTCCACATTTTGGCATGTTACAACCAAAAATGTAAATGTTTTTATAATAATTTTATGTGATAGACCAGCACTAAGTGGCACATAATTGTGAAGTGGTCAGAAAATGATAAATGGTTTTCAAATTTTTTTACAAACAAATATCTGAAAAGTGGGGTCAAAAAGCCAGCCAAGTGGGGTCAATATTGCCCAGTGTCAGATCAGAACATAAAGGCTAATCATTCTGAAATTCAAGATAAGAACTAGAAGGACTCTTTGAGATAACATATGAAGTATGCAGAGGACAAGGACAGATTTGAATTGTTGACATTTTGCTAATAATTGTCTGTATAACATTAGCAACTACAGTGCCTTGCGAAAGTATTTGGCCCCCTTGAAGTTTGCGACCTTTTGCCACATTTCAGGCTTCAAACATAAAGATATAAAACTGAAATTTTTTGTGAAGAATCAACAACAAGTGGGACACAATCATGAAGTGGAATGAAATTTATTGGATATTTCAAACTTTTTTAACAAATAAAAAACTGAAATATTGGGCGTGCAAAATTATTCAGCCCCATTTACTTTCAGTGCAGCAAACTCTCTCCAGAAGTTCAGTGAGGATCTCTGAATGATCCAATGTTGACCTAAATGACTAATGATGATAAATAGAATCCACCTGTGTGTAATCAAGTCTCTGTATAAATGCACCTGCACTGTGATAGTCTCAGAGGTCCGTTTAAAGCGCAGAGAGCATCATGAAGAACAAGGAACACACCAGGCAGGCCTGAGATACTGTTGTGGAGAAGTTTAAAGCCGGATTTGGATACAAAAAGATTTACCGAGCTTTAAACATCCCAAGGAGCACTGTGCAAGCGATAATATTGAAATGGAAGGAGTATCAAACCACTGCAAATCTAAGAAGACCTGGCCGTCCCTCTAAACTTTCAGCTCATATAAGGAGAAGACTGATCAGAGATGCAGCCAAGAGGCCCATGATCACTCTGGATGAACTGCAGAGATCTACAGCTGAGGTGGGAGACTCTGTCCATAGGACAACAATTAGTCGTATACTGCACAAATCTGGCCTTTATGGAAGAGTGTTAAGAAGAAAGCCATTTCTTAAAGATATCCATAAAAAGTGTCATTTAAAGTTTACCACAAGCCACCTGGGAGACACACCAAAACATGTGGAAGAAGGTGCTCTGGTCAGATGAAACCAAAATCAAACTTTTTGGCAACAATGCAAAACGTTATGTTTGGCGTAAAAGCAACACAGCTCATCACCCTGAACACACCATCCCCACTGTCAAACATGGTGGTGGCAGCATCATGGTTTGGGCCTGCTTTTCTTCAGCAGGGACAGGGAAGATGGTTAAAATTGATGGGAAGATGGATGGAGCCAAATACAGGACCATTCTGGAAGAAAACCTGATGGAGTCTGCAAAAGACCTGAGACTGGGACGGAGATTTGTCTTCTACAATGGAATGGTTCACAAATAAACATATCCAGGTGTTAGAATGGCCAAGTCAAAGTCCAGACCTGAATCCAATCGAGAATCTGTGGAAAGAACTGAAAACTGCTATTCACAAACGCTCTCCATCCAACCTCACTGAGCTCGAGCTGTTTTGCAAGGAGGAATGGGCAAAAATTTCAGTCTCTCGATGTGCAAAACTGATAGAGACATACCCCAATCGACTTACAGCTGTAATCGCAGCAAAAGGTGGCACTACAAAGTATTAACTTAAGGGGACTGAATAATTTTGCACGCCCAATTTTTCCATTTTTTATTTGTACAAAAAGTTTGAAATATCCAATAAATTTCGTTCCACTTCATGATTGTGTCCCACTTGTTGATTCTTCACAAAAAATTACAGTTTTATATCTTTATGTTTGAAGCCTGAAATGTGGCAAAAGGTCGCAAAGTTCAAGGGGGCCGAATACTTTCGCAAGGCACTGTATAATGATAAATTGAAAATATTAAGCAGCAACAAAGAAAAGGAATATACCAGAATCTTGTTCATGTAATCCAAAAACCCAAGCCGATACCAAACCACAAGGTTGAAAAAAATAAACAAAAATAAATGCACCCTTTTTTATCAACATTTAAACAATAGTAAAATCTCTACAACTTCACCCATCAACCATGATAAGTAAGACTCCAACTTTACCAGTGGTATATGCAGTATCTTACAGAGAAAATGAACAAATCCAGTACTCACCAGGTTCTTCTGTAGAACCTACGAGAAGAAAGTCACTCCATGGTCCACATCCAGCAGAATTAGCCATGCATACACGCACAGTTAGGTCTTTCTGAGGGTCCCATACTGTCAAGTTGGCTTGGTTTCCCTGTACAAATTTTTCTCCCTGGTAATAAATTGTAAAATATGTTTTCATTAAAGAGGAGGAGAGAACTAATAAAAAAATGTATAGACACAAACCAGAGGTGGAAGTAGTATGTGCAGGTGAATGAAAACAAAATATGAATAGAGGACATTGAGAAGGACTCAGAAGGCCTGGAAATCAGTAAATGGACACACATCCTACAGAGGGACAATTATATGCTCCTGAGCCATGGAGTGGTAACATAGTAACATCATAACAAAGGGTTCAAAGAAAGACCAAATTCTTTAAAGTTTTAAATGTTTTAATAAAGAAAAAGTAAAACCGCTTTGGGACAACTTCCATTCAAAAAACAATCTCTAATTTTCCCCCATCAAAGGCAAGCTGATTAATCCCCTGGATTTTGCGTTAGAAATGCTATTTCGAAAAAAGCCATAATAATTACATTGAAATCCACTCATTTCGCAGGACACTGCCACCTCCCTTAAAAATCCCCAAGATTGGGCATCCTTTATGATGACCTCCATTCTACTGTATGCTAGTGATGAAATATACCAAGGATAAAAAACAGTACTTACAAGCCAAGGATAATTTAGACTGGTAATTCATCTCGGCATCCCCCAACTACAAATAAACTTTTCCACAGCAACATCATTTTCTGACACTAAAATCAAAGAAAACTGGGATTCATCCATGAAGAGAACACCTCTCCAAAGTGCCAGGCACCATCGAATGTGAGCATTTGCCCACTAAAGTCGGTTACGATGACAAACTGCACTCAGGTCGAGACCCCGATGAGGACGACGAGCATGCAGATGAGCTTCCCTGAGACAGTTTCTGACAGTTTGTGCAAAAATTCTTTGGTTATTCAAACTGATTGTTGCAGTTGCAGCTGTCCGGGTGGCTGGTCTCAGATGATCTTCGAGGCGAAGATGCTGGATGTCGAGATCCTGGGCTGGTGTGGTTACACGTGGTCTGCAGTTGTGAGGCCGGTTGGATGTACTGCCAAATTCTCTGAAATGCCTTTGGAGAAGGCTTATGGTAGAGAAATGAACATTCAATTCACGGGCAATTGTTGGACATTCCTGACGTCAGCCTGCCAAATGCGCGCTCCCTCAAAACTTGTGTAATCTGTGGCATTGTGCTGTGTGATAAAACTGCACATTTTAGAGTGGCCTTTTATTGTGGCCAGCCTAAGGCACACCTTATTTCCCGATCCCTCATTAGGCAAACCAGATATTCCCTGGATCAACTACCCCTGGCGTTATTACCTATAAATGTTATTATCCAGTATATTTTGTGCATTTAGGAATGCATCCAACTCTTTTATAAAACATCTCATGAGCCTCACAGCCGTCCTCTCCTGCACCCAGCAGCAGCACCCCAGGACCGCCTACAATGCCACAGGTCCAGGATTCAAGCCCCTTAGCCTCTATTTTCTCAGCAGGACAGTCCTCCCTTAGAGCTAGATGCTGCAGAAACAGAATGGGACATCAGGGAACATAACAGAGCACTCCCCACTAAAGCAGACATCCAACAATTGATAGCTGCAGTTGGAACAGTCCTGCAAGCAGGGCTGAGAGCAGATACAGTAGCTCTGGGGCACAGGGTGGAAGCATTAGAGAATGGATCTGATGACATCATGCAATCCATTGCCACAATGCAAGACACTACCAAACAACATGAAGAGGTTTTGAATACCCTATTAGACCAGCTTGAGGACTACGAAAACATAGACCGGTGACAGAACATTCGCATACGTGGTCTACCAGAGGCCACACGTGTTCCTGATCTGCTTCCTACAGTACAGGCCCTTTTGGGTGATGCAGCACCTGATGTAATTGAGGTAGACTGGGTTCGCCGTGCCCGTCCCTCAGGACACTGATAGACCAAGGAATGTTATCTGTAAACTCCACAAATACAAAGGAGGCGATCTTTTTGCGTTGCGTTGCAAACCTACAATTGACTTTGATGGGGCTCAGCTCTCCTTATTTCCTGATTTATCATGGCGCACTCTTATGCAACGACAAACACTAAGCCCACTTCTTGAGACCCTGCACAAAGTGGATGTCAACTACCGCTGGGGTTTTCCTTTTTGCCTAACAGCTACTCGAAATGGGAAGACCGCTGTCCTCCGCACCAAAGATGACCAACTGACTTTCCTGACTGGAGGTTGAACAGCTCTCTCCCTCTTCCGCAACGCCCTGAGAGATGGCACCAGGCCCCCCTCAGGTCTCATCGCAAGAATTCAGCAATGTTTCTTCTCCCCCGGGTCCGCCCTCCCCTTAGCTGGATTGTTCCTCCAACGTAGGTTCTATATTTTTTTCTTTGGGTATTTTTAGGTCATCTGTGTTTGTTTCTTTTCTCCTTCTTTGGGTGTGTACATGGGTAAGGCTGCCTCCCCTCAAAGCTGTGGGGTACAGGGTATGCCTTGCTTTAGACTTCAGGACCTCCCTTTGCTTACAACATGCCTGGTAATCTGAAAATATTGACATATAAAATGTTGGGGGTCTTTGCTCTCCCCAAAAAAAAGGTCGCCTTTGGCAGGAAATGCGTCATCTGTCCTCAGATGTTCTACTTTTACAGACACACTTCACGGCCAGGTCTACATCCTGTATGCCCCCTCATGACCTTTAATCAATGGTTTCATGTCCCATTCCCTATCCCCAAGGCCAGAGGGGTCTCAATTGCTATATAGAGGTCATGTCCCTTCTCCCTCTCATCTAGTCTGGTTGACCTGGGAAGGCCGTTTCCTCTTCATTAAAGGGACACTTTACAGTCATAGATATACACTTGCCAATATATATGCTCCCAACTCAGGCACGGTTAATTTTCTCTCTACGACCCTCCAGCAGCTGGGGGATTTTCGGGAGGGTTTTCTGGTGTTTTGCGGAGATTTCAATTTCACACTGGACCCTACATTGGACACCTCATCGGATAAAACCCACTTATCTTTCAGGGCTCTTAAGCATGTTAACTACTATGTGCCCTACAGCTGGTAGACTGTTGGCGTGTAATGCATGTAAGAGACAGGGATTACAGCTACTATTCTAAGATGTATGATGCCTAATCCCAGCTAGACTTATTGTTGATTGCTCAATTTCATCTACACAATGTCTTATCCTCCACCATTGAATCTATTAAAATCTCTAAACACTCCCCAGTGACAGTGACCCTACATCAGGTTACTGCTCCAAAACTAGAGAGGACATGGAGATTTAATGAATCCCTACTGGACGATAAGTCTGTTTATAAGGCTATCTCCTGATCCTTAGTATCTTATTTTGAAACCAACACTCCAGAGGAGGTGTCCAATAAAGCAGTATGGGAAGCACACAAGGCCCTCATTAGGGGGGAATTGATTGCCCATGGTTCCCATGTCAAAAAAGAAAAACAGAAAGAAATCTCAGACCTTTTAGACCAAATCCATGCCCTTGAAGTCAAACATAAGAGGTATTTTGACCCTTTGAGACACTGGGACTTGGTCTCTCTCAGTGTTTAGACCGCAAGGCAAGGGACAAAATCTGGTACTACGCACACCGCTTCTTTGAACAGGGGAACAAATGTGGTAGGTTGCTTGCTAGACAATAAAAGATACAACAAGACTCACGTCATGTCCATAGCCTCATTGTCAATGATGGGAAATAGAAGATACCAACTCTATAGCAGCTGAATTTCATCAATTTTACGCTTCCCTATAAAACATTCCTCCTCCTTCTTCAGGGGGAGAGGAACCATTTCTTGCCGACAGTATCTGAACCTACCTTAAAAATTCTGAATTACCAACCCTACCCACCCAGGTTCTAGAAGAACTGGAGCAGCCAATCTCCATTAAGGAACTGGGCAAAGCTGTGGCTAGTCTATCACTGGGCAAAAGCCTAGGGCCAGACGGCTTTACAAATACATATTATATAAAATTCCTTCCCCACACTGGCCACTCCCTTCTGTAGCTACTTTAATGCTATTACTAGCTCAAACCCTTTACCTCCTGAAGCTCTGCCAGCATATGTAATGTTTTTGCGGAAACCGGGGAAGACCCACAGTGCTGTGCAAACTTTAGACCCATTTCCCTGATAAATTCTGACACCAACCTATTGGCAAAAATTTTGGCTCACCGCCTTCAGGATCACACAGTGACATTGGTTCACCCGGACCAGACAGGTTTTACAGTGGGTCGTGAAGCCAGAGACAACACTATTCAGGCCTTACATGTTCTCCACTGGGTGAAACACGGGCCGAATCAGACACCCAATGAAGTTTTTTTAATGGATGCCGAAAAGGCCTTTGACAGGGTGAATAGGATCTATATGACAGAGGTACTGTGGGCATTGGGGCTAGGCACCCATATGTTGGGATGGGTCCTGGCCCTTTACGCCGAACGTAGGGCTAGGGTCAAAGTAAATGGTACACTTTCCGACTACTTTAGCATACGCAATGGAACTAGGCAGAGATGCCCCCTGTTCCCTTTATTGTTTGCCCTGGTCTTAGAACCCTTTTAAATAACAGTCAGGGGGAAATGTCGATGTTTCTGGGATCCGTATTGGTTCCATGGAACATAAGCTATCTGCTTATGCAAATGACCTACTGTTCTACCTCTCAAACCCCCAAGTCTTTGTTTACAGATACAAAGTATGCTCAAATTCACACACCTCCTCCATTAGCTCACGTATTCAAGAAACATTATTTAAATTTCTCTATAGATGGTATAGGGCCCCGTCGCGCCTAGCCCAGATGTTTCTGGCGGCCAATGATCGCTGCTGGAGGGGATGTAACCAGCGGGGCGCTCTTCTTCACATATGGTACATATGGTGGACATGTCCCTTGATTAAGGCCTTTTGGGAAGCAATCCCCCCATGGATCCAGAAAACTACCCTTTGTCCCATAGGGTTTTCTCCCTTACATTTCCTTTTTCACAGTGCCGCTTCCTCATCTAGAGTATACAAAAGGAGTGTCGCTTAACACGCGAAATGCAGCTAAATCCCTGATTCCTAAATATTGGAAACAATCAGTCCCACGTTGCTGGACTGGAAAAGAGAGGTTGATGCCATCATGAAAGCGGAGAGGTGGATACACGCGGTCAAAGACCAACAAGATAAATTCAGAGACACTTAAGTCAGGCTGGATGTATTATTCCCTTGAAATACCTGCTAACCCACCATGAACCCCATTCTCTATCCCAGAAGTGTACCTATTTACCATCTGATTGATCTATAGCCATACCCAACATTAGTTGTTAAATTGATTGCCATCTTCCCTGTACTCCTTTTTACTGAAGGTCAGTTTTCCTTCCCCCTACTATTCTCTCCTTCCCTTATTTTTCTGATATTCTATTTAATCCACATCTGACCACTATACACATACTGTACTCGATAGACCAGATCAGATGTGCATATTTGAAGGGGATTCCTGTTGTTCCTTGGTCTGCCCCCGCCTGGTCGGGGGTGGGTGGGGGGCCTGGGTGCTTTTGGGAATGTGCATCCTGTGTCATGAGGATAATTTTAAGTATGTACATCAGAGGTGGAATTTACAATTTTTCTTTTTACTTCTTTGTGAAACTTGCTTTAAATTTTGTACTTAATAAAAATGTAATAAACTTTTATTATAAAAAAAAAAAAAAAAAAACCAGAGCTCAGCCATCTGGTCCAGGTGCTTTATTCACCTTTATTTTGCATAGACAGAAGATATTACTTTGGGATAACTTTTGTAAATGTGAAGTACTGTAGATACAACATATGCTGCTAAAATCAATCAACAGGCAAACGATTAAAACTGTGTGGCTAATAGAGACTCTGGCATTGGACTGTGGTATGGTGGGGCAGTAAGCTAATGTGACTTAGACAAAAGACAAAGCCTAGGGTTCCATAGAGATACAGGAATTGCTCTTAAGAACATCACAGATGCCTGCATTTTAGCCATACAATTAGCCCTTCTTTAGGGCAAAGTGGTTCAACAACATTAGTTGGGCCAATTTTTAAACAAAAGAGGTATTTATGTCAAAAATTGCATCCAACAAGTGTTTCAAAAATAACAGCGTTTGTAAAGGTTCAGATTTTTAAAAAACAACTTACCTGTTCTGTGCAATGGATTTGCACAGAGCAGCTCTGATCCTCCTCTTCTCAGGTCCCTCGCCAGCACTCCTGGCCCCTCCATCCTGCAGGCTGCTTGCTCTGAGGGCACTTGTGTGTGATAGCTCCTGAGCCGCCTCTATGTGTCTATGAGATACACAGAGCGTAGTTCGGCCCCACCCCCTGCTCCCTCCTCACTGGCTGTGATTGACAGCAGCAGAAGCAGATGACTCCCACTGCTGTCTCTCAGCCAATGAGGGAGAGACCCAGGACAGTTTCTGCTCTGGAGCACATAGCTGGATCAAGCTCAGGTGAGTATTGGGGGGGGGGGGCTAAGGGGGAGCTGCACAGAGAAGGTTCTTTGACCTGAATGCATTAAGGTAAAAAAAAAACTTCAGCCTTTAGAACCACTTTAAGGCCTTCTTTACACAGCCGTTTAGCTAAATACACCATATTCCGCCCACGTTCACATTGGTCCGATTTGAAGAAATCTGTTGTCAAATCGGAGCCAATTACCGGCGAATGCACTGCCCCAATCAGTGCAATGTTGACTTTGCAGTGCCGCACCGATTCCCAAAAGTAGTTTCTGCACTACTTTTGGCGACTTCGGGGGTTGAACTTGCACAATTTCAAAGCGGCCTCAGTGTGAACCTAGGCGCCAGATGGATTTACAGGTGCAATCAAAAAGCAGCAAAATGACTAATGACTGGCTGACAGCGGCTGCCACTGTTTGCATGTAGCTGCACACCATATGGTTATCTGCGGTGTGGGACGGTTGTCTTGATATTCGCATGCACCTCAGATTTTAGCCACAAGAATCTGCTGATTCTGGAATCCGATGTATGTGCCTAAACGGCCATGTGACGGGAGACCTAATACAACGTTTAGTTGCAGTGCTCATTAAAATGTAAACAATCTTTGCTACATTGTAGTTATCTGCTGTTGCCAATAGAATAGAATTACAATGTATCTTTTTTGCACAGGAGCTTAAAGCAACAATGAAAGCAGATTTGTTTTTAATAAAATGACTCTATTGCATAAAGAGTATCCAAACCCAAGGACAAATATGAAAGCGGTTGTATCCCCCCCAAACAAAACAAAAA
The DNA here is from genome assembly GCF_965119305.1 of Pelophylax lessonae. NCBI lineage: Eukaryota > Metazoa > Chordata > Amphibia > Anura > Ranidae > Pelophylax > Pelophylax lessonae. The sequence goes on from NC_138780.1 coordinate 135,374,937, forward strand.
ACAAAATAAAACCCTGCAGGACAATGGCATAATGTGCTAGTAAGCATAGCATACTAGCATATTATGAAATACTTACCTTAGAACAAAGCCCCCATACGGTCGCCCGGGAGTTAACTTTCTGGCAAGGAGCTCTGAAGGTCCGGCAAGATACGCCGGACCCTTCAGAGCGCATGCGCCGCTGGTGTCAGCGGCTGCATGCAGGGTGAATATCTCCTAAACTGTGCAGGTTTAGGAGATATTAATTTTACCTACAGGTAGAAATTACCTGTAGGTAAAAATAAAAAAGCGGAGTATACTACCGCTTTAAAGCCTCATGCACACAGGGCGTTTTTACAGCTGCTTTTAGGAGTATCAGATGTTTTATTTTTTCAGCTTAAAAAGGCCCCTCCATGTTATTCTATGGCCTCATGCACACATAGGCTTTTAGGAGCTATAAGTGGCATAGGCGTTTTTAAGCTGTAAAAAGAAACCCAGGGCCAGTGCGTTCTGGAGCAGCAGTTTTAAGCTGTAAAAACACCTGACGCTGCTAAAGGCTGCGTACAGCGTTAAGCCACATCAGACATTTTTAAGTTGTGTAGTTGGATTTGAGTTGGGAAAATAGAGGAGGGCCAAAAAAGGCTGCTAAACGTGGATTAACCCCAATACAAAATGCTTCTAAAAGCACATTTTTACAGCTGCTTTTTCCTGGTGTGAAAAACTGGTTTTGCAGCTCGTTTTTTCAAACGCCCCATGTGCATGAGGTCTAAAAGAGGAAGTAAACTTGTTTTTTATTCAAATGGCTGACAGGTAGGGTATTTATGACAGAAGAGACCCTATTGGTCTCTTCTGCCATAAAAGCATCCTTCTGCCTCTCAACTGTCATGTTCACTGAACCGCGCATGCACAGCTCAGTGAACATTTACGCCCCTGCGCGGGAGCGAATTAATTGCGGCCTGGCCTATCAAGTGGCTGAAGGCAAGGGACCCGGAAGGAAGACCAGGAGAAAATGGTAGCGCCGGGGGCCCGCTGGATCGGTCCCAGAAATGTGCTGGGAGAACACCACATGACATGTAAGTCTTCCATAATGTACTAATATGCTGTGCATACTAGTACGTTATCACATAAACCACCCGGGGGGCCTTGAAAAAAAAAAAAAATACAGCAGACTTTACTTCCACTTTAATATATTGTAGTTTACCAGTCTTTAGGCTAGGTTCACATCTATGTGGTTTCCTTGCAGCCACAATTATATCAAATGAATGGGCTGCTGTACAGCAGCATGTTTTTGGTAAGGGAACACATGTGACTGACACCCAGTTCTGCACCCACATAGATGTAAACCTACAGTTATGGCAAAAAATATTGGCACTCCTGTATTTCTGTCAGATAATGCACAGCTTCGCCCAGAAAATTGTTGCAATTACAAATGTTTAGGCATTCTCATGTTTATTTTTTTTTTGTTTGTATTGGTATGTCACATAAAAAAGTGGAGAAACAAAAATCTGACACATACCATGCAAAACTCCAAAAACGGACTGGACAAAATTATTGGCACCTTCTCAAAATTGTAAGAAATAAGTGCGTTCCAAGTTTGTGATGCTCCTATAACTTGTAATTAAACGCCCCTGTATCAATTAACAATATAGAAATCACACCGGCAACCAGTTAAATGGTGAAAAATTGACCCAACCTTTCGGTTGTGTGTCACACGGACCATATAAAAGGGAAAGAACGGCAAAGAATTGGCTGAGGATTTGAGAACAAAAATTGTGGAAAAGCATGGACAATTGCAAGGTTACAACGGCATCTCCACAGATCCTAATGTTCCTGTGTTCACTGTGGGCAACATTGACAAGAGGCTTACAGCCCATGGCACTGTAGCTAATCCTACTGGATGTGGACAATTTGATCAAAGAGTTTTCCAACACTTACCTGAGGAAGCCAAAATCCTTTTGGAGAATGTGCTGTGGACAGACTAAACAAAATTACAGCTTTTTGGTAAAGCCCATCATTCCATTTTACTGTTTTCAGAAAAAGAAATGAAGTCTTTAAAGAAAAGAATACAGTCCCTACAGTCAAACATGGTGGAGGTTCGCTTAGGTTTTGGAGCTGCTTTGCTGCTTCAGGCACTGGATATCTTGACTGTGTGCATAGCATTATGCAATCTGAGGACTACCAAAGAATTCCAGGGTGTAATGTAGGGCCAAATGTCAGAAAGTTGGGTCTCCGTCAGAGGATATGGGTCTTACAGCAGGGCAACAACCCAAAGTACAAGTCAAAAAAGACCTAGAAAAGGTTTCAGACAAAGCGCTGGAGAGTACTGAAGTGGCCAGCAATGGGTCCAGATCTAAATCACATAGAGCACCTGTCGAGAGATCGCAAAACAGCAGTTGGGAAAAGGAACCCTTCCAATCAGAGACCTGGAGCAGTTGGCGAAAGAAATGTATTCCAAAATCCAGTAGAGAGGTGTAAGAAACTCATTGATGGTTACAGGAAGCGATTGATTTCAGTAATATTATTCAAGGTGTGCTACCAAATAAATTGAGGGTGCCAATAATTTCGTCCAGTCCATTTTTGGAGTTTTGCGTGGAATGTGTCAGATTTGGCCTTTTGTTTCTCCACTTTTTTTGTATTATACCAATACAAACAAAAGAAATAAACATGAGAATGCCTAAACATTTGTAATTGCAACAATTTTCGAGACAAAGTGGTGCATTATCTGATAGAAATTCAAGGCTGCCAATTTTTTTGGTCATGACTGTAGTCCATGATGTGATGGCTACATTAATTTTCCTTTTACAGGCTTTTTTTCCCCACTACTTTCCTCTGGTGCTCCTGCCAATCACACAATTCCTGACATAAGGTGGCAACACTCACTCTAAAACAACAAACAAACACAAGGGCGCACCGGCCTAGTGCCTTATCCCTTGAGCAGGTTTATTAAAAGAAATAGATTAAAAATACTCACAAACGAGTTCTTGATAAAAACAAATCAAACAAGGTATAAAATCCTCAGCAGCGTGGTCAGGAACTGGTCGCCCCCCGAGGCTGTATAGGCTTACGTGTTTCGAGACAGCGCCTCTTCCTCAGAGCCTAGAGAGCATGTCTAAACCCATGCTCTAAATAGTAGAAAATGACTCAAAGAACCAGGTACAATTGGATAGGGTCCTCCCTCTCCAGGGCGTGTGTATGAGGTCCCCACCCACATCCACCTGTCCATTTTGACAGGATAGAAGTAGTAATCAAATCCAACTACTAAAAGTGTAAAATGTTACACGAAAATTCTATACACAAAAGAAATAAACATGAGAATACCTAAACATTTGTAATTGCAACAATTTTCGAGAAAGTGGTGCATTATCTGACAGAAATTCAAGGCTGCCAATTTTTTTGTCATGATTGTAGTCTATAATGTGATGGCTACGTTCATTTTCCTTTTACAGGCTTTTTTTCCCCACTACTTTCCTCTGGTGCTCCTGCCAATCACACAATTTCTGACCTAAGGTGGCAACACTCATACTGTATCCATGAAGAAGCAACACTGTACACAGGAAGGACTACCAAACAATCCACTACTCAAGGATGATAACACTTGCTTAAGATAATATTTCAGAGTGCACAGGAACTCTTGCTGCGTGAAGATTTTAATACGTTCTCTAACCTTTACCACTGCTGTGGAGTTTCATTGGAATTGGTACCATTTTATTTAAACTATCTGTCTGAAAGACCTCTTTACGGTCAGAGAAAAACACAATTATCAGGCTGGTAATCACTAAAAAGTCTACTAATATTTGTAGGCCAAATGTTCTTTTTATGCACATTTGAAAGCTTGGCATTATTTCCACCCAAAGCAAAATATAAAATCTTGCATTTGTCAAGATCAAGCAAACAGCAGTTCTTTAAATAAGCCGGTGTTCCAATTATCTGGAACATTTTCCTAGCTTCGTAATTGCATTATACCTTGTACTGTGTACATGTAATAGAATGAAGTGTACAGTTTAAAGATATCTTACTTGTGTTACATTCTCCTGCTCCCACTGTACTTTGTATCCCAGCACTGTGTAGTTTTGTAGACTCAGAGCAATCTCTTCCCATTCTAACATCAAACCGGATTCAGTCTTGGTGACATGGACATTCTGCGGAGCGAGTGCTGGCACTAAGGACAAAACAAAAACGTGAACATCGGTCTAGGATCTGATTTACAACTGGTACAACGAAAACGAAAATGCAGCAGGCTTCATTTAAAGATATCCTATCAATGCAGAAAAAAAAGTCTGAAGTAGAATCTATAAAAAACAACATCCTCAGGGTGCGTACTGTATACCTTTACCCCTTCACTATAGCAATAAGCATATATGCAGGAGCAGGGCGCATGGGTCTTAAGCTGGCCATACATGGATACGTTTTTTTTTTTTTGATCAGCCAATTGGTTGATTGAAAAAACTAAACAGGTCCCCCCAGCCACACAAGTAGATGGAGGGATCCTCCCCACTGTTTTATTGTATTCTGACAGCGGGACTCCTTCACTGTCAGAATATACTGATCAAATAAATACCATGAACAAAAAATTTTCAACAAGCCCACTCTTGAGAAAAGGAACGGCTATAGATGGATTGAAACTCGGATGGTCCCTGGTGAACCATCCAAATTTCGATCCATCTATGGCCAGCTTTAACCTCCAGCCACCATGCATTTGCATGACTTTTTTGTTCTGGGGTGCCCTCCATTGGTGCCCTCAGAACTGTGACCCAGCTGTCACCAACAGCTTACAGTTAACTACCAATGATTGAGAGCCGGTAGGTAGGGCTCCCAACAATATTAGCACTGTGCATTCACAACACAGGATCGGAAAAACCTCCTACCACCCTCAGTCAGGCATCACGGCCCATTTAAAGCACAGGCTCCCATCAGCATAAAGAGGTTAAAGTAGACATAAACCCTGACTGAACAACATTTGGTTTTCACACTTATCCTCCTTTACTGCATCTGAGTGCTGCCGATCTCTTGCAACCTTCTGCATGGCATTTCTTGGGGTTGACCACAGAATGGACTGTGTCTTCATAAGGTGTATAAAAAAAAGCCATTTGTAGTCTCTGCTCCAGCCTTGTGCATTATCTAATATACCATTTATTGCAGCAAACACAAGCGGATATACTCACAAACCAAGCTGAGTGAAAAGCAATTAAACATTAAGGGAAACCAGCTTCAAGAACCACCTTAAACAGTACTCAAGGCAGGAATAGCTGACTTAACACAAGCAGAACGTACACATTTCAAGGGTTATACCTTCAGAGGAGGAGGGTACAACCCCTGAAATACATTAGCTTCTGTTTGTGAGTATATCCAGTTCTGTTTCATACAATAAATGGTATGTTAGGTCTGTGTTTCACAACGATTTTTTAGTCCAGGCACCCTTTAAAATTACGGACAGCCTCGAGGCACCCCATTAAAAAATGTAAAAAACTATTTGAATAGTTATACATATTGCAGCAACATACACACATGTAGGGCAGCCAGCATTGGAGGTGATTTATTATTTGAAAAGCAAATACATCTTTGCATACTGCTGCTGACTAGTATTCTAATGTTTCTCTTCTGCCTGAATTTCTCTTCCTCGCTCAGCTAATGTGACCCCAGTGCTGATGTAGAGGAGCAAGGGAAGGACAAACAATGATGCTGTGCTCAACGTCCTCCTTATCGAACGATGATGTCATTGGTTATTAAGACACTGGTGGCTAGAACTTTATAATGGTACAAAATGAAAACGTGGCTTTGTAGAACTAAAAAGAAGGCTTGATCCACCCGCTGACTTGTACAGTGCCTTGCGAAAGTATTCAGCCCCCTTGAGCTTTGCAAACTTTTGCCACATTTCAGGCTTCAAACATAAAGATATAAAACTGTAATTTTTTGTGAAGAATCAACAACAAGTGGGACACAATCATGAAGTGGAATGAAATTTATTGGATATTTCAAACTTCAACAAATAAAAAACTGAAAAATTGGGCGTACAAAATTATTCAGCCCCCTTAAGTTAATACTTTGTAGCACCACCTTTTGCTGCGATTACAGCTGTAAGTCGCTTGGGGTATGTCTCTATCAGTTTTGCACATCGAGAGACTGAAATTTTTGCCCATTCCTCCTTGCAAAACAGCTCGAGCTCAGTGAGGTTGGATGGAGAGCATTTGTGAACAGCAGTTTTCAGTTCTTTCCACAGATTCTCGATTGGATTCAGGTCTGGACTTTGACTTGGCCATTCTAACACCTGGATATGTTTATTTGTGAACCATTCCATTGTAGATTTTGCTTTATGTTTTGGATCATTGTCTTGTTGGAAGACAAATCTCCGTCCCAGTCTCAGGTCTTTTGCAGACTCCATCAGGTTTTCTTCCAGAATGGTTCTGCATTTGGCTCCATCCATCTTCCCATCAATTTTAACCATCTTCCCTGTCCCTGCTGAAGAAAAGCAGGCCCAAACCATGATGCTGCCACCACCATGTTTGACAGTGGGGATGGTGTGTTCAGGGTGATGAGCTGTGTTGCTTTTACGCCAAACATAACGTTTTGCATGTTTTTATGTTTGAAGCCTGAAATGTGGCAAAAGGTCGCAAAGTTCAAGGGGGCCGAATACTTTCGCAAGGCACTGTATATAATTTTTGGATAATTTTTAGGCAAGGCACCCCTGAAGAAACCCGAAGGCACCCTGGTTGAAAAACACTTTTAGGTAATACACAATACCCCCCAACTTGAGCGCCGAGGAAGTCTTATTTGTATCCTCTATTGAAAGTCTGAGAGACACAGCGCGTGTGTCAGGCAACAAGCGTTTTCAGAGAATGGTTACTCAGCAATGGCAACCCCCATATTTTTGTTGACATGAAACCTTAACAATAGGTAATGTCTGTAGATGACAACTCAGCAAGCTGGAACTTACAAAAGGAGCAATGATTCATCAACAAAATGGAATCCACATAGAACTGTATTTTTAGTACTGGGTGGAATTCTCTTAACATACCAGTGATATTATCAAGCAGAATGTAACTATTGTGCACAGTAAACCCTGAACACTGTAATACTGCAAATATTAAATGTAACTAATAACTGAGATGTTGACCAGAAGCATTAGACTTTATCCACAGACCCACGTCTCAGAAAATAACAGATGATACATTAAAAATATATTCTGCTTCCATTTGAAGTGTCACAATATGTAAGTACAGCTTAACATCTTCTACTAACAATACCAAAATCACAAGGTGATGACACATGGGGGAGATGCTGAGATAGTGAAACCATGATTCAAGCTGACACAAGATAAAAACGGTTCTTGGTACTAGCTGCTCCAGCTCTGCCTTAACAAGTCTCATCATTAGACGGTTCACAGACATTTGTATATAAAGGGGAAAATATGCAGAACACATCCAAAAGAATGTTCAGCGAAATATAGAAAAATGACAGGCTGTGCAAAACGGATTCTAAATGAATCCTGAGTCACCTCCTAAAGGACGGTAATGGAGATGCCTTATGTCATCCTAAGGGAAGTCTCCTGGAGACAGCACTATAACAATCATTATTTACAATATGAAAGGTATTTTTGGGTTTAGGTTTAACTTGTACATTTCCTCCCTGTACTTGCTGAAAATGTTTTAGCTTGAAAAAAAATAATGCAGCTGCAACATCTAAGGACTAGCTAGCTGAAAAATATAAAATGTTTGTTCTTGGGTTAAATTATGCTTTATGACTTCAGAAAGATTCAACCACTCTGTCCTGGTGACCATTGTCAATTGAACAGAAAGTGGTGGGAAAAATAAAATTGTACAGTTTTAGTAGTGATGGAGGCGTTAGATTGGTTCAGGACTGGTGTTGACTGCAGTTGGACATTTTTTTTTTTTAGGGTTCAGATGAGAGTGACGTGTCCTTCCTATTAGATGATCTTCCTGACTCTTGGTACAAATTAAGTCTAGGAAGACCACATATAGAAGGCGGCCTGGAAGCAGGAAGTTCAGTATCCCAACTTTTTTTTTTTTACTTAGCATAGGCATAAAATATGCCAACGTGTTTAAGGGTTCTTAGAATCCCCCCCTTCCCAATGCCGGGACAAGAGGGGTCCATTTAGTGTACTTTGTGTTGAGTTATTTACTTTAAGGTCATCACAGAGGACAAGGGGGCACTCTTGCGGGGGTGTCCAAACTACGGCCCTCAAGCTTTTCAGGAACTACAATTCCCATGAGACATTGTAAATCTCTGAAAATCACAGAAATAACTAGACATGATGGGAATTGTAGTTCCTGAACAGCTGGAGGGCCATAGTTTGGACACTACTGGGGCCCAGAGGAAAGGAGATTTTATTTCCAAATATGGAAAGGTTTTTTTCAAATTAAGAGCTGTGAAAATGTGGAATATACTCCCTCAAGAGGTGGTTCTGTCCAGCTCAGTAGAGTGCATTTAAAAAGGCCTGAATTCTTTCCTAAATGTACATAATATAACTTGATACTAATATTTATAGGTAAAGTTGATCCAGAATACATCGGATTGCCTCTCAGGGGATCAGGAAGGAATTTTTTCCCCTGCTGTAGCAAATTGGATCATGCTTTGCTGGGTTTTTCACCTTCCTCTGGATCAACTGTGGGTATAGGATTGTGTATATGGGATTGTATGATTTTTTTTTTTGGTTGAATTAGATGGACTTGGGTTATTTTGCAACCTGACTAACTACGTAACGTTGTAGGATAATCTAGCACCCAAGGTGAAGGTGCCAAACTGCACCCCCACCTCCCCAAGATATATGAGCATTATGTAATCAGAATCCCCTGCCCCCGAAAAAAAAAAATATATTTTCTTTGCCAGCCAAAACTCTCACTATATTAAATTTCCCCACCTCCCAGCAGAAATCTTTGACCTCCCATTCCTCCTCTAACCTCAAATCCTCGCTCTCCACAAATCTCTCCTCTTAGCACAAATCCCACCTAGACCCCCCATTACCCATCCTAGCACTCTCCTTTACCTCTCAAAATTTCCCTCCGAGCACAAATCCTCTCCCAGCACAAATATCAATGCCCCCCCCCCTTCCCCCATGTCCTAACACAACCCTCCTCCACAAATATCCCCATGAGCACAAATCCTTCTCCTCAGGAGAAATCCCCCCAAATCCCCCCAGCACAAATCCCCCTAATCATCCAGACTAGCTCAAACCCTCTCCCCCAAGTCCCCCTTCCTAACACAAACCCCCCCCCAATAAATTGTTCTTCCTAGCACAAAGCCCCCCCCCCCCAATCTCCTCTCCCAGCACAAATCCCCTCAAAATCCCTCTTCTTAGCACTAATCGTCCTCTCCAAATTTCCCCATGAGCAGGTCTTTCCCGCAAAACAAATCTCCCCTCCTAACACAAATTACCCCCCCCCCCCCAAATTTCCCCTAAAGTACAGCAAATGTTCCCTTCTAGCACAACCACCCTCCCCCGAAAAAAAAAAAAAATGCCCCTCCTAGCACAAATCTTTCCCCTCAAAACCTCCTTCCTAACACAAATACCTCCTCCAACAAACTTTTTTTCTTACTGGCTGTGTTACGGCCTTCCCCCCCAGGCTCCTCCATCTTTTGACACACCAGAGTTAAGAAGGAGTCTAGGGCCAGCGGACCTTCAAAACTTTCTCCCGGTGGGGAGAATTGCTTGGCTGCTGCAGGGGTAGGGGAGAGCAGCTTGAGGATACCTGATGTCAGATCGGGACTTTAAAGAGTCAGCTTATCCTGCACAGTCCCGATCTGACATTTCTGATGCAGGAGTGGTAAACAGCAGGCAGAGGACCTGAAGGGGAGAGAGAGCACCTCCTCTCGGCTCTCTTCTTTCCTCCCAATTAGGCTTGTAACTTGCCACGCTGAACTGACAGGAGTAGTATTGCTCCTGTCACTACTTCGGTCAGCTTGTAGCGGCAAGAACTCTCCATGGGGCGCCCCCCACGTCACATGATACCAGAGCCCAGAGCAGCTAACCCTCCTGCCCCTCCCCAGTCCTGCCCGTTCCCCCATGGATATTTAGAGCAAAGAAAAAAGTATATGGTGCTTCTAGACCACATTTTTACCAAATATTTTACAGTTCATACAGGAACAAGAATAGAGGGGAAATCTTTTAATAAGAACACACTTAATATACAGAATTTTAAAGTATATAATTTATTAAAACAAAAATGCTCCAAAGTGCTCAAATATTAATTTGTGTGCTATGAGACAACTGCACACACTATTAATGAATATAAAAAAATAAAAAGCGTATATAAGCAAACTGTGTTGCGCTGTCTCTTTAAACAATAAACTCAAATGATGTGCAGCAACCTTATTTCAATACACAGTATATGACATAGCCTTAACCATCATTGTGAACCATAGTGCTCCATAGACTCAAGCTATCATTTAAAATAAAGTCCGAAAGCATGAGAATAACACAGCACTTCAAAAGGTGTAGCTCCTCTAGCATTCATCCAGTGCTCGCCCATCTGCACGCCAAGCTGCTTACCAGATTGCTGGACCCTATAATTACAGAGGTCTGACAGACCTTAATGGTTTTCATACAGATTCCTGCTGGATCGGACATTCTCCCATTAAATCAACCATTGCTGGTCTCCAAAGATCAATAGTACTCAGCATGGAAGAGACACAGAACAGAACTCCATAGTGCAGTAATGCATGCACCTGTTTATTAAAGGAAGATACGAAGATAGGTACTTAACCATTAAAAAAATCATCGAACATGTCAGTGAAGTGCTCTGTTCTTTCGGGGCTAGCGCGATGACGTCACTGCTAAGTTCTGCAGTATGTAGTCTATTCATAGACTCCATACTTACAGCCTGACAAGAGGCAATAAAAGATGCCAAAATGTTTGTGCTACAATGACAAGTGACATAGCAGCTGGGGAGGGGAAACAGTGCCAGCGTCGTATACCAGTTGGTTTGTAGCTCTTCAAGAAAGTAAAGATTTCACGCACTAGCCCCTCAAAAAGTATCAAATCTCTTCTTTTACAGGCTACTTTTTTTTCTTTTTTTTTACAGTGGCAATAGGGTCCCTTTAAGCAAGGAGAAACTGTTAAAGGCATAGTTTTCCTTCACTAAAACTTGCATATGTAGGTGGGCACCTGTGGATAAAAACAAACTGTGCAGCTTAGACCAAAGTTAAATAATGCCCTTTTTATAGGTGTAGGACATTTACATACATCCCAAAGCCTGACTGAAAAACTCCCAGAGATCACATCATTCCTGTCCTACTGTGTTGCTAGGATGTTGCTAAGACACTCCCAGCTTTTACTGCTCACCTCCACCATCACAAGAGCAAGCTTCTTCTCTGATTCAAACTCCCTCATGTGTGCTTTCCCTACCCCAAGGTACCGTGTTTCCCCAAAAATAGGACCTACCCTGAAAATAAGACCTAGCGTGATTATCGAGGAGGGCTGGAATATATGCCCTTCCCCCGAAAATAAGCCCTAGTTTAACGTGGTTGTAAAATCCTATATTCTACTCTATTACAGTATTATATGTACAATGTGTGTGTTTCTGTATTATCGTGCCAAATACCTTCATTACAGTGCGGGCACTCACCTGAACTCCTGCTGCTCTCCCCCTCTTTTTCCAGCTGTCAGCGGGGGATCTCGGCCCATCCCTCTGCAGTGCTTGGAGCGTGCAAGAGAGCTCCGGTGGGTCACAAAGCTATTTGGATCAATAATATACAACCACTTTTACACTGGGGACTCCTGACAGGCAGGAAGGGAGAGGGGGAGAGAAGACAGGGGGTACAGGAACTGGCAAATACACACTATATGATAAGACCTACCCCGAAAATAAGCCCTACTGTGTATTTTGTTGCCAAAATTAATATAAGACCCGGTCTTATATTCGGGGGAAACACGGTAGTAGCTCTGAGCTCACTGTTTGATAGCTCACTCTTGTGATGGTGGAGGTGAACAGTAAGAGCTAGCAATCTCTTAGTAATGTCTTAGCAACAAGGCAGGATAGGGTGATGCGACCTTTGGAAGTTTTTCAGTCAGGCTTCAAGAGCGATGTAAATAGCCTACAACTATAGCAAGGGCATTATTTAACTTTTCGCAAAGCTGCAGAGTTTGCTTTGATCCACAGGCTTCCCTTACCAGCATAGGCAGTTTTTAGTACAGATGAACCATGCCTTTAGCCACTTGCGGACCCCCCCATGTACATATACATCAATGGGGTGACCACTATGTGCTGGATCACTTATATGTACGCGATATGTCCGGGTAGGGACGCACGTCTGCTACCCCATCTGTGCTGTGATTTTGTACAGCACAAAACGGTCAGCAGGTCAGGGCCAATGATTTATGGCTGGGGCCTGCTGATAAGCTTAACGAATCACAGTACAGAGCCCAGTGTTTACTAACACCACAGGGCCCTGTACATGGAGCAGCGATTTGGCTGTTTCAGGAAGAAAAGTCCATCATGTTGATAAGTAAAAGCAACACACATTACACATTGTTAAGCACACAGTTTACCACTCAATGTTATCCCCTTCCCAGCAAGTGTCATTAGTACAGTGCCAGTGTATAGTATTAGCACTGTTTACTGTATTACTGTCACTAGTGATGTCCGTGTCAGATTGCCCGCCGCACTATCACAGTCCCATTATAAGTCGCTGATCACTGCCATTACTAGATTAAAAAAAAAAATTCCAATATATATTCCATATACAGTATATTCCATTATTTGAAGACGCTATTACCTTCCATGCAATCCAATCAATATACACTTATTGGGGATTTTTCTTACCAAAGACATGTAGCAGAATACAGTTTGGCCTAAATTTATGAAGAAATTCGATTTTTACATTTTTTTTTATTGGATAGGTTTTATAGCAGTTTTTCCCCAAAATTTTCGGCCTTTTTTTATTAACCACTTCCCGCCCGCCCTATTACAGATTGACGGCGGGAATGTGGTTGAGTTATCCTGACCGGACGTCATATGACGGCGGCAGGATAACTCCGCTCTGGGCGCCCCCCGGGGGCGCGCAGAGCGGCGATCGGTGATGCGAGGTGTCAGTCTGACACCCTGCATCTCCGATCTCGGTAAAGAGCCTCTGACGGAGGCTCTTTACCATGTGATCAGCCGTGTCCAATCACGGCTGGTCACATAGTAAATAGGAACAGCCGTTGATCGGCTTTCCTTAGTTCGTGCCTGACAGGCACGAGTAAAGGAGCGCCGATCGGCGGCTCCCCTGACAGGGGGGGGGGTCGGCACTGGTAATCAGATCATTGATTACCAGTGCAGACCCTCGGGGGGGGGATGCCACTAGATCCACCAGGGATGCCCACTATGACCCCAGGGATGCCCACTATGACCCCAGGGATGCCCACTATGGCCACCAGGGATGGCAATCAGGGCTCAGGGAGCCCCCCATTGCCCTCCCCATCAGTGATGCCCACCAGTGTCCTCCCTATCAGTGCTGCCCACAAGTGCCCATCACTGCCATCCTTTAGTGTCGCCCACCAGTGCCCATTATTGCCCACCAGTGCCGCCTATCAGTGCCCATTAGTGCCCATCAGTGCCGCCTGTCAGTGCCGATCAGTGCCGCCCATCAGTGCCCATCAGTGCCCACCAGTGCCGCCTATCAGTGCCCATTAGTGCCCGTCAGTGCCACCTATCAATGCCCGTCAGTGCCACCTATCAGTGTCCATCAATGCCGCCTATCAGTGCCCAGCAGTGCCGCCTATCAGTGCCCACCAATGCTGCATATCTGTGCTACCTATCAGTGCCACATATCAGTGCCTATCAGTGCCGCATATCAGTGCCGCCTATCAGTGCCACCTATCAGTGCCACCCCATCAGTGCCACCCCATCAGTGCCTCCTCATCAGTGCCTGTCAGTGCAGTCTCATCAGTGCTCATCAGTGCAGGAAAAAAATTATTTATTTACAAAATTGTATAACATAAACAAAATTTTTTTTTTTTTTTTTTTAAACTTTTCGGTCTTTTTTTATTTGTTTAGCAAAAAGTAAAAATCGCAGAGGTGATCAAATACCACCAAAAGAAAGCTCTATTTGTGGGGGGAAAATGACATAAATTTGGTGAAGGTACAGTGTTGCATGACCGCGCAATTGTCATTCAAAATGCAACAGCGCTAAAAGGGGAAAATTGGCCTGGGCGGGAAGGGAGGGAAGTGCCCTGTATTAAAGTGGTTAATATAATAAAAAATAAAAAACCCAGCCCAGTAGTGAACAAATACCACCAAAAGAAAGCTTTATTTGTGTGTAAAAAATTACATAAATTTAATTTGCATACAATGTTGCATGACCACACAATTACCAGTTAAGTTAGCACAGTACTGAATAGCAAAAAATGCCCTGGTCATGAAGGGAGTAAAATCTTCTGAAGGTCAAGTGGTTAAGGAAACTTGAAAGTCAATTTCAAGGCTATTATTCCGTTTGATTAAATGTAAGGATGGTGAATATTCCAAACTGTGGCTAATTTGCTAAAAACTCATAATTTTGTGTAAACTGCATAATTGCAAATTTCAAACTAATTAAACACATCAACCGTTAAACTTTATTAAACTGGATTACATGGACTTTTACATGGACTTCCTCTTTTGCCAAATTCTGCTAATGATGGAATTCTAACAAGCTTAACAAGGACTAGCCCAGCCTGCTAGCCTTGGGAGGACTGTAACAATGATTGTTTTGTGACCTAAACCAAGCTGTGACAGTGGATAATTGTGTTGGATGCAGGCAGTAATATTAGAATGAATTGAGTTATTGAACTGCAAGTGCCCAGCACTAGAATGTCCTGTCCAAGCAGCACAGATGTATCAGAGCTTTTAGAGGCATATTAAAACTTAGAACGGCACAACAAAATAGATCATTTATCCCTACATAGGAAAATTATGAGCAGCGCACATAATTTTTATCCAGTGCCTTATATAAAAGTTCTTAAAGCGGAGTTCCACCCTAAAATTATACTTACCTCCATCTTCTTGCTCCGGGTCACCTGAAAAACAAATGGATAATCGCAATTTTTTTTTTTTTTTTACTTACCTTGTTTAGAAGAAAATATACTTGCCTAACTTCCTCTTCCTCCCCTCGGCGGCCACGGCGATTCGTCACCTGGCTTGCAATGATTCCTGGGAGCTGAACGTCATCGCTCCCAGGAATCAATGCGCCTGCACCGGCCCCGACGTCAGTTCCGGTGCCGTCATACCTTGCTAAACAGCTTCTGGGCATGCCCAGAAGCTGTGCAGGGATGACGCTGCGGCACCGGAAGTGACGGCGGGGCCGGTGCAGTGCATCGTGGGACCGAAGAAGACGGAAGAGGACACAGAAGAGGATCACGCTGGCTTCAAGCTGCCCACACCTGAGTTGGCAGCGCTGGACAATACTTTTTCAAGGTAAGTATTTCTTCTAAAAGGTAAGTGCAACCCGGGACAGATCAGAGGCTAGCCATTGTGGAATGCACTAGCCCTGACTGTCCCGGGGGTATTTTTATTAAAAAAAACTTTCCCAGGGTGGAACTCCGCTTTAATAGCCATGATTGGTGAATATGTTGAAGATTTTGGTGCCCTAAATGCAACACTTTTGTTTTTGCCCCGATTTTTCATGAGCTGAACTCAAAGATCTAAGACTTTCTATGTACACAAAAGGCCTATTTCTCCTAAATATTGTTCACAAATTTGGCTAATTTTGTGTAAGTGAGCACTTCTCCTTTGCCGAGATAACCCATCCACCTCACAGGTGTGGCATATCAAGATGCCGATTAGGCAACATGATTTTTGCACAGGTGTGCCTTAGGCTGGCCACAATAAAGGCCACTCTAAAATGTGCAGTTTTATCAAACAGCACAATACCACAGATGTCGCAAATTTTGAGGGAGCGTGCAATTGGCATGCTGACTGCAGGAATGTCCACCAGAACTGTTGCCCGTGAATTGAATATTCATTTCTCTACCATAAGCCGTCTCCAAAGGCGTTTCAGAGAATTTGGCAGTACATCCAACCGGCCTCACATCCACAGACCACGTGTAACCACACCAGCCCAGGACCTCCACATCCAGAATCTTCCAAGATCGTCTGAGACCAGCCACCTGGACAGCTGCTGCAACAATCGATTTGCATAACCAAAGAATCTTTGCACAAACTGTCAGAAACCATCTCAGGGAAGCTCATCTGCATGCTTGTCGTCCTCATCGGACAGTTTGTCATCGTAACTGACTTGAGTGGGCAAATGCTCACATTTAATGGAGTCTGGCACTTTGGAGAGGTGTTCTCTTCACTAATGAATCCCGTTTTTTTTTTTTTTAGATCTTTGAGTTCACCTCATGAAAAATGGGGGCAAAAACAAGTGCTGCGTTTATAATTTTGTTCAGTATATTTTAAATCATGTGACCTAATTCCAGGTTTAGGTTACATGACACAGAACATTAGGAGAACATTTAATATGTTTATTATGTAGTATTTTAAAGTGGCTGCTCAGGAAGATATTCAAAATACAGGTATCTACATCCCAGAATTCATATTTACAGTAAAGCAGGTTTGGAAGGGTGGGGAAATAGGATTTTTACGGTACTGTCATTAGACATTACAAACAACTTGTTTAAAATCAATTAAATTTATTCCACATATATAGAAACAAAATTACAATATAAAATCAGAAAGAACATTCAAAGTACACAATAGGTCCCTCTAGACCAGAGATATGCAAACTGTGGCCCTCCAGCTGTTGCAGAACTACAAGTTCCATGAGGCATAGCAAGACTCTGACAGAAACAAGGATGACACCCAGAGGCAGAGGCATGACGGAACTCAGTTTTGCAACAGCTGGGGGAACAGTTTGTGTATCCCTGCTCTAGACAGTCCCTACACCTTTCTGGGAGGTTACTGAAGTCTAAGGAAAGCCCCGAGAGTAATGTGGGTATGGGTAGTCAGGCCCTCAACATGTTTCGCGGTTACCCGTTTCTTCAAGAGAAAAGGCAAGGGACTGGGACCAAACACTAGAATTATATTTATAGTATTTGGTCCCCCTCCCTTGCCTTTTCTCCTGAAGAAGCGGGCAACCGCGATACATGTTTAGGGCCTGACTGCCCATACCCACATTACTCTCAGAGGAATCCTTAGCCCCAAGTAACCTCCCAGAAAGCTGTAGGGAATGTCTGGTACCTATTATGTACTTTGAATGTTCTTTCTGACTTTATATTGTAATTTTATTTCTATATGTGTGGAATAAATCTAATTGATTTTAAACAAGTTGTTTGTAATGTCTCATGACAGTACCGGAAAAATCCTATTGACCCCCCCCCCCACCCCTCCAACTCCAAAAATGCTTTAAATATGTTTATTATGTAGACAGTCTTTCTATAGACTGTAGAAGCCCCAATTGCATCAGGCTGTAGTCTGACTTATTTGCCGACATGAATAAAAAGAAGCTGAATGGGGCATTTTACTATTCAGTTACTGAGCATTAGGGATGATCGAACAGTTCGGGTCAACCATCGGTTTTTTGCGGAAAAAGTTCGGAATTCGGCAACCAGAACCGACCAAAATGCAATGGGACAGGAACTGGGCTTTAAAAGCCTGTGATTGGACCAGAAACATTAGTAAAAGCCAATTGAGGGGGCAGGAGGATGCTAGGAATGTGATTGGAGTGACTAGGGGGTCCAGAGGCCAATCAGTAGTGAATATGCCCCCCCAGTATATAAGATAGCCCCGCCAAATCTCTAAAACTGTAATACAGGGGCTGTGGAAGAGAGTGGAAGCAGTTCTGTTACTCCTGCTGCAAAAGTGTCATTTAGCAATTATTAGTGTGAGGAAAGGGATATCTAGTGTAGTTAGGGTACTATATTACACTATAGTTCGATTCAAAAATCTAGTTTCTGTAGGGAAAGTGTTAAGTGTCAGGGTGACCGTAGTGTAGTGTAGGGTGAACTGACTGACTGCTATGGCAGGGTAACCAAACTCTTCCATGTCAGGGTGACATGCAGTAGAGCAGGGTAGTGGCTCCGCTACTTTTACACCTGGCCGTTTTTTGTTTCAGGCATTTATTGGGCATTTTTGTGGACGTCTTTGGAGGCAGGCATGACATCTGAACTTCAATGTAGGGGTATATATACACACACACATATATGTATGTATACACATACACACATATAGGTGTGAAAGTAGCAGAACCCTATGCCTGCGCTAATGAAATTATTTGCAGGCATAGGGTTCCGCTCCTATCACACCTATATGTGTGTATGTGTATATAAACATATATGTGTGTGTATATATACCCCTATACAGAATTTCAGATGTTATGCCTGCCTTCAAAGACACCCAAAAAATGCCCAATAAACGCCTGCAACAACACACCTGGCCAAGAACAATCTTCTCAGAAATGAACACTCACAATGGGGTGGATTTACTAAAGGCAAATAGAATGTGCACTTTACAAGTGCAGATTTTTATTTTTGTTTAAATTTCCTTGCACCTGATTGGGTATTCTTTTCAAAGTGAAGCTTCACCATATTACAATTACAAAGGAAAATGAGGGCAACAGCAGTTCACAGGATGCAACTGCACTTGCAAATTTCACATTTTGTTTGCCTTTAGTAAATCAACCTTTAAGTAAGTATACCCTTACCCGTAAGTATGTATAAAAGTATATGAACACTCCTCTGGCTTAGCTACAACAAGTCAGCCCCATAAAGACATAAAGGTTGATTTACTATAGAGGCTAAAACTTTTTACACAATAAACTGTAAATATTCACCTCAATTGTCAAATCATGTGCAGCAGAAAAAAACTGTGAATTAGCTTTTAATATGATAACTTAAAGATCTAATTCCACAGTTACATTGGTCCACTGTGGACCACTGGAAGCATGCATTTGCCTTATCTGTGGGATACCTGTAGAAGCTGATAATCACTGTAGTAACCGCCACTACTGCAGTGATAGCGACTATCTTCTGGGTCCCATGCTGCCATGTTGCTGGTATGGCTACAAAGAGGAACCAACCTCATTAAAATTCCAGAGGTTTTAGCATGGGATGTCCAAATTAAATAGGTTTGATGGTCAGATGTCCACCAATTTTTTGCCACATAGTGGATTTATATGTTGTATCAAAAGGGTAAAAAAAGCATAAATTAGCATGATCTAACAAATGACCGGTAGTCTGTAACTGCCCATGATATTTTGCAGTTGGTAGATATTTGAAAAATTCTGTAACTGCCCATGATATTTTGCAGTTAGTAGATATGTGAAAAATTCAAATTCCCTCTAGCTGATTACTTGAGAGAACAGTAGTAAGTAATACCAACTATGACCATACTGCAAACTGCCCCATGGTATGCATAATACATCTTAGGTCCAGTGTTTTGCATCACTTTAGTCAGTATAATTTAAAGGAAACATAGTCTGCCATTGGAGACTTTACCTTCAGAAAAAGCAGATTATTTAATTCAGTAGTTTGGTATTGTAAAGAGAAATTCTGACCTTCATTTTTGTTTGTCCATTCACAGACTTCAACTTCTGCAGCCAACCTCTGACCGACCAATTTTAGGGAGAGGGGAGGTAATGGTTTCACCAAAAATATCATCCAAGTCAGTAGCAGGTTTGTTTGTTCAGTATATAAACACACAATTTGGGAGTATTTAGGAATGGGCTTTCCAACCGCATTCTTATGTCTATGGCTAGCCTTCTCAGAGCTTCTGACAAATGACAGAATTAACAGGATGCAAACCCAGCTTTAACCATTTTTTGTTTTTTTTTTAATTCTAGCATAATAATGCAATGCTCAGAATTGATTTAGGAAATGCTTCTTTGTGTGCAAAAAAAAAAAAAAAGATGGAAAAACACTCACACACAGCAATCACTACGCTGCAGAAAAATATTTTTCTTTGATAAAAAAAGTTGACATTTCTGCAAGCTATGGTAAAAGTACAGTCATGCCCAGAGGAGGTCATCAATCACTCTCACACATATACACATATAAATAACTGCAGGGTACACAAAGTCAAGGATTTATGCATTGTGATGTCACAGGACAAGTCTCTGCCACTAGTCTTTGCCTGTTTCAGACTATTGATCTTAAAGCTTATTATAGTTTTGCTGAGCAATGGAAGACCTTGCAGAATGATTTACTGCACGGAAGGAAGTTGAAAATAGCATATTATAGATCTGAGAACTTTGGAAAGCGTGGGTGGAAAGTAAAAAAAGATAATATAATAAATAAATACGATTTTATATTTTAAGTTATCCTTTTGGCTCCAGGCTAAAGTGAAAAAAGCGCGTATCCTTGATAAAGAGAGAGTTAAGCTCACATTCACACCTGAGTGATTTGTTGAGCAATGCCCGAAGCATGACAATGCTCAAGATGAAGGATACCATTATTCTCACCTGAGCGTTGTGTCACTTGTCATTTGTCGCATGCTCAAAAAAGTACATGAGATTCTTTGGGGCAGAAATGAACATTTTTGGCCTCAGACTTTAATTATGCTTAAAAAATGTGCATTTACTAGACTTCTACAAGTGCTTCCATTTAAAAGTCCATGGGGCTAAAAACACATAATTCTGCACTTGTACTGCAAATTGCACAAACACCCCTAAATGCCTGGGGCAAAAATGTGCAACTGTGTGGAGAGTTTTGAATAAACTAGTAAGTAAGTCACTTGCCAGGATTTATTTTGTGTGTTGATACTATAAAATATTCTGATGAAAGCTCTATCCTGATAAATATTTAAACTTTCTACTTATTAGGCTGTCACCACACAGTCACCTCAGTAGGATTTCTCTATAGAAGGGGTCTCCAAACTATGGCCCTCCAGTTGTTCAGGAACTACAATTCCCATCATGCCTAGTCAGGTCTGTGAATGTCAGAGTTTTACAATGCCTCATGGGACATGTAGTTCTGCAACAGCTGAAGGGCCGTAGTTTGGAGATCCCTGCTCTATAGGATTAAATGGAGATCATGTCATGCATGACCTGACAGCGAGGATCCTCAAGAGGGGATGAGAAATGAGGCTGCAAAGCCAATATATGGTCAGAGCTAGGACAGGGGGCAAATAACCTGGGACGTGGTGTGGGCTTAGGATACATTTTTTAGGCATTAAAGTAAAACTGCATTAAAAGTGCAGTGTATGTCCTGGAGTAGGGCTAGTGTGAGAGTTACAGGGACAGGCTAGTCTGAGGGTTAGAGGAAAAGGGGTTAGGTGTGAGAGCCAGAGGAACCAGATTGTGTGAAGTTCAGAGGAAATGGTT
The DNA here is from genome assembly GCF_965119305.1 of Pelophylax lessonae. Lineage (NCBI taxonomy): Eukaryota > Metazoa > Chordata > Amphibia > Anura > Ranidae > Pelophylax > Pelophylax lessonae. The sequence continues at coordinate 135,396,141 of NC_138780.1, forward strand.
AGTTTAGTGTAAAATTCTGAGAAAATGGTTAGTGTGAAGTTCAGAGAAAATGGTTAGTGTGAAGTTCAGAGGAACAGGTTTGTCCGAGGGTCAGAGGAACGACTTTGTCCGAGGGTCATAGGAACGACTTTGTCCGAGGGTCATAGGAACGACTTTGTCCGAGGGTCATAGGAACGACTTTGTCCGAGGGTCATAGGAACGACTTTGTCCGAGGGTCATAGGAACGACTTTGTCCGAGGGTCATAGGAACGACTTTGTCCGAGGGTCATAGGAACGACTTTGTCCGAGGGTCATAGGAACGACTTTGTCCGAGGGTCAGAGGAACTAATTTGTCCGAGGGTCAGAGGAACTAATTTGTCCGAGGGTCAGAGGAACTAATTTGTCCGAGGGTCAGGGGAACAGGTTTGTCCAAAGGTCAGAGGAACCGGCTTGTCCAAGCAATCGGTTTGTCCGAGAGTCAGAGGAACCAGTTAATCAGAGGGTCAGAGGAACCGGTTAATCAGAGGGTCAGAGGAACCGGTTAATCAGAGGGTCAGAGGAACCGGTTAATCAGAGGGTCAGAGGAACCGGTTAATCAGAGGGTCAGAGGAACCAGTTAATCAGAGGGTCAGAGGAACCGGTTAATCAGAGGGTCAGAGGAAACGGTTAATCAGAGGGTCAGAGGAAACGGTTAATCAGAGGGTCAGAGGAAATGGTTAATCAGAGGGTCAGAGGAAATGGTTAATCAGAGAGTCAGAGGAAACGGTTAATCAGAGAGTCAGAGGAAACGGTTAATCAGAGAGTCAGAGGAAACGGTTAATCAGAGCGTCAGAGGAACCGGTTAAGCTGAGCGTCAGAGGAACCGGTTAAGCTGAGCGTCAGAGGAACCGGTTAAGCTGAGCGTCAGAGGAACAGGTTAAGCTGAGCGTCAGAGGAACAGGTTAAGCTGAGCGTCAGAGGAACAGGTTAAGCTGAGCGTCAGAGGAACAGGTTAAGCTGAGCGTCAGAGGAACAGGTTAAGCTGAGCGTCAGAGGAACAGGTTAAGCTGAGCGTCAGAGGAACAGGTTAAGCTGAGCGTCAGAGGAACCGGTTAAGCTGAGCGTCAGAGGAACCGGTTAAGCTGAGCGTCAGAGGAACCGGTTAAGCTGAGCGTCAGAGGAACCGGTTAAGCTGAGCGTCAGAGGAACCGGTTAAGCTGAGCGTCAGAGGAACCGGTTAAGCTGAGCGTCAGAGGAACCGGTTAAGCTGAGCGTCAGAGGAACCGGTTAAGCTGAGCGTCAGAGGAACCGGTTAGAGTGAGCCTCAGAGGAACTGGTTAGAGTGAGCGTCAGAGGAACTGGTTAGAGTGAGCGTCAGAGAAACTGGTTAGAGTGAGCGTCAGAGAAGCTGGTTAGAGTGAGCGTCAGAGAAGCTGGTTAGAGTGAGCGTCAGAGAAGCTGGTTAGAGTGAGTGTCAGAGAAACTGGTTAGAGTGAGGGTCAGAGGAACTGGTTAGTGTGATGGTTAAAAGAACAGGTTAGAGTGAGGGAAAGAAGAAAAGGTTAGTGTAAAGATTAGTGTTACAATTACAGTACGAATTTATGTGAGACAGCTTTTTTTCTGCACCACAAATCACCAGTGCTAAATTCTCTGTGCCAAAAGTCTAGCCTGAGAAAGGGTTTAGCGTAAGGGTTATAGGAAAAGGGTTATAGGAAAAGGGTTACCATTAGAGCCAGGGGGACTGGTTATGTAGGTTATTCTGAAGGTCAGAGGAACCAGTTAGTCAGAAGGTTAGAGGAAATGGTTAGTGTGATAGTTAAAAGAACCAGTAAGTGCGAAAGTCAGACTTGCGGTTAGTGTAAGGGTAAGAGTTATGAGGGTTGATGTGAGGCACCTTTATTCTGCACCAAAAACTACCAGTGTTAAATTCTCTGTGCCAAAATCTAACACACCAAGACACACACAACCTCACATTACACTGTTAATGGAAAATATAAAGGATACAGTACAGATGACTAAGTAAAATGCAATGGGTACAGCAATTTGCCCAAACCTAGGCTCCTGTGCGTAGATCATGAATACTTGAATAAATTAATGATAAGCAATGCTACATGTAAAAACCCTGAATGTAAATCTCCCACCTCCTACCCTGGTCTTATAGTGTTTATTTTTAGATGACAAGCCTCAGAGTACCTGGATATGTTACAGAGAGCAATCCCACGGAGAACAGAGCACACAGAATGGAAAAATCAGTCTGTTCTCCAAAGAGCTGTGTATGCCAAACTGACTTCAAATGCCACTTTAGGTTATGTTTATTCTGCTTCAAGGGGGAAACATACCCGGTTCATAGGGAAGCTTTAACTTATCATTTTATGTTATTATGAATAAACAGCAACATTGGGCAGAAGAAATTCTTCCAGAGGGATCTTATTTTTCCTGCATTATCACGACACTCACCAAAGCCATATTAATTATGAGCATCAGACAGCAATATATTGACTGAGCAGCTGTCCAGGGTATCCAGGGGTAATATGTAAATGCAATTTTCAGGGCTACTTAGTAAAGTAGTCCAAATTGCACAGATTTTCAGTTTACGTCAAAGCAATCAAAGATGCCATCTAATCCGGTACCAGGATTTGCTGCACTTTGCATCACCTTGTTAAAGCTGAACTTCAGAAGAAAATCCAAATATATAGTTAAATGCATATATCAAAGCAGTAAAACCTTTCAAAAGATTTTTACCATTATACAGTTATTTCCAAGATTTTCTCAGCCCTGCCAGACATTACAGCAATGCTGGTGACCCTAATTTTCTCTAATGCAATTAGGTAATGCAGTCTGGTCACCTCGCTACCCCCAGCCTCTGACTGGACAATTAAGGGACAGCAGCAGGCTGATAAAGTCATCGCTCTCTTCCTGTCAGCATGTTCCTGGTCAGCACATGTCTATGCAGCAGATTCTGGTTTACAGCGTTGACCCTTTTTTTCCCCAGTGCCGCTATGTAGGGATTACATACAGGGAGTGCAGAATTATTAGGCAAATGAGTATTTTTGAGGATTAATTTTATTATTGAACAACAACCATGTTCTCAATGAACCCAAAAAACTCATTAATATCAAAGCTGACTATTTTTGGAAGTAGTTTTTAGTTTGTTTTTAGTTTTAGCTATTTTAGGGGGATATCTGTGTGTGCAGGTGACTATTACTGTGCATAATTATTAGGCAACTTAACAAAAATCAAATATACAGTATACCCATTTCAATTATTTATTTTTACCAGTGAAACCAATATAACATCTCAACATTCACAAATATACATTTCTGACATTCAAAAACAAAACAAAAAAAAATCAGTGACCAATACAGCCACCTTTCTTTGCAAGGACACTCAAAAGCCTGCCATCCATGGATTCTGTCAGTGTTTTGATCTGTTCACCATCAACATTGCGTGCAGCAGCAACCACAGCCTCCCAGACACTGTTCAGAGAGGTGTATTGTTTTCCCTCCTTGTAAATCTCACATTTGATGATGGACCACAGGTTCTCAATGGGGTTCAGATCAGGTGAACAAGGAGGCCATGTCATTAGCTTTTCTTCTTTTATACCCTTTCTTGCCAGCCACGCTGTGGAGTACTTGGACACGTGTGATGGAGCATTGTCCTGCATGAAAATCATGTTTTTCTTGAAGGATGCAGACTTCTTCCTGTACCACTGCTTGAAGAAGGTGTCTTCCAGAAACTGGCAGTAGGACTGGGAGTTGAGCTTGACTCCATCCTCAACCCGAAAAGGCCCCACAAGCTCATCTTTGATGATACCAGCCCAAACCAGTACTCCACCTCCACCTTGCTGGCGTCTGAGTCAGACTGGAGCTCTCTGCCCTTTACCAATCCAGCCACGGGCCCATCCATCTGGCCCATCAAGACTCACTCTCATTTTATCAGTCCATAAAACCTTTGAAAAATCAGTCTTGAGATATTTCTTGGCCCAGTCTTGACGTTTCAGCTTGTGTGTCTTGTTCAGTGGTGGTCGTCTTTCAGCCTTTCTTACCTTGGCCATGTCTCTGAGTATTGCACACCTTGTGCTTTTGGGCACTCCAGTGATGTTGCAGCTCTGAAATATGGCCAAACTGGTGGCAAGTGGCATCTTGGCAGCGGCACGCTTAACTTTTCTCAGTTCATGGGCTATTATTTTGCGCCTTGGTTTTTCCACACGCTTCTTGCGACCCTGTTGACTATTTTGAATGAAATGCTTGATTGTTCGATGATCACGCTTCAGAAGCTTTGCAATTTTAAGAGTGCTGCATCCCTCTGCAAGATCTCACTATTTTTGACTTTTCTGAGCCTGTCAAGTCCTTCTTTTGACCCATTTTGCCCAAGGAAAGGAAGTTGCCTAATAATTATGCACACCTGATATAGGGTGTTGATGTCATTAGACCACACCCCTTCTCATTACAGAGATGCACATCACCTAATATGCTTAATTGGTAGTAGGCTTTCGAGCCTATACAGCTTGGAGTAAGACAACATGCATAAAGAGGATGATGTGGTCAAAATACTCATTTGCCTAATAATTCTGCACTCCCTGTAGAGCTTATATCAAGTTGATTTCTGTATTCATTTATAACCGCATTTAATGGTGTTCATTGTATCTACTGGCAGTCTCCCTTTAAAGCTCAAGTTTAATTAAAAAATTTTTTTAATCCGCACCAGGGAGGGTACTTACATTGAATAAAAGTGTTCCTTGCTCTGGTGGCTGCTGTGTTCTTTGAAATCTTTATTCCTCTACCCCCCCCCCCCAGTTGTGATCTTCTGGTGCTGCGAGCCACTTGACCTTTCACAGGCACGTGCCAAAAACACTAACTAAGTTTGCCCCTTCTGCACCTAGGTCCATTCAAAAAAAGTTGTATTATCACTTCTCACGATAAAAAGCATGCTATGAATGGAGGGTAGCCGGATTGATGAAAGGTCTGACTCCATTCATAGAGACCGCTTTTCGCGGGAAGTAACAGTACAGCTTTTACGAATGGAGCGGGGGGGGCAAAAAGGCTGGGAATAGTTGGCACTTTTAAGAAGTGTGTTTGACAGGTCTAGCAGCAGCTCATATTACCCACAGAGCAGTGAAAGGTAACAGCTGTTGGGTGGGGGCAAAGGCAAAGTACAATCCCAAGGGAAAATTAAGAAAAAAGTATTTCTCCAAACTTTAAGCAAACGTTTAGGTATGACATTTTTTCTAGTAACATTGGTCCAACTTGGACCAATTTAAATATATATGTGTCATACCTGTGGGACCCCCATGAAAGCTGGAAATCAATGTGGTATGCACCACTACTACATTGATCTCCTCCAGCTGGTTGGTATGCCGCAGTATGGACAAAATCTTTATACACTACTATCTATGTTATTATTATTATTATACAGGATTTATATAGCGCCAACAGTTTGCGCAGCGCTTTACAATGTGAGGGAAGACAATACAGTTACAATACAGTTCAAAACAGGAGGAACTAGAGGGCCCTGCTCGTTAGAGCTTACAATGACAAATATCAATCATCATGATGCCATAAGTTTGATTTCTCTATATATACTTATTAACCAACTATAAGCTTTCACGAGTCTGCTCAACATTAACCACTTGCCGACCGCTCACTCGAGCTCTACTGCACCGGAGGCTCGCTCCCGCTGTATTCAGTCACAGCGGGAGTCGGGCCAGGGGAGGAGCAGTGGCGATCGGCGCTGCTCTTCCCCGATCGTCGGGGAATCAAGTTTGGAGATCCGCCCGCTTATGTAAACAAAGCGGGCGGATCTCCTAAGTGACAGATTGCCGGGTTCAGCATAGCTGAACATGCGATCTGTCCCTGTGTCACTCAGTCACCTCCCCCGACACACATCAGTAAGCACCAGGCATACATTAACCCCTCCCTCTCCAATAAAATTAACCCCTTCCCTGCCAGTGTAATTTTTACAGTAACAGTGCATATTTATAGCACTGATTACTGTAGTAATGTCACTGGTACCCCCAAAAGTGTCAAAAATGTCAGTCAAGGGTTCGATCTGTCCGCCACAATGTCGCAGTCCCGCAAAAAAAAAAAATCACAGATCTCCGCCATTACTCGTTAAAAAAAAAAAAAACAGAAAAATTACAGAAATCTTTCCCTTAGTTAGTAAACGCAATAACTTTTGCGCAAACCAATCAAAATACGCTTATTGTGATTTTTTTTTTACCAAACATAGTTAGCAGAAAACAAATTGGCCAAAAATTTAAAAGAATCTTGATTTTTACATTTTTTGGGGGGGGGGGGGGGGGGGGGGGAATTTCATACAAAAAAATGTGAATAATATTGTTATTTTTTCAAAATTTAATTTTTGGTTTATAGCGCAAAAAGTAAAAATCGCACAGGTGATCAAATACCACCAAAAGAAAGCTCTGTTTGTGGGAAAAAAAGGACGTAAATTTCGTTTGGGTACGGCGTCGCACGACCGCGCAATTGTAAGTTAAATTCGCACAGTGCCGAATCGCAAAAAGTGGCCTGGACGTAAGACAGCAAAAGCCTCCGGTGGTAAAGTGGTTAAAGTGTTACTAAACCCAGATCCCGCATTCATTATATCTGGTATCCCACAGTACACAGAACATGGAAATGCAATTATTGTAGTAAATATAAACAGATAAATACCTTTTCTCATCAGCAGTATATAGCAACCTTGTGACTTCTATCAGTTCCTAGTAATGCTTGCAGGAGGAGTTTTCATTCTCCCCTGATCCTCTGTCTGGACAGTGCTGATTGGCCCTGTGCTGATCACATGCACTCTCCCAAGAAAAAAGAAAAACTCTCTAGCAATACACACCAAACTGAGCATGTGCAGCCAGACTCCTAATTCTATGTTCTATCACGAGATGGGTTGAAGTCAGTAAAGAAAGGAGGCGGATCAAAGAAGACAGGATCCCACAGCCTTTTTACACAATGTAGAGGATTTATCCCTTAAGTTTCACAGTGAGTATAACGCATGCTTTACTGCATATACAGACTGATTTTACTGTTGTGGGTTTAGCACCACTTTAATCTCTCACCAGGTGTCAGGATTCAGAATGATCACAGAGAGGGAGACACCCACCTAAATTCACTCTTGAAATAAACTCCAGTGGGACCCTCTATGCACTTCCATAATGTTCTAATAAAGTAACAAGGAAACGTTTGAGTCAGTGACCCAAAGTATTAAAGCCACTGGGGGTGATTTATTAAATAAGGTTATTCATTTTTGAAAAGGGAAGTTTCTCATTGAAAGGGAATTTTCCCCAGAGATTTTTTTTTTTTTTTTTTTTAAACGATTTAAAGAAGAGTTTTCAGATTTCACAGGAAAAAATAATAGTATGAGAACGAAAAGAAAAGAGTCGATAGTGATATACCATAAGTACCAAAAATCACTGCAACACAACAGTGCACCGGTGACAAAACAAAGTAGCTAGTAAACAGTTTCCCAAGTAATGAAAAGCCCAAGAGCTTTTTGAATGTGGTGATGTTTCACTTTGCAAAAAATACCCAATCACTTGCAAGGAAAAATAAAAAATTTAATTTTTCCTTAAATACGATTGCATGATGGAAATCAGCAGAGCTTCACCTAATTCACTAAGCTCTGGGAATAATTCCTTTGCAAAGTGAACAGTCTATTAGCCTTTAGCAAGTCAACCCCATTGGCTCAGCATGACAGTCAGGGAACTAGCATTTTCAGGAGAGCACAGCAAGGGCACGCAACATACTTCCTCAGTTATGATTTCCTTTATATCTTTGCAGCTATAAGTGCTTGATTTTATTCATGAAACAGCAGTAAGTAAAGCAAATGTAACAATATTCACGCATATAGCTTATTTATTTAAACCTGTGATTCTAGTTTTTGTGGAAGATTACTCCCTGAAATACTCTCATACAATTACAACAAATCACTCTCGGAATGCAAAGTCCCTAGGGAGAAAGAAAATATGACATATTTCCTGTATTTGCAGCACGGAAATCCCAGTAATGCTTCTTTGAGTAAAAAAGGAGTTATGTAAGTTTGTTCCGTGGTGATTGCACGACAGACAGGTAGTTCCACTTCCATCAGATTGCAGAAATGCCAGCACTTATTCTATCTGTAGGGTGCAGTCAGGGCTCGGCAATTCACATTGTCACTGACATGCCACGAATGTGGCAGCCTCACCTCTATAAATAGGAAGGAAGGTTGTGACCCTGTAATTCAGTGATTTCGGCAATTCTCTGATCTTGGACTATGGCCAAATGGCCGTTATTGTCACAGTTCCTACCAACGTTTAGAAAAGCCCTGTAGTTTTTAAACTTTGCATGAAAAAAAGTTACATATCTGCAGGGTGACAAATGGGGACAGGAGACAAAATCTTACCACACTAAGCCATACCACAAGCCCTCGAGCGAGACTGAAACCACTGTACGCAGCCCTTTCACATCGTTACATGCTGATACTGTGGTTTCTGCTCCATTTCTATGCTGTAATGAACCTCTAATCAGAGGGATATTCATAAGCCTTTATTTAAAGAGAAAAAAAAAGCCATAAAGGATTCCAACCAACTCTCCCTTAACCACTTAAGCCCCGGAAGATTTTACCCCCATTCCGACCAGGGGGTATTTTGCGATTCGGCACTGCGAGATTTTAACGGACAATTGCGCGGTCGTGCGACGCTGTACCTAAACAAATTTGGCGTCCTTTTTTTCCCACAAACAGAGCTTTCTTTTGGTGGTATTTGATCACCTGTGCGATTTTTTGATCACGCGCTATAAACAAAAAAAGAGCGTCAATTTTGCAAAAATAGCAATATTTTTCACATTTTTTTATATGAAATTCCCCCCAAAAAAAATGTAAAAATCAAAATTTTTTAACATTTTCGGCCAATTTGTTTTATGCTACCTATGTTTGGTAAAAAAAAAATCGCAAAAAGCGTATTTTGATTGGTTTGCGCAAAAGTTATCGTGTTTACTAACAAAGGGAAAGATTTTTGTCATTTTTTTTAACGCGTAATGGCGGCGATCTGCGATTTTTTTTGCGGTACTGCGACATTGGGGCGGACAGATCGGACCCTTGACTGACATTTGTGACACTTTTGGGGTTACCAGTGACATTTCTACAGTAATCAGTGCTATACATATGCACTGTTACTGTAAAAATAAACTGGTAGTGAAGGGGTTAACTTTATTTGGGAGGGAGGGGCTGTGTGTATCCCTAGGGGCGTGCTTTCTACTGTGATTGGCTGTGGCTTGAGCTGTAAGGACACTTATCAACGGATCTACATACTAGATCCGTGTGATCAGTGTCTTTACAGCGAGGAGAATGACAGGTGGCTTGTTTACACAAGCTGCCTGACATTCTCCCTCTCCCCCGCCGATCGCCGAGTGACCGGCGGACATCGGGTCCGCTGGTCACACGCGCAGGGGGGTCCGTGACCACGCAGGAGCGCGCCACCGGGGGCGCGCGCTCGCTCCCTAGACCCTCACAAGCTAGTGACGTAGCCCTACATCACTTTGCCTGTGAGGGGCTGACTGCCGACGTAGATCGGCGTTAGGCAGTCGGCAAGTGGTTAAAGGGCACACCTCTTCCCAAAAAATCATGAAACCAAAAACTATTGAGAAGAAATGGAACTTCTAAAGCATACAAGCTGTCTACATTATTTGAAAAATGTAAAAAAAAAAACAAAAAAAAAAAAACACAACTGATTGCTTTCAGTACAAAAGAATCGGTTTAAAAAAGGTAACACCTAAAAAGTGCCATCAAATGTAACAGATGTTAATCAAATGGATTAGACTCGTGTTGAGGGGCCTAGAGTCTAAAACATTTGATGTAATGTACATGTGTATTTTTGCAAGTAAGGTTTTTGAAGTATGTTTAATACAGTGCCTTGCGAAAGTATTCGGCCCTCTTAACTTTTCAACCTTTTGCCACATTTCAGGCTTCAAACATAAAGATATAAAACTGTAATTTTTTGTGAAGAATTAACAAGTGGGACACAATCATGAAGTGGAACGAAATTTATTGGATATTTTAAACTTTTTTAACAAATAAAAAACTGAAAAATTGGGCGTGCAAAATTATTCAGCCCCTTTACTTTCAGTGCAGCAAACTCTCCCTAGAAGTTCAGTGAGGATCTCTGAATGATCCAATGTTGACCTAAATGACTAATGATGATACATAGAATCCACCTGTTTGCAATCAAGTGTCCGTATAAATGCACCTGCACTGTGATAGTCTCAGAGGTCCGTTTAAAGCGCAAAGTGCATCATGAAGAACAAGGAACACACCAGGCAGGTCTGAGATACTGTTGTGGAGAAGTTTAAAGCCGAATTTGGATACAAAAAGATTTCCCAAGCTTTAAACATCCCAAGGAGCACTGTGCAAGCGATAATATTGAAATGGAAGGAGTATTAGACCACTGCAAATCTACGAAGACCTGGCCATCCCTCTATCCCTCTAAACTTTCAGCTCATACAAGGAGAATACTGATCAGAGATGCAGCCAAGAGGCCCATGATCACTCTGGATGAACTGCAGAGATCTACAGCTGAGGTGGGAGACTCTGTCCATAGGACAACAATCCGTCGTATACTGCACAAATCTGGCCTTTATGCAAGAGTGGCAAGAAGAAAGCTATTTCTTAAAGATATCCATAAAAAGTGTCGTTTAAAGTTTGCCACAAGCCACCTGGGAGACACACCAAACATGTGGAAGAAGGTGCTCTGGTCAGATGAAACCAAAACCGAACTTTTTGGCAACAATGCAAAACGTTATGTTTGGCGTAAAAGCAACACAGCTCATCACCCTGAACACACCATCCCCACTGTCAAACATGGTGGTGGCAGCATCATGGTTTGGGCCTGCTTTTCTTCAGCAGGGACAGGGAAGATGGTTAAAATTGATGGGAAGATGGATGGAGCCAAATACAGGACCATTCTGGAAGAAAACCTGATGGAGTCTGCAAAAGACCTGAGACTGGGACGGAGATTTGTATTCCAACAAGACAATGATCCAAAACATAAAGCAAAATCTACAATGGAATGGTTTACAAATAAACATATCCAGGTGTTAGAATGGCCAAAGTCCAGACCTGAATCCAATCGAGAATCTGTGGAAAGAACTGAAAACTGCTGTTCACAAACGCTCTCCATCCAACCTCACTGAGCTTGAGCTGTTTTGCAAGGAGGAATGGGCAAAAATTTCAGTCTCTCGATGTGCAAAACTGATAGAGACATACCCCAAGCGACTTACAGCTGTAATCGCAAAAGGTGGCGCTACAAAGTATTAACTTAAGGGGGCTGAATAATTTTGCACGCCCAATTTTTCAGTTTTTTATTTGTTAAAAAAGTTTGAAATATCCAATGAATTTAGTTCCACTTCATGATAGTGTCCCACTTGTTGTTGATTCTTCACAAAAAAATTACAGTTTTATATCTATGTTTGAAGCCTGAAATGTGGCAAAAAGTTGAAAAGTTCAAGGGGGCCGAATACTTTCGCAAGGCACTGTATATGTACAGCACTTTTTTAAACAAATTCTTTTCTACTGAATAAAATACATTTTCTTTTTATGCTACTTTACACTGCTTTTCAACCTGTGGTTGCAGGAAAGAAATTTGCCGAGTATGGTCGGCTTCAGGCTTTAAGAAGCAGAGGGACTGGACAGCACAGTGGCAACTAAGTTAAAGTATTTATTCCAGATAAGGCCGCTGTGGCTACCTGTGCACTAACCGCCCCTCATAGTCAATACCCCAGCACAATATCAATATCTCACAGTTAGAGGTGCAGTAAATGCAGACAAGGAAATCTAAATGTAGCTGTAAAATGGTGTTTACAGTCCTTAAAAGTAACTCCTATAAATGAAATTCAGGTTGGTTAAAGATCACGATGTGACAATGGCAATCTCCCAAAATAGGTATTTATTGATCTAACCTTTAGCACACTACTGATATGGAGTGGATATCTTTATCCACCTGGTTACTCCCTCTCTAAGTCCACTAGTGGAGGAGTTCTGCCCTCACAGAAACTAGATTTGAAGGACATGCAGTATTATTGACAAGTATGCTTAAATACCAAGAGACGCCTCAAATTTCTGCTTCAAGTGCTGTCCAAAGCAGCCTCAGGAAATAAAGTGTACCAGCTTATGAGGTCCTGATCAATAAGTCAACAAGAAAAGTGTATTTTAACATTGCACAGCTTACCCGCTTCCAGTGTTTGAAAGGACAGCCATTCACTGAAAACAGAGGAGCCCACTTCGTTAGCGCATTGCAGGCGGATACTGTGATTCGTCAGTGGCTTAAGCTCTTCTAAGGTGGCGGCGTAAGGAGGAACGATGACATGCTGCGAGTACACATCGTGTAACACTAGAACCTTAAAAGACAAGAGGAGGGTATTGTTAGGTGACAACCATTAAAACAAGCCCTTTTATTTAAGGATTACACAATTTTTTTCCGTTAAAATTTGCTTAAAACTATGCATATATAAGCAATGTTTCCTCCAAGAACAATGGGTGGTTGTTTGGCGTCCATGATTAAAGTAATTGTAAAGTTAAAATAACATATATACTTACCTGCTCTGTGCAATGGTTTTGCACAGAGCGGCCCTGATTCTATTCTTCATAGGTCCCCCGCTGGCGCTCCTGGCTACTCCCCACACTGAGTACCCCCATAGCAAGTCGCTTGTTTTGAGGGCACTCATGCATGCTCCTTCCCAAGCCCCACTTCCTTGTCACTGGCTGCGATTGACAGCAGCAGGAGCCAATGGCTGCTGTATCTGAGCCAATAAGGAGAGAGAGAGAGAGAGAGAGCCTCGGGTCTTGTGCACATCGCTGGATTGAGATCGAGCTCAGGCATGTATTTAGGGGGGGGGGGCTGCATGCAGAAAGTTAAGCTGCAAAAGGTGGGGTGACAAGGCTTACACCATAAATACAGTATGGTGAATGAGTGTTGTAGCCCTAGGGCAGGGAGGGTGGTACTGGCAGGATCACTAGTGGAATATAAAGGGGAAAAAAAAAAAAAGCTGGACTAAAAATTGAATGCGGCAACCATTTCCAAAGACTGGTAAACTACAATATATTACATTTCTGTTCTTGGGTTTAGACACATTTGAAATACTGATACCTAGATTGTCAGGTTATGTTAAACTATAAATATACAAGCAGAATGGTTGCAATCATTTTTTCCACTTTAAAACACATTTTTAGGGCTTAACTCCAGACATACAGCTAAATACATAGTTGCCAAAACACATTTTTTCAACCATTTCCAATATATTCAAAGCTCTGCCAGACAGCACAGACAGGTCAGTGGCCTCTCTTTTTTTTGTCTGCGGTTGCCATACATCCTGGTCACCAATCTGTCCCAAGCCTGTGATTGGACAGTGAATAAGAAAAGGTTCATCACTCAGCATGTTCAAACTGTTGATTTAATGCACTGCACAAAGCAGCAAAGGCTGGCTATACACTGTTTATCTATTTTGTTCAGCCAGCTACCTGAATGAAAAAATAATCCTCTATCCACAAAATCGAGGAGGAAATCTCCCCCTCCACCACTGGGACATTGTATTCTGGCAGTGGGACCTTCTGCTGTTGGAATACACTGAATGCTGCAGCAGCTGGTCGACAAACGTTTTCTCAACATGTCCCGTTGACAGAAGTTTATCACAATGATCGATTTCTGTTGAGCGTGGATGGCCACACACTGATCGATCAGTATATAGCCAGCTTTAGACAGTTTGCACTGACTGGATCAGAGTCTCACCCTCCCTGATTTCCAGCTTAAGGACCTTTTTAGGCAAATGTAGTAATTCAACGTAAAACCTGTATTTTTGAAGTGATATAAAATTGTAATAAATGTTGTTCTTTATATCTATCTCAAGCTCGCCTTTAAGAGTTTAACAGATATAGTCTTAAAAACAAAAAAAAGATAAAATAGAAAAACTCTTAAAGACCTGCGAGGGGTGTCCCAAAAGTTCTGAGCCTGGCGTAGAAGAAAGTGACTGATGTCAAAGGTGCGCTAGATTGTCAAAGGTTCCAGATTCCTATCGTCTGATCATCTGAAAAAAGGTTCTAGGTGCGCTAGATGTCAAAGGCTCCAGATTCCTATCGTCTGATCATCTGGAAAAGTAGTCAGGGCATCAATGACATCATCGTCACTTGAGAAACAAACACCAGACACATCCTTTTTCAGTTTTAAAAATAGGTGGTAGTACGATTGTGCAAGATCTGGCGAGTATAGAAGATGGGTAACCAGAGAAAAGCCACAGGAATTCATGCCAGCCATCACTGCAGTAGACCAGTTTTCGGAGCATACCAACGTCTTTTCACCTTGATGGCATCACACAAACGATTAATCAAGGTTGCATAGTAGTCCCTGCTGATGCCTGTTCATTCTTAAGGTAATAAATGAGCCTCACATCCTTGGAATCCCAGAAAACTGTTGCTATCATTTTGACTGCTAATGAAACACCCCGAGCCTTCTTCGACATATGGGAGGAGGTGTGTTTCCACTAAGATTTGATCTGAGGTTGGAAGTGGTGGACCCAAGTTTCATCTACAGTTGCAAATCTGGCAGAAAGGTTCCCTGTATCACTCCTGAACAGCTGCAGATTGTCCCTGGATGTCCTGAGTCGTGCATTCTTGATCAGGTGTCCACAATTGTCCTGTGTGTTCAAAACCCGCAGGTATGCCAAGGAGGGGGTCATCTTTGACTCGAAGCTGTCCTATCCCCACTTGAATTCTGCTGCCCACTTTCTAACAGAGCTGTAGGATGTGGCATCCTCCCCCAATATTGCAAGCATATTCGTGTAGATGCCTGCAAGTGTTAGGCCCTTCCAAAACAAGTATTTGATGACCACTTGCGTCTTCCATTTCTCCATTTTCAATTTGACTACAGGGATTGTTTACAAGGAGCGCACAAAAACTGAATAGCGCGCATGCACCATTTTTAGCAGCGAACAGTGACTTTGTGCGGTGATGAAGTTTCAGGTCTGTAAGGCAACTCCTTCCACATTAGGCTGTAAACTTTTGGGCCACCCCTCATATTTTCCAACCTGCAGGCATTTTTTTAAACAAAGCCCCTATTTTCAAGTGTTCCTATTTATCTAGGGGCTATCACCTGAACATGACAGCAGTCATAATGACACCATAGGACCGCTCTTAAGTTGCCCATAAATAGTAGAACATTCATACAAACATTTGTAAGAAAATTCTAAAGAAAATTTTCATAAGCACACTTGAAGACTTAATGAATGTCAATAGAAGACACTTTAAAAAAAAAAAAAATTGCTTTTAACATTTGATTTTGGAGTGAATGGACTTTCCTGAACGAAAACATCATTCACTGAAAAAAATTCAATCTTGCTCCTCTGAATTTTTTCATTACTGCAGTCAAAAACTAATAGCAATTTGACATCCTTAATAATGATTAGAAAATCAAAAGAGCAAAATTTTACTAGTGTATAGCCAGCTTAAGCCTAGATTCAATGCACTATACTAGGAGATTGTATGCCCTCAGAACCTGGTGTTACATATGTGGGAACTACAAAAAAAGTTGTTCATTCCAAAATAATCACTGGAAAATGCTACGGCTGTTTGTGGGGAAACGGAAATTTCAGGAATGCAGAAACTCTGAGAACTGTGCATAACAGTGCGATGGTTTATATATTAAATCTGAATGCCTGGGAGAGAGAGGGCAGTATTAACAAATTTGCATCTGGGGTGATTTTAACACACTTAATTTTTGCTAAAAAAAAAAAAAAGTTTAAACCCCTAAATATAAAAAAAAAAAAGAAATAAATAAAATGCTAGCTGTTGCAATTATCTACACTGCAGGATATCGGTGAAACTGTTTACCACATTTATATTAGTAGTAAAAAAATACACTTAAATGCAATTAGATGCACACAAAGACAGAATAATATCAGATTTTAAAATAAAAATATGCGGTTGCATTGAGTAAATAGATACCAACAGTGTCAAGACCTAAAACTGTGCTTGCCCACAAAGGGGCAAAAACTATGACCTAAAATGTTTGCTTTAGAAGCATTTAAAAGTTATTTATTTAGTGTTGACCATGCATTAAGGTCCTAGACTTCTTGCTCTCGCACCAAGATTAGCAACAATAACTTACGTGTGGCGTAATTGTAGCTTATATACACGTCCGGGCTCTAATTTTTTCATTTAACCTTATTGCTACAACATGCAACAAGCCCCCTATTTGACAGAATGGGTTGGTGATAGGTTCTCCTTTTTGAGACATCTGGGGTATAGTAGACTCCCAAAGCCCCCCCTCCCCACCCCCCCCCCCCACTGCAGCTAATCAAGCACAGATTTTGCTTGATTAGCTACTTTCTGTGTTGCGTTTTGGATATTGCATTAGACTGGTTTTTAAAAACAATCTGTTTAGATAGAAACATAAATCAGGTTACTGTTGAATTTGAGGATACTTGGCAAACAAATGCCTTGGTAATATTTACACAGGCTGTCCTCAAACAATGGGAATGTACATACCATTGTTGCATTTCGGTTGACTGTTGTTCAGTCTATTGTTGTGTAATTGTAGTAAACAGATTGACAACCTGACATATATGACCCGTTGGCATGCATGATACCAGAGTGCCATCTTGAGGTAGATTTTGAGAATGCCTCTCTAACTGAAAACGCAGTACACCCATGTGGGGATGGTTGTGTTGAGCAGTCTGTTGTTTTGTAACAAAGGTAAACAAGTTTGTACAGATTGTCGACAAAAGCTTGACAACCTGACTTTTAAAGGTTATCAGGCATAAGTAAGAAGGAGGATTCCATAATGTCTTGGAACCAGGGAAGGTCTGTACCAGCCATAGGAAGAAGGCACCTGAAGACTCTTTCATCTGATCTCCAGCAACTGCTTATAGAAGCCTGGGTCCTCGTTGCTACGAAGATCATGAAACCACTCTAAACTGAGTAAAGTAATTGTTTACAGACCATAGTTTCTGCTTATTTGCTAGGCATCTTGCTTGTTATAGCTGTCAGTTTTGTATTGTATTCCTAATATGGTAATAGTTTTGTGTACAGCATTTTTGTATGGTAAAAGCACATTTATACACTGCAGAGAATTCTTACTAGATGGACACAAGCAAAACACTTCCATGGGCACAATAAACAGTATGAACTGAAATGGGAAGAGACACCATGCTCTTTGCTTACTCGCAGAGGAGATCGGAGAGGAAAAGGGGGTGTCCTTCTCCCGAATGTAAAAGTTATCACTTTTATTGAACAGCTGATATCTGGCTTGCTACTAAGCTCAGAAAGGTGATCATATGCAGTGAGAAAGCCCTGCAATATGTGCTAATCATCTTAATTGCATTTATCTAATGATATTTTATAATAAAATCTTTGGGACATTTAAAGAACTCCACTGAGCTTTATTTGTATTAAAATATGTATGAACATGCCCAAGCCAGTTAGAAAAAAAAACCTTCTGTAGAATATAGATCCTTTTAATCACAGATGTATGGCTTTTCAGCCTGCGCTTCTTTTCCAAGTGGGGAGGTCGAATATAGCAAAGCCAGTGGGAGACAGACAAAGAATGCAAATAGCTATAACAAATGTGTCCCTTGGGGGCAATGCATCGTATAGCTCATTATACCCATCCATACATTTCAATGTGGTAGTTCTAGTATTTTTGTGTTGATTGCAAACAATACAGTATGGGCCAGACCTATACTAAAATGTTGCCATTTTATAATAAAGTAGATGTTAATCACACTGGGTATCATGCAGGTATACCTTTTCCAGTGGTCACATAACCACTATAGCAAAGCTTCTGTCCCTGAAGGGCCAGGACTGTGGATATGGAGTAGCCACAGGGCAATATCACAGCACTGATGTAGCTGTACAGTAAAGAATGTAAATTCCCATCTTCCCTTGACGTTTTTTTCACTGTTGGAGGCCCCAGGCTGCTGTCCATGAACCAAAGTTAGGCTGTGCTGGAGGCATGGGCAGAGTCGAGGGGCTGGCTGATACGAGCCAACTACATGCACCCTATGTATCAAGGGTGACAACACCACTTCTGCATTGCATTACAGTGGGTTTGCATTGTCAAACTGTTCAAGAAAGTCCATTACACAATGTTGATAGAAGCTCCAGGTAAGAATTATGGCAATAGAAATAGCAAGCACCTAGATAACATTAACGCTGAACTCCATCCAAAAAATAAAAGAACAGACGTAACAAAATTAAAAAAGAAACAGCTTTTTGCTGCAATAATCACCTTTAATCCACAGCTATCCCCCACAGTACTTCTTTTCTGTCACTAGATGTCCGCTTTGTGATGGTTACCTACAGGTAAGTATATATTAAGACTTACCTGTACGTAAAATGAATATCTTCTAAACCTGCACTGTTTGGGTGATATTCATCCTGTGTGCAGCCAATGACCTCACCGATGCATGTGCTCTGAACGCCCGGCATACTTTGCCGGAACTTCAGAGCTGCATGCAGGAACCGAGTGATCCTGCACGGAAGTGACGTTATCACGGCTCTGGCCAATCAAACAGCCACATATGTGTATGTGTCTGCGTAAATCCAGGAAGTGAACAGTCAGCAGCTTCATTTGCCACAGTTAAAATGGCTGCAGCCAGTGGAGGGAGATTTCTGCAGCATATTTGGCAAGTACAAAATCACAGTACATATAAAATAATATGAAAAGTGGTTGGAGGGAAGCTTCAGAATGGAAAATATGTTTTTGTTACAAATTATGTGAGCAGACTGCAGTTCCTCTTTAACTAGTTGACGCCCACGTTATAGCCGAATGACGGCTACAGCGCGGACCTAAATTTCCAGGAGGGCGTACATTGACCTCCTCTTGAAAACGAGCTGCCTGAGCGCTCCATGCATAGCGCGCCTGGCCCGCTCTGTGACTGACCAGTCCATGAGACTTGCCTGATCAAAGTAAGGGGGCAATCCCACCCCCTTACCACATGATCAGCTGTCAGCCAATGACAGCTGATCATGTAAAGTAAACAGCAGCCGGCGATCAGCTGTTTCTTTCTCCTCACACTGTCAGTGTGAGGAGAAAAAAAAAAAAAAATGATCACCGGCTGCTGTCAGAGGGACATCAGTCCCGAAGAGGAGAGGGATTATTTGTGCCCCCAGTGCCACCTACCAGTGCCCACAAGTGCCCACTAGTGTCACCCACCAGTGCCACCTACCAGTGCCCACCAGCGCCACCTACGTGTGCCACCTATTAGTACCCCATCATAAGTGTCACCTACCAGTGCCCATCAGTGCCAAATATTAGTGCCCATCAGTTCTCATGAGTGCTGCCTATTAGTGCCCTTTAGCGCCACCTACCAGTGACCTTCAGTGCCGCCCATCAGTGCCCATCTGTGCCACCCATCAGTGCCATCTATCAGTGCCGCCTATCAGTGCCCATTGGTGCAGCCTATCAGTGCCCATTAATGCAGCCTACCAGTGCCTATCAGGGCACATAAGTGCCGCCTCATCAGCGCACATCAATGAAGAAGAAATATTACCTGTTTGCGAAATATTATAACAAACTATAAAAACAGATTCTTGTTTTTTTTTTTTTTTTTTTTTACTTTTTGGGCTTTTTTGTTTGTTCAGCAAAAAATAAAAACCCCAGTAGTGATTAAATACCACCAAAAGAAAGCTCTATTTGTTTGAAAAAAAATGATAAAAATGTAATTTGGGTACAATGTTGCATGACCGTGCAATTGTCATTCAAAGTGCGACAGTCACTGCTGGGAGGGGGGAATAGGTTGAGACAGGTAGCTAAGTAAATCACATCAGCGCTGTAAACTCTGAGGATGGATTGCTTCATGGTGCCTGCAGCTACAGAGGTCAGTGACAGCTTCATTTATCACTCATTAGGATTAAGAAAATACTTTACTATCCTTAGAAGAGAGATTGGATGATTGACAAGGAATTACCAATAGCTCACCATTACCACCACATCCCCAATATATTAGTACAAAGAAAAAGGGTTGTTCACTGGACTGACTAAGCAGCCGGAGAACCACCTAAAATATGGGACTTTGAAGGTGGGTGGTGGTAGCACAGACAGACAGAAGAACAATTGTATTAAAAATAAATTTTATTGCATTATACATTAAAAACATACAATAGAAGGTCAGCATGAAAATTGATCCATATACAGCGATACATCTATACAGACATGATATCTGGCGAACTGGGGAGGTACATAGGGTCAGTGGGGTCCTACATGTTTCGCCAATTCAATGGCTTCGTCAGGGACCACATGGCTTATCACCTATTATAACAGTTCTTTGTAGTGACAAAAAAAAGGAAAGATATTAATTTTACGTATATAAAACGCACATATCACAGATCTAAACCATGTTGGTATCAGCATATAAACATATTATAGAGTTCGACACTTACCAACATATAGATGTCAGATACAACATACATATGAGCTGCATTGTGGGTCAAGTGTGCCTAGGTGGTACTGGACCGTCCCCGAGTCCTGGAAGGGACGCAGGGTAAAAAGTGCCCATACGGGCCGACCAATACTGGACCGGGCCAGGACAGAACGACTGGCTAGTCTATCCAATCCAAGCACTGGTAAGAAAAAGATCCCAGCCTCTGAAGGGAGGGGGAAAAAAATAGGAACCAAATTAGTTATTAACTTGATTAAGGGATAACGGTTATTAGATAATGTTAAAAAATAATAACCGTATATGTGCCCAAACGGAAAAGTGATGGGTGAAGATTGGGATGAACGTGACCGGTGAGGAACCGGTGTTAAAGAAAAGCCTCCATTAAAATTGGTTACATAGCGAAGTAAGAAAGTAGGCTGTGATTAGAGTTGGCCCAGAAAAATTGTGCACGCTGCCTACACTGTTAGTGAGAGGACAGTCCGAAGAAAAGAGGAACGGCGTAGGGCCGATGATACCAGAGAGTTGAAATAAAACAAAATTCACAGAAATAGCATGCCATAGGTATACCGCTAGTGGAGTGACCCATAAAACCCCAGATGAATGTTAAGTGGTCAGTAACAGCTAAGTAAGAAAAGGTCAGCAGTGAACAACCATGCAGTGTGATATATAGGAAACCCGTTGGAGGAGATAAACAAGTGAATACCAAGGTTTGGGCACATACCATCAATGTTAAAGATCGCAAGACAAGATAGACCCTTCCAGGTAAGGTACTTACTAAAAGCGGAGAAGCTTGTGTGTGCGTCCGGCACGCTGCGGCGTCAGGTAGTCGTGACCTGTTTCCGCTGCGCCATCGTCGGTCCTTATATGGTCCGGTCCCACCGGAAGTGACGCGGCCATAACCGGCCTCTATGTGTCATCTCCGGCGCGGGCGCCATCTAGTGACCGGATAGGGGCACATCACGCATAGCGCGATATACATCCCATCCGATCAGAACATCCGCCTCTCAAAGGGGGGCGGACGCGGGAGCTCAGGGAGGAGGGGCGGGAAAGACCCCGCTAGCCACCCCCCATATACTCCCGGCTTGGCGCCCGAGCATCGGCCAAAGGCCAAGGGGCACTTAAGGTACCAGTAAACCAAGTAAACACACCATGGTCACAATGCAAATAAAAAATTATACCAAAAACAGAATCTTAATTCAACAACCAATGTTAATGGAGGCTTTTCTTTAACACCGGTTCCTCACCGGTCACGTTCATCCCAATCTTCACCCATCACTTTTCCGTTTGGGCACATATACGGTTATTATTTTTTAACATTATCTAATAACCGTTATCCCTTAATCAAGTTAATAACTAATTTGGTTCCTATTTTTTTCCCCCCTCCCTTCAGAGGCTGGGATCTTTTTCTTACCAGTGCTTGGATTGGATACACTAGCCAGTCGTTCTGTCCTGGCCCGGTCCAGTATTGGTCGGCCCGTATGGGCACTTTTTACCCTGCGTCCCTTCCAGGACCCGGGGACGGTCCAGTACCACCTAGGCACACTTGACCCACAATGCAGCTCATATGTATGTTGTATCTGACATCTATATGTTGGTAAGTGTCGAACTCTATAATATGTTTATATGCTGATACCAACATGGTTTAGATCTGTGATATGTGCGTTTTATATACGCAAAATTAATATCTTTCCTTTTTTTTGTCACTACAAAGAACTGTTATAATAGGTGATAAGCCATGTGGTCCCTGACGAAGCCATTGAATTGGCGAAACATGTAGGACCCCACTGACCCTATGTACCTCCCCAGTTCGCCAGATATCATGTCTGTATAGATGTATCGCTGTATATGGATCAATTTTCATGCTGACCTTCTATTGTATGTTTTTAATGTATAATGCAATAAAATTTATTTTTAATACAATTGTTCTTCTGTCTGTCTGTGCTACCACCACCCACCTTCAAAGTCCCATATTTTAGGTGGTTCTCCGGCTGCTTAGTCAGTCCAGTGAACAACCCTTTTTCTTTGTACTTTAATATCCATATCCTGGCCAGTAATTTTTTTTACACTGCTCGCTTTCTCCTCCTTGTGTTGAGCTCTTAAGACTATGCCAAAACATTAGATTGTCACCTTATCTATCTGAAAATGTCCAGATTGGAAGCCTGTCATCTAATATCCACAGGCACCATGAAACATTGAGCAGCCTTTGCTTCTGCTGCTGTAGATTGGAAGTAAAAGGTATTTTTATCCGGAGGAAGAAAACTGTATGAGTCAGAGCCATAAAACTCTGAGTCAGCAGATTCACGAGCCACACGGTTTGGAAAAAACACAACCATTAACCTGATTTTCATCTTTAAACATCGCTAAGAAAATGGGTCTGCTTCCACTTGAAAAGAACAGGGTTAAAACATACATAGGCGAGCATTTGCATTACAACTGTACATTATCCACACGTATGAGTATTACGTTAGATATGTACGTTACAGACGGATTTATCTGTTTCTCTCTATGGCACCCTGCAGGTTACTATAGTAACCTGTAGACTTCACGGGGCTCCAGAGAAACATCCACTTTATACACTCGGGCAATTAATACTTCGGCATTGTGACTAACAGCAACACACAGCAAAAAGGATGAAAAATTCTGAGCAGTAAATTCTAAATTTATATAATACAGAAGGAAAAATGGACATAAAATGACATTTCAAGATCACTTTGAAGGTTCTGGATGAAAAAAAAGGTTCTTTAAAGCATTTAAAGCACAAGTTTTGTTTCTGAACCATTTATTACTTAAACAAAAAAAAAAAAAAAAGCTATCAGCATTTTGAATGCAGCAAAAGCATACTAAGGCTGGCCATACACTGTACAATTGTCTTATTCAATTTTCTTTAGATTTATCTTCAACTATGTAGTGCAAGGCCCTGCCTGTTTACATACAAATTGAAAGTGTTTAGGTTAGGTTTGACTTCATATTATATGATTTTGATAAATCTAAAGGAAAATTGTGTAATGTATGGCCAGAATTACAGTTATGAGATAACACCTGGTCTGATTCCCCAAGGAGGTGAGCTTATGGTGTCTTTCTTGCACCCAAGCATAACAGAGAAAGCCAGCAGCCCAATTTTCCACAATTAATACGTTTATTGCAGGTGAAATGCAAAATAATACAAGGGCTTACGCGTTTCGGTGTGAAGTCTTATTCATAGCTACTTACTGATGCAGTCCTGCTGCCATAATGGTTTTATTTCCTAGAGCAGGGGTCTCCAAACTTTACAATCAAAGGGCAAGTTTACTGTTTTTTTTCAATTTAGGGGGCCAGACTAGGGTCAGTGGGAGTAGAAAATGTCCTGGGGTCCAGTGGGAGTAAACAATGTCCTATCTTTGGTGTCAGTGGGAAGACTATTGCCCGCTCTTTGGTGTTAGAAGAAGGAACAACAGACATTGGTCTGAAGGAATAACAGTGTCGGTGTCAGCTGGAGGAATAGATCCTTATCGTTGCTGTCAATGGTAGAAATTCTGCCCTATTGTTTGTGTCAGTGGGAGAAAATCTACCCCATTGTTGGTGTTAATTGTAGGGATTGTGCCCCTTCGTTGGTGTCAGTGGGAGAAGTAGTGCCCCATTGTTGATGTCAGTGGGATGAATAGTGGCCTGTTATCAATGGAAGGAATTATACCCCCTCTCTGTCAATGGAAGGAATTGTGCCCCACAGTTGGTGCCAGTGGCAGGAATTGTGCCCTACAGTTGGTGTCAGTGGCAGGAATAATGCCCCATTGTCTATGTCAGCAAAAATAATTATGCCCCACTGTTAGGGTCAGTGGATGGAATAGTAACCCAAGGGCTGGAAAAAAGCAAGCAAGGGGCTTTGGAGACCGCTGGCCTAGAATAAATTTACACTTTTGGAAGTAATTTCCAGGTGTCAAGAAAGCTGTTGGGAAGGGTTCCCATAATTGTATTATTTATATACCATCTTTAACTAGCATAATACTAGCATTTTACACCTTTCCAGGCTAGTTTGGTTTGACACACAATTACCAAGCCATGCATTTTTTGAGACTGATAAGGCTTTCTTTTGGTGGTATAACCACTTACTACATAAAAGGAAAACAGACCAAACATGTTGAAAAACCCGTTTCCCTTACAAACACTGCTAAGTACACACCCCATGGCAATGTAATTTCTTTCCACAATCTTTTTTTAAATTATGAAACATTGTTTTGGACATAAGGATGGGGATGTTTTTACTCTCCTTCCAGGAATGATATTATTCTATAGAAGAATACCAGAGTCCTGAACCAAGGTTGGGGGATACATATAGGAGGGGCTGCAGTATTACCATCCTCAGTGTGTACTTATATCATCAGCTTTCATTGCACAGGAGCCAAGTCTTAATCAGGGTGGTTTAAATTGCTGTTAGTAGGGACCCACTTAATTACTTTGCACCCCATGTGTCATTTCTTATCAACATTACAAGATCAATAACAAAAGCTGGAATATCTATGCCACTCGCGACTTGGGTGTTGTGACTCCAAGCGGGCTTGGTCCGGACAGCTACCCTTCCAGGGGGAGGTATGGTAAGGTGTAGTACAAGATCATCTTCTCAGTCAAATTAAATATAATCCTTCAAAATCACTGATGAAGTGGGCATAATAACCCCACGAAACACATAGGGATTTGCACAACACCACAATCTGATCAACATGCAAGTGATTATTATTATTATACAGGATTTATATAGAGTCAACATTTTGCGCAACCCTTTTCAATGTAGAGGGGGGACAGTACAATTACAATAAAGTAGGAATAGGAGGGCCCTGCTCATGGAGCTTACAGTCTAAAGGGAAGGGTAGGTGATACAAAAGGTAAAAGCTGTGGGGATAATCTGACGGAGCTGACTCGGGTACAATCCTTAGGTGGAGGTAGGGTAAGCTTCCCTGAATAAGTGAGTTTTCAGGGATCACCTATAGGCAGCCAGGGTAGGGGCTGACCACACCTACTGAGTTCCAGAGATTGGGAGAGGCTCTGCAAAAGTCCTAAGAGATCACGGATAATCAATTTCTGTGAGAGATACAACATATGCTGAAGGGTGGGAGTAAACAGGGTATTCATATAAAGGAGTGTATACAGTATCTCACAAAAGTGAGTACACCCCTCACATTTTTGTAAATATTTTTATTATATCTTTTTATGTGACAACACTGAAGAAATGACACTTTGCTACAAAGTGAGCGTACTGCTTGTATAACAGTGTAAATTTGCTGTCCCCCTCAAAATAACCATACAGCTGTTTAACTGGACAGATTCCACTCAGAACAGACCTCACCATGGTTGACAAAAGAAGTTCAGTGAACATGCTCAGCATCATATCCAGAGGATGTCTTTGGGAAATAGACGTATGAGTGCTGCCAGCATTGCTGCAGAGGTTGAAGGGGTGGGGGGGTCAGCTTGTCAGTGCTCAGACCATACGCTGCACACTGCATCAAGTTGGTTTGCATGACTGTCTTTCCAGAAGGGAGCCTCTTCTAAAGATGATGCACAAGAAAGCCCGCAAACAGTTTGCTGAAGAAAAGCAGACAAAGGATATGGATTTCTGGAACCATGTCCTGTGGTCTGATGAGACCAAGATAAACATAATTGGTTCTGATGGTGTCAAGTGTGTGTGGTGGCAACCAGGTGAGGAGTACAGACAAGTGTGTCTTGCCTACAGTCAAGCATGGTGGTGGGAGTGTCATGGTCTGGGGCTGCATGAGTGCTGCCGACACTGGGGAGCTACCGTTCATTGAGGGAATCATGAATACCAACAAGTACTGTGACATACCGAAACAGAGCATGATCCCCTCCCATCGGAGACTGGCTTGCAAGCCAGTATTCCAATATAAGGACTCCAAAAACACCTCCAAGGCGACCACTGCCTTGCTAAAGAAGCTAAGGGTAAAGGTGATGGACTGGCCAAGCATGTCTCCAGACCTAAACCCTATTGAGCATCTGTGGGGCATCCTCAAATGGAAGGTGGAGAAGCGCAAGGTTTCCAACATCCACTAGCTCCGTAAGGTCATCATGGAAGAGGACTCCAGTGGCAACCTGTGAAGCTCTGGTGAACTCCATGCCCAAGAGGGTTAAGGCAGTGCTGGAAAATAATGGTGGCCACACAAAATATTGACACTTTGGGCCCAATTTGGACATTTTCACTTAGGGGTGTACTCACTTTTGTTGCCAGCGGTTTAGACATTAATGGCTGTGTGTTGAGTTATTTTGAGGGGGCAGCAAATTTACACTGTTATACAAGCTGTACACTCACTACTTTACATTGTAGCAAAGTGTCATTTCTTCAGTGTTGTCACATGAAAAGATATAATAAAATATTTACAAAAATGTGAGGGGTGTACTCACTTTTGTGAGATACGGTGTATGGAATATTTGAAATTTACTTTAACCTAGAGATATCCTTGAACTTTCTGGACCTAAAATAGACATGTAAAAATAAATGCTCTGTTCCCTAAATGAGTTAAACAATTGAAGAAGGTGGCACACTTTGCATAATGACAAACTCTCCCTGTCCCAAGTGGTGAAAATTGGTCCTTTAAAAAGTCTCCAGAAAAACCCTTAATTTTTCAGTTCTGATCGATGTCACAACATCATTTTCTTACTAAATTTAAATTTAAATATTTTTAAAGAGTAGCATGCAAAACGTTAGAAAAGTGTTGTACAGAGTGCTCTATTCACAAGCAACTTGGCCGCTTTCCAAGGCAGTCAAACATGCAGTTAGACAGAAACAGTGCAAATAAAAGAAAACCTCTGGTCTGTGAATGTGCAAGTTTAAGGAGAAGTTTGGGGTTTATAAAAAAAAAAAAATTTAGTTTTAGTCTTAGTACTAAAATGGCATTTTAGTTTTAGTCCCATTTTAGTCTTCTGCAAGTGTTTTAGTTTTAGTCGACTAAAACTCCAGTACATTTAATCGACTAAAACATCTTACATTTTAGTCGACTAAAACGTCCTACATTTTAGTCGACTAAAACTCATTTCAGTCATCTAAATGGTCATGGTCAGGTCAGAGAGGAGGCCTGTAATGCTTCTGCCTGCAGTGAGTGAACACAGTGCTGCTCAGAGTGCTGGATGGGGGTCTCGGGTTTAGGGGTGGTCTCTGGTCTGACTCTCAACTGAAGTTGTTGAACAGGATGGACCGGGCAGGCCTCAGCGGCCTATATGCACGCACACAGTCCTGGATGGATGGCGGAATCGGATGCCAGTGGTGACTGGTGAGTGGTCTGAGGGGACTCAGGGAGGCAGTAATAGCTGGCCTGGCTGTTAACTCACAGTGGGTGCTCTGCTCTGGATGTGGTGGTGGCCGGGTGCCAGTACCGTGTGATGAGTCGGGCCTGGCACGTCTGGCTGTAGTGCTGCAGCTGCAGTGCTCTGGTGAGGTCAGGTGACTGGTCTTGAGTCGACTCTCTTGTAGTAGTCCACTCCTCACTTCGGACGCCACGTGGGCACGCCACGCCAGACGCCACACAGGCGGAGCTCTGTGAAAACCGGAAGTTGGGTAAACGTCCCTGCCTCACATTCTCGTTTAGTTTTTGTTCGTTAAAGAAAGCTGATTTGATTTTCGTCATAGTTGTCATTTTACGAAAATGTGCTATACTTTGCGTCTGTTTTCGTCAGTTGAAAAATGCCGGTGACGAAAACGTTTTCATTGACGAAATTAACACTGCTGTAAACTCCATTGGCTGTAATGTCATTGCACATATTACCTGAATATATTACCAACATTAAATATTAGGGAAAAATATAAGAAAAGCCTTTTTCTTAATTGTTTAGTTTTCAGCAGCTTAGTAGATGCTCCTTACTTATGCGTATGCGGTGGTGCAATACATGTTTAAACTTTAATGTGCTCTTATTACATGCTCTGGATGGAATTGTGTTGCCGATATAGAAATGGCCAGCAGAGGAGTGTTAATTTTGATGATGTCAATTTAGTTTTAGTAATAGTCTTATGACTAAAATGCCATTTTAGCTTTAGTCGTATTTTAGTCATCTGAATTGTTTTAGTTTTAGTCGTATTTTAGTCGACTAAAATGGTGTTAAATTAGTCGACAAAAACGTTTTAGTCGACAAAATTAACACTGCAACTCAGGCTCTAACCCCAAGAACCCGAGCGATCACATGACTGCTGATCGCTCAATTTCACAGTCAATTGGGAACAGAGAATAGTGACTGTCCCTCACCATGCTCCTATAGCGCCGGGAGCACAGGGCAGGAGAGGAGGCGGGAGTGGTTGGCCCCCCCCGACTTTTAGCCTCATGCTGTCAATCAGGCAGTTGGGTATTTCCCCACCATATAGTCCAGTCCTTCCAGAGCCTGGAGTGGTTCTGCCATGTCAGGTGAGGGCAGGCAATAGCCTGCTATCAGTTGACCTAGGTCTCCGGGAAGCAAAAGTAAGTGCACTCCTGTGACCCACAAGAGAAGTATGACCCAAACATCTTTTGGCCATACTTCTCTTTTTTTGTCTTGCTGTTGCAAATTGTTCACTTGTTTTAATGCGAAAGTTTAGCATATTTAGGGTATTATTTAACTGTTTGACAGAAAGTACTTTCACATTTTTACGCATTTGGGAAGGCATTAAATAAAGACATTTGTAGACTAGCCCCTAGGGCATGGGGTCTCCAAACTTTCAAAACAAAGGGCTAGTTTACTGTTCTTCAGACATTAGGGGGGGGCCAGACTGTGGCCATTGGGAGTAGAAAAAAACAATGCCCCATCTTTGGTGCCAGTGGGAGGAATTGTGACCCACCATTGGTGTCCTTTGGCCCCATTGTCTGTGTCATTGGGAGAAATTGTGTCCCGTCATTGGGTGGAATTGTGTTGGTGCAATTGGGTGGAATTGTGTCACTTTACTGCACTGGTGTCAGTGGGGCGGGGGGGGGGGATTTTGCCAATTTGTTAGTATCAGTGAATGAAATAGTACTCCAAGGGCAGGTAAAAGCAAGCAAAAGGCCTGCATCTGGTCCCTGGGCAGCAGTCTGGAGACCACTGTTCTAGAGGGAGCTCTGCATTTGATTTTACATCATTTAGCCATTCTGTGTAACATCTGTTGCATTGCATTGCTTTCAATGAGTTGGCCAACTCTTACACCACATGCATTATAGGAAGGAGCACAACAATGGTGTAGCACGGCATAGTAGGAGAAGGTCCATCATATATGGTTGCTACCATGTACATATATTTACAAATTATACATAGAAAAAGAGTTTTAAAACATTAAAGTGGAACTTTAGTTAGAAAATGTACAGTGGGTACGGAAAGTATTCAGACCCCCTTAAATTTTTCACCCTTTGTTATATTGCAGCCATTTGCTAAAATCAATTAAGTTCATTCTTCTTCCTCATGAATGTACACATAACACCCCATACTGACAGAGAAACACAGAATTTTTGACATTGTTGCAGATTTATTAAAAAAGAAAAACTGAAATATCACATGGTCCTAAGTATTCAGACCCTTTGCTCAGTATTTAGTAGAAGCCCCTTTTTGATCTAATACAGCCAGGAGTCTTTTCGGGAAAGATGCAACAAGTCTTTCACACCTGGATTTGGGGATCCTCTGCCATTCCTCCTTGCAGATCCTCTCCAGTTCTGTCAAGTTGGATGGTAAACGTTGGTGGACAGCCATTTTTAGGTCTCTCCAGAGATGCTCAATTGGGTTTATGTCAGGGCTCTGGCTGGGCCATTCAAGAACAGTCACGGAGTTGTTGTGAAGCCACTCCTTCGTTATTTTAGCTGTGTGCTTAGGGTCATTGTCTTGTTGGAAGGTAAACCTTCGGCCCAGTCTGAGGTCCAGAGCACTCTGGAGAAGGTTTTTGTCCAGGATATCCCTGTACTTGGCAGCATTCATCTTTCCCTCGATTGCAACCAGTCGTCCTGTCCCTGCAGCTGAAAAACACCCCCACAGCATGATGCTGCCACCACCATGCTTCACTGTTGGGACTGTATTGGACAGGTGATGAGCAGTGCCTGGTTTTCTCCACACATACCGCTTAGAATTAAGGCCAAAAAGTTCTATTTTGGTCTCATTAGACCAGAGAATCTTATTTCTCACCATCTTGGAGTCCTTCAGGTGTTTTTTAGCAAACTCCATGCGGGCTTTCATGTGTCTTACACTGAGGAGAGGCTTCCGTCGGGCCACTCTGCCATAAAGCCCCGACTGGTGGAGGGCTGCAGTGATGGTTGACTTTCTACAACTTTCTCCCATCTCCTGACTGCATCTCTGTAGCTCAGCCACAGTGATCTTTGGGTTCTTCTTTACCTCTCTCACCAAGGCTCTTCTCCCCCGATAGCTCAGTTTGGCCGGACGGCCAGCTCTAGGAAGGGTTCTGGTCGTCCCAAACGTCTTCCATTTGAGGATTATGGAGGCCACTGTGCTCTTAGGAACCTTAAGTGCAGCAGAAATCTTTTTGTAACCTTGGCCAGATCTGTGCCTTGCCACAATTCTGTCTCTGAGCTCTTCAGGCAGTTCCTTTGACCTCATGATTCTCATTTGCTCTGACATGCATTGTGATCTGGAAGGTCTTATATAGACAGGTGTGTGGCTTTCCTAATCAAGTCCAATCAGTATAATCAAACACAGCTGGACTCAAATGAAGGTGTAGAACCATCTCAAGGATGATCAGAAGAAATGGAAAGCACCTGAGTTAAATATATGAGTGTCACAGCAAAGGGTCTGAATGATTAGGACCATGTGATATTTCAGTTTTTCTTTTTTAATAAATCTGCAACAATGTCAACAATTCTGTGTTTTTCTGTCAGTATGGGGTGCTATGTGTACATTCATGAGGAAGAAGAATGAACTTAAATGATTTTAGCAAATGGCTGCAATATAACAAAGAGTGAAAAATTTAAGGGGGGTCTGAATACTTTCCGTACCCACTGTAAGTCCTACTAGATCACTACAGGCTGTCCTCTTTTGTAGGTATGTCCTACTAGATCACTACAGGCTGGCCCCTTTTGAAGGTATGTCCTACTAGATCACTACAAGCTGGCCCCTTTTTAAGGTATGTCCTACTAGATCACTACAGGCTGTCCTCTTTTGTAGGTATGTCCTACTAGATCACTACAGGCTGGCCCCTTTTGTAGGTATGTCCTACTAGATCACTACAGGCTGGCCCCTTTTGAAGGTATGTCCTACTAGATCACTACAAGCTGGCCCCTTTTGAAGGTATGTCCTACTAGATCACTACAGGCTGGCCCCTTTTGTAGGTATGTCCTACTAGATCACTACAGGCTGGCCCCTTTTGTAGGTATATCCTACTAGATCACTACAGGCTGGCCCCTTTTGAAGGTATGTCCTACTAGAAGATCACTACAGGCTGGCCCCTTTTGAAGGTATGTCCTACTAGATCACTACAGGCTGGCCCCTTTTGTAGGTATAGCTATGTAAACATTAAAAATAAGTTCCTATATGGTTTAAAATTCAGGAATATACAGTCCAACTCTGCTCAGCACATGCCAAGTGCTCTTTATTTTTTGGAACTGTGCCGAAAATCTAGAGGCCAATCTACCGGCAACCTAAAGTTTTATTGCTGCTCACGGGCTCTGGACTACAGCAAAATGGCAGCTCCAGCAAAAAGAAACAGGAGCAATGCTTGAGGCTATATAAAGCATACTCTAGTTTTGGTAGCATAAATAATGTGGAATGTATGTTCTTTGCTAAAGAACATTATTTTTTTATCAAGTTATTATGAGTAAAGTTCTGCTTTATGACCCAATGATTATAATTATTATTTACAAACTGATCATTTTCACATGTATATTAAAAAAAATAATAATAAAATTGCCTTGAAGAGATCTTATACCACACTGATGGCTTCTGCAATACGATTTTTCACTACATTTCTTCTGTGTGTTTTCTACTTTCTTCATAAACTCGCCAGCTTACTTCACCGACTGGTTATTCACAAAATTGTCATTAACTCCAAGCTGTAGGGCTTGCCATAGGCTTATAATAATAAGTGATGCTCCCAATTTTAAGCACCAGTTTCATTTATAAGTTAATTTCCAGCCTCCTAAGTGGCAATAATGAGCACCTCCAGGGGTTGAAGGAACTTGTTATTGTGCAGGGAAATTTCCACCTGCTAGAAAGTCTCCCCATGAGTGAGCCAGTTTCTTTAATCCTTTTATCCTTCCCTCTACTCCGCAGCGCAGAAAAGTACGGAACATATTATGCACAATGAAGGATACAAGTGCAGTACAACCCCTTAGGGACTGCTTAAATGTTTTTCTACTTTCTTATTTGCAAAACTTGACACGTTATTTTCTCCTTTGTGTCCTATTAGGAAGTTTTCCTTCACTTCCTTTCTACTACAGCCACTACAGGAAGGGAGAGGAAGACCCTCCAAAGTGAAGGCAATCCCTGATTGTCATCAGTGTCACCCATTAAAAGATTTCCCTTCTATTCTTGTTCTGGCGACCACTCAAATTTTGGGAATTTCTTTTACTTTAACTTTTGGTGAGAACAGTCACCAGGTCAAATTGAAATGGTGAATCCCCCTAATGCTAACACAAACCGCAATAAAATGAATTCAATTAAACTTTTGCTTCACCTTCTCCCCTAGTTGGCGTACCTCAGGGCTTGGCTCTGCAACCGGTCACATTTTTGATTTTAGAAATTTATTCAGATGATTTTGTTTTTGAGATCATGTTTCTGCTGATTACACACATACAGTACATGCGAGCTGGTCTTGTATGGTCATACATGACTAAAAGCTTTCCTTTATGCCATATAGCCAGTGATTAAAATCAACTGATATTAAAGTGGTTCTAAAGCCTTCATTTTTTACCCTAATGCATTCCTTGCATTAAGGTAAAAAATGTTTAGGCATCAGTATTCCCCCTCAACCCCCCCCCCCCCCTTTTACTTACCTGGGCCCTCATTCGATACAGCCCTGTGCACGTCTGGCGCTCTTCTCTCCCCTCACTCCTGGGTCTCGCTGGCTCTGCTGGGACCCGGGAGCCATTGGCTCCCAGTGCTGTCAATCAAAGCCAGTGACGAGGGAGCAGAAGGCGGAGCAGCGTCCCGCTATCTGTGTCAATAAACCCAGCAGCGGGGCTCAGGAGTGAGCACACACTGGACCGAGATGGGGGACAGGAGCGCTGCCAGGGGACCCCAAAAGGGGAGGTTCATGGCTGCTCTGTGCAATCTGATTACACAGAGGAAGTATAGACATGTTTGTTTGTTTTTTTTTTTTCATTTTAACCTTTACAATCACATTAAGCAAACGTTTGACCAGTGCCTTGTCACCGATGTTGTTGTCAGAAGGTAGAGAAGTCTTCTGTAAGTCTAACCCTCCATAAAATCAGAGAGCGCCTATCTGCAGTCTGTTACCTATCAAGCTATCATAGCCCCAATTCGCACTTACCCATTTCACTACATGACTTTGTCTGACAGCTCACATTACATAAACCAGCATAGAGGTAGCTCCTACTGCATCGTGGAAGTGGGCTATGCAAGTCCATCAAAGCTGAAGCTTATGTATGGATATTTTTGCACAGTTATTGTGGCCCAGTTTGGAACAATGCAAGTATGTATATGCCATACCTTGCTGATCCCTGTGGAAATCAATGTAGTAGACAACGCTACTACAGTGATCAGTGCTAGCTTCTGGGCCCTGTACCAAGTGGCCGCCCTGCTGCATAGTATGCAGAAGAGGTCGCTTGCTTGGCATTGGCACCATTCAGAGAACACTTTGCATTTTTTCAGTAAAAGCAAATCGTTCTTTGAACGAGATAGACGTTACATCACCACCCCGCCTCTCTCTCTCATCAAATCAGAGAATGCTTTGCATTCATTGAAACAATGCAAAGCCATCTCTGAATGGTGCCTGTGCCGAACAAACTACCTCCTGTGTAAACTAAACAGCAGGAAAGACACTTGGCATGAGACCTGGAAGCTAGCAGTGATAACTGTAGTAGCAGTGCAGTGAAAGTATGGCAACCTCTATACTTTCATTGATCCAAGCTGGACCAATGTAACTATGCAAAAATATCTATAAAATGTCAGCTTTAACCTAGACAGGTGCTGCCACACAGAAGACTTTTCCCTATTGTATTGTGGCCATACAGCATTATGTGGCCATTTGTACACCTAATATAGTTGTCTTTTTTTACTTTTTTTATTGATGTAATGGTAAAACACCTTGAGGCTGATTAATTAAAAATGTTGAGAATTTTGGCTCAATAAATTGATTGAGATTCATTCAATTATCCAATCATCATGTACAAAGCAAATTCCTGTTTATTTTATCTGCACATGATTGGGCATTTAAAGTGAGCACAGCTACAATTATTTTTTATTTCATTCTTTTTTTTCCCCAGGTATATAGGAACAAAAACAGGTCAAATTGACATCAAGTAAAAATGGATTTTTGTAAAATCTTACCGTAAATCCTTTTCTCTTAGCCCATTGACAGATGCAGTCCTCTTTGATTAATATCAAATTGGGTTATACTGCCCTCTACAGGAGTAGGACACTAGGCAGAAGAAAACGTTCTGGCCCCACCTTAGGGGCAGTCCCAGAGGGTATATCCTCTCTCTCTCTGCTACAGGATGTTAGTTATGTCACAAAGCAGTGTCAGAGAATTTAACCCAACCCAACTCAAAGATAGAGGGGCGGGTACTGCGTCTGTCAATGAGCTAAGAGAAAAGGATTTTACGGTAAGATTTTACAAAAATCCATTTTTCTCTGTCGCTCATTGACAGACGCAGTCCTCTTTGATTAATATCAAATTGGGACGTCCCAAAGCAGTGCCACAAATGAGGGGTGGGAACAGAAATCAAAATCCAGAAGGCCCAACCGGAGCCAACCAGAAGCATCAAGGGACTCATCGAACAAAAAGATGAGACCTAAGTGAAAAACCCAACAAACCCTCGAGGTAGACCAATAGTCTCCTCAAACAGCGGCCTGCAGGAACCTTGCGGCCAAAAGAGGCATCCGCCGATGCCAGCACCTCAACCTTATACAATCTTGTAAAGGTATGAACCAACGACCAAGTAGTCACCTTGAAAACCTGAACCACTGACGCCTGATGGCGGAAGGCCCAGGAAGCACTAAGCGCCCGAATAGAGCGCGCCTTAACAGGGAACGGGGGATCCCGACCCTTAAATAGAATAAGCCTGTACCACCGTCTGTCTGATCCATCTAGAGATGGTCGCGGCAGAAACAGGCAACCCCTTCTTAGGGCCATCCATGATCACAAACAGTGAATCCAATCCGTCTTACGAAATGAATCCGTAGTATTCAAGTATACCCTGATCGCCCAAACTACATCCAAGGAATGCAACGCGAATTCTTGAGGATGACTGGGCTTAGGACACAGGGAAGGCAATACAATGTCCTCATTCAACTGAAACTCTGAAACCACCTTAGGCAGAAAGGATGGATTCGGACGCAAAACAACCTTATCCCTATGAACCACCAGATATGGGGGAACGACAGGATAATGCAGCCAGTTCTGACACCCTGCGTGCAGAAGTAATGGCCACCAAGAAGGCCACCTTCTGGGATAAAGTAAGCAAGGGAATCTCCCTGATATCTTCAAAGGGAGGTTTCTGAAGAACCGACAGCACCAAATTAAGATCCCAGGGCGGTAAGGGTGCGCGCACTGGTGGAGCCAGGTGTCGCACTCCCTGGATGAAACTCCGCATCAAGGAATGAGTAGCCAGAGGCTTCTGAAGGAAGATTGCTAATGCTGAAACCTGACCCTTGATAGTGCTCAAGGTCAGTTTCTGCTCAACCCCCTTTTGCAAAAAGGCCAATATTCGGGCCACCGAATAAGAACGTGGAGGGAACCCAAGGGATTCACACCACGCAATATAAGACTTCCATGTGCGATGATAGACTTTTCTGGAAGTCGCTTTCCTTGCTTTAATTAGAGTAGGAATCACTGAAGTTGACAACCCCTTGTCCTTCATCACCTGGGTCTCAATAGCCAGGCCGTTAAGCCAGCGATCGTAAAGCAGGATGGAAGATCGGTCCCTGCGACAGCAGATCCTCCCTGAGAGGAAGTCGCCAAGGAACGTCTGAGACCAGCCTGACCAGGTCGGCATACCAGACCCGACGAGGCCAGTCCGGAGCTACCAGGATAACTGGCATACAATAGCGGATACTGCCCCCACGGGGTGATCAGCGCGTCTGCGGCGTCTGCTAGAGGATCGCGGGAGCGAGCCCCAAACCTCCGCACTTTCCTGTTGAGCCGAGATGCCAACAGATCTACATTCGGGGTGCCCCAACGAAGGCACAGTTGGTGGAATACCTTTGGATGAAGAGACCATTCCCCTTGATCCAGAATCTGACGGCTGAGATAATCTGCCTGTCAATTCTCCACCCCCGGAATGAATACCGCAGAGAGAGCTGGAACAATCCGTTCCGCCCAATGAAGAATGCTGGCAACTTCTATGGCCACCAGGACACTCTTGGTGCCCCCCTGGTGATTGACGTAAGCCACTGCTGTGGCATTGTCCGACTGGATCCGCACCGGGCTGCCCCGGAGCTGCTCGGTCCAATGAATCAGACAAAGTCTGATCGCTCTTAGTTCCAATACATTTATCGGTAACCTGGACTCTTCCAGGGACCAAAGCCCCTGAGCAGATAATTTGCAGAGAATTCCTCCCCACCCGGATAGACTGGCATCCGTGGTGACAATCGTCCAGTATATTGGAAGAAATGACTTCCTCTGGCTGAGCATCTGAGACCGAAGCCACCAGACCAGAGACTCCCTGGTCCGCTCGCTCAATCGGATCCGATTGTCCAGGGAATCTGGATTCCGGTTCCATTTGAGAAGAATCTCTCTCTGAAGGATTCAGGTATGGGACTGGGCAAATGGTACTGCCTCGAAGGAAGCCACCATCAAACCCAGGACCCTCATGCAAGTCCGAAGGGAAGGCCAGTTGTCGGCTAGTAACAACTGAATCGTTGATTGAATCTTCCGGAGTTTCCCCGCAGGAAGAAACACTTTTGCCCTGGATGTATCTAAAATGAGACCCAGATATTCCAGCCTCCTGGTGGGAACCAGAGATGACTTCTGCAAGTTCACCAGCCACCCGAACTCTTGCAAAGAGATCATGGTGATCTCCAAGTTTAGCAACAGAGTCTACGGAGACTCCGCACGGAGCCGAGGATCGTCTAGGTAACCTAGAATCGATATGCCTCGCTGTCGCAACAGCGCCAACACTGGGGCCAACACCCTTGTGAAGACCCGGGGAGCCGAGGCGAGACCAAAGGGTAACGCCGCAAACTGATAATGGTTCTCCTCTACGGAAAAACGCAGGAAACGCTGATGTCCTACGTAAATGGGAATGTGAAGATAGGCATCCTTGATGTCTATGGACGCCAGAAAATCCCCCTGATGCAGGGAGGCCGCTACTGTGCGAATGGACTCCATTTTGAATTTTTGTACCCTGACAAAAAGATTGAGTGCTCTTAAGTCCAGAATTGGACGCACCTTGCCCTCTTTTCTGGGTATTGTGAATAGGTTCGAATAGAACCCCTGAAAACGCTCTGTCCAAGGAACGTGGACCACCACTCCTTGTTGCATTAAATCCGTTACTGCCCCCCGCAAAGCTTCTAAGCGATCCGGGGATAGTCGGATATTGGAAGGAAAGAATCGCACCGGTGGGAGTGATTGAAACTCGATCTTGAATCCTGACCGTATGACTTCGCGAACCCACTTGTCCGGGATTCTGGAAAGCCATGGATCCGGAAACCGGCGAAGACGTCCCCCCACCCCGGCTATGGGTGGGGGGCGCACCTTCAGGCTTTAGTAGTCTTATCTTCAGGTCTAGAAGAGCCGGACTTTTGTTTACCCGACCGGCGCCCCTTGAAACCTCCTGGAGGAGCTTTGGAGGGCTTTGCTTTATCGCCCGCCCCAGCGGAGCGAAAAAAAAAAATCTTCTTTTTTTTTTTTTTATGAGCGAACAAGGAAGGCCCCCGTCTCTGACGAGGTCCTTTACCCTTAGTATTCTGTGGCAAAAAGGTGCTCTTGCCCCCAGTGAGATCCTTGATAATCTCATCCAAGGTGGCCCCAAATAGGCGATCCCCCTGAAAGGGGAGATTTAGCCAAAGCTTTTTTGGAACCTTGGTCCGCCGACCAGCACTTTAACCACAGCATACGCCTGAGAACCACTGCCGAGCGGCGTCACAGACAAACTGTAGCCCTTGTATCATCTGCTCCCGCAGGTCTGATACTGCCGGGGGGATGCTTCTCCCCTCTTAAGTCCCGGCGTAACAACTTGGTCCATTCTGTCAATGTTTGTGAAACCAAATCAATTGCAATCACTGGCCTAAAAGCTGACCCAATCAGGGAAAAGATGGAGCGAGACACAGCTTCCGCCTTACGATCCACCGGATCCCTGAAGGACGGAGCGTCCTCCAATGGGATAACAGTAGCTATATTTAATCTGGAAATAGGTGAATCCACCAATGGTGGTACTGTCCATTTCTTTGAGGAGGGATTCCTCAAACGGATAACGCCTAATAATGCGTTTGGAAATACCAGGGGTTCGTTTCGGATGACCCCATTCCTCTTTAATTATATTACCAAAACATTTGGGCAAGGGGAACACTCTCGCCATTTTGGTAGATTTATTAGTACCAAAAGGAATCTCAGTATCAGCTACTTCCGCCGGTGTAACCTCAAGTCTTAAGGTTTCCCGGACAGATACAATTAGTGCATTCACCAACGCTTCTTCTTGAGCTATGGCGGATGCCGAAACGTCCTTCTCACTGTCTGAAGAGACAGTACCCGAAACACAAGTCCCAGATGAGGGACCTGCAGCTGCAGTGACAAGCTCAGAATCTGAATCTGAAGTTTCAGATGAAATAGGGGTAGGCGGGGGTCGCTTCCTTGCGCCCCGTTCCAGACAGGCCACCTCCACCCGAGATACAAAAGACTCCAAAACCGCTGATAATGCATCAATTGAAAGTGGGGAACTGGAGGGTCCTGCAGCCACCTCGAGGGGATCAGATGGGGATACATGTGTGGCAGGGTCCCTGCTAATCCCGGACACTTTGCCAGTAAAAAATTTGCAAACAAAAAACAAAAATATTTTCTTCTCTTTTTTTTTTTATGTGTAATCCCCCAGCGCAATAGCGCCCCTCAGCGTACCTGCTTTGGACCCCCACAGAGAGAGAGAGAGAGACCCCAAGGGCTCACCACCTGATGCAGAGAAGCTTCTACCAAACTGCTCCCAGCGCTGTCCTAAGCAGACCAGGAAGTCCTGTGATAGCTTTCCCGGGTAAAGGAAGTGGCTCCGCCCCCCATACACGCCTTCCGGCGCTCCCAGTGCTACTCCTCGAGGTAGCTGGGTACATCAAACATGGCCGCCCCCATGCAGGAGACAACAGGCTACGGCAAAATGGCGGCCTGCGTGACCTGCGGGCGGCCTGTGTAAACAATGGCGGTTCCTATGCGGCTTATGAGCCTGCAGGATCCGTGCGGCCTGCAGCAAGATGGCGGCGGCCTACCGATCTTGTGTGGCTTCTACCGGAGGATTGGCGGCGGCCTGCGGACAGCTATGGAAGGCTGGCGGCGGCCTGACAAGTGCAGCCTGCGGGAGGATGGCGGTAGCCCCTGTGCTGCATCCCTCTGCATAGGGTAGGTGCTTAACCTTTTACCTACATGCCAGTACTTTCTATGATTATCTAATTAGTCAGCTCCCGAACCAAGCCTCCTGGAGGGTCAGCTCCCAAACCAAGCCTCATGGAGCGTCAGCTCCCAAACCAAGCCTCATGGAGCGTCAGCTCCCAAACCAAGCCTCCTGGAGCGTCAGCTCCCAAACCAAGCCTCCTGGAGCGTCAGCTCCCAAACCAAGCCTCCTGGAGCGTCAGCTCCCAAACCAAGCCTCCTGGAGCGTCAGCTCCCAAACCAAGCCTCCTGGAGCGTCAGCTCCCAAACCAAGCCTGCTGGAGTGTAACTCCTATTCACCAAATCACACTCTCAAAAGGAGGATCTGTGAACATGTCATAGGACAGAGAGGGAACCTTAGGATCAAAGGGTCCGACCATCCACAGAGGGGCCCGTATCCATCCCAAAAACCCGACAGGGGGAAAGGGGGAACATCTACTCACCATACCGGAACCGACGGGCACCCCCTCTCAACAGAACCCCTCTCCACCGAGGTGGGGGGCTGTCGACCAATGCGGACGCCATGACTCAGATTCCGACTGGTCGTAGGCGTCCTAGCGAGATGTTTCACTCGCAAGGCCAGTCCCCGTCCAGCGGGACTATGTCGCAGGCCGACCCAGAGCGGAGCTGGAGTCTGCACGCGCTTGTAGGCTGAACTGGGGTGACCACTGGATCTCAACATCCAGCCCGTCGCCCAGCTCCAGCATAATTGTTTGAATGTGTCGCGGCTGATCCAGCG
The DNA here is from genome assembly GCF_965119305.1 of Pelophylax lessonae. Lineage (NCBI taxonomy): Eukaryota > Metazoa > Chordata > Amphibia > Anura > Ranidae > Pelophylax > Pelophylax lessonae. The sequence goes on from NC_138780.1 coordinate 135,436,903, forward strand.
CGGAGCTGGAGTCTGCATGCGCTTGTAGGCCGGCTGGGGTGACCACTGGATCTCAACATCCAGCCCGTCGCCCAGATCCGGCATAATTTGCTTGAAGATCTCACAGGAAACTGGAGAAAAAAGCTAACTAAAAAAGGATTTATCTAAAAAAAAATCTTGCCAGGACCAAAAGATCCCAGCAAGGAACGTAGGTCCTTACTCCTGACTAGACAGAAAAAAACTAACATCCTGTAGCAGAGAGAGAGAGGATATACCCTCTGGGACTGCCCCTAAGGTGGGGCCAGAACGTTTTCTTCTGCCTAGTGTCCTACTCCTGTAGAGGGCAGTATAACCCAATTTGATATTAATCAAAGAGGACTGCGTCTGTCAATGAGCGACAGAGAAATACAAGTTTCAGGTACATTACATATTCATGAGACTACAATTTTTTGCTACAATTATTTGATTTTCAACTCCTTTAGTAAATCATCCCTCGTGCATGCATGGGTAAAGCACTATACAACGTAGGGTTTAGCTTTCCTTCAGGGATGTAACTACAGGGGTTGCAATTGCAACCGGGCCCCATGCTCCATGGGAGGAGATTGGTTCCTCTGTATGCTGCCCCCGCCGCTCCCCTCCTATCCAGTTCCCTTGTGTTCTGTTGTCTCTGGGCCCCTGTGTGCTCCCCTGGTCCCCCCCCCTCACTGTGCACCCTCCCCTCTCCTGCCGGCTGCTGCGGGGGATGTGTCACAATAGAGAACCAGGAAGGGGTCGGTAAATATGTAATTTACCAGCTCCTTCCTTTTCTGAATGGACAGAGTCATAGTCAGTGACATTGTAAAATAAAATGAAAGAAAATGATAAATAATTAAAAAAAAAATAACAAAAAATAAAAACTACTGACACCAGTGGGTGAACTTCTAGGATCACAAAGGTCACACTTGCAACCAAGCCCTGGCATTCCACCACCGTGGGGAGGCCCCATGATGGCGGGAAGGGGGCCCACTTCAGAAGTTGTGAAAGAGTCCCGTTGCGGGACCATAATAAAGGGCCCCATACCGAGAGTAAAGGGTTTCAGGATCAGTTGGAAGAGCCCCAGGTTTGAAAGGAAGGGCCCGGGCCAGGGGTCCAGGGGGCCCCTCCTGGTTTCTTGCACCAGGGCCCTGAAGGTTCTGGTTACGCCTCTGCTTTCCTTATAATGATACTGGCTATGAAAATGAACGCTATCCCTTTTAGATGTACCTGCATTGTGCATGACAGGAGGGGAGAATAGTTGTCAAACCCTGGCCTCCATGTGACAGTTGCGGTGGTGCTGGTCACTTTTATCACATTCATATTTGTAGGTGGGTGGGGCAGGCCTGTAAAGAAAAAACACAAATGTTGTACATATATACAGTATGCCAGGTCAAACAGTATACTAAAAAAATTATATATATATATATATATATATATATATATATATATATATATATATATATATATATATATATATATATATATATATATATATATATATATATATATATATATATATATATATATAGAGGTCATATTCACACTAAAATTATCAGTTTCTGCAGTGACCTATGTTGATCCAGTGGATAAAACCAAGCAGGGGTTCTTCACTGTAATAAGGGGTTCTTCACTGTAAGGGCGGTGAGAATGTGGAACTCTCTTCCACAATTGGTGGTAGCTGCGAGGAGTATGTCTACTTTTTCTAAGACTTTTGGACGTGCATCTCACAGATCATAACATTCAGGGTTATGGGGAATGAGCAGGCCACCGACACACACACACACCTGTACAGGTTGAATTGGATGGACTGATGTCTTTATTCAACCTCATCTACTATGTAACTATGTATGAGCCGACAAGCCCTAAGACCTCAGAACAAAAAGAGCAACAGGTCCACCTGACAATACAAAGATTTTTTTTTGACTCTGATGTTTTTCACACCACGGTATTGCGTGGGGTTGTACATTAAAGTTTAGCTAATTTTAGAACAATAAAACCTATGTTTTTGAAATGTATTTGGCAGGGGAAAAAAACCTAGAATTCAATATACGGCTCTCAGTAGAGGCAAAATCACAGGGAGGACTAGCAGCACCAAGATATTAAAAGATATTACATCACAGTTATAATTTCACGTATGTTAGACAAAAATAAATTCAGATAAAAGATGGGTCAAGACTGAAACCACACTAAGTAGAACACAATTAAATAAGAATATCTGGATTCCATTAAAGTATAGCAGATACACATGAATTGATGGGAGCGATATATAAAACATGGGGTATGATCAACAGACAGGCTAAATGGGAATATAACTCGCCTTTGATCTCATTAGAAGGAACAAAATATTTTGCACCTGGGAATGAGATACAATTTGGGAACTGGGTAAAAAACATGCAGTTAAAAGACATAACACAAAGTGGAAAGATTAGAGGCCATATCATGAACTAAACACTAGGGGAGGAAACTTAATGTTAACCACTAGCAGACCGCGCGCCGCAGATATACTGCAGAAGGCTTGCCCCAATGTGCGAATCGCCGTACCTGTATGGCGATCTGCGTGAGCCACCCTGGAGGCACACGCGCCCCCCATTAGCCAGCAGGAAAGCTGATTCACGGGGCCAGCTGCTGTGATTGCCACTGGGGACCCGTGATCACTCCCCGTGGAGAGAGAACAGCGGTCTGCTGTTGTAAACACAGCAGAGCGTTGTTCTCTTAGGAATCAGCACAGAGCGCCTGTGTTCCTCCTAGTAAGGATCACAGGTTTCTGTGTTGATTCCACAAGTCCCTCCCCCATACAGTTAGAAAACACCCCCTAGGCATACACTTAACCCTTTGATCGCCCTGAGTTAACCCCTTCCCTGCCAGTGTCATTATTACAGTAACAGTGCATATTTTTAGCGGTTTTTTTTTTTTGTGTGCTATAAACCGACAATTTTGAAAAAACAATATTTTGTTTTATCTTGCTATAAAACACATCCAATAAATTTTTTTTAGAAAAAAATCAATCCTCCTAGTAAATTTAGGCCAATATGTATTCTGCTACATGTCTTTGGTAAAAGAAATCCCAGTATATTGATTGGTTTACGCAAACGTTATAGCATCTACAAACCGAGTTATATACTGGAATTTTTATTTATTTTTTTACTAGTAATGACAGCGATCAGCGACTTCTAGCGACTGTGAAATTGCGTCGGACAATCAGACACTAACTGACACTTTGTGGGAACCAGTGACACTAATATAATGATCAGTGCTAAAAATATGCTTTGTCACTGGATGGGAAGGGGTTAAACATCTAGGGCAGTGGTCCTCAACCCTGGCCTACAGGGCCCACTAACAGGCCAGATTTGCAAGATAACTGAAATACATCCCAGGTGATATCATTTGCTGCTCAGTGATTGCACTACTCTAGTCTGCATCTCCCCAAGGTAATACTTAAAATCTGCAAGAAAATATATCACAGCGCAAAACAATAATGATAGTGAATCATATGCAAAATAATTATGGTTCTACTACAATAAAAACTCATAAAGTGCACCGTGCAAATATGTGCAAAAGAGGCTGAAGCGTAGAAACCATGTAAACATAAGCAATGATAAATAAGGTGCCAGTCCAGATAAAATAGTTCTTGAAGATCTCAATAAATGGTAAAATATAAACAGTCCCAAAAATGGGTCCCACGAAAGTGCTGGAGTGCCAGGAAGAAAGTGCACAAACATGCAATCTTTTCCGGTGCAGTGAGCAAGTGCCGGTCCTCCCCCTTTGGGTGTTCACTTACCGGACAACGATGACCCCTATGCTGTATAGCTATAGAGATCGACAGAACTTATGTCCTAGTAAGGAACCGACTGTCAAACTCCTCCAAGCCAGATGTATCTCCACAGATGTAAATACCCCGATACATGTATTGGAGAAAAGGATGCTCACATAGTGTAAATCCGATAAAAAGGTGTTTATTGTGCAAATGCTAAAAACAAACTCACATTTCGTAGCTGATAGTAAGGCATATATTGCGAATATCTCGTCCTTCCTTACTAACAGCTACGAAATGTGAGTTTGTTTTTAGCATTTGCACAATAAACACCTTTTTATCGGATTTACACTATGTATGACCGGAAAAGATTGCATGTTTGTGCACTTTCTTCCTGGCACTCCAGCACTTTCGTGGGACCCATTTTTGGGACTGTTTATATTTTACCATTTATTGAGATCTTCAAGAACTATTTTATCTGGACTGGCACCTTATTTATCATTGCTTATGTTTACATGGTTTCTACACTTCAGCCTCTTTTGCACATATTTGCACGGTGCACTTTATGAGTTTTTATTGTAGTAGAACCATAAATATTTTGCATATGATTCACTATCATCTGCCTTTCATGACCAGGCCATTTTTTTGCGATACGGCACTATGGAATTGTGCAGTCATGCAACGCTGTACCCAACTAAACTTGATGTCCTCTTTCCCCACAAATAGAGCTTTCTTTTGGTGGTATTTGATCACCTCTGCGTTTTTTATTTTTGCGCTATAAACAAAAAAAAGACCAACAATTTTGAAAAAAAAAAAAAAAGTTTTACTTTCTGCTATAAAACACATCCAAAAAAAAAAATTTAAAAATCAAATTTCTTCATCGGTTTAGGCAAATATGTATTCTGCTATGTTTTTGGTAAAAAAAAATCCCAATAAACGTATATTGATTGGTTTGAGCAAAAGTTATAGCATCTACAAACTATGGGATATTTTAATGGCATTTCAATTTTTTTTTACTAGTAATGGCGGTGATCAGTGATTTTTAGCAGGACTGTGACATTGCGGCGGACAAATCTGGCACTAAGTGACACTTTTTTGGGACCAGTGACACCAATACCGTGATCAGTGCTAAAAAAAAATGCACTGTCACTGTACTGACACCGGCAGGGAAGGGGTTAACATCAGGGGCAATCAAAGGGTTAAATGTGCTCCTTTCTAACTGTGGGGGGAGGGGGATGCTTTGGCTGTGAGAAGATAGAGATCTGTGTTCCTGCTTAGCAGGAACTCCCCTACTAGCAGAATGACGATCTGCCTTGTTTACAACAGACAGCCCTTCTGCCTCTCTCCAAAACGATCAGTGGGTCCCAACGGACATCGGATCCACCGGACCCGCTGATTGCCACCTGCTGTGACTGGGGCGCCATAGACCCTGAGGAGCAAAATCATGTGCCTGTATGTGATTTCATGCAGGAGAGACACCGCCCCGCAGTATAAATACGTTGGGCAGTCAGCAAGTGGTTATATAGGTAGATCAGCAGTCTGGGTTCTTTATCAACAAATGGCAGGTGCCAGAGCACATCAAGTGCCCGTCACCCGCAAATTGGCTGCTGTTGTGATTATTCCCAGCAGAAGCGGCACACACACACATAGGGGAACCCGTAACCAGCAGCTCCCAAGGGAGTAGTGCTACATGTATATATATATATATATATATATATATATATATATATATATATATACGTGATCCAAGCACAGCTACCGCCCTGTAGCAGTAAGTCAACAAGTGGTTAAGAAAATTGTAGCAAAACTCCTTGGTATGGCTTGAAGTCCTGGATAGCCTAGTGCAGTGATCTCCAAACTACGGCCCTCCAGCTGCTGCGGAACTACACGTCCCATGAGGCATTGTAAAATTCTGACATTCACAGACATAACTAGCAATGATGGGAATTGTAGTTCCTGAACAACTGGAAGGCCCTGGCCTAGTGGAAAGATTTTACCACCCAATCTTTTGAGAAGACAACACAATAGGTTAGTTAGGAATTCAACGCACCGCTGTAGGTGAGTAATTAGTGATAAAGTAAGAAATGAGTTAGGTCTTAGATGAGAGGAGCCAAGAAGGAGTTCTCATTTGCATGTAAGCTTCATATGTAGTACCTATCTTTCAATTTAATATAGTGTCCAAATCCATTCAAGAAAAAAAATAAACAAATTTTTGTCTTTACGTTTTCTACAGCCAGAATTGTGACCTAGGATCTCTAGGTTTCACAAAAATACTTTTATCTTCCACTTGGAAGACATAAGTTATTTAAATACGTGAATTTTCCGAAGCTGGAATTTTGTAGGAATTGGAATTTTGGCCATATATGAAGCTGAGCTCAAGAAAACTGGGGCATGACCTGAAAATAGCTGGAGGAAGGAGTGACTGGAACAGACTGCCAGCAGCGATCCAGTCAGCAGTAGGTACATTTTTAACAGACTTCAGATAACAAAGTTGTATTCCCAGACAAAAAAAAAAAAAGGAATAAAAAATAAATAAAAATATGGTATTTAATACAAACTTTTATTGTCTGTATTTGTGCTGCGTTTGTCTGGCTTTAGTAAATACATGTTGACAGCTAAATTATTCTACCCTCTGCTCCATGCATTGTGTATTAAAACGGAACTCCAGGAATATGAAGGCACAAATTATTGTAGCCCTGCAATCATGAACACATCATTAAATGCAAGCAGTGTGAGTTTCTAAATTTGACTTGATATCAGCCTCTTGAAGTCCACTGTACCAAAGAACTCAGGAAGGGGGAGGGAGAAGCAAAACAAGGAGCCAATCAGGTATGCAGCAGTGCAAACAGCATGCTTACAGGAGAAGAGAGCAGAATGACAGAGAAGTGAGCTCAAACCATAGAAATACAAAAAGGAGTGCCATACTAAAAATGGATGAAAGAGTCCAAGATCACTTTAGTTGTTGGCAAATAAATAATATAAACAACAGAGAGTAAAACTTAGATGAGCTTAGAGAAAAACACAGTGGCCTCACAGATTTACAACAAAGAACAAAAGGGTGTGAACACCTAGAGCAGGCATCACTAAATGGCGGACCCAGTTAATGCCTCATCCGGACCCCTGCGGTCCCACCCTTTAGAGTCTTTCTGCCCACAGCCATCACCACTGCCATTCTCATAGAGCCAACAGCTGGAGGCAGGACAGCTATAGACAGAGGGCGGGGCCTACCCAAGTTAATAAGCAGGTGATTGGTTGCGAGGATACAGGGAGGTCATCGCACAAACATGAGATTCGGACCTCTGCTGGAAGAATATTTTACTGACTGGACCTTTGTAAATTTTAATTCAATACCCTTGACCTAGAGTATTATCTCCAGCATTTTATTATAGGATAAAAGATACAAATTATACTCAGAAACCAAAATGAAATGGTAACATATCATAAATACAGATTCCAAAAAGTCCGCCCTTTAACCTCATAAGATTACACGGATAATGGCAGCAGCTGATGTGTTTCAGGGGGTTGCCCCTCTTCCTCAGAGCAGTGCCTGGTGACACACAGATCTGTGTAAGAACCAGTATCATACTCACCTCATAAAGTAACAACGTAACTGCTGCTGAAGAAGTGGTCACCTACTTGAAGTTGGGTACAATCCACATAGAAAACTTTCCTTTGGTTAAGCAATTCATGCAAAACCGGTCTAAGTGATTCCAGTCCAGTCATGGCGTATATGGATATACTTGACCAGAGATTTACTTTAGGTAACATTTTTGTTTTGTGTCTAGTGGTTTCTAATAATTGTTCTTCTAGTTAAATTTGAAAGTAGCAGCATATCTCCCCAGTACATTCACACATGTACAGCACACTATGGGAAGCTCACGCGGCATGGTCACTTTGCAGCAGCGACATCACAAATTTTCAGCTTTGTTAGATCTCGGCCAGGGGGATATCTACACGTGCTTGTGGTTACACAGATCAGTGGCTCACCCACTTTCTTTAGCCCTGACCTAGATTCTCTTTGTCTTCAGCCATAAGCGCACAGCTGAAGTATGGACATGCATAACAAACAGGCAGCTAACTCACTGCTGGAAACCTTCTATTGTCAGACTCGCATTCCTTCTACAATTTTTTTTCCCCAGGCTGACGATCTATTCCCACCCTGCAGCCCTTTTCCATAAAACACAGCCCAGTCTGCACATCACCACTGCAGAACTTCAAAAGTCTGTGGACAACATCTAAAACAATTTGATAATTGGATTTTTCTACATACTTACATGTAAAATCCATTTCTTGGAGTACATCACAGGACACAGAACAGGCTATATACTTATCTGGGTTATGCACCACCTATCGGTGAATAGACACTGGCCGACCAAAAAACAGACAGGAAGCCCCCCTCTATATAACCCCTCCCATACAGGAAGTACCTTGGTTTTGTAGCAAGCAATGAACTCTCAAAAAGAGGGGAGGGACCTCTGTATCCCATGATGCACTTCAAGAAATTGATTTTACAGATAAGCATGTAGAAAAAAAATCAATATTCTTTATTGTACATCACAGGACACAGAGCAAGCTACATACCCAACTATCTGGAAGGTCTCAGAGCAATCCCTTTAGAGGTGAAGGAGACACAACACGAATGAAAAAAAACACCATCAGCCTATACTGCAGCTTTTTACACACTCCTCTGCTGCTCTAACATCCACTTGATAACATTTTGTGAATGTATGCACTGGCGACCACGAAGCGGCCTTACAGATCTGAGCCACAGACGCCTGGTAGCAAAACGCCAAGGAGGTTCCTCTACCTTTCAACCCATAGGCCTGAATGATTGACAATAGGAAATGGAAAATTGTTGCTTTGGAAGCTGCTTGACCTTTTTTGGGCCCTTCCGGCAACACAAAGGGGCATCTGAATTTCGGATAGATTCTGGCAGCCCGTACCGTACCACATCCAAGGAATGTAGTCATTTCTCTTATGCAGAATGAGGATGAGAGAAAAAAAGAGGGTAGAACAATGTCCTGATTTAAATGAAAACCAGAAACAACCTTAGGCAAAAAGGACGGAAGAGGACGCAGCACCGCCTTATCGTGGTGAAGGATCACTTTACAAAAAAGAGCCACCAATTCAGACACCCTTCTAGCCCAACTGAAAGCAATGAGAAAAATTGGATTTTTGTAAGAACTTACCGTAAAATCCTTTTCTTTGGAGCCTTCTGACAGAAGCAGCTCTCAATGTTTCTTCACGAATGGGAAATGTGCGCCCTCTTCAGGAGTAGCTAGGCAGTGAAAGCTTTCACTTGACACGCCCACAGGGGCTGTCCTTCATGACATTACCTCAGACACACTGTGCTCACTAATCAGTTTCATAGCAAAGCAGTGAAAGAAAACACAACCAACCCCAAAATAGAGGGGCGGGAGCTGCGTCTCAGAGGACTCAGAGAAAAGGATTTTACGGTAAGTTCTCATAAAAATTCAATTTTCTCTTATGCCCCCTGACAGACGCAGCTCTCAATGTTTCTTCACGGATGGGATGTCCCAAAGCAGTGTAGTCAAGAGGGGTGAGAAGAACGCAACTAAAAAACAGTCAATGCATTTCCAAGGCCAAAAAAACGTAGCCAACAGGGTACCAGAAGCTCAAGCAGGAGCTTAACCAAAAACAAATATTCACCCCTGAAAGAGAACTCTAAAGGGCCATACACACTATAAGATTTTCTTAAGAATTTTTTCTTCAGGATTTACCTTTTCTATGTAGTGCAAGGGCCTGCCAGATTGCATACAAATTGAAAGTGTTTAGGTCTGACCACATATTATCTGGTTTTGGTAAATCTAAAGGAAAAAGTCTTCAGAAAATCTTGATCGCCCGAACCACATCCAGCGAATGCTAGGCAAATTCTTCAGGATGCTTGGGCTTCACACAGAGAGAAGGCAACACAATACCTTCATTGAGGCAGAAAGCCGACACCACCTTAGGGAGAAAGATTGGTTCGGTCGCAGAACAACCTAAACTCCATGAACGACCAGATAAGGCGAACGGCAGGACAGAGCCGTTAATTCAGACACCCTGTGAGCAGAGGTGATAGCCCCCAGAAAGGCAATTTATTGAGACAACAAAGGCAGAGAGACTTCTCTGATATTACCAAAGAGAGGTCGTTGTAGAGTGGACAAAACCAAATTCAGATCCCATAAAGGAGGATCTCCTCGGCGGAGGCAGATGACGCACCTCCTGTATAAAGGTGTGAATAAAGGGGTTAGTATCCAAGAGACGCTGGAATTAAATGGCCAAGGTCGACACCTGACCTTTATTCGTGCCGAAAGCCAATTGTTGCACCACTTCTTTCCGTAAGAAATCAAAGACCCTCGTCACCGAAAAGGAATGAGGATACAACCCTTGCGACTCACACCAGGCAATATACATCTTCCGAGTACGATGATAAATTTTTTTCTGGAAGTAGCCTTCCTAGCTCTCAACAAGGTAGGAATTACAGCATCAGAGAGACCTCCATCTCTCAACACCTGGAGATGAACAGCCAAGCCTTTAAAGCCAGCGACCATAAAGCAGGATGGAAGATCGGTCCTGAAAACAGCAGATCTTCTATCAGCGACAGCCGCCATGGAGGCTCGACGGCCATCCTCACCAAGTACGCGTATCAAGACCGGCGAGACCAGTCTGGTGCCACCAGAATCACCTGTACCGCCTCCACCGCTAACCTGTTTAGGAACTGTGACAAAAACTGTAACAAAGGAAAGGCATAGATTAGTCGATAACGACTCCAAGGCACCACCAGCGCGTTGACCAGAAGATCTCGAGCCCTGGCCACAAACCTGTCCGTTTATACCAGATGCAAACAGATCCCCCTCTGGAGTTCTCCATCAGGCATGCAGGAGGCGAAAAAACCTCCGGATGCAGAGACCATTCCCCCTGATCCAGAGCCTGACGACTCAGGTAATCCGCCTGCCAGTACACCACACCTGGGATGAAAACTGCGGAGAGAGCCGGAAAGTGTGCCTCGGCCTAGGTCAGAACCTCGGCCACTTTCTTGGCCGCCCAAGCACTCTTGGTGCCCCCTTGGTGATTGATGTAAGCCACAGCCGTGGCATCATCAGTTCGAAACTCGAACAGGGAGACCATGCAACCGAGGTGCCGTGGTGATCACCGTCCACAACAGCAGCAGAAAGGAACTGCCCTGGCTCCGAACGGGTGACAGAAGCCACCACGAGAGCTCCGACTTCATGAAACGGCTTAGACAAATCATTCTGTCCAAAGACTGTGGATCCTTGTACCACTTGGCAAGAATCTCTGCTTGCAGAGATTCCTGTGTGAAATCTGGCAAACGGGACTGCCTTGAAGGCCGACACCATCAGCCCCAGGACCCCCCTACAGGTCCGCAGGGAGGAGAGATCGTCGTCCAGCAGGATCCTGATCACTCCCTGCAAAGTCTGGAGATTTTTACCCCTGGTAGAAAGACCTTCACCTGAGCGGAGTCCCATACCGTATCCAGATAACTCAGTCGCACAGAAGGAGTCAGCGCAGACTTCTGGAAGTCAATGGTCCACCCGAACTACCGAGGCGTCTGAACTGTGAACGCTAGATCGCCCTGCAGGGTGATACAAGAGTTCGCCCTTAACAGATCATCTGGATAACCGAGGACCGCAATCCCCTACTTGCGTAGCAAAGCTACCCCTGGAGCCAAAAACGTATTGAAGACTCTGGGAGCAGAAGCTAGACCAAAGGGTAATACCACAAATTGATAGTGCTCCCTCGCCACTGCGAAACGGAGCTACCTTTAGTGGCCCTCGGAAATCGGTGCAGATAAGCATCTTTTAAATTGATGGAGGCCAGAAAACCTCCTTGTTGCAGAGACGCAACCACCGACCGGATGGATTACATCCGAAACGTCTGTACCCGCCCAAAGCGGTACAGCGATTTCAGGTCCAAAATTGGACGCACCTTGCCCCCCTTCCTGGGCACAGTGAACAGGTTCGAGTAAAAACCCCGAAACCTGATCGGCAGAGGAACCGGGACAATAACGGCCCTTGCAAGGATATCCTGCACTGCCTCCCTGAGATTGGCCAAACGATCCAGAGACAGACGGAGACTTGATGCAAAGAACCTGTCTGCTGGGCGAGACCGGGATTCGATCTTGTACCCTGTACAAATCAATTTGTGAACCCATTTGTTTAGAATCAGATGTTCAGGGTTCCCGAAAGTGACGCAGATGTCCCCCCGGCCCTGAACCGGGTGAGGGCGTCCCTTCATGCAGAGAAGGACTTGTCCGTCTAACCTGACTGACCGGCCTTGGGCTTACCCAACCAAGACTTCTTGTTTCCTCCGGAGGCTCTGAATGGTTTGCCTTTTTCCTGCGCCCCTGAGGCACGAAAAAGCCCTCGGTGAGTCTTGAAGGAAGGCCCCTGTTTACTGCGAGGTGCCTTACTTTTTGAGGATTGTGGGAGCAGAGTACTTTTGCCCCCTGTTGAACCCTTATTTAACTCATCCAAGGAGTCAGCTAACAGACGTTTACCCAAAAAGGGAAGGTCAGCCACGGCCTTTTTAGAGGCCTGGTCCACCGACCAGCTCTTTAGCCACACTATGCGGCGCAATGCGCCGCAGACACTCTGGCAACCAGAGGGGCCTCGTCCAGGGCCGCATCACATAAGTACACCATGGCCTGGGCCATCTGATCCGTGAGTTCAATCAGAGTCGGAGGAACCGACTCAGCCTACAGGTTGCTCTTAAGCACCTTGATCCATTCCGTAACGGTCTGAGAAACAAAGACGGAGGCAAACACAGGTTTAAGCAGTGAACGGTGGCGGGAAAGTGCCTCCGTACGCCTGTCCACTGGGTCTTTAAACATCGGGGAATCTTCCACGGGTACCATAGTTGATTTATTCAACTGGGAAACAGTGTGATCCACCATAGGTGACACTGTCCAGCGATTGGACACCGAGTCCGCAAAAGGATAATGACACATAAAAAGCTTGTGCACCACCAGCATGTGCTTAACGCGCCACTATTGCTCATTCACGATTTCGTGAAAATCCTTGTGACAAGGAAAAACCTGACCCGACTTCTGGGCTTTGCGGGAGCCGAAGACAACCCACTTTTCTGACTGTGTGGGCTCATCATCCAGTTTTGATGTTTCCCTCACTGAACGAATCAGTACTTCCACCAGAGCGCGTTCCAACGCTGCAGTTGAGGAGGACTCATCCTCCTCATTATCTGACTGTGAGGACAGGGACCCCTCAGGGGGAGCGTTGTCCATGGTCCACATTTTCCCTTTAGGACTCCATTTTAAGCAATTTTAAAATTGGGTACACTGGCCCTTTAAATGTTGCGCTCGTGGTCCGCACCACTAAATTGCGCTATAGCCGGAGTCTCCCTTTAATGCTAGCAGGTATTCTGATAGGAGCCAAGTGTGTCCTAAGAATGTTAGAAGGACTAAAAAAACCCTTAATACTAGCCAACCTGGAAAATAAACCGCTCTCACAGTCTGTCACTCAGCAGCAAGTGAAAAAAACTCCAATACAAATGAATAGGAGAAAATGGCGCCGCCCATACAGCGTGGTTGCCCACAGTTAAGATGGTGCCCGAAAACGGCGACAAACACTCAGGGAAACATAGAAAATGGTTGCTGCCCTTACTTGAATGCAGCTTAATGCCCACACTTAAAATGGCGGCTGAAAACGGCGCCAACGGTCAGGAGCCCAGGGAATGAGGCCTTCACGGGGACCCACTACAAGAGACCCCCCCAGGACAGGATAACATTATTACACCCCTTTCCCAAGGCGTTAGTCACCGCTATAGCGCCCCCAGCGGGAGCAGGGAGGGAAGGAACTGTCCTGACAGGCCAGAGGGATATTATGAGGAAAACACAGTCCTTTTTATCCCCAGGAGTGGGCCCACAGCTCCCCCTCAGGCATATGTCCCAGAGACATGGAGGGCATGTATCACTCACCATACCATGGACCGTGGGGCTCCGCTCCGATACAGCTCGCCTCAGTGGGGGTACTGCCAGCCATGAGGGGCCCGCTAAAACCCAGGGCATTCCAGGTTGATGCGTCCTGGCGAAAATTACAGTTTACAGGCTCGTCCCCATCCATCGGGGCTCTGTCGTGGCAAGGCCTGGGCGGACCACAACCTGCTCATGCTCGTTGGCCAGGCTGGGACACCGTAAGGATCTAGATTATCCAATGCGAAACCTCAGCCAAGCTGTGGCTTGTAGTTCACCAGAAGGATCCCCTTGACACTAGCTAGCGATAGTGAGTAAAGAAAAATAAACATTTCTCAAAGAAAATTAAAACTAAGACCAGAGTCCCTGCAGGAACCTAGGGTCATACTCCTAAGTTAGGCAGCAAGAAACTGGTTAGTGAGCACAGTATGTCTGAGGTAATGTTGTGAGGGACAGCCTCTGTGGGCGTGTCAAGTAAAAGCTTTCGCTGCCTAGCTACTCCTGAAGAGGGCGCACATTACCCATTCATGAAGAAACATTGAGAGCTGCGTCTGTCAGAGGACGTAAGAGAAAGCTAGTTTTCATGTAAACAGGATTAAAGGAATCTTCTGGATTGGTTCAAAGGGCTGTTTCTGTAATACAGACAAAACCAAATTTAAGTCCCAAGGACACAAGGGTAATCTGATTGGAGGGACCAAACAAGTCACACCCTGAAGAAAAGTCTGAACCAAAGAATGTAAAGCTAAGGACATTTAAAAAAATATAGATAAAGCTGAAATTTGCCCTTTAATCATTCCCAAAGCTAACTTCATCTCCCCGCCAGACTGAAGAAAAAAAAAAAATGGATTTTTGTAAAATCTTACCGTAAAATCCTTTTCTCTTAGCTCATTGACAGACGTAGTCCTCGGTGATTCAACACCCTCGGGTTATGCTGCCCTCCACAGGAGTAGGACTAGACAGGAAAGAAAATGCTCTGGCCACACCCTAGGGGCAGTCCCCGAGGGTATATCCTCTCTCTCTCTGCTACAGCAAATCAGTTATGTCACAAAGCAGTGTCTAGAGAATTTAACCCAACCCAACTCCAAAACAGAGGGGCGGGTACTACGTCTGTCAATGAGCTAAGAGAAAAGGATTTTACGGTAAGATTTTACAAAAATCCATTTTTCTCTATCGCTCATTGACAGACGTAGTCCTCGGTGATTCAACACCCTCGGGACGTCCCAAAGCAGTACCACAAATGAGGGGTGGGAAAATGGAAATCAAATCCAATCTAGAAGGCCCAACGGTGCCAACTAGAAGTTTACAATGCTCATCCTCAGTGATGAGACTCAACAGAAATTTTTCAACAGAAAAAAACCCTCGAGGTAGACCACCGGTCTCCTCAAATTGCGGCCTGCAAAACCTTGCGGCCAAATGAGGCATCCGCCGATGCCATCACATCAATCTTATAAAATTTTGTAAAGGTATGTACCGACGACCAGGTGGCCGCCTTACATACCTGGACCACTGACGCCTGATGGCGGAAGGCCCAGGAAGTACTGAGCGCTCGAGTGGAGTGCGCCTTAACAGGGAACGGAGGATTCCGACCCTTAATAGAATAAGCCTGTACCACCGTCTGTCTGATCCATTTGGAGATAGTTGCGGCAGATGCAGGCAACCCCTTTCTGGGGCCATCCGGGATCACAAAAAGTGAATCCATCTTACGGAACGATTCCGTCGCCTTCAGGTATACCCTGATTGCCCGAACCACATCCAAGGAATGCAACGCATGTTCCCGATGATGATTGGGCTGAGGACACAAGGAAGGTAGTACAATATCTTCATTCAGATGAAAATCTGAAACCACCTTTGGAAGAAAGGATGGCTTAGGATGAAGCACTACCTTATCCCTATGAATCACTAAGTATGGGGACTGGCATGATAATGCAGCCAGTTCTGACACCCTGCGTGCAGAAATGATAGCCACCAAGAAGGCTACCTTCTGGGATAAAGTAAGCAAGGGAATCTCCCTGATGTTTTCAAAGGGAGGTTTCTGTAGAACCGACAAAACCAAATTAAGATCCCAGGGCGGTAAGGGGGCGCGGACTGGTGGAGCCAGGTGCCGCACCCCCTGGATGAAATTCCGCACCAAGGACTTGGTAGCTAAAGGTTTCTGAAAGAAGATAGCTAATGCTGAAACTTGACCTTTGATGGTGCTCAAGGCTAGTTTCTGCTCAACCCCTTTTTGCAGAAAGGCCAATATTCGAGTCACCGAATAGGTACGTGGAGGAATCCCTAAAGATTCGCACCACGCGATATAAGTCTTCCATGTGCGATAATAGACCTTGCTGGAAGTCGCTTTCCTTGCTTTAATAAGGGTAGGAATAACTGAAGCTGACAACCCTCTGTCCTTCAGTACCTGGGTCTCAATGGCCAGGCCATTAAAACCAGCGACTGTAAAGCACGATGGAAGATTGGTCCTTGAGACCGCTGACACTCCCTGAGACGAAGTTCCCAAGGAACGTCCGCGACTAGCATGTCTAAGTCGGCCAGACCGGCTTGACGAGGCCAGCCTAGAATTTCTAGGACCACTGGCGCTGACTGGATCTGACCAAGGCGGCCCTAGAGCTATCTGGCCCCGACCATCCGACAAAGTCTGCTCGTTCTCTGTTCCCACACATTTATCAGACACCTGATTCCTGTCAGGAACGGTGATCTCTCCTGGTTGAACCTCAGGGACCAAAGTCACCTGGCTAGAGGCTTCTTGGTCTGTCTGTTCAACCGGATCTGATTCTTGTGGGGAACTGAGACTAATCTTTGGAAAAGGTAAAGAAAAAGATCTGTTCAGGGAACGGTAACTGCCGCTCCCTGTAGTACTTAAATGTTGGAAGGGAAGAATCGCACCGGTAGCAGTGATCGATGCTCGATCTAATGCCCTGAATACCGGTGAAGATGTCCCCCCACCCTCAAACCAGGTGGGGGCGCACCTTCAGGCTGTGTAATCCGTTGCTTCAGGTTTGGCTGAGTCTGTCTTTTGTTTGTCCGACCAGCCCTTCTTGAACCCTCCTGGAGGAGCCTTGCCCTTCCCGCTTGTTCCAGCCGGGCGTACGAACCCTTTATGGGCGGTAAAGAAAGGTCCTCGCTTGTTACGAGGTCCCTTAGCTTTAGCAGCCTGTGGCAAGAAAGTGCTCTTGCCCCCAGTGGCATCCTTAATGATCTCATCTAGGGTGGCCCCAAATAGGCGATTCCCCTGAAAGGGGAGATTCGTCAAGGTCTTTTTGGAACCTAGGTCCGCTGACCAGCATTTTAACCACAGCACACGTCTGAGGATAACCGCTAACATAGATGCATGCCCTAATAGGGGGGTAGCATCCAAGGCTGCGTCACAGACAAACTGTAGCCCTTGTATAATCTGTTCCATCAAATCAGATGTTCCCTGGGGGATATCTTTCCCCCTCAGGTCCTGGCGTACCAATCTAGCCCATTCCGTAAGTGTCTGGGAAACCAGACCAATGACAATTACTGGTCTAAATGCTGACCCTATCAGGGAAAAGATAGTGCGGGACTCCGCTTCCACCTTCCGATCCACCGGATCCTTAAAGGACGAAGTGTCCTCTACTGGAATAACCGTGGCTTTATTCAGTCTGGAAATAGGTGGGTCTACCACTGGTGGTACCGTCCATTTCTTAATGAGGGATTCCTCAAACGGATAGCGTCTAGCAATACGTTTGGAAATAGTAAAGGTACGCTTAGAATGCTCCCATTCTTTTTTACATTTATTACCAAAACACTTGGGTACAGGAAAAACCTTCACCGTTTTGGTGGGTTTGTTAGTACCAAAGGGAATCTCTGTTTCAGTTGCCTCTGCCGGTGAAACCTCATGTCTTAAGGTTTCCCGAACCGCCACAACTAGTGCGTCCACCAATGCTTCTTCCCGAATTATGGCGGAAGTATGAACCTCCTCCTCACTGTCTGAAGGAACTTTACCTGAGACAACAGCCCTTGCAGAGGGACCTGCAGCTGCAATGACCATCTCAGACTCTGAGTCTGAAGTGTCAGATGATATAGGGGTAGGCGGAGGTCGCTTTCTTGACCCCCGTTCCTGACAGGCCGCCTCCACCCGAGCCACCATAGACTCCAAAACTGCTGTAAATGCATCCATACTCTGTGCACCGGCGGGTCCCGTGGCCCCCTCGAGGGAAACAGGTGGGGGTACTTGTGTGGCAGGGTCCATGATAATTCCAGTTACTACCCGGAAAATTCAATCCAAAATAAAACCTTTTTTTTTTTTTCAGCTCCCCAGCGCCACAAAGCCCCTCAGTGTTACCTGCTAGGGATCACTATCGAGCGAGAGAGAGAGATAGACCCCCAGGCTCACCACTTGATGCTCAGAGTTCACTGCAACTAGTCTCAGCACTGTCTCGAACAGACAGGAAGTCTCTTGGCTGGCTGCCCGGGAAGAAAGGAGGCAGCTCCGCCCCTCTGTACGCCTTCCGGCGCCTCCCCTAGCTCCACGAGGTGTTTGGGTCACCTCAAACATGGCCACCCCCATGCTGAAGACACGAGGCTACGCCAAAATGGCGGCCTCGTGCGATCTACGGCGGTCTGTTACAGAATAGCGGCGTGACTGCAGAGTATCTCGGCATCACAAAACCTTTCTCTTCATGGAGATCAACTTGGCTGGCGGTACTGGACCCTGGCGGACCGCGTGGCCGTCGGGAGGCATGCTTTAGCTGGAGGAATGACCTGGAAAGCCTCATACATGCCCTGTGGCTTCTGACAGGTAGGATACTTTCTCTTATCACAGTAAGATTCCAGTACTGCCACTGATTACAATCTTTTAAACATACTTGCAATTAGATTGTCAGCTCCCAAACCAAGCCTCCTGGCTTTTTGTACACAAAAATCACACTCAAAATAGGGGGATCTGTGCCATGTTATAGGATAGAGGGGAACCCATCCTTACCATACAGAGAGGGGCCCGCGTTCACCACAGGACCCGTCAGGGGAAATGGGGGAACATACTACTCACCGTACCGGAACCAGGCGGGCGCCAACTCCTGACAGTACCCCTCTCCACCGAAGTTGGAGGGCTGTCGACCAATATGGGCGCCGTGACTCATGGTCTTTGGCGTTTCAGCGAGACGTTTAACTCGCAGGGTCAGTCCCGGTCCAGTGGGACTATGTCGCGGCCGACCCAGCGCGGAGCTATGGCCTGCACGCGCTCGTAGGCTGAACTGGGGTGACCACTGGATCTCAACATCCCGCCTGTCGCCCAGTTCAGCTTTCTTGCTTGAAGATCTCACAGGAACACTGGAGAAAAAAAGCTGTCTAAAAATCTTTTTAAGAAAAAAAATCCTGGCAGGACCGAAGATCCCAGCAAGGTATCTAGGTCCTTACTCCTGACTAGACAGAAAAAAACTGATTTGCTGTAGCAGAGCGAGAGAGGATATACCCCCGGGGACTGCCCCTAGGGTGTGGCCAGAGCATTTTCTTTCCTGTCTAGTCCTACTCCTGTGGAGGGCAGCATAACCCGAGGGTGTTGAATCACCGAGGACTACGTCTGTCAATGAGCGATAGAGAAAAAACGATTCTCCCAATCATGTATTTCCGAGGATGCCACCCCCTGATCTCACACCAGACAATATAGGCCTTTCAGATTCTGTGATAGATATTCCTAGTGACTGCCTTTTTGGCATTTAAAAGAGTAGACTCCACTGGCCCTGAGATGCCACAATCTCTTAGCAACCTGGCTTCAACAGCCATGCCGTCAAATTTAACGACCGTAAAGGGGGGTGAAATATCAGCCCTTGAGACCGTAGATCAGCACGGACCGTCTACCACCAACTTTATTATCTTTGAGTACCAGGTCCTTCTGGGCCAAGCTGGGGCCACCAGAATGACCGAAGCCACTTCACAAATCCTGTGCAAGAGATGTGGCAGGAATGGAATCTAGGGAAATGCATAAATTAGGGAGAACTGGTTCCTGGGAACTACAAGAGCATTCACTCTGATCGCGAGGGGATCTTTTGCTCTGGACACAAACTGAGTACGTCTGGAGTCCCCCAGCGCTGGCAAATTTCCTTAAACACCTCAGGGTGAAGAGACTAATCTCCTGGGTGTATTTGCCGGAAACTGAGATAGTCCGCCTTCCAGTTCTCCACCCCCAGAATACAGACTGCTGACAGAACTGGCACATGCTCCTCCGCCAAAGTCAATACATGGCTCCTCTCCTCCTGCACCAAATGGCTTTTGGTGCCGCCTTGGTGGTTGATATAAGCCACTGCTGTGGCATTGTCCGATTTAACATTTATCGGGGAATCCTGTAGTTTGACTGTCCAGAACTTTAGAGCCAGGCGTACCGCCCACAGCTATTGGGCGAACACTAATATAAAAGGTGTGAAGGGGGGGCCAAAGACTGACTTTGTCCTCTCCATCCTCTATCCCTGGGAAACTTGGCTGCCCTGAAACCGGTCCCTGATGCCAAAAAAGTTGGGAACTTCGGACTTAAACCACCAAAGTTATTGGAGTGCAATTATATTAGCAAGAACAGTCCAAAATACCAGAATATACCAGTAGGTGGTGCTACAAATAAATCCTGTAAATGTACCTCCCAATTCCAACTTTTCACATATTAGAGTTTGTACATCTCATATAGATTTAAAGACTGCGTAGCATGTGGGCCTACCTGATTTGATATGTGTTGAATGGATATTAATAATGTACTTCACACTTAAGAAGATTAAATGGAAAATGCCAACTCAACTGTAGGGGTAATTTCTTCAGCCGACTATTGCAATAACCAGACAGGAGCCATGGGAAAAAAAAAAGGAATAGTCCCATTCATGCCGAGTTTGGCCTGCCTTCGACCACAAGGAGAATCACATGATAACTCAGAGCAATGAATTAGAGATCACATGGTAGATTCTCAGTGCTAGGCACAAACCCCCAAAAGCTGAAGATTGGCATTTGGTTTGAAAGGAACTTATGACATCAGATGACTGCAGTCTGCCAGCAAAAGAGAGGGATCAAATCAGTGAAGTGCAAAATGTAAAATATACAGTACTCTTAGGCCCCATTCACTTTGTGTGCCGTTACCTGCATTTCTCCTCATGGAAAATTTTTCTATGTGTCAAGTTCACACCAGAACCCGGTGTGTCTCTGCGTTCCACAGTTGTGCGATTTCTGGCAACATGTTAGCATAATATCGCACCGCAATGAACAGAGACCCGTGTAAACGTGTACAAACGGACTGCACGGACAAACACACCTCTCACCCACAACAACAAGGTCAAAGTAAACATGCCTTTGAAAGAAAAAAAAAAACGATTCAGAAAAATGGAGACGCTCACTAAAGCACAAATGGCTATAGGTGCATTTTTATGTGCATTGTAGTGTGAATGGGCCCTTACTGTAGGTAAGTTCTTAGTTTATACAGTGCCTTGAAAAAGTGTTCATACCCCTTGACATTTTCCACATTTTGTCATGTTACAACCAATAACGTAAATGTATTTTATGCGATAGGCCAACACAAAGTGACACATAATTGTGAAGTGGAAGGAAAATGATAAATGGTTTTCACATTTTTTTACAAACAAATATGTTAAAAGTGTGGTGTACATTTGTATTCACCCCCTTTACTCTGACACCCCTAACTAAAATCTAGTGGAACCAATTGTCTTCAGAAGTCACATAATTAGTAAATAGAGTCCTCCTGTGTGTAATTTAATCTCAGTATAAATACAGCTGTTCTGTGAAGCCATCAGAGGTTTGTTAGAGAACCTTAATGAACAAACAGCATCATGAAGGCCAAAGAACACACCAGACAGGTCAGGGATAAAGTTGTGGAGAAGTTTAAAGCAGGGTAAATTATAAAGAAAATATCCCAAGCTTTAAACTTCTCATGGAGCATTGTTCAATCCATCATCCAAAAATGGAAAGAGTATGGCACAACTGCAAACCTTCCAAGACATGGCCGTCCTCCTAAAAGGTCAGGCCAGGCAAGGAGAGCATTAATCAAGGAACCAGCCAAGAGACCCATGGTAACTCTGAAGGAACTGCAGAAATTCACAGCTCAGGTGGGAGAATCTGTCCACAGGACAACTATTAGTCATGCACCCCACAAATCTGGTCTTTATGGAAGAGTGGCAAGAAGAAAGCCATTGTTGAAAGAAAGCCATAAGAAGTCCTGTTTGCAGTTTGCGAGAAGCCATGTGGGGGACACAGCAAACAATTGGAAGAAGGTGCTCTGGTCAGATGAGACCAAAATTGAACTTTTGGACCTAAAAGCAAAACGCTATGTGAGGCGGAAAACTAACACTGCACATCACCCTGAAAATACCAGGACGGGGAAGCTGGTCAAAGTTGATGGGAAGATGGATGAGCCAAATACAGGGCAATCTTAGAAGAAAACCTGTTAGAATCTGCAAAAGACTTGAGACTGGGATAGAGGTTCACCTTCCAGCAGGACAACGACCCTAAACATACAGTCAGAGCTACAATGAAATGGTTTAGATCAAAGCGTATTCATGTGTTAGAATGGCCCAGTCAAAATCCAGACCTAAATCCAATTGAGTATCTCTGGCAAGACCAGAAAACTTCTGTTCACAGACTCTCTCCATCCATCATCTCCATCTCTCCATCCAATCTGACTGGGCTTGAGCTATTTTGCAAAGAAGAATGGGCAAAAATTTCTCTCTCTAGATGTGCAAAGCTGGTAGACACATACCATCAAGACTTGCAGCTGTAATTGCAGTGAAAGGTGCTTCTACAAAGTATTGACCCGGGGGGGGGGGGGTGAATAGAAATGCACCCCCACACTTTTCAGATATTTGTAAAAAAAAATTGAAAACCATTTATCATTTTATTTCCACTTGACATCTATGTGCCACTTTGTGTTCGTCCATCGCATAAAATCCCAATAAAATACATTTACGTTTTTGGTTGTAACATGAAATAAACGTGATATACACACTTTTTCATGGCACTGTACCTAAAATCCCATTTCAGCCTCAGTGACTGCACACAATAAATGTTCTCTTCTCTCCGTAAAGTGAATGAGTGGTATAGATTTCTGTGCTATATATAGTGTTAAAAGTAACACGGGAAGGGTTATCCACTTAAGGTTCTGCTTATTAAAGAAAGCATACTCTGAATCTACAAGCAATTCATTTTCAAGGCATAAAACTGCCGCCGCCGATGTAAAGCTAAATTTACTTGTAAGCCTGTACATAAATCATTCTACTATTTCTAGCTTCTGCTTATTCTTTCGTGTTTAACCCCTTGTTGGCTACCAACATCAAAGCCACATTGTAAAAAGGCAATATTGTAGAGCAGAGATAACTTCCACTTGGGAAAGCCATGTACATACTTAAAGTGTATGTAAACCCCAACAATGAGCGTCTCTTATTTTCTGTTTTTTTGGTCTTTTAAACATACCATAGAAAGAAGTGTGTTATTTATGTCAATTAAATGCTAAAACTACCTGTCAGTAATGCAGACATATATTGTGTCCTTAGCACATTTCCTGTCTTATCTTGAGGTATCCAATTAGCCCTCCTAGGTCCTATCTTGGTCTACAAAATACATTGCCCCTAAAAGGTGGAAAAGAGAACAGTGGAGGAAATTCAGTAATTTCATAACCGACAACAGGGCATCATATCAACAGGTATTTGCCTGTACCTGCTAAAGTGATAAATCATGAAAAAATGTGCATGTATTGCAGGCATGTACTGCATATGATTTTTTTTAAAGTCCTGTAAGTTGTGAGGCGAGAACCCCACGGATCAGACCTGCTTTTCCAGCACATCCCACAGATGCTGAATTGGATTGAGATCTGGAGTATTTGGCAGGCAAGTCAACTTCTTGTTGTGTTCATCAAACCATTCTTTTTGCAGTGTGGCAGGGCGCATTAATCTGCTAACCTGTGTCAAGTAACAGCTACGTGAGTGAATGGCAGGACCCAAGGTTTCCATTGCCCAAAGCATCGCACAGCATTTGCTGGCTTACCTTCTTCCCATAGTGCAGGTAAGCGACGCACACACACCCAGCCACCCACTGCCATCAGGGAATAGCATTCCCATGAATTATAGTTTTTAGGTGGGTGGTCTGTGTCAAGTAACATCTACATGAATGGCAGGACCCAAGGATTACATTGCCCAAAGCATCACACTGCCTCTGCCAGCTTACCTTCTTCCCATAGTGCAGGTAAACGACGCACACGCACCCAGCCACCCACTGCCATCAAGGAATAGCATTCCCATGAATTATAGTTTTTAGGTGGGTGGTCTGTGTCAAGTAACATCTACATGAATAGCCGGACCCAAGGATTACATTGTCCAAAGCATCACACTGCCTCTGCCAGCTTACCTTCTTCCCATAGTGCAGGTAAACGACGCACACGCACCCAGCCACCCACTGCCATCAAGGAATAACATTCCCATGAATTATAGTTTTTAGGTGGGTGGTCTGTGTCAAGTAACATCTACATGAATAGCCGGACCCAAGGATTACATTGTCCAAAGCATCACACTGCCTCTGCCAGCTTACCTTCTTCCCATAGTGCAGGTAAGCGACGCACACGCACACAGCCACCCACATGATGAAAACAT
The DNA here is from genome assembly GCF_965119305.1 of Pelophylax lessonae. Lineage (NCBI taxonomy): Eukaryota > Metazoa > Chordata > Amphibia > Anura > Ranidae > Pelophylax > Pelophylax lessonae. Next base: position 135,461,186 of record NC_138780.1, read on the forward strand.
GATTCATCAGACTATGCTACCTTGTTCCATTGCTCCACGGTCCAGTTCTGAAACTCATGTGCCCAATGTAGGCACTTTTGGCTGTGGACACAGGTCATCATAGGCTCTAGGGTTCGAACGATTATCGGCAAAGCTGATATATCGAGGGCCGTTCTGCGCTTTCCCCGATATATTGGAATCGGCCCCGGAGGTTACCGATATTGCAGATATCTCAGAAAGTGAATGTACCGGAGTGATGCCTGCAGCTAGAGGCATCACCCTGGTACCGGCGTCCCTAGCCGACAGTCGGCTGTCTTGTAATGACAATCGATGCGGCTGAGAAGCCGCTCAGCTGTCATTACAAGGAGCGGGAGGGGATGTCCCCCCCCTCCCGCTGCCTTCCGCGGCTCGCACGGGTCTCCCGTCCCACCAGGAGACCCGGGCAAACAGCCTGCATGGCCACTGAAGGCCCGATCAAAGCCGCATTCGGGTCTTATCGGGTCTACATGCAAAAACCCGGAAGTGATGTCATGACATCTCTTCCGGGTACTGGCGCCAGGTTAAAAAAAATGACAGCATTCAAAAGGCCAAACTTGGCGTTTTGAATGCTTTTAAGTGCAGAGGAGGGGTTTGGGGTCTTTTAGACCCCCAGATCCCTCCACAAAAGTACCTGTGAAGTAAAAAAAAAAAATAAGTAAATACATTTGTACGAATATATTGGCCCGTATCGGCCGATACCGATACGCGATGACCAAAATATTGGTATTGGTAATGAAAAAACAATATCGGTCAATCACTAATAGGCACCCTAACTGGTTTGTGGCCGCGCAGCACCATACACAACAAACGGTGGTGCTCATTTCTTCTGCTTTCAACACATTAACTTCAGGAACAACATATTTACTTGCTGCCTAGTATATCTCACCAACTTTCAGATGTCTTTATAAAAAAATAACCATTGTTATTCACTTAACCAGTCAGTGGTCATAAAGTTATGGCTGATTAGTATAGATGCTTAAATTAAAACACAGGCAGCTAGAAGAGGATGAAGAATTCTATGCATGTATACACAAGGTCTTTACAGAATCTACCATGTGTTTTTTTTACTCAGTTTCTTTCTACCAGCCTTTGCCAGCAACATCCTGTGTAAACATCAGTAAAATGATTGCGTCTGCGTTCCAGAGGCCCAAATTTGTAAAAGGTGATGTGTCCTTGTACATGCCTATAGAAGTATGCATGCTCATTGGAGCTGCGTGAGACTGACAGCTCCATTGACACCAAGTGAGGAATGTAGCCTGAAAAACATGTAGTAGCACATGAAGATAAAGGTGGAAATATGCATTGCACAGCTCTTCTGAGCAACACCTCAATAATAACCAGCCAACAGCAATGCCATAGAACTGCTGAATGGTGCTTAGTACCATTTCTATCTAGGATGCTCATATCATAAACTCATTAAAATGTAAGAAAAACCTGGTACATTTTCTGGAATAAAAACATATATTGTTCTCATTACTCTATAAGTACCATGAACAGCTTTAGCTGAGTAGGTGTGAAGCAGCAAAAATAACTCTGCTCCCAACTGTGTCCTTTGAGTACCTTGTGTAACTAATTACCATGAACTATTCAACAACCGGAGGATAGAAATCGTACTTAAAGGAGCACTATTCTGAAAAATTTTGCGGTCCGGTAACTGCAGGTTGTAAAAGCCTAACTCCAGCCAAACCTTGTATTTCATTTTGTTTAGGCGTGTTAAGGTTAATAACCCTTTTAATGCTTAAAGTGGTAGTAAACCCACTTTTTCATCTTTTACCTACAGGTAAGCCTGTATTAAGGCGTATCTTTAGGTACTGTGAATATCTCCTAATCTTGCACTGTTTAGGAGATATGTAGAGTGCATACAGCCTGTGACGTCACCGGCACATGAGCTCTGAAGGTCCGGCATACCGTGTCGGACCTTCAGAGCCCGTGTCGTAGAGCAGCCGCTTGCAATAACGGGAGAGGAAAAGAAACCGCAAATCCAGCAGGCTGGTTGTACCCAATTTGAGCGATCAACTTGCTACATTCAGCCTGCCCATTAATGGTTCGAGTCTTCGAACTGTATATGGCCAGCCTAACACTGCCAGGGGAGCCCACACTGGTTGATTATTATTATTATGGTTTAAAGTGTTACTAAAGTCTAATTTTATTTTTTATTTTTTTTTATAAAATAACAAACATGTTATGCTTACCTGCTCTGTGCGGTGGTATTGCTCAGAGCATCCCCGATCTTCCTCTTCTCGGTTCCCCAGCGGCGATCGTAGGTCCTCCTCTTCTTTTTATGTCCTCTTGGCAAGCAGTTTACTTAGGGGGACACGCAGTGCGTGCTCGCTCCCGACCTGCGTATCTATGGAGCCACGCTCCATAGACTTACACAGCCCGACCCCCTATTTCCTCTTCACTGCATTGGATTGACAGCAGCATGAGCCAATGGCTTCTGCTGCTGCTCGAATGCGGTGTGAAGAGGAAGAAAGGGGAGAATAGATGCAGCCATACACAGCACTGATCTCTTCTCCATACAGGTTATCTTAATGTAAGCAATGCATTAAGGTAAAAAATATTTTAAGGTTTAATATCACTTTAAATCGTGGGAAAAAAAATACTATGACCCCTGGAGTTGTTGTAGACTGTGGCCTCTTGTAAAACTATGAGTGTTAAAACCCGCGCTAAAGTGAAAAATATATATAAAATATGTGTTTCCTGAAGCTGCTACTCACGTAAAAACCAAGGTAAAAAATACTAAACAATCTGAAGCAGCGCTAACAGGTATATACAATAATGATAAAAAATAAATAAAGTGAACCAGTGCTTGAATTTGTAATATAAATAATCAGTTCATATATTACTACATAGATGATTGATAATAAAAGTGCATAACTGAATTAAAGTGCAGACTGTGGCCTCTGACACTCCTGCTGGACAGCTTGGCCTTCCCTGTAAATGTTAGGAAGAATACAAAATAGAAATATGGAAAAAAAGAATGCATATATTGAATTACAGTATATCCATGATGGCGAATCTTGGCACTCCAAATGTTTTGGAACTACATTTCCCATGATTCTCCACTACACTGCAGACCTCATAAGCATTATGAGAAATGTAGTTTCAAAACATCTAGAGTGCCAAGGTTCGCCCTCACTGCAGTATATTGTGATCGGTATTAGCCATGTGCAGTCATCAGAATTCATTATTCTTAGTGATCCTTTAATAAGTGTTAACAATACCAAGAAAACCTTTTATAGGTCAACTGTTGATTAACTGGGATCGAGAAAGAGCTACTGGTTAGGATGGCTATAGACTGTTATTCTCCACTAAGCTGGACCAACTGTCCCTGTGTGACTACTCAAGGGACAGAAGATGCGTAGGTATGGTTAGCACCTTTTTAGACTTTTCAGACATTGAGAAGAAGAGTTTTGCTCCAGCAAAAAAACCCCAAGGTAACCCCTCATTTCCACTTGAGCATCACACTACATCTCTGGACAAGAGCACCAGGTTAGACCTTTGGGCTAAGGGTTTGTTGGTCGGCCTTCATAAAATGAAGGTTCACTTTTATTTTTTTAAATTTAAGTTTCTGCTATCACCTAAATACACACTTCCTAGCCAAAAATGTAAACTTCCCTTTATTATTTCCTGGAACTGGAGTTTCATTTCTATATTTTCCCTGATGTGTCATCTGGTGGTGAAATCTTATATTGTGTTTCATGCAGCAGTCTGGTAAAAGGGCATGCAAAAGCATAATATACAAAAGAGCTGTACAGATTTATAGAGAGCTCTTACCTTTGACATGTACAATGGCAGCCCTTGATGATGATAGCCCCTTTAAGTTGTGAGCTTCACAAGAGAAGACTGTGGTTTCTCGAATTCCTGCAGAGAAATATTATTGGTAGTCAATTGTATATACACGGTTGAGGGAAAACTATAGAATTTTTGAGTCATTGGGGTTAATACGTTAAAAATTATAGGAAAGAAATCAAGCAAATAGGAGTTTTGCCCCATGTGCTTGTTTTCTACTTTTCAATAAGCCTCCTTTTTGATTAATATTTAAACGTTACAGGGTAATTCTTTACGTTACTTTTTTGTTCTTCATACATCAGAGTTTATTTCTTCAAATTACTATTGGAATCCAGGCTGAATGATTGCTCTAAGAAAATTATTTTTTTGAGTTAATTCACTAAACCATAACCCATATGGGTATCTCCCTTCAGCTAAATTCATGAGAGGTTCACTTTAAACAGAGTTCCAGGCATTTACAAAATATATAAATTAACACAACTTTGTATTCATGAATACATCATTAAAAAAATGTATTTATTTATTTTTTATGCAAGTAGTGTAATTACCTGAATATGACTTCTATCAATAATATGTAATTTTGTATTAATACAGTTAAAATATGTATTTTAACTGTATATTTAGTGGTTATCTAGAGTTCAGATTTAGTCTGTCAGTGCTTATTGAATGTCACTCTACAAAGAACCAATATTGAATACTGGCCTTCCCAATCCGGAGTCTTCCAACTCCCACATACAGGCTTTTATAGAATACCACTGCAAGGGTTAGAATCTAGGCCAAAAAAGCATACAAGTACATATGGTTGCATTCATGTACATAATATACTAAAAAACCAAAACCAAAAACACACACACACGGGTTTAATTATATATGCTAAAAAGATTATGATCACATCCACAAACACCTAAAAATAAAAGAAACCTTTCCCTTAAAACCATAACAATGCAACTATTACCGCTCTAAATTTGGCTGCTAAATTTCCCTAGCAGATTAAATTCTCTAACATTTGCTTACCCCCCGTGCTAAAGTAAAAAGCTTTTCTGACATGAATATCCTAGGCAGAGCTGGATTATGGCCAAATGGGGCCCCTGGCAAGAGAACAACTTAGGACCACCTTAGTTTGTTACCAGATTCCAGTGTTACTTTAGCGACTCGTTTAGATCTTTGGATTGCAGCAACCTGCGATAAGTCGTGCATTTTTATCATGTTACAGCAATGTGCCCATACTGCAGTACACCAGTGGTTTTCTTGTGCTAAAACATGCTGCTGTCCATTGCATCATTCCTGCCTCTCTTCATAGACTAAACATGAACTGTCACACAAAAGGACCATGCCTTTCTAGTGTCGCACTAGAACAATGACCCCAAAACTGCAGACTTTTGTCTGCATTAAACTGGCCTTGAGGCCCCAGTACTTCCACGGACACCAATGATCGGGCACTAACACCAGCGACAGGGCACAATTCCTCCTATCTCACTGATACCTATGATGGAGCACAATTCCTCCCACCAACATAAATGATGAGGCACGAGTCCTCATACCAACGATGATAGGATACCATTCCTGCTAGTGAAACCAATGGAATATTTCTACAACAGACAATGTTGGGGCACTATACCTCCACTGACACCAGTAACAGAGTACGATACCTCTCACTGATTCCAATGATGGGGCACTATTCCTTGCTCTCACCAACACTAATGATGGGGCACTGCTCATCCCACTGGCACTAAAGATGTGTTATTCTTCCTCCCACTGATGCCAACAATGGGGCAATATTCCTTCCATTGACACAAACATTTGGGAAGTATCTATCTCTGCCCACTAACCACAGGAACAAAGCCATTTTTTTCTCCCACTGACCACGTTGCATTGTTTAATCACACTTTCCCCGGGGCATTTTCTAATCTCACTGGCCATAATCTAGTCCCCAAAGTCTGAAGGAAACTGGCCCTTTGCTTAGCAAGTTTGAGGTCCTTTAACTAGAAAATTCAGATGCCTCCAAGTCCAGCTACCCCCCTAAGATTATTTTATTCCACTATGTATTTAAGCTGGGGGTCAATACCAAAGATAGTTCACTAAAATGTAGGCCCTTCTTTAAAGCTGTCGAAAATGTGTACACCAAACAGTTTTTTTTTTTTTTTTTTTTATTTAGCAAAATGTTCAAAAAGACATACAACCTGTGATGTTACATTGCTAATACGTTAACATTGTTTTGCTGTTGATTAGAGCTGAAAAAAGCACATCAGGTGAATTCCTTTACTGCCTGAACCTGTTGCCCTGCCACTAACAATTAACGCAGCACAAGTCGTAGCTCGCCATCAAGCATAGTATGTAACACACATGGCTTAGACTTAGTTGGTTCAGATCAAATCCATAGCTGATGCTAGTTTTGCCTAATCTTTAATGTGCTGTGAAGCGCTGTTTGCTGTCTTTTTGTTTGTTGTCAGCCATATGAGGCAAAAAAGATTAAAGCAGCAAATAGGCCAGTAGCTCATACGGGCATGATCTAACTGAATTAATAAGTTGTCTGAGGAACACTCCATAAAATTGGAAGGTTGTTTCTACCATCATTACAGACCTATGGCAAGGAAAAGAAAAGAAGTAAAAAAAGAGAAAAAGAAAATAAAACCGGCCATAGAATGACTGAATCCCGGCAGGTTCAGCAGGGACCAGACGAGATTTGAACCATATATGGGCAGGCTGATTGTACCCAAGTTAATCAATTGATTATCTTGGGTGCAACCAGCATGTCGGATTTTTCTACATATGGTTATTGCCAGTGGCTATAGCCGCTCACAGTATCAACGTACTCTGCCAGCTGGGAATGCTTTCCACGCCCCCAGCGGGCGGAATACAAAAGCACAGCGGGAGGCATTCCCCCATCAACACTGACTGTGTTGATGGTGGAAATTGAGAGATTTTCTTTCCTTTCACCCATGGTACTATGGCCAGTACCAGGTTATCATGATGGAACAAAGTGATCTGGATTTTCTAAAATTGTTCTATTGCAGTGATGATGAACCTTGGCACCCCAGATGTTTTGGAACTACATTTCCCATGATGCTCAACTACACTGCAGAGTGCACGAGCATCATAGGAAATGTAGTTCCAAAACATCTGGGGTGCCAAGGTTCGCCATGAATGTCCTATTGTGTCAAACCAATAATTTCCCCCAACAGTAGCCAGCTGGCTCCATTTACAGACATAAAAGATGGAGATCATCACCCCATCTGATCACAAACAGTTCAGAGGGCCATTTTCTTATATGTTCTAAAAGGAGAACAAAACTTTCACTATATTTGCTAAATTGTACAGCTGCCAGAGCTGTGGAATAGATTTAATTGTGTTTGTTTCTGTAGGATATAAGGAAGGACAGGCAATCCCAACCAAGCCTTAGGGTACCCTTAGACAAGAGAGTGCATATGTGACTGTTTTGGGCAGGTCTCACATCTACAGGAAGCCCCAATACTGCTGGCCACTGTGTATCAGTGAGCCTATCAATTTAAAATATAAGACAACCTGCCTGACTGCTGATGGCATTCCAAGCAGCTGCTTCAAGTCAGCAGATCCAAGGAAATTCAAAAAAGGGGAGGAGTCTACCAGCTGGTTTGCATTTTTTCAGCTATATTTCCTCCAAGATATGAGAGGGGAAGGGTGTCTGATTCACGCAGTGATAAAAAAAAAAAACACACAAACATTTAGCCTATGTGTCTATGAGCTGATCTGTAAGAAAAACATGTTCCATGGCCATATGATGCACAGATGTCCCCACGTATTCTGGAAAAGCTTGGCCCAACAGACACCACACTTTAAGCCTCCCTATTTGTCCCTTAATGTGATAGATGATCTCAATGACAAATAGAGAAAGAGGACAAGAGGAAGGGAGCAAGAAATAATGAGATTTCAGAAGCCTATTTATCTAGAGATATTTCTTGTCTGCTTAGGCATGTTTTTCATCATTTGCTCAGCTTAAATTGACCGTCCTGCTCTCTATATACATACAAAAATTAGTTCAAGAAGTTAATGGAACATTTTATACACAAAGTACACAGCCAATGAAAGAGGTTTCAGAAAAGCTTTGTACAGAATAAGTAGAAGAAAGGCTTAAAACACAGGAAAAACTGGTTGGTGTTACTCACCTTGCAAATAATACATTACACAAGACGTCTTTGACAACTAGGAAATAATCTAGAATATTATTTCCTAAGAACTATCAACACACCAAATGAGTCCATCATTGGCTTTTTCCAATAAAGAGCCTGGTTTCCTAAATGCTGCTTCTTAAAGAGACCCTGTCACCAGACCATTAATTTGAGGAACAATTTTACCATAACATTTCTGATAGATCATAAGCTTAATAATAGCATGAAATACCAAGCTGCAGTTTCCAAAGTGAGCAAAGTCCTTTCCTGTATTAAGAGAGGTATGGACTCCAGAGAGAGAGATATAATTGTGCCCCTGTACAAATCAATAGTAATACCTCATCTGGAATATGCAGTTTAGTTTTGGGCACCAGTTCTCAAAAAAGGATATCAGGGAACTGGAGAAAGTGCAGAGAAGGGTAATCAAACTGATAAGAGAAATGGAGGAGCTCAGCAATGGGGAAAGATTAGAGGAACTGAATTTATTATTCTCTCTAGAGAAGAGGAGATTAGGGGGAATATAACCAACGAGTACAAATACCAGTACATATAGTAAACTTGTTGTTGAGTTATTCACTTTAAGGCCATCACGGACGACAAGGGGGCACTCTTTACGTCTGGAGGAAAAAAGTTTTAATCTCAAAATATGGAAAGGCTTCTTCACAGTAAGAGCTGTGAAAATGTGGAATAGACTCCCTCTGGTTCTGTTTAACTCAGTAGACTGCTTTAAAAAAGACCTTGATTATTTCCTAAATGCACATAATATAACAGGATACTAATATTTATAGGTAAAGTTGATCCAGGGAATATCTGATTGCCTCTTGGGGTTTTAGGAAGGCATTTTTTCCCCCTGCTGAAAATTGGATCATGCTTTGCTAGGGTTTCTTTGCCTTCCTGTGGATCAACTGTGGGTATGGGATTGTGAATATAGGATTGTAGATATATTTATTTTTTTACCCTTTCTGGTTGAACTGGATGGACTTGTGTCTTACTCTTTCTGGTTGAAGTAGATGTCTTTTTTTAACCAGACTTACTATATGTACCTACACAGGTGCATCCCAAACAATTTGGATATTATCAAAGTTAATTTATTTCAGTAATTCAATTCAAAAAGTGTAACTCATATTTTATATACGGTAGATGCATTACTCACAGAGTGATATATTTTAAACATTTCTTTATTTTAAAACAAAGTGCATATAAATCATAGGCATCCTAATCAATACACACAGGCAGCGCTGTGACCCTGATTTTTAAGGTCTTGTAAAAAAAGTCTCTAAATGGTGTGATCACCACAGACATAAAGAGAAAAGAGTCCAAATAATAAAATTAATAACATAAGTCCATCGTTGGCGGGTTCATGCGGGATCTCAGTGAGGGATACAACTCCGGTATGGAAACACAGCTGCTCTTATGTCCCACCACCTCACCTCGTGAAAAACACCCAGACTGGATACTCTTACCAAATCTCATTAGTAGAAGCGCCTGTACATGAGTAGCTAACACGTCCGGACTATCCCGATATCCCTGCTGTAAGGAACCTTCCAGCGGCTAGACTCTCCTCATAGAACGTGGTGCATGGGAGGGAGCAAAAAAGCCCATAGAACAGTACCGTTTGGAAAACAATACGCCTCTTTATTGTTAAAATCTCCCCCCCTCACCCATTACACTCACATTCAAGTAAAATTAGATAAGCATACAATGCATCAATAGACACCCATTTAGTGTGTTCTCGGAATATCTTCAATTATAAGGAATAATTATTTTGGAATTTTAATGCTGGGCACCCCACGGTATAATGGGGGTTCCATAGAGGCTCCACTGATGAATTCATATGGAGCTATCTAATTCAGATTTTTATTATAATTATGTATATTTTAATTATTTATTTAATAGTGAGTACTATTTTATATATGTGCCTTTATTGGAATAAGAACAGACATGGTTACTTATGGAGGTAGCATTGTATTATTTTATATACATGCCTTTATTGAAATAAGAACAGACATGGTTACTTATGGAGGTAGCATTGTTATCAAAGAAGGAGAAAGGCTTGTAACCTTTTTGACAATAATATTGTGCGTTTTTATGTGATTTTAATATATTGTGAGCATATATTGATATTGATGCACGATTTTATGAACAATAATGGGCAGGATGTGGGGGCTTCCCGGTTTCTGGGTGCCCCATCAGTGATTGCCGAGGACGCCGACCCGCCGCAGTGGTTGGAATATTACCGAAGGGGTTAAAGCTCGGCCGAGGCATGAGATAAATACGAGTGACGCTCTCCGTTGAAGTCCTCTGACGAAACGCGTTAGGGCGGTGACTTGCGCGGTCACCTTGACAACGGCATGCGGGACGTCAGCTTCGCTATTGATCGGCTACTTCCGGAACGCTGACGAGCACACGGAGGACCGGTAAGCGACCAGCGGAGTCCGCGGTGTCTATTGATGCATTGTATGCTTATCTAATTTTACTTGAATGTGAGTGTAATGGGTGAGGGGGGGGGGGGATTTTAACAATAAAGAGGCGTATTGTTTTCCAAACGGTACTGTTCTATGGGCTTTTTTGCTCCCTCCCATGCACCACGTTCTATGAGGAGAGTCTAGCCGCTGGCAGGTTCCTTACAGCAGGGATATCGGGATAGTCCGGACGTGTTAGCTACTCATGTACAGGCGCTTCTACTAATGAGATTTGGTAAGAGTATCCAGTCTGGGTGTTTTTCACGAGGTGAGGTGGTGGGACATAAGAGCAGCTGTGTTTCCATACCGGAGTTGTATCCCTTACTGAGATCCCGCATGAACCCGCCAACGATGGACTTATGTTATTAATTTTATTATTTGGACTCTTTTCTCTTTATGTCTGTGGTGATCACACCATTTAGAGACTTTTTTTACAAGACCTTAAAAATCAGGGTCACAGCGCTGCCTGTGTGTATTGATTAGGATGCCTATGATTTATATGCACTTTGTTTTGATTTTATTGTATTAGGTAGCAGCTGGCTGAGTCATTTCTATGAGATAGCACCACCAGTCAAAAGGGTGTGCACTAAGCGCTGGGTGATTGAGGGGTTAAGCTTTGCTTGGTTCTCAGTCTTTATTACACATTTCTTTATTTTAATTTTGAGGATTATGGCTTACAGCTAGTGCAAACCCAAAATTCCGTATCTCAGAAGATTTGAATATTACATAACACCAATAAAAAAAAAAAAAAGGATTATGAAAAAAGAAATGTTGTCTTACTGAAAAGTTTGTCCATGTACAGTATAGTATGCACTCCATACTTGGTGTGGGCTCCTTTTGCATGAATGACTGCACCAATGCGGCATGGCATGGCATGGCATGGAGGTGATCAGCCTGTGGCACTGCTGAGGTATTATGGAAGCCCAGGTTGCTTTGATAGTGGCTTTCAGCTCATTTACATTATTGGGTCTAGTGTCTCTCATCTTCCTTTTGACAATATCCCACAGATTCTCTATGGGGTTTAGGTCAGGAGAGTTTGCTGGCCAATCAAGCACAGTGGTACCATGATAAAAAAACAGGTATTGGTACTTTTGGCAGTGTGGGCAGGTGCTAAGTCCTGGCAAATGAAATCAACACCTCCAAAAGCTGGTCAGCAGAGGGAAGCATGAAGTGCTCTGAAATTTCCTGGTGGAGGACTGCGCTGACTTTGCACTTGATAAAGCACAGTGGACCAACACCAGCAGATGACACGGCTCCCCAAATCATCACTGACTGTGGAAAATTTTGCATTTCATTTGGAAATCAAGGTCCCAGAGTGGAAGAGTGGAGAGGCACAGAATCCAAGTTGCATGAGGTCCAGTGTGAAGTTTCCACAGTCAGTGATGAGTTTGGGAGCCATGTAATCGGCTGTGTTGGTTCACTGTGTTTTATTGGGAGCCATGTAATCTGCTGGTGTTGGTTCACTGTGTTTTATCAAGTCCAAAGTCAGCACAGCCCTCTACTAGGAAATTCTAGAGCACTTCATGCTTCTCTCTGCTGACCAGGTTTATGGAGATGCTGGTTTAATTTTTCAGCAGGATTGGCACCTGTACCAATACCTGGTTTCATGATCATGGTATCACTGTGTTTCATTGGCCAGCAAACTCACTGTACCTAAACCCCATAGAGAATCTGTATGGTATTGTCAAGAGGAAAATGAGAGACACCAGGCCCATCAATGCAGATGAGCTGAAGGGTGCTATCGAAGCAACCTGGGCTTCCATAACACCTCAGCAGTGCCACAGGCTGACTGCCTCCATGTCAAAATGAGCCCTGACCAAGAATTGAGGGCATACTATATTGTACATGGACATACTTTTCAGTAAGCCAACTTTCCTGAATTAAAAATACTTTTTTTATTTGCCTTTAGTAATATTCAAATTTTCTAAGATACTGAAGTTTGGGTTTTCACTAGCTGTAAGCCATTATCATCAAAATTAAAAAGAAAAAATGGTTGAAATAGGTCACTCTGTGTGTAATGCATCTATATAAAATATATGAGTTTTAATTTTGAATTGAATTACTGAAATAAATTAACTTTTGATGATATTCTGATTTTATGAAATGCACCTGTATTAGGTTATATATATATATCTAATGTATATTATTAACCCGTATTGCCTCCCTTGTACATGTATTCAAAAGCTCAGAGACTGCTGTTGGGCACCATGTGAGTCAGCCAGAGCAGACTCTGAGCTGTCAGTCAAGTGACATTCTACAGTATTCCCCTTCACTAATCGCCGCAGATACATAAAAGGTAATGTAGGGAGGTGAGGGGAGTGGCAGGGAAGGGAACTGACTCTTCCTGATGTAGTCAGATATTCTAACAAGTTTAAAAGGCACAATGGGCTCAGTTCACTAAAGAATATCTAATGAGAGAACTGAATCATGTGATTTTATTTCCCAATTATCTCATGAGATGCTGAAAATGTCGAATTCATTATTACCTTATGAGGTATTTAGTTCACAAACCAAAAACGTTTGGTAAATACCTCATAAAACTGCGTTAAAGTCAATTCACTAAAATGAAAAAAAAAAGAAAAAAATGCACAAGATAAATAAGTCGTGGCCTAGGCATGAGGTATTTAAGGAATGTAAAAATATAATAGCCAATTTAGAGCAGTCTATACATTTTAAGATCAGTTTCTCAACAGTAATGACTAGAAACCTAAAGATAGAAAAACACACAATTATTGGGACTGACTTACTTAAAGCAGAAATCCACTCAAAAGTGGAACTTCCGCTTTAAGTGGTCCTGACCCCCTGACATGCCACATTTGGCATGTCATTTTTTTTGGGGGGGGTACCTAGATTTGACAGGTACCCGCTCCCACTTCTGCTCGGCCGCCTAGTTCTCCTCTGCCCCTCCCATCCTGCAATCTTCTGGGACATGTCAGAGGTCCCAGAAGACTGCCTGTCCATTCAGCACGCGAAGCCGCAAGCTGTCACAGCCGGGTGCCCACACCAGAGATGCCGGCACCGCAGGCAGAAGACAGAGAGAACCGAGGTTCCCCGGCGCATCGCTGGACCGTGGGACAGTTGAGTGTGTGTTTATTAAAAGCCAACAGATACACTTTTTGTAGCTGCTGACTTTTAATAAACACGAAAAGGCTGGAACTCTGCTTTAACCACATTCCGCCCAGCCTATAGCAAAATGACAGATGGGTGGTGGCTTTCCCGTTCTGACTGGACATCATATGACGTTCTTCTGAACATGCCGCTCGTGCACGCCCCCGAGGACACGCAGTGTGGCGAGCGGTAGTGAGGCATGTCACTCAGACACACCGCATCTCCGATCAAAGTAAAGAGCCTATAATGTAGGCTCTTTACCATATCAGCTGTGTCCAATCACAGCTGATCACAGCGTAACTAGAAAGTGCGGGTTATCGGCATTCCTCTACTCACACTGACAGAGCTTGAGTAGAGGACAGCCGATAAGCGGCTTTCCTGATAGGTGGGGGAACTGCACTGATAAGAAGAGAAGGAAGGAAGGCGCCAGACTTGCTTCACACACAACACGCTTCACACACAACACTCTATAGGTGGTCTATCCTGCAAACAGCATATATCGTGCATAGGTTATCCTAATGGCTCCAGGCATAAGGATAACCTACACACGATATATGCGGTTTGCAAGATAGACCGGCTATAGAGTGTCGTGTGTGGGGCAAGTCTGGAGCCTCCCTTCCTTTTCTTCTCCCCATATGCGTAATTGATATTGTCAGCAATATTGGGACTAGATTGCCCCCTGTATGGTTGTTTAGGTGCCGCCTTGGATTCCAAAGAAAGAAAGTCAGTAGCAACAACATTAAGTAGACATAAGGAGTCCTCTTGATAATTGAGAACTTGGCTTAAATAGAAGGATTTTAGCAACACTCCTCCAGAAGAGGAGTATATATTTATATAAATATATATATATATATATATATATATATATATATATTTTTTTTTTTTTTATTTGCTATTTTTTTTCCCATGAAAGTGGAGTTGAGTGAACCTTTAAAGGGAATGTATATATCCTTCCAATCCCTGGCTGCCTCTGCAGAGAGCAAAATTGCATATTCTTTAAAATTTAACCTCTAGCTACAGCTGAGCGCAGGTACCTGGCATAAACAGGACTGATGGTGAGCTATCTGGTGTCTTCACAGCAGTAGACCCTCTCACAAACCACAAAATGGTCAGCGGCCCAGGTGGTCCAACAGCAGCACAAGTAATGTTGAAGGGAGTGTTGGGTAAAACAGCCATATCTTTTGGTTCCACAGTGAAATATGGGACACCTAAAGCCAATTATAAACATAGAAGATTGTAATCAGAAACCGTAAAATACATTCAGGAGGAGAAATATACAAAGGTAATGGTTACATAAGGTATTATCACAGCGCTGGGAATAGCTGAGTGACCTACCTTCCACCGTGATCCAGAAGCTATCTGACACAGCTTTCATTCCTTTATGTTCAGCTTCACACCAATATCTTCCAGCATCCGGATGCTCAACATTTTTCAAGCTGCAAAGACAAAAGAGTTAATGTTCACCAAAAGCGTTAAACACCAGAATTTAAACCCTATGCCGTGGAGGACCACTAACTTTAAAAGCCGTATTTTACTTTAACTAGTTACGTTTCAGAGCCATTTTCACATTTTGGGAATAACTTTGTAAAGGCATATGAAACAAAGGTTTTAGGGAGGGCTTTCTTTTGGTGGCACTGTCTTTCAAAGGTAAAATAATATCATAAAGACAAATAGAGCGGAACTACAATGCATCTGATCATCACAAATGTTATTTACCTAATTTCTAATATTTAAAACAAACTCACCCGGCCATCCACATCTCCATGCTTTAATCTGTTGAGAAATCACTTTGAAATACACCCCCTAGCATTTCTGACCATGGCCATCATGAGTAAGAGCAGATGATTTGTGCAGCATTTACTACCTAGAATTCATCTATCCTTAGCTCAGGAATGCAGGCATGAGGGTGTGCTTATCTGAGAACCCCCTCCTGAAGACGACTCCTGGGTTGTATGATATCATTTGCTAGGCCAGGAACCCAAGAAGTAACTGAAGAAATGTAGAAAAAAAAAAAAAAAGACAAGTAAATATGATATACCTTCCTATCTATTTACGAATTCTAGCAGCATATGGACAAAAAATAGTTTGTGTTAATCGAGAGAGTGAAGTTCCGCTTTAAAGGAGTACAGCCAAAGCTCGTTTGGCTGTACTTCGCCTGCAGATCACAGGAGTGCAGTTCGTTCTGCACTCCAGTGACAGTCACCAGCTCTCTGTTCAGGGAGCCCTGAAAACCCAGCGATCGGCGGTGTTTGACTGCTCAGTTATCAATCTTATGGGCCATACACACTAGAAGATTTTCTGAAGACTTTTTCCTTTAGACTTACCAAAAACATATAATATGAGGTCAAACCTAAACACTTTCAATTTGTATGCAATCTGGCAGGCCCTTGCACTACATAGAAAAGGTAAATCTGAAGGAAAAAGTCTTCAGAAAATCTTATAGTGTGTATGGCCCTTTAGAGGTGGACCAATGCTGCATCCACCTAGGTAAGTAGGATTCTGAAAAACCACAAAAAAAAAAAAAAAAATCATACTTCTCTTTTAAATAAAATACTAAAAAAAGACAATTCAAATATGACCAGTGATTATTTGAAAAGCAACTAGAATGGTTATAAAATGATACTTTTATATATAAAATATAAAAAAATTATTTCTAGTATAAAGCATGGCATAGTCATTTACAAAGAAATTAAGGCTTTTTTGAACTGTAGTGTCTGCTTGTATTGCAAAAAAAAAGAAAAAAAAAAAAACTAAACCTAAATGAATGAAAGCACAAAATACACTTTTGTAAGAGTAGAATATTTTTTTAAAGCAATCTTCAAAAGAAAAAAAATAAGTTTAAGATAAAAGTAAGAGGAAGGCACTAATTAAAAATAGAAGCATGGGATTGCAAAAAACAAAACAAAACAAAAAAAAAAAAAAACATACATACTCGCCTATGTGGATTTAGCATTGATCCAATGGGTTAGCTGCCCCCTGCCCCTTCTAGACCAAGAACTAAGCAATCAAAGATTATTGATCGCTCAGTTCTCAGTCCTCAGTGAGTAGAGAGCAGATGACTGTCCGTAACCAGCTCTCTGCTCTGCCCCTTCAGCAATAACAGTGCCTGGCTGTCAAGGGGGTAGGAGTAGCTGGCTCTAGCTCTCAGCAGCGTGCTGAGAGGTTGAGCCAGCTGGCGGTCAGACATTTGGGAGGATCCCGGCATTATTACTGGGATCCTGGTAGAGCCTGGACTGGTTCTGTGATGTCAGCTGACAGTGGGCTTTAGCATACTTCTCCTTGAAGTCTGGTTAGGGATAATAAGGTGTTAATTAGGAAAGTCCTTTAGGTTTGCTTCAGCAACTCTTCCTGTGTAAAAAATGTATACACTGTAATTATTTGCTTTTGGCTAATGACATTTAAATGATTCTGTCACTAGCAACAAATTGCCAGCACCAGGATCACTAAAAAGGTTGCCTGAGGCAGTAAGAAATTGCTATGTCCATGGCCCGAACGCTGCTAAATCTTGATCACTGGTGATAGGAGCCACATCTCGCTGTCTTAGCTACAGAGGAAGTTATTCCACAGGGACAAAACAGGCCGCCTCTTAGCGATCCTGCCTGTGCCGATATGACAGATTGTCAGCAGCGGGATCGCTAGTGGCAGAGTCACCTGTGTGCCATCAGCCTAAGGCAGCAGCCGCTAACTACAATGTGTTAAACTTTGTTTCGCTATGCAGGTGAAACACTTGTTTCTGCTGATTAGTGCTTAAAGAGCTGCTAACAGCAGCGCTGCTACAAAGATCAGGACCTCTACTGTCAAGCTGACAGCTGCATACAAGGGCTGATGCTCAGCAGGGATGGACTCTGGTGGCATAGAAGGCATCTGCTAAGTCCTTAATTGGTTAATATCACCTACTAGCTATATAACTGTAATAAAACACAGGTTAAAAGAGGCACACACCCTAAATAAATATTACAAGGTAGTTTCAGTAAATAGATATTTTAAAAGAGAAGTATGGGGTTTGGTGTTATTGCCCATTACTCCTTTATTTATTGCCCAATTACCTAGGTGGATGCTACATCTGTTCCGCCTCTGCACTGAGAACAGTTCCGACAGCTCTCCTTCTCGCCCATTGGAGCGTTGAGCTGTCGCAGGGGGGGGGGGGGGCGGGGTGCAGCCGGCCCAGGATCTCAGCCGCTCGACTTTGTGGTCGTGATGACGCGGTTCCTGGACTGACATCTCTGACGTCAGCAGA
The DNA here is from genome assembly GCF_965119305.1 of Pelophylax lessonae. Taxonomy (NCBI): domain Eukaryota; kingdom Metazoa; phylum Chordata; class Amphibia; order Anura; family Ranidae; genus Pelophylax; species Pelophylax lessonae. Next base: position 135,478,948 of record NC_138780.1, read on the forward strand.
CAGCAGACTTCAGACCGCTCTCTGCAGAAAACAGGTCACATGCGTGCAGAACGAACTGCACTCCTGTGATCCATAGAAGTACAGCCGAACAAGCTTTACATCTCCTATAAGCTAGAAATTCTATTTACCAAAAAAATATTTTTGCCATTGCAATCATATTTATATGCTTGCAATTATTATACTCTGGGGGGCGTGATTAGCACTACATTGACTTTAGGTAGTCAATGTTTTGAAGATCGGACAGACTGATTTTGGAAAGATTTGATAAATTGTCAGTATATCTAGGTACCACCAGGGTCATCAACAGCAGCAAACAGTGGGTGATATCAGTCAAAATAGTTTTCTAAAGTTCAAAAATTTGAAGGAATCTCCCATCTGACAACTGACCTTGGGGCAGGAAGGAAGTAGAAATCTCGGTTTGACTGCATTAAACTGTTAAAATATAACTGAAAGACATTTAAACAATTCCAAATAGGTCCACTACAAGGCTTTTTTTCTAGAATAGATGCAGGTACTACCCCCTTCTGAGTCACCACTTTTTTCCACCCCCTACCCACCTACGAGCATTGTCCCTTGGTTCCACCTCCCAGTATCACCCCTTTTAGAAAATACAGAACAAAGTATATTTTGTCATAGGGGAAAGGCGGGGTTATTGGGACCTCCATCTCTATTAATATTGAAAAGGAGAAGAGAGCTGGGACTTTGAATGACGTGTGTGCCAAACAGTTGGCAAATAGTAAATGCATAAACAGTTTCATATACTGTATATACACACACACAAAAGTGGACTCAACGGAGCAGATTTAACCACTTCCGTGAATTGACGTACCTGTACGTCGGCTCAGAGAAGAGGTTGTACTGGGACGATGCCTCGGCTCTGCCCGGGTCTTCCATCCCACCCACGTCTGCCAGCTTGTTGGAGTCCTGACCAAAGCCGGATTTGGCTTTGATCGGGTCTCCAATGTAGTAACCCGGAAGCGACGTCATGACGTCACTTCCGGTTTACTTGGCAGGTTAAAAGGTGCCGGATTTCAAAGTTCAAAAAATGTCAGTATTTAGCAATGCAGATTTCGGCATTTTGAAGTGCAGTGAAGGGGTTTGGGGTCTTTTACACCCCGATCTCTCCATAAAGAGTACCTATCACTGCCTACTACTGTCACAAGGGATATTTACATTCCTTGTGACAGCAAAAAAAGTGATCAGATTTTTTTTTTTTAAAAAAACAGTGCTAAAAATAAAAAATGAAATAAGAATTTTTAAAGAGCCCCCGCACGAAAGAAAAACGCATACGTAAATCTTGCCCACAAATGAAAACAGTGTTAAAACCACACATATGAGGTATCGCCGCAATCGCCAGAGCGAGAACAATAATTCTAAAAAAAAAAAAAAAAGACCTCCTCTGCAATTCTAAACTGGTAACCGTTAAAAAGTGTTAAAAGCATCGCCTATGGAGATTTTTAAGTACCGTAGTTTGTCGCCATTCCACGAGTGTGTGTAATTTTAAACTGTAACATGTTAGGTATCCATTTACTTGGCATAACATCATCTTTCACAATATACAAAAAAATTGGGCGAACTTTACGGTTTATTTTTTTTTTAAATGCAGTGAAATTTATTTTTTCCCAAATAATTGTGTTTGAAAGACCGCTGCGCAAATACCTCGTGACAAAAAATATTGGAATGACTACCATTTTGATCTCCAGAGTCTTTGCTTATATACATACACATATATAAATAAATATATAAATATATATATATTTATTTTATTTTATTTTTTTGGGGGGGGTTCTAGCTAAAAATACTGATTTTAACTTGTAAACAACATGTGTCAGAAATAGGCTTGGTCCTTAAGTGGTTAATTAAGAAACTTCATTAACAAATTATAACAATGGCTCTGTTTTGTATGTTGTTTATAAAATTCAATAAATATAATTTTCAAAAAAAAAAACAAATTATAAGAAATATGTATATATATATATATATATATATATATATATATATATATTTACAGTGATGCATACATCTAATAAAATATGTTCATCAATGATTACATTGGCACATTATAACATAGTATAAAAAGAAATATTAACCGCGCTAAAGAAAACAGAAATAAGCAGCAGCAACTTCAAGTGAGACCACACCCTATTAAGTATTTGTAAATCAAGTCGCGCTATAATGTGATCAATGGAGATGTAAAGTCCATATAGTCCAAACAGTAAATGAGAATAAAATCCAGGACCAGACTCCTTTAAGGGTGTATGCTTACCAAATTGAGGTAAGATAAAGGCAGACTCTCTAGGTCACATTGGTGGAGGTTATTCCACACTTAAACCCATCATTTAATGAACACTGTGGTGGTCTAGTCACTATAATTTTTTGTGTGTTGGGTTTTACGCTATTGCGTTTTTTATTTTACTTTCATGATCCAACGACCATTGAGGTAATCGTTCACATGGGCCTGGATCTACTGTCAAGGTGACAAGATTTACCTAGAGAGTCTGCCTTTATCTTACCTCAATTTGGTAAGCATACACCCTTAAAAGGAGTCTGGTCCTGGATTTTATTCTCATTTACTGTTTGGACTATGTGGACTTTACATCTCCATTGATCACATTATAGCGTGACTTGATTTACAAAAACAAACATTATAACATACTATTGTTATGTTAAGAGCTGATTCTATATGGATTTAAATAAACCAATACATTATTGGTACATCATTTGAAAAATCTATAAATTCAGACACGATTGTAATATGAAGATTCATATTACAGTCCCAACTCTTCTCCTTTTAAGTATCATTTTGTGGTGCTAGGTAATTTGTATGGAATTTGTAAATAAGAAAAGCAGTAAAATAGATTCCCTGCAGCCAGCAGCAATAGACCCCCACAAACAAGAGATCCCTCCAGCAACAATAGATCCTCAAGCTAAAATGGACCTCCTGCCAAAAACATTACTCCCCCCCCCGCAACAATAGATCTCCAAGCAGCCAGCATCAATAAACCCCTACTCAATAGTAGATCCCTCCCAGCAACAATAGATCCCCCTCCGGAGATAACTGACAACCCCCCCAACAGCAATATACCCTCCAGCACCTCCCAGCCATTACATACATTCAGTGCCATAGGTACCAGAATTGCATTCCCACTGAAAAAAAGCCCTGGTCCACTACATGTATTAAATACAACATTGGACAGATTTTAATACATGACTTTCTATTCCAAGTTAAGGAAAATATACCAGGCATGCCAACATACTGATCTCAGTGTGGATAAAGGAGTGTCTATATATGGTAAACTATGGTATATATGGTAAACATTATTAACTGTAACCCAGTCTGGACAAGATACATCACCTGAGGAAGCTGGTCCAATGATCTTCATCCTTTGGAATGTACAACTGGTCAGCACTCTGCACTGCAACACCATTCTTAAACCACTGGATCTCCGGTTCCTCCATACCAAGCAGGCTGCAGTTCAGTTTGGCTTCTCGTCCTTGAGGCACTGTTAGATTGTACCCATGACCTGTAAACCGCAATCCAATTGTTTTCCCTAAACAAAACAGAAGGGTAGAGAAACAGCTGAAATCAGCGCTATTCTCCAATATTAACAAGGCAAACTTATCAGCTGTTCAATGCTACAAAACCAAATGGCATTACATATCAACACATTCTTTACCAGCCACCAATGACCATCAGATCTGTCCTGAAAAGTTAAATCATATTGGTTGCTATGAGGAAAGAACTTTACTTCTTAGTAAAAAAACATGAGGCTCAAAGGGTTTTGATTGCTTATTTGGGACTGATTACAGTATTGAAAGATATATTTAAATGACAAGCACTTACACAATCATGCCACACAAGCACATAAGATGTAAGAAGATTTTCTGTAAACTCAGCAAATATGAGGAATTTTGAAAACATACTAGACAAAATTGGTTTTGTTAATTCTACCCTATTTTTTTTTTTTTTATAAAAAAAAATTGATAACTGACTGCAGGCTTAACCTGGCCATAGATGGTTCAAATTTAGGCCTTGGATGGTTCCAATCTAGGCCAGTTCAGCAGGGACCAGCTGAGATTTAAACCATCCAAGGGCAGGCTGACTGTACCAAAGTTGATCCATCGATCAACTTTAGTTCAACCATCATGTCAGATTTTTGGCATGCGATTGTTGCTAGCAGCTATAATCACCATGTTCTCCCAGCAGGACAGCTACCCATGCTGGGAGAACATAATAGCTTTGCAGGAGGGATTCCCCTATCAACACTGACTGTGTCAATGGGGGAATCAAGCGATTTTCTCTCCTGCTATCACTGCACCATCTTTGACCTGCCTAATATGATACTGTAACTAATTTATTTTGTCTTCCATGGTACAAGGTACATGTAGTACTTTGTCAAATCTTCCTACATGTTCTCCAATCTGAGCACTCTCCTCCTCTAAACATGCTCTCTGAGCAAGGGAAGGTGGCAACTGAGCTCAATGTAATACCCGCAAAGAGGTCTTCTATCAGGGGAGGAGCAGAGAAGCTAGAAAACTAGGAATAAAGTACGGATATTCTTCACATTCAATACCAATTCATTGGACAGTCCAATACAGGTACTTGGATGTTAATGTATGGACTTGGTTTTATTTTCTTTTAATGCTCATGAGAGCTATTCTTTAAAGAATACTTAAAGACTTATAAAAAGCGAGTTAGAAAAACTTAAGTTTTTATTGCTGTCTCTTTTACAGTTGTCACCGGAACCACAGCAGAGGTTAAATCTTTTACCAAGGGTATTTGTTACATTGATCATTTTCTAAAAGAGATTTGCCCATTACTTCGGGATGCAAGTGGAGGGAAATCTCCCTAAAGGGCTGCTCACTGGATACTTTCTCTTTTTCTGACCATTCTCTATAACTAGACAGTTGTTCGTGAAAATCCCAGTAGATGAGCAGTTTTTGATATACTTAGACCAACCTGTCTAACAACCATGCCACGTTCATAGTCACAAAAAAAGCAGTAGTAAACCACTGGCAATTTATTAATTTGTTTTTTTAACCTGCAAGGCAAAGTATGCAAACTTACCTTAGAACGAATCCCTTCCAGCGTCAAGCTGTCACCGCTGACAGGGCTTCCATCTTCCCCTAGCTTTCTTCTGGGTTCGTGGATTCTGGCTGGGTAAATGGTCGGAGCAGCCATTTATTTTACAGTACTCTGAAGGAACGGCCCTGGTGGTCATGTCACAGGCTGCATGTACAGTAAATATCTCCTAAACGGTGCACGTTTAGGAGATATTTACAGTACCTATAGGTAAGCTTTATTATAGACTTACTTATAGGTAAAATTCACATATGGGAGTTTACTCCAACTCTAACCACTTCCCGCAAACTGACGTACCTGTACTGGCGGTCGGCTTTCTTGTGATAATTACCGATGCGGCTCACTAGCCGCTCGGCAGATTTCCCAGGGAGTTGGAGGGGACATTACCCCCGGATTCAGCTTTGATCGGGTCTCCAATGAAGTAACCCTGAAGCAACGTCACAACATCACTTCTGGTTTACTCGGCTCTCGACTTATTCAGTCTTCTTCAGGGGGATAATAGGACGTTGGAGTCGCATTGGATTTTAATTGGATATAACATATATACAAAGGATATATATATATATATATATATATACACACACACACACACACATAAAGAAAACATGTCATATGTTAAAAAAGACAAACCATAGCATGCATAAACAAGGCTAGTGCAGAAGAAACACATTATGCTGGGAGTCCATTTATAAAATGGAACAAGATGGAACTGCCCTACATCCACAGTACTAAAAAAAGGGACAAAAAACAGCATATACATTCTCATCCATCTAGTAATAAGTAAATACATGTAAGGAAAAGCGACATAAAGAATTGTAACTATATCAATAGTGATATAGGATTTCAGTGCCAAGAAAAATCCAAACTGCAAGTCCAAATTTTCCACATATCTGTGTGTAGAGACCAATGTTTTGTCTAAATTCATAAAGAAAGACTGTGAAGACACTCTAGGTACAAAGGGTGTCTCTGTAGGATCGTAGAGAAAACAGTCCCAATTTGTCCCAAAAAAAGAGGGAAGATTTTACCTAGAGTATACAAGATATACATATAGACGTTTTGGAACAACATTTCCATGATGCTCAACTATACTGCAAAGTGCATGAGCGTCATGGGAAACATAGTTCCAAAACATCTGGGGTGCCAAGATTCGCCATCACTGCTCAACAGTGTCCAGGTATTGCCTCATGCTTCCAGAAGTGGCACTGACCCTAGCCAAATGCAAAAGTAGTGGAAAAACAGTCAGAAAAGACAAGTAGGGAAAAAAAAGTCAGTGGCCTTCATTCCTATTTTGGAGGTCACCTATTTGTTGCCCATTTAGTGCACCTGTTGTTCATTTATTAACATCAAAGCAGCTGAAACTGATTAACAACCTCCTCTGCTACTTAACTGACCAGATCAATATCCCAGACTTGTTGCTATGCACTGAGTACACCCCTCATATTTTTGTAAATATTTTATTATATCTTTTCATGTGACAACACTGAAGAAATGACACTTTGCTACAATGTTCAGTAGTGAGTGTACAGCTTGTATAGCAGTGCAAATTTGCTGTCCCCTCAAAATAACTCAACACACAGCCATTATTGTCTAAACCCCTGGCAACAAAAGTGAGTACACCCCTAAGCAAAATGTCCAAATTGGGCCCAATTAGCCATTTTCCCTCCCCGGTGTCATGTGACTCGTTAGTGTTACAAGGTCACAGGTGTGAATGGGGAGCAGGTGTGTTAAATCTGGTGTTATCGCTCTCACTCTCATACAGGTCACTAGAAGTTCAACATGGCACCTCATGGCAAAGAACTCTCTGAGGATCTGAAAAAAAGAATTGTTGCTCTAAAAAAAGATGGCCTAGGCTATAAGAAAATTGCCTAGACCCTGAAAGTGAGCTGCAGCATGGTGGCCAAGACCATACAGCGGTTTACCAGGACAGGTTCTACTCAGAACAGGCCACGCCATAAAGAAGTTGCGTGCACGTGCTCAGCGTCATATCCAGAGGCTGTCTTTGGGAAATAGACATATGAGGGCTGCCAGCATTGCTGCAGAGGTTGAAGGGGTGGGAGGTCAGCCTGTCAGTGCCCAAATCATATGCCGCACACTACAACAAATTGGTCTGCATGGCTGTTGTCCCAGAAGGAAGCCCCTTCGGAGGTTGATGCACAAGGAAGCCCGCAAACAGTTTGCTGAAGACAAGCAGACTAACGACATGGATTACTGCAACCATGTCCTGTGGTCTGATGAGACCAAGATAAACTTATTTGGTTCAGATGGTGTCAAGCGTGTGTGGCAGCAACCAGGTGAGGAGTAAAAAGACAAGTGTGCCTTGCCTACAGTCAAGCATGATGGTCGGAGTGTCATGGTCTGGGGCTGCATTAGTGCTGCCGGCACTGGGGAGCTACACTTCATTGAGGGAACCATGAATGCCAACATGTACTGTGACATACTGAAGCAAAGGATGATCTCCTCCCTTCGGAGACTGGGCCGCAGGGCAGTATTTCAACATGATAATGACCCCAAACACACCTCAAAGACAACAACTGCCTTGCTAAAGAAGCTGAGGGTAAAGATAATGGACTGGCCAAGCATGTCTCCAGATCTAAACACTATTGAGCATCTGTGGGGCATCCACAAACAGAAAGTGGAGGAGCGCAAGGTCTCTAACATCCACCAGCTCTGTGATGTCATCATGGAGGAGTGGAAGAGGACTCCAGTGGCAGCCTGTGAAGCTCTGGTGAACTCCATGTCCAAGAGGGTTAAGGCAGTGCTGGAAAATAATGGTGGCCACACAAAATATTGACACTTTGGGCCCAGTTAGGACTTTTCCACTTTGGGGTGTACTTACTTTTGTTGCTAGCGGTTTAGACATCAATGGCTGTGTGTTGAGTTATTTTGAGGGGACAGCAAATTTACACTGTTATACAAGCTGTACACTCACTACTTTATATTGTAGCAAAGTGTAATTTCTTCAGTGTTGTCACATGAAAAGATATAATAAAATACAAAAATGTGAGGGGTGTACTCACTTTTGTGAGATACTGTACACACACACACGCTAAAGCTGAACTTCAAGTAAACAGAATTATTAAAACATAATGGAACCACTTCAAATATTTGTAACACTGTGCCACCATTTGTGTAGTCTGTCAGGACCCCCTGACAGACTACACTGTCATGAATTCAACCCCAACTGCAGCAGAAGCCCAGCTTAGTCAAGAATGCATTTTCAAGCCTTCAGACTGCATCATAAATGTGCAGCTAACCAAATTATCCCTCTGCTCTCTCCTCCTCTCAGCAGGTTCTCCATCAAGTTATTCATCCCTCTCCTAGTCTTAGAGCTGCTGTTCAGGTACAAGAGGCTTTCATAAAAATAAAACAATCCAGGTGCATATACTGTCTGCATAACAAATACTGAACTATTTTAATTACTGCATAAAGGAAATGCTTTATTTAATACATCTGCATGGAGCTCAGCTTTACCTACATTAAAACTAACTTCTGAAATTAATCTAAGAGCCCATAACAGACTTGGGATGGAAACAGTATATGCAAAGAAACCTAAAAATGTTAATATGATTAGCTCTGTCTATATAACATGAACCGCAAAGGACACTGTAAGATCAAAACACTTAGGGAATTAAAACGAATATGGCTGGATGTGATAGATTTTTCAATTACCCTTGCAACTATTTTTTTTCTTTTTTGTCACAATTCAAACAAAAACAGCAGGAAATGGGACCGAGATCACAACCCACATTAATAGTTGTACATGTTCAACCTGCATGTTCACATTCCCAACAGATATTTGGTCTAATTCTTGCACAATAAGTTCCAACCCCTTCTGTCTGGGTTCAAGGTACCTGCAGACTTGGTCTTTCAGCTAGAGGCCACTGCATTCAAAAAAATGTCACAGCCTTGTATAACACATCAACGCAGGTTTCCTCATTCACACATTCATTGACTTTTGACAGAATTGAAAACAACAAAGCTTTGTGTCACAAAAAAAGCTCAAGCTCCAAAATGTCAGCAATTTACAGTTTGGCAAGTCTTTCAGTAAAATATATTATTATTTTGCTTTTAGGTGAAAGAATACAAGAGCAGATTGAAAAAAAAAATTTCAATGGCAGCAAATGGTCCGCCGACCAGTGGTTGCCAACCTCAAGGACCACTAAATTTACAATTCTGAATCCCGTGGACCACCAACACGAATTTATATGCCTCATACATAGTGTTCCGACTCTCTGCCCCCCTTCACCTGGACCACACTGCTGCCTTATACACATAATGCTCTGGCTCTGATCCCCCCACCCTCCACACCCTGCATCACATTGCTGCCCTAAACAGACTCATCACGGGATCTCATTTTCATATCCAGCCATGTGCTCGAGCTCTGTGCTCCCCCCCCCACAGTCTGATCAGCGCTGCCATTGGAAGTCCCCTTCTTCTTCACCTCCCTGCAGTGGCATCTTAAGAGCATTATAGGCCCCCGGGCAATGCAGTGCACTGGGGCCCCTGCCTACACAATCACCCACCAGAATAAAAATGCAAATAATCAATAAGGCTAAATTTATTGGTACAGCAGTGCAAGGCTAATGCCAGCTTCCAAGTTCGGTGGCTGGGTCCAGTGAACACACACATGGGCGGGAGTCAAACTCGACTGTCCTGTATGTGCCTGTTCCCGTGGAGTTGGACAGGCATTCCTGCAGTTGTGGGCTTCCCCTCCACGGCCCAAGTGGCCTGACAGCAGCGCAGGGCTGACAGACGCTTGCCAGCTGCTAAGTTCGGTGGTGGGATGCACATGGGAATCTGGACTAAAGCTTGGCTGGGGCTGGGTCACTGGGCTGGCGGGCCCCCCCATCAAGTGTGGCCCCCGGGCAACTGCCCAGCATGCCCATTCGGTAAGATGGCCCTGCCTCCCTGCACTACTCCCGGCACCTCCCTCGAGTTCACAGGAGCCGGTACTACAGAGGAGGCATCGGGTATCATTGCTCACTGACAATATTGACTGTCAGCGCACAATGAGAAAAACACCAGAAACAACACTGGGAGGTATACATAAGCCACAATGTTAATTTGCGGCAGAACCCCTGGGCACCACCAAAATATTCGAGGACCATCAGTGCATGGGTGTCCGCAGAACTTATTTCAGGGGGGGGGGCAGCCACCTCCCTCCTCCTCTCAGCCTCTCCACCTCCCCTTCTCCTCCCCTCCCGACTGACATCAGAGGGGAATCCTAGGCCCGCCTGCTGCAGGCAGCTGTCAGACAGGGAGAGGAGAGAGCCGACAGGTCACGTGAGCGGCGTTCAGCCCTCTGAAAACTGGTAATGAACGGCTTATTTTTTTAAAACACAGACACAGGGGCACACAGGATTATTAAACAGACCAGACAGGATGGCATAAAGTGGCTTAACAATCACTTGAAAGGGGGAAGTTGAGATTCCAGGGGGGGCATTTGCCCCCCCCCCTTGCCCTTACCTGTGGATGCCCATTCATCAGTGGTCCAAAGACCACTGGTTGGTGACTGCTGCACTAACAATGTCCTCACCTTTCTGCTCTGCAATATCACCTTCATCAGTGGGTCCAAACCTCAGTCCTCAAGTACCCAAAACACGCTCAGTTTTGGGAACTTCCTTGAGATAAATGAACTGTCATAAACACCAAGCCATTGCAATTGATTTAAAGCACCTGTGCAAGGTGAAGGAAATCCTGAAAACAATACCTGTTGGGGGTATGTGAGGCATTGAAAGCAAGGCCAACACCACACTATCAGAAGAAGATCCAAGTTGAAACTACATTGTGCTACATGTAAACAGAACTTGCAAAGGCAAAAGTATTCACGTGTCCTGCCGGCATCTCAACCTTAACAAGACTAGGGGGCTGAAACCTTTCTTTCATATTCTAATATTCAAACACAGTCTTGTCAAAAATCACCAAGATTATGGGATTTATTATACAGAATCTGCGTGTTAATCTGATTAAAACTCTCCCTCCTCTCCGTTTTCCATAAGACTGTCACTAATGGGAATGTAGGTGGTGGTATACGGAGGATTCTGTTAGTCATTGCATATATTTGGCCTATCATTTTTGTCGGAACCCTTTCAAGCAACAAGACTGATGTCACCGACGTTGACAGAAAAATCAGGGAGGCACCACCAAAACAAACTGAGATGTAATAAAATAAAAACAAATTAACGGCAATGACTTGAACTAAATAGGGAGAGTCACCTGGGATGGTAGTCAACCGTTAGGCAATGACTTGGCTATCAAAAGAGGATTTCCTAAAAAGAATATCTGTGGTACTTTGATATTTTATCAAAAGAGAAACTCCACTGGGTATTTATTTTAATGAGGTGCTGTCGAAATTTCCAAATATAAGCAAGAAGGAATAAGCAGCACAAGGAGCCAATTCCTTAATGTGTGGATAAGAAGCAATGATGAAAAGAGCAAGCAAAGTAACAAAAAGAGGAGCTCATCACTACGCTGGTCCTCTGTTCACTGTCCAGTTGCAAACTGGAGTGGTGTTGGACTGCATAACATTTAAAAAATATAGATCTTTTAGCACTATTAGGAAATGATGACTTGACACTTTTAGATGGCTAGTCTATTTTTTGGACATCAATAGGCCATTTGTGGTCACTACTGAATAAAAACCTTAAACCAGGAGAACAGGATCATCTCGCAGGAGGTATGGCAGGGGAGCCATGAAGGAAGATCCCATCTCTTGGGAAAAGGTTCCACACATATACACTGCAGTGGTTTAGGGGGGTTGTACTTGCATACAAACATCTTGAGGATTTCTGCAAAACTAAAGATGATCTGCCAATGTGTCCCACCACTGAAAGATCAAAGAGCAGGCCATGGTCTGATTTTCTTGCCTCCAAAAGACATTGGCTGTTTTTTAGTGCAAACCAATAAATTTTTTGAACAGTTATCTGGTCTGATGCATGTCTTTTCTGATGATGACCTGTGTCAGAGAGCTTGCCCACATTATGATGTTAGTGCCATCTGCAGGTGGAGGTCAGCAATTGTGGTGGAATCCTAAAAAAAATGTGGGATAGACAACGGAGTCTCAAGTGGAATGGACAAGCGAGTGAAAGCCTAATAGCCGGAATACACGATAAGAAAATCGGCCGAAAATTTCCGTTCAGCGAGCGATCGGCTGATATTCTACTCAGTAATGTCCAGCCATCAATGAGCAATATCGATATTGTGAACGAAAAATACCGTTTGAAAAACCCGAAAAATTCTGTCGTCTCGTTTGCGAAAGAACGATATTCTATACGTTGGTGTTGAGGTCGTTCAGTTTAAATCTGTATACGTTCTTGGCAACGATTTCGACCAACGAACACTGTTTCGATGGTCGGCGGGCAACGGTCAGCCGATATTCGGACCGTGTATGTTGGCAACGTTTTCAACCGACAAATACTTTTTCAAAAGTCGGTGGTGGAATGATCGGGCGATATTCTAATCGTGTATTCACACCATAAGTGCGGGGAGTTGATGTGGGCATTTCTTTAGTATGCTTATGTATTATAAAGAGGGCAACCTACCAAGTTTCTCTCTTGAAACCTGCCACTTTTCTCTTTTACTGAAACCCAACCAACATACAGAACTTAAGAGGATGGATGTTCTGTGTCACATAACAGCTGTGCTCTTTTATCATCATTACTCTATAACATCATTTAGATCTATTTATGTACTGTATAGGGTTTTTTTTTTTTCTTTCTTTGTGAATAAATAAGACTTTTAGCACTGTCAGTATTGCACTCATGTACATGGAGCTTAAAAGGGGTTGTAAAGATTTGTTTCTTATTAAAATAAAAATGACAAACCTGTTATACTTACCTGCTCTGTGCAAGGGTTTTGCACAGAGCAGCCCCGTTCCTCCTCTTCAGAGGTGTCCATTGTCACAGACATCGGGACTTAGCCCTGCCCACCACTCCCATGTCAGTGGTTCTGATTGACAGCAGCTGCTATCAATCTGTCCAATGAGGAAAGAGATAACAGCTGGAGCTGCTGGGCTCATGCTTATTGATGGATCGTATGGGGCTCAGGTAAGAATTGGGGGGGGTGGAGGGGGTCTGGGGGCAGCTGCAGCAAAGAGGGTTTTTAACCTTAATGCATATAATGCATTAAGGTGAAAAACCTTGAGACTTTACAATCACTTTAAACACGCGTTCTTTTTTTCTGCCTGCAATTGCACCTTTGTGTTAGCATATGTGTCCATGCACACATAAACCTTTACAGGCATATTAGAAGACGGGCGTTTACATATTTTTATTATTATATTTATATAATCACCAGTGTGTTCAGGAGAGGAGCTTTTAAGCAGAAAAATGACTGACACACGTAAATGCGTCTCAATAGGCTTAAAGCGGTTGTATCCCCTGTGTAATAAAAAAAAAAAAAACCTGCAGGACAATGGCATAATGTGCTAGTACGCATCACATGCTTGCACATTATGAAATACTTACCTTAGAACGAAGCCAATACATGGTCGCCCGAACACCGCTGAGGGAGCTGACAAGTTCCCTCAATGTCTCTTCAGGGTTCAGCCGCTCCGGCGCTGTGAGTGGTCGGAGCCGCGATGACGGCAAGGAGCTCTGAAGGTCCGGCAAGAAACGCCGGACCTTCAGAGCGCATGCGCCGCTGGTGTCAGCGGCTGCATGCTGGGTGAATATCTCCTAAACTGTGCAGGTTTAGGAAATATTAATTTTAACTACAGGTAAGCCTTATTATATATAAATTAAAAAGCGGAGTATACTACCCCTTTAAGCGCTAGACCCATTTATTGCTTGAACGTTCATTTGTTCCAATGGTCTGAATAAACCAAAATTCTGGACAATGGAATCCATTAAGGCCCAAACACTTGGTGTCCTTAAATCATGTGCAATGCGCAGCTTTGGATCCTTTTTAAATAAGCTTTTTCCTGACAGGTGTAAAAGACATTCAGAAGAAAAAAAACATACACCCTGTGTTCATGGTGCCTTATTACTATGACTATTATTATCATCAGAGCACTCACAGATTAGTTCAATTCAGAAACAGGCTAGATGGAATAAATATTTCAGACAGGTCCATGGTGACTAGGATTCAGGAGTGGGTGAACGATGCTGGCCATCAGATTGAGGTCATCTAGCAGCAGAAAAATAGTACTGTGCAGGAAATCTGTGGATTGAATGTGGATATTGCAGCAAAAGCTGGTTTTGTGGTTTTACTTTTTAATTGGCTATTCAATTTTGTTTCCGATTTTTTGTCTGAAGCTTTGCTTTAATGCTTAACAGGGCACTCAAAACATGATACATTAATAGTTATCCTTTTACTAAACTTTGCAAGAATGTAAGGAAAATGGGCATAATTTATGCCCTTATTTTCCCCATGGGGTAGTTAACAGGGCAGTTTCTTTATTGAGTTAGTTTTAGGCCTATGGATTAATTTAAGTAGGTGCTAGGTATAGGCTGAGGTAGGCCTGGGTCATAGAGGGCTTTTGAACTTTTGACCTGGCCCTCCTGAGTCTATTTTCCCGCTCATTGTAGGTCTGTAGCTAGGGAGATTTTGAACTGAGGGGTTTTTCCCGCCCAATACCTAGCCCTGTATCTGGGGAGATTTTGTGGGTTAGTCAGCTTCCCGCTCAATTTTGAGGTCTTAGAGCCATAAACCGGCCGGTTCTGGTTCAGAACTGGGCTATTTAAGGGGGCTCATTGCCGCCTTTTTCATTCAGTCATCGCTAAGAAGACCAAGAAGATTGAACCTCAACTCCCCCCCCCTCTCCCTTGGATGTCGCGGCTAAATTTATTATTTGAGGGTCACCTTTGTTTTTGCAAAGGGGGACAATATGTTTATATGATATGGATAAAGTTTTGATGATGTGTCATTTAATGGCACCCGGATCTTGGTGATCGGGTGGCTTACAGTGTTTCATATTTGTTATATTTTAAATATTTATTTATTTATGTTTTATTACAAATAATAAATGGCCGCGGCCTAAAATTTTTTTTTATTCCAACAAAAGAAAGGTGTGGTGTCAATTATTTGTTAGTATAAGTTAAGGGTGATCCTGGATACTACCCCATACAACTTCCGCTTGCTGAACTTTGGTCATTGCTTTAATTGAAGATTATCTATTGTAGCCTGTTGGCTGCTGAGATAATTCTGTCACCACATAATCTATACACACATCGTGATCAAACGCAGTTTACAAAGACTCCAGTCTACATTTGGAATTGTCTGTGACTTAAAAGCACAACAGTCTTTTACAAATTTGCTATGAGGTTACATCACACACAAAGCAAACAAGCAATCAGTTATAATTTAATAGAAAAAAACAATATGTACATTTTTGAGCAATGCATGGGAGACATTCAGCCCTAATAGTCACAGATTTGCACACCTAAAGCCCAATCAAAGTACTGGATTAATTTCCAATAACCCAAGACCACAGCAATTAATTAATTTGTATCCCATAGAATAGAGATTACTTTTGGAATTGAATGCATTCTTCAGACCGGGTATGTTTTCTGATCTCTTCCTATAGCAGGGTATGTTTTCTGATCTCTTCCTATAGCAGTGTATCTCAACCGTTTTATAGTCGAGGAACCCCTGGCAAAAGTCGGAAATCTCGGGGGAACCACTGAAATAATTTTCATATTGACAGGTCACAGAACATTGGTGTGTTCCGCGAGCTGTAGATATAATGGTTATTTTTAAAAATAGCATTAAATAATAGAATAAAGATTAAAACGTACCTTATTAATGTGAAACTTGTACTTGTTTTTTTCTGCACATGTGTTCAATTCTGGGTCCAAATGGATAGCAGTGTACAGGGCAGCAGAAGTAGGGCAAGATACAGGGGGCAAGGAGGACACAGCACACATATTTACATGGCAGCAGAGCACAGGATTACATGGGAGCAGGGCCCAGGATTACATGGGAGCAGGGCCCAGGATTACATGGGAGCAGGGCACAGGATTACATGGGAGCAGGGCACTGGATTACATGGGAGCAGGGCACTGGATTACATGGGAGCAGGGCACTGGATTACATGGGAGCAGGGCACAGGATTACATGGGAGCAGGGCACAGGATTACATGGGAGCAGGGCACAGGATTACATGGGAGCAGGGCACAGGATTACATGGGAGCAGGGCACTAGATTACAAGGGAGCAGGGCACTAGATTACAAGGGAGCAGGGCACTAGATTACAAGGGAGCAGGGCACAGGATTACATGGGAGCAGGGCACAGGATTACATGGGTGAAGGGCACAGGATTACATGGGAGCAGGACACAGGATTACATGAGAGCAGGGCACATATCTACAAGGGAACAGAGCACACAATTACATAGGGCACGGCACAGTCCTACATTTGAACAGGGCACATTGGAGCAGGGCGGTTTCCTTTTAATGCAGAGGTACGCAGGGAAGCAGCTAAGTAGTCCTGACACTCGCGCACTGTTCCCGGCCAGCCCTTCCTCTCTTGTCCATCCTATCACATACAAGGACCTGGGATAGATGTGAAGGGGGAGAGGAGGGGCTGGCTGGGAATAGCAGAGACACCCTTTGTTTATCGGACCGCTCTGCATACAGACATGAGTGTAAGCAGTGGGGATGCAATCTACCTGTCAGCGGCTTGCGATTGACAGGAAGATCCCCGTGGAACCCCTGGGGGCCCCGGTTGAGAAACACTGTCCTATAGTATACATCCATTAAATGACAGCTCCCCGAACCAGATCAGGCTGGCTGTAGTAGTGGGGCAATTGAAAGTGTAGGTTACATACTTGGTCCCAATCATCGTTGTTATCAGATGAAAAACCAGCATTATCTGCTCTAACCTCTCACTACAGAAATTATTTGTAAACTTAGCCAAGCCAAGCTTAAAAGTTGGAAGGGCTCTGATAGTTGGCTGCACTGAGAGCAGCTGGATTGCATATGTAGCTTTAACTGTCCTTCATTTACTGTGCAAAGTTTTTAACTACTTGCCACCCGCCCACAGGAGTTTTACTGGGGGCGAGCTGCACAGGCAAGCTGGATAACGTACCAGGTATGTCGCCACCTGTCAGTTAGCACCAGATTGGCCGCCACCCTATTACAGTCCCACTATAGGTTGCTGATCATCACCTTTACAGTAAAGTGTCTATACCTGCGTTAAATTCAGTATATATACCAGAGTATAACTCTATAACTTTCACACAAAAATTAATGCAGAATACATTTTGGCCTAAATTTATTATTATTAAAAAATTCAAATTTTTTACTTTTTTTTTATTGGATATGTTTTAGAAAAGAAAGTAGAAAATATTGAGTGTTTTTTTTTTTTTTGTAACTTTCTGAATTTGTTTTTTTGTTTATATATATTATATATAAAAACAAAGAACCCCCGTGGTAAATAAATACCACCAAAAGAAAAGCTCTGTGAAAAAAAAAAAAAAAAATGTAATTTGTGTACAGTGTTACATAACCGCACAAATGCCAGTTAAAGTAGCACAGTGCTGAATAGCAAAAAAATACCCTGGTGATGAAGGCATGACCCTTCCGGAGGTCAAGTGATTAAAATGATAATTGCACTTATAGTATAGCAATCTGTATTAGGCCCTCAGCTATCCTTATGAGAGCACTCATTTCATCTAATGGCCCTTCTGTAGATATAAAAAGGAGATATCAGTGCACATCTGCAGGAGGTAGACATCCTAGCTAGAAGCATTTTGAAGAAGAAGCTGTGTGGCACCTTGTGCACTGTTCAGCCAGGATGTACAGCTTCCCTTTGAATATACATCTTTGTTTCTGGTGAAGCAAAGATTTCCAAGCATAATTCTAAATTGAATGTGTGCTTCACCCATGCAGGGCAAAGCAACAAGGTAACTTTAATAGCAGTCCCACTAGTAGCTTTGATATACCTTCCCTTTTCTCTGCAACCCTCCCTGGCTGAAGAAAGTTAAAAAAGATACCAGGTGCTTCCAAGTATGGGAAGTATGACTTCTCCCTCCTTTTATGTGAGAGTGCCTGCGTAGGCATCCATGCTATCACTTTGGACAGGGAAAGAGTCTTTGCCATTGAGTAAAAACGAATGCCTCGTACACACGCAGTGATTATCGGCCGACTTTTGTCCAGAGTGGTGTTTTGTTGGTTGGAATGTGCCTAGACTGCACACGAATTTTCTCGGCCAACAACAATCTACTTCTGAAGTGATGTCATGTGCTGGTTTACTTTCCGTGTGTGTTTTTTCTTCTCTGGGCATGCCCAGTCTTGCTCATCACATTTTTGTCTACCGAAATCTGTACTGACTGATGCAAAATTGGCCGTTGTGTTGACGGCCAACAAAAATTTTATAGCCTGCACACCAGATTTTTTTCGGCCGGAAAGTCGGAGTTGGTTGTCGGAAGCATCATACTAACAAGCCGAAAATCGGCCGATCGGAAGTTGGCCGAAAATTCACGGCCAATAATCGTTGCGTGTGTACGAGGCATTAGTCATGACATTGAGCTTACATTACAATTCTTCTTTTGCACCCAGCAATTAAGGGGGCTGACGGGGAGACCAAAAACTGAACCTGTGCTATGCCCTTTAATGTATAATAAACTGAAATCAAGTCCACTCAAACAACCCACCAGCTTCTTAGTTGAGCTGGTAGACATACTGTATTTCCTTGCCAATTGAAGTGGGCCAATCAACAAGAGTTTAGGTATTCCATGAACTGCAGACTACATGGAGTCCTCAAGCGGTGACTTGCAGCTCGTCCAAGAGACAGTTAAGGATACATATTCTGCTCTATAGAGGAAGGCAAAACAACAACTGGGCATTATTTGTGATAATCAGGTCAGGAACCTCATAGTTTCAAGCAAGATCAATTTCACATTTGGTAAATCTCCTTCTAACAATTGTCAGTCATTTTTTCCATTATCTTTTTTTCATGTCTGTCTATGACAGGGAGATGTGTCCATTTTTCTCATTAAGACATTTGCCAGTCTTTGGCTAACCCAAAAGGGGCAGACTGACACAAGATGGCGGCCAACCATGAATGCACAATTCTGGCGCCAAATACTAATTTCACACAGATCTTTTCCAAAACACAAATATTTGTTTTGGCTAAATGTACTGAAGCTACACTGGGCCAGGAAAACCCATTCCAAAAGATCAATTGCCTTCCACATCAGATTGATTGGCCTTATGCCCCGTACACACGTGCAGATTATCTGTAGACTTACCAAAACCATATAATATGAGGTCAAACCTAAACACTTTCAATTTGTATGCAATCCGGCAGGCCCTTGCACTACATAGAAAAGGTAAATCTGAAGACAAAAGTCTTCAGATAATCTGCACATGTGTACGGGGCATTAGGGTGTCTGTAAAAGTTGCAAACAACTGCACATGGTGTCTGCAAACAACCAACCATGCTCCAATCTGAGATTAGTTTGATCAGACACTGTTCATAAAAGTTCTGGTCAGTTTTCACTTTGAGATATTCACGTGAAAGTGATCCGCTTACGTATATCCTAAGGTGTGTTACATTTTTAGAAAGTTTGTTGCTTTGTATACTGTGTAGCAATAAATGCACAAAGCAGCAGCCCAATTTGCTTATTGTATACAGTATGAAAGCTGTGTTTTTTGCTTAGCGGTGTTGCACAATGTTTCGCCTTCCTGATCCTCTTATCTCTCCGCAAGTCTGCCAGTAAGGAATCTGGCTGGTGAAACTGCAGTTTTTAATAATGTGAAACTGCCATCATCCCTTGAGGTAAAAATCAATACTTAGGCTACCTAGGCTTAAAGTGGTTGCAAAAGCACAAGGTTTTTTACCTTCATGCATTCTATGATAGGAGCCAGTCGAGGAGGCAGAACTTCGTATGTCACTCGGCTGCGATAGGTAAGCTGGAGATGGCGGAGAGCCCCGCTCTGTGTAAACCTGTGGTGCTCGCCCTCCCTCCCTTCAGAGGCAGCCCAGCATGCACCCGCCCAGGTTCAGCCCTGCAAAGCAACCCCAGAGAAGGCGGCCAATAGCCCCGTGTTCCCGGCCCACCCCAGGCCTTGGGTCTCAGGGCAAATAATTGTCATTTGCAATACGAGACCCAGGACTTTTTAGGTGCCCACTCAGGGCTATAGCCCGGGTCAGCCCCCCCCATATATAGCCCGTGTCAGCCCCCCCCCCTCCCGACATCACTGCACTGAGCTAAGCAGGAGATGAAGGGGACAAGGCCGGGCCACAGCTCCGTGTGAGAATGGACACACAGAGCCACCGGTCAGGAGCGCACCTGCTTGGGTGCCCCCAGAGGAAGCTGCTTGCTGTGGGGGCATCTGGCAGGAGAGAGGGGCCAGGAGCACAGGCATGGGATCCAAGAAGAGACAGATTCAGACTGCTCTGTGCAAAACCATTACAAAGAGCAGGTAAGTATAACATGCTTGTTATTTAAAAAAAAACCCAAAGAAAACAGAACTTCTTTAATTTGGCTTTAAGTTCACATACGAGCCTAAGAGCAGCATTTTTTATTAACTGGATGAAAGAGATCCTATTGTTATTTTTAAAGGAGCTACTGGGAAAAAAAAGTATTGAAACAAAATATCTCTGAACACTAGGCTCCATAAAGAGCAGATCTTAAATGTTACAATACATCTGTGGAAAATGCAGAAATCTGAAAAAATGTCTTGATTTCCAAGCTGAAATGCAACACGTGCCACACCCCTTTCGCACCCCAAAATGGCATCTCTCAGTGCCTACTATCTCCAAACAGTCTTGGTAATAACAAAGTGTACTTGAAAAAAATGTGACCTGGCAAAAGCTGACTGACCCTACTAATTCAGTGGAAAAATGAATTAAAAAAAACAACTACTAATGCTACATAAGCTTTTTTCAAGGTGAGCCAAATTTGTGCATCCAAAAATTGATTACTAATACTCTTAGAAATTAAAGTAGGTGTTAATCCTCTGTGACACATTGTTAAAATAAAGCACCTCTGAATCTCTGTGCCTACCTGAACATAGCACCATAATGTGCAAAAAAGGAACAAACTCCTGCGCTCAAAGCAGCTGTTCCCTCAATGGCGAACCTTAAATGTTCAGCAACTTGACAGTAAGCAGGACCTTTCAGCCCCCTACGAACAGGGGAAGAGTCCAAAAAGAAGACTAGAACAACAAAAACGCATTAGCTTTGGACATTACCTATATAAAACCTTTTATTTGATTGAGAGGGATCTACTCTCAGAACAGGTCAGCCATTTGAAGAATCTTCCCCATGTTGGGATTGGAACAGTGGACCAGGGGTTTTGGGACACTGTGGACATTGATGAGCTTAAAAGAGATGAATGGGTTTAAATTTTTTTCCAGATCCATACTTCATAAATCGGTCCATTGCTGCATCTGTCCTCCGGCGTCTCTACACTGAGAACTGAGCAATCGAATCCTGACGATCGCTCGGTTCTCACAGCTCTGCTCGCTCATTGGAGCGATGGGCTGTGGAGGGGCAGAGCGGTAGGCTCAGGCTCTCAGCGGCTCGAGGAGAGGCTGAGCCAAGTGTCGGTCCAGGGATTTGGCGGATCCTTACTCCGTGGTCATGATGACGTGGAGCCTGGACTGACTTCTGTGACGTCAGCAAAGAACAGAGTTCAGACCGCTCTCTGCTGAAAACGGGCCACAGGAGTGCAGAACGAACTGCACTCCTGTGATCCATAGGAGGTGTACAGTCAAACGAGCTTTGGCTGTACATCACCTTTAGAGTGGTTCTAAAGGTTAAAAGTTATTAAGCAAAACCATCTGTGTGCAGCAGCCCCCCCCCCCCATGCACTTACCTGGGCCCCATTGTGATCCAACGATGTGCACGAGAGCTTCGGGTCTCCAGGGACTCTCCCTCCTCATTGGCTGAGACAACAGAGGGAGCCCTTGTCAATTAGAGCCAGTGAGCCAATGAGAAGAGGGGGTGGGGCTGTGCCACAGCTGTGTGCGTGAAGGGACATGCAGACCAGCGGCTCGGAAGCGAGCCTGCTTGAGTGCCCCCACAGCAAGCTATTTGCTTTGGGTGCACTTGGCAGGAGAGAGGGGGCAGGAGCGCCAGCGGGAGGTCTGAGAAGGAGGAGGATCAGGGCTGCTCTATTCAAAACCACTACACAGAACAGAACTGGCTGTAAAGCTACAAGACTTCACTGCCGGTTTCCCTTACAAGGAATGGCGGGCGGCAGCATCTGAGAGCCGAATGAAAAGTCGCTTGGGGTGCCGACATTGTGGGATTCCTGGACAGGTAATTGTTTGAATATTAAAATCAGTAGCTACAGTATTTGTAGCTGCTGACTTAACTTTTTGGTGGGGGGGACTGGAGCTCCTTTTAAACAAATTACCTGGGTAGTTTGGGACAAATCTTAAACTGGCCATACACTAGTAGAATGTCATTATGAATTGCTCCTTTAAGGAACATTCATTTGATTTTTTTAACCATTAGTTGCGTCAAATAGACATTCATATTCGACCATGGTGACAAAAGAAAAAATTAGAAGCAGCAGGATGGATATTTTTTCCTAAGTTAATTTCTAACAGTGTATGTGGCTTTCATTCAAAAAAATATATTCAAAAATCGAATGTTAAAAGCAAACAAAATATTGAAGTACCTATAGATATTTACACAGTAAGGCTGGCCATACATTATACAATTGTCTTGCACAATTTTCCTTTAGATTTACCAAAAACCATATAATATGAGGTCAAACAAAACACTTTCAATTTGAATGCAATCAGGCAGGGGAAATTGAACAAGAAAATTGTATAATTTATGGCCAAGCCTTATGCCCTCATTGTTCTCTCAGACTGACCCACTAGCGTATGATGTCTATAGATGGGTTATGTTGCCATGGAATACTTTAAGATCTTCCCATTTGCACCTTGTACATACTTTTCTCACAGTTCTGATGCCGCTGATAAGATTACAAGTACATACATTTGTTTAAAGAATGTCAATGTATTTTACCAGGAAATTCTTTACTGCCATACAAAGCTGTGAAACCCAGCAAACACAGTATGTTTTCTGCATCACCTCTTTAATTAACCTATTAGTATTCAGAGCATAATCACAAAACATTGACTACATCTGGTCACCTTATTAGGCTTTCCTGGATAATGAGGAACATCCTCTTTGTTTTATCTAATTGACACTTTTAACATCCAAGATCGTCTCTTACTTTCAACACATTCATTTGCTAATGTGCTATTTTGCCTTTTACTGCGTAAAGTAGTACTGAATATGTTTACGGGTTTATCACGTTTGTTGATGTGACAGGGAAATCTCCACAAGTGCAAACAGCAGTCTTCGGAAACATAATTTTCACACTGAAGCGGATATTTTGCAGCACAGAAGAGGGCAAAAATATACACATGCCAAAAAAATGTTAGGTCATCCATCCATTACCTGATACATCTAAGCTAAAGCTGTGATTTTTAATCTCTTGGTGCTGAGGAGTTTAACCTCCTGTTGGCAATCTCTTAATTTGCAGAACAGCTATCAAGGTGTTGCCAATGCTGCCGGTAAGTTTTTTAAGCCAATCATTAACCAAAACTACACAAACCAAATATACTTGGACAGCTGACCATTA
The DNA here is from genome assembly GCF_965119305.1 of Pelophylax lessonae. Taxonomy (NCBI): domain Eukaryota; kingdom Metazoa; phylum Chordata; class Amphibia; order Anura; family Ranidae; genus Pelophylax; species Pelophylax lessonae. Next base: position 135,502,584 of record NC_138780.1, read on the forward strand.
TGAGCGTGTTGAATGTTCCATTTCAAAACCAAATGATTGAGTTCAAGCATTTCCTGGCTCGCAGTCTCCGCTCTTAATTCATCCCAAAGGTGTTGGGATTGAGATCAGAACAGTGAAGTTCTTCCACCAACAGCCTCACACCAAAATCCCCCCTCCACCAAATGATTTGGACCAGTGCACAAAGCAAGGTCCATAAAGGCATGGATGAGCGAGTTTGGGGTGTAGGAACTTGTCCTGACCTCAACCCGATAGAACACCTTTGGGATGAATTAGAGCGGAGACTGCGAGCCATTCTCATCCAAAACCAGTGCCTGACCTCACAAACGCCCTTCTGGGAGAATGTTCAAACATTTCCAAAGACACACACCTAGACCTTGTGGACAGCCTTCCCAGAAGAGTTGAAGTGGTTATAGCTGCAAAGGATGGGCCAATTCCACAGACTAAGACTGGGATGCCATTAAAGTTCATGTGCATGTAAAGGCAGGAATCCCAATACTTTTGACAATATAGTGCCTCTTAGATAACTGTGCACTTTTAACCTTGGGACAATAGTTTGCGGATGGTAATCATTTGTTCCAGCATTATTATGCCCCTGTACGAACGTATGAACCCAGCTTCATAAAACATGGTTTAATGGGGTTTGGTGTGGAGGAACACAAGTGGCCTCTATACAGTGCCCTGACCTCAGCTCCACTGAAAGCCTTTGGGATACTAGACAAGTATTCTCCTCAGTATAAAAGCTCCTAAATGTTCTTTTGCTTGAAAGGGCACACACCAGATATAATCCAAAATCTTGTGGCAAACCCTCACAGAACATTGAAAGTTACAACATATTGGAAAGGGATGTCCAACAGGCTCATATAGGTGTGATGATGGTCGGGTGTCCACAAACTAGGCTTGAATAGGGTGGGAAATGGAGGGGGCAGAACCCCAGGTAGGTTTTCAATGCTGCTTGTGTTACCATGCATGGACCCCCCCCCCCCTCCAAATTACATATTAAAAACCTGTATATCTTTGAGCATTCTGCAACCACTTTAAGACCTGTATGTGCCCTTTACTGCCTTTATGAAAAATCAACACCCGGAATGTGCTCCTTCTCTTTTTCTTCCTCATCCCTAGGGATAAAAATTCACACTGATGTGATCCAAGCATGCACGTCTATGCTAAATTATAATGTAATAATACAATTAGCGATGGTCAGATCATACTTATTTCCCCACCACTGGTTGTCCCTGGATCATATAGGGCTCCCTCTGCCTTATCTGCCATGCAACATTGACAAATATTCATGCAGCACATACCTGATTGGTTCCCAGTCCTGCCCTCCCCCCCACTTTACCTGAGTGCTGTTGTATAGATTACAAGAGGCTGATAAGTCAATTGCAGGTACCTGCACTAGTAGCATTGAAAGAAATGCAATAATTCATTCAAATATAGCTGCATTACTTGGTGTCTATTATACCTGCATTGAATTTAGCTTTAAATGACAAAGCCCCCTGCAGAAAGTGGTCCTTTAATAAACCCCCCACTCCCCTGAGCGCTTTCCTTCTAGGATAACACTCACCTTTCTCCCCGATTCACCAATCTTCCCTCTGACAATGTTCTTGCTGGCTCCTTAAATTACACATTTGCACTGTGGCCCTATTCATTCCAGTCAGTAGGCTGCATTCCGAGGGACCTTTGGAGGCCACAATGATAGAAATAATTTAACCACAGCACACATGCACTATATGAAGAGGAGCTGGCCAGGACTTTGCTGAGGAAAAGATTACTGGATTAGGACTGACGGTGTTATCCAAGGTGGCCTATACTCGATAGAAGGCCAATTTCACTAAAGGCAAAGTCGTTCTTTAGGGGTGGTCATAAGCAGCCTGAACCTGCCAATGACCAGATGTCCATTATAGAATCAAGTCAGTTATGGTTCCCTAAGGCAGTGGTCCTCAACTCCGGTCCTCAGGGCCCACTAACGGGCCAGATTTTAAGTATTACCTTGGGGAGATGCAGACTAGAGTACTGCAATCACTGAGCAGCAAATGATATCACCTGTGATGTATTTCAGTTTTCTTTCAAACCTGGCCTGTTAGTGGGCCCTGTAGGCCAGGGTTGAGGACCACTGCCCTAAGGGTTCATAACTGGCTTTGGAAAACCACATTGGTTACATGGAGATTTATCACACTGTTGGGAAATATATGTGATCGGCCCTACCCTTCTCTCTGCTGGAAGACAGTCACACAAAGAACAGCAACCTTGGCCTTCAAAAGACCGGCAACTATTTTCCTAAGAAACATTCTCAGGGACACATCTATCAGTCTATGAATACGTTTATGGTCATAACATATCTGGGCATGTAAGCAATCAAAATGGCAGACTAGCCAGTGGTAGAGCTTTACTACAAAATTTTTCAACATGCAGGAAAGAGAAAACCCCCACAGAAAACGGATATTTCCAATATCAGATCCCAAACCCGCATATCTGTGGTAGCATAAGCGCCCTTGAGAGGAGAATAGAAAAAGAGTAAAGAGAAAAAAAAGACAGACGCACAAAGAAAACATTCTTCAAAGGCCCCATCTGTCTAGCTGCATAATGATTTATAGAGGCTGCTATATCATTTGGGAGATAATTAGGATATGTACGGTAATATTGTTTAGGCACATGTGCCAGACTGCTATAAAAGGATAATCCGCTGCAGTGCTGCTTAGGCAGTATACGGTTGGCTTTTTCTGAACAATTTATCTGGAGGCTACCATTACAATATTCAGATGACAGGGTGTCACAGTAAAAGGAAATTATTTGAAATCATAGACCGTACAAAAAAAAAATAGACAAACCGCAACAAAAAATATTTTCCCCTTTTTTTCTTGTTCAGGTGATCCCTGTTCTCATCATTTCCAGTCCTGGGGTCACTAGAATAAAATATGTTCAGAAATTGCCTCAATGGAGTCATAGGCTGCGAAACAAACTTGCCAACATTTTTTAACTTTTCCCTTACTCTATTCAAAGCTAAAAAAAAAAAATTGACTTGAGTTGGCATTTTACTGTTAAAAAAGTTATTTTATTGGCTCCTTTGCCTACCCTACTCAGTAAGAACTTTATTGAAACTCAGTTATTGTCAGTCAAAGTTAGTAGTATTATAAAAAACAGATACACAGACAAAATGTAGTGCTATGAGGAAGACTGCTGTGGCCAAAACATGTTAGCATTATAACATTGTATATGCTGGAATATAGCCAATAAAGGCTTATCAACAAAGATTTTACTGAGTTGTCAGCTTTCTGGATGTGTTCGGCAAGCAAAATGTAGATAGCTAGAAGTGCTTACTCATACTTTAAAAACCCCAATTCCCCAAAATCAAGGGTGTACCAATAAACAAACTGCAACATTTCCTGGTCAACATTTGAAGTAGCCAATCTTCCACTTCCCCACTGACCAGAAAGTCCATCAATCATAATGATGGGTCAATAAGAATCTTGACTTCATCAGTTAGCGATTTCTGCTCATACTTCCCTTTGCTGCTCTCCCCTGCCCTTTATACACCTACAAGAGCACTTTGCTTATACAAGGGCACACATGCACAAGGTACTTCTAGGCTAAGATGACCATGTGCCCTTCTCTGTTGCTGGGGCAGCACTCAAAATGCCAATACTCATCAGGTAGGGGGCGAGAAATATAGGTGTAGTAATCCTGAATGGGCAACCACCATACTAACATTCACATGGAGAAGAAATAAATTTTATCAGAGTTAAAAAGCTTTGGTAGCAGAAAAATGCTACTTTACATATCAAGAAGCTGTTACTATTGTTTGATAAGCAAATGAAACATTTGTGTAATAAAACCTTAGACTCAAATGATGGAAAGGTCATGGAAGCTGTAAGGAATATGAAAGATACTTCTATACCTGTAATATTTTATCTAATCCAAGATAGCATTTGTGGCTCACTCAATGCTAAGCTTTCCCTATGTGACAGGACCTACTTTATTATTGATATATACCATCAATTGCTCAAGGATATATGGCTGCATATTGAACAAAGCCAGAGGCACAGAGAACAATCCATTGATTTGTTCGAGACCTAACAAGCGGCTTCAGATAAACATTAAAAAAAAAAAATTAGGGAGAAAGTTTAGTGTGCTTTTAGTGAACAAATATTTTGAATTTTTATTGCAGGATTTACCTGAAGGCCCGGTTCACACTTGTGCGACATACGCTCTGACTTTGGAAGCATGTCGTGTATAAATGATTTCCTATGAAAGCCGTCTCAACTGGCCTGGCACAAGATGGTCCAACTTTGAAAAAAAGGTTCCTGCACTACATTGGTCCGACTTTGGTCAGCCCATTTAATATCATTGAAGTCGGATCAAAGTTGGATCCTCGTCCTAACCATCCGACTTGTGACCACAGGAAAAGGAATTTATTGTCACGCTGGGATTGCTTTGTATGGTCAAAGGAGAAGTCGGACTTTAAAAGTTGGAGCAAAATCGTATCCTGTTCATTCAAGTCGGATGGAAGTAGGACCGATTTCACAGGGCAAAGTAAAATCAACAGTCGTACAACAGGCGTGTCATACCAGTGTGAACCGGCCTAAAGAAAAACTGTTTTGCTTTAACCCTTAGGCCCCTTTTTCACGATTAGACCGATCAAGTCCACCTGTCTGTTTTTTAGGCAGACCTGATCTGGCCACCTATTTTCCTCTATGGGGAGGCAGATGTCAGCGGGCATGTGCCAGCTGACACCTGCCTGGCATCTGATCTGACAAGATCCGCTGAAAACAGATGCATGGTGATACGTTCACCATCCGTCTAGCAGGTCGGATCAAATGGGATCGGATGAAAACAGGCTGTGTTTTCATCCGATCTCCCCATAGAAGAGAGTGGGTCTCTGCACAGTGAGCAGAGACAGACCTGTCAACTACCTTCTCAGCAGGGATCAACAGAGCGATCCCCCACTGAACTAGCGGAGTCCATCCAAATGGATCCGCCCAGTTGAAAGGGGCCTTTTAGTCCATTGACACTCCCTGTAGCTCAGTAAATGTGAAAATAAAGAGGTACAATCAGAGAGCTGTAGGCAGTGACTGCAGGAGCACTGGTGTAAAATCCAGTGTTAGGTAAACATAAAAGTAATTTCAGTGAAAAAGTCCTTTTCATTATTAAACAAGAGAGTCCATGAAGTGCAAAAAAGTGTATAAACTTATATTTATACAAGTGTAAAATTTTTTACACTTTATGGACACTTATTTATATTGATCATTTACAACTGGTATCATAGTTGGTTAAGTGGCTCCTTATCTTTTCATGCTTTTTACTTTATCTAGGGTGGGTTTTTTCCTGTTTTATATTTATTCGTTTTTACCAAAGGTGAACTTGGCCTTTAAATTTACATTTTTAAAGCTGAACTTCAGGAAACCTTAAGTCCTCCCTTGCAGTAAGGAACAGCCTGCACTGCGAGAGTAAACAGCTTGTTTAGGTCTAGAGGGCATGGGAATGTAGATTTAAGCCTCGTACACACGATCAGATTATTGGAAATCGAAAAGTGAAGAAGTTACTTTCATATGAAAATTCTCGTATGACAGAATTCAACTTCAGAAGTGATGCCATGTGTTGAACTGTTTTATATGTATTCTATCGTTTCCGAGAATGCGTAGTCTTGCTCTTAAGATTTTTTCCCGGAAGAAAACTACTAATAAAACAAAATTCAGACGTTGTGTTCACCTACGATAAAAATTTTATAGCCTGCACATCCAGTTTTTGTCGTCCAAAAATTTGTAATCGGCAGTCGAAAGCACTGTACTAACAATCCGAAAATCGGCAGATCGTCCATCGTACGAAATTTTACTTATCGTGTGTACGGGCCTTTACTTACCCAATTTGTTTCTTCTGCAGGCCCCTCCACATTGCTGGACTGGTTCCCACAGTGTCTTTGCCCCTATGCGCTGGTGGTTTGAAGCGGTAGTAAATTTTTGTTCCTTATTTTTAAAAATGGTCCCCCGAGCAGATTTAGGTCATAAAATACTAGTATGCACTGCATACTGGTACATTATGACAGACTTACCTGCAGATGGAGCCCTCCAGCACTGCACTGTCACAGTTTTCGCTGGTCTCTGGCAGCTTCCATTTTTGCCCGGTCTTCCTTCTGGGTTCCCCATCTTCAACCACTTTAATGGCTGGGCCACAGGTGACATCACTCTTGCACATGCACATGGGAGTCACATTGCCCTGGCACAGAGAGCGGGCCGTAAATGTGGTCTAAGCCGTGGCTCAGATCACATTACCTGCTGACAATCAGGGGTGACATTTAAGACAGGAGAGACCTCTTGGGTCTCTGTTAAAAAAAAAAAACCCTGCCTGTCAACAGATTTTCAGTTTCAGTACTTTACTACCACTTTAAGGTTCTGCCACCATCAAGATCGATGCTTTGGACATGAAGACGTTAAGGGAAAGTTCACTGCTGGAGAATTTAGAGTGTCAGTTGCCTGGGGAGTGAAGGATCAGATACGTGAAGTTGCTTTTACCATTCCTTGCAGTGCAGAAGCAGTCCCACCACAAGAGTGAATTTTCAGGTTTCCCCGAATTCTGCTTTAAGGCCCCGTTCGCATTTAGTGATTTGGGATAGTGGGCGGAATCGCCCCAATTCTGCCTGCAATTCCAAACTGCACTACAATGCTGGTAAAACGCAGCATGCAAGTTTGTGTGCCATTCATTTTTAATGGCACCAAAATACGGTGCAGTTTTGACGCAATTTTTTTTTTGTAGTAGCATTTTAGTAGCATTTAGAGTTTTATCTGCTTTTTTCCATTTCTTTAAAAAAAATAAAATAAAATAAAAAAACACTATTAGTAGCGTTTAAAAATGCTCTAGGAAACTCTAGCCTAAAGTAGTTTGCATGGGCACATAGGATAACACTATGATGATGGGGACAAGGGACTCTTCCCGACAACCCTGGGCTTTGGTTGTCAGGGTCAGCGGGGGGGGGGGGGGGGGGCTATCGGAATCTGGAAGCCCCCCCATGTGAAGGGGTATCGGGTCCATCGCACTAAAGTGTCAAAAAGTAAGAAACACAGGAAACTGTTTTTGACAAATTTATTCATTTAAAGTTTATTAAAAAAAAATTTAAAAGTGTCCCTCGATGTAAATCCATCGTCAATCACGACGACCACCGCACCCGAAAAAAGAAAACGCTTCCGCCTCCTGGGATGCCTCCAGCCGACTGCTATCTCTTTGCTTTGACAGCTCTTATATAGGCAAGGGGCGGCGCCACCCGGTGGCAACACCCCTTCTTCCTCATGTGACGTCAGAAGGGGTCAGTGCCACCGGGTGAGCTAATCGGGTGGCCCTGCCCCTTGCATATATAAGAACTGTCAAAGCGAAGAGAGAGCAGCCGGTGGTAGGCCTCCCAGGAGGCGGAAGCGTTTTCAGTTTTTTCTATTTTTGGGGTCCAGTGGGAGTCATGATTTACTATGGATTTACATCAAGGGACACTTTTTTCTTTTTTAATAAAGGATTAGTCAAAAACTGTTTCCTGTGGTTCTTACTACCCGATACACATTCACACAGGGTGGGGGGGCCGGGATCTAGGGGCCCCCCTTTGTTAAAACGTCTAAATTCCGATAAGCCCCCAACCCCCAGACAGGGCTGTCGGGAAGAGGCCCTTGTCCTCATCAACAAGGGGACAAGGTGCTTTGGGGTGGGAGGGCACAGAGCTCCCTCTGCCCCAAAGCACCCACCCCCCATGTTGAGGGCACATGGCCTGGTACGGTTCAGTAGGGGGGGGCGCTTGCTCATCCCCCCCCCCTTTTTCCAGATTTAGGTCATAAAATACTAGTATGCACTGCATACTGGTACATTATGACAGACTTACCTGCAGATGGAGCCCTCCAGCACTGCACTGTCACAGTTTTCGCTGGTCTCTGGCAGCTTCCATTTTTGCCCGGTCTTCCTTCTGGGTTCCCCATCTTCAACCACTTTAATGGCTGGGCCACAGGTGACATCACTCTTGCACATGCACATGGGAGTCACATTGCCCTGGCACAGAGAGCGGGCCGTAAATGTGGTCTAAGCCGTGGCTCAGATCACATTACCTGCTGACAATCAGGGGTGACATTTAAGACAGGAGAGACCTCTTGGGTCTCTGTTAAAAAAAAAAAACCCTGCCTGTCAACAGATTTTCAGTTTCAGTACTTTACTACCACTTTAAGGTTCTGCCACCATCAAGATCGATGCTTTGGACATGAAGACGTTAAGGGAAAGTTCACTGCTGGAGAATTTAGAGTGTCAGTTGCCTGGGGAGTGAAGGATCAGATACGTGAAGTTGCTTTTACCATTCCTTGCAGTGCAGAAGCAGTCCCACCACAAGAGTGAATTTTCAGGTTTCCCCGAATTCTGCTTTAAGGCCCCGTTCGCATTTAGTGATTTGGGATAGTGGGCGGAATCGCCCCAATTCTGCCTGCAATTCCAAACTGCACTACAATGCTGGTAAAACGCAGCATGCAAGTTTGTGTGCCATTCATTTTTAATGGCACCAAAATACGGTGCAGTTTTGACGCAATTTTTTTTTTGTAGTAGCATTTTAGTAGCATTTAGAGTTTTATCTGCTTTTTTCCATTTCTTTAAAAAAAATAAAATAAAATAAAAAAACACTATTAGTAGCGTTTAAAAATGCTCTAGGAAACTCTAGCCTAAAGTAGTTTGCATGGGCACATAGGATAACACTATGATGATGGGGACAAGGGACTCTTCCCGACAACCCTGGGCTTTGGTTGTCAGGGTCAGCGGGGGGGGGGGGGCTATCGGAATCTGGAAGCCCCCCCATGTGAAGGGGTATCGGGTCCATCGCACTAAAGTGTCAAAAAGTAAGAAACACAGGAAACTGTTTTTGACAAATTTATTCATTTAAAGTTTATTAAAAAAAAATTTAAAAGTGTCCCTCGATGTAAATCCATCGTCAATCACGACGACCACCGCACCCGAAAAAAGAAAACGCTTCCGCCTCCTGGGATGCCTCCAGCCGACTGCTATCTCTTTGCTTTGACAGCTCTTATATAGGCAAGGGGCGGCGCCACCCGGTGGCAACACCCCTTCTTCCTCATGTGACGTCAGAAGGGGTCAGTGCCACCGGGTGAGCTAATCGGGTGGCCCTGCCCCTTGCATATATAAGAACTGTCAAAGCGAAGAGAGAGCAGCCGGTGGTAGGCCTCCCAGGAGGCGGAAGCGTTTTCAGTTTTTTCTATTTTTGGGGTCCAGTGGGAGTCATGATTTACTATGGATTTACATCAAGGGACACTTTTTTCTTTTTTAATAAAGGATTAGTCAAAAACTGTTTCCTGTGGTTCTTACTACCCGATACACATTCACACAGGGTGGGGGGGCCGGGATCTAGGGGCCCCCTTTGTTAAAACGTCTAAATTCCGATAAGCCCCCAACCCCCAGACAGGGCTGTCGGGAAGAGGCCCTTGTCCTCATCAACAAGGGGACAAGGTGCTTTGGGGTGGGAGGGCACAGAGCTCCCTCTGCCCCAAAGCACCCACCCCCCATGTTGAGGGCACATGGCCTGGTACGGTTCAGTAGGGGGGGCGCTTGCTCATCCCCCCCCCCTTTTTCCTGACCTGTCGAGTTGCATGCTTGGATAAGGGACTGGTATGGATTTTTTTTGGGGGGGGGGCCTTACGCCTTTTTCTTTTCTGAATGGCACCCGAATCCGGCAGCCGGATTTCCGGCCGTGTTCCTTAACAAGCTTACACTGTGTGAAGAGTGGGCAAAGCTTCGCCCACTCAGGGCACAGAATGCACTTTGCAGGGTGTTCATCGGGGCGAAAAAACTGCAAATTTGGGTGTTCGGCGAGCGGCCAAACTGGCAAATCTTCGGCCACGAACTCACGCTCGGGCCCAACCGTTTCAAAACTATCAACACTATGTACAGAACTACACTGTACTTTCCCTTTAATATTATCCAATTACAGAATGCAAGCTTATTTGTATATTGTATATATAAACCAGCATACAATTACTATGATTATTAATGCAGAGCTCTGAAAATCCAATTACGTTGTTTATGTGATTAGCATTTCTTTGGACTCTTGAGGTTTCCAGTTAGCTTACTTCCCATTAAGACAAATGATTTAATACACAGTTACAGTAATTGTTTCCAAATGTTTCTGAGCAGTAAAGCTAGTAAAACAACTGGATTGCCCACTGGTAATTAGAAATCTCTGAGCAGTGTAATTTTATACCAGTCACCTAGCAGCTGTGGACAGCTGGATGCAATGCTCACCCCTCCGAGATAAATGAAAGACTATGATTTCTGAAAAGCAGGCCAATACAGTACGAGTATCGCTATGTCTTAATCCAACAATGATCTAAATGAAATATTTGATTGAGTCATGCTATGCCACAACCCAGAGTTTAGAAGGACCTTTCCAGTAAGTGACATCAGTTTATCCCTCCAGAGGCATCAGGCAAGCAACTGGTACTTTGTGTGATGCGTCAATGTTGTTTTGGCCAGACCAAACTTATAATTTTCAAGTTCTTTTCTCACATAGTCATAGAGGACGTTTAATATGCATGCTTAAAATGTTGTTTCAAAGGGCAACTAAATCTACATCTATCTAAATCTATATATACACACACACACATACATTATATATATATATATATATATAGATATATATATATATATATATATATATATATATATATATATATATATATATATATATATACATACAATACTGTATTAATATATATTTACATAAACACACACATTTTCTCTTTTTTACAAACAAATCCCTCTGCTTGAACTTCCACCTTGATTTTTGATTCATAATCAGATACACATGATTAAAAAGCTGTTACAAAGGGCAACCAGGTCTTCATTAAACATTACAGACTGCTGTATGAATATATAGGTAAATGGGCATACTCATTCAAAAAAAAAGAAAAAAAAAAAAACCAATAATAATAATAATAATAATAATAATGATAGATGTTAAACTTGTATGAAAATAATTTAAAACAATTATCAAAAAGTACGACTGCTTAAAAACTAAATAAAGCTCTTTCTTCATCCAGCATAGGCACACAATTACTGTATACAGTCATTTTTTAATATTTTCAAAGATAAACATTACAATGGAGGATTGTCTCCAAAGGAATACTTCCATACCAGCAGAGGAATTTTTTGTAGAAAGAATTTAAAAAGAAGTAAACCATATTTCTAAGTATAATTTAGTGGTTGCTACTGCACACATCTACGAGAAAGTTGGCCCAGGTGCTCAGCCAAGCATTAGTAGCGTATAATCCATAATTAAGAAGTTGGCACTCGTAGCACTTTTTTTTATATATACAATTTATTAAAGTTTTTCATATAAGATCATCAGGTATCGTGAACAGTAATAAGCAATGCAAATTCTAAAAGTCTGAACAAACAGTAAAAACAAAATTCAGTAAAAAGAAGAATGAAAAAAATGAAGAGAGGGGTATTAAGGGGAGGAGGGAAGATACAAACAACAAAAGTATTCTTATTATATAGACACTTATTAGTATATATCTACTCCACACATTAAGTGACAGGCGAAAGTCAATGACCGACTCCACCCTGCCACCCCAGTTGGGAACAATTTGTGACAGAGCGGTGGCCATCAACCACATCGTTATACAGTATTCTGTTTCTAATGATATTTGTTGAGGGTTTTTTTGGGGAATACATACATTGATGCAGAACCACAAAACAAAGAAAATTGTTGCAGAAAAAAAAACAGGGGTTTGATGACCATCTCGGCCATTATAAATCAAGTAGAGTTACAAAACAAAATAGGTGGTTGAAACCGGTAGGAACTTGTTGCCTGGTGTGTTTAAGAGCGGATTATAATGATGGACTGTGATCAGACTTGAGAGATGGATGAGCCACCAAGTTAGTGTAGCGACCTATGGAATTGTGGGTTTACCGTATCCAGCTAGTTTGGGATTTTGTGAAGGCAGGGGGTTTCCAATTTTTATCCCAAGGGTCAAGCACTTAGTGGTTACTACCACTTTGGGTGTTTATAGACTCGGCAGAAGGTTGCAGATTGCTAAAGATCAACCAGCAGGCCCACGTTTTGCGGAATGTGCCTGGGGTCTCTCTGGCTTGGTGCACTAGGTCCTCCATTTCAAATTCTTTTTAACTCGTTGCAGCCACTCCGCTATGGATGGGGGGGGGGGGGGCATCTTCTCTCCAGTGTGAGGGAATTCACATTCTAGCTCCATTTATTGAGTTAAGGGTTAGGGATCTTTTATATGCTGACTAGGGTATGGAAGTATGATGGAGTAGATATTGTGCAAGCGAGTAGCCAGGAGAAAAAGTTGTGATGTGCGAGGTGAGGCAATAAACCTCTTTCAAGAAAGGTCGTATTAGCGAGCAGCTCCACCATATGTGAAGTAAAGAACCGGTTTTGGTGTTACATCTCCAGCAGATCGGTGATACTGTGGGGTAGAATTTGTGTAGTCTATCTGGTGCTCTGTACCATCTGGAGTAAAGTTTAAAACCCATTCTCTTGCGCAAGAAACATTTTTCGAGCCTTTGTGTGTTTGTAAACTTATTCCCAGTCCTCTACCGAGAGATTTAGAGCGAAGTCTCGTTCCCATGGCTTTGTTCATTTTGGGGTCACAGATAACATTGCAGAGTACAGGTCAGAGATCAATTGTCTCTGAGGTTCAGAACTGTTGATTAACGATTCAAAGGGGGTCTGGTCTCTACACCATATGGACAGAGGTTTAGAGCGCATCAAGAAGTGCTTCATTTGTAGGTAGGAATAAAATGGAATGGACCGGCCTGAGTGTCTCACCTGAGCCCCCTCCAGATCCAGGGATGTGCAAGACAGCCTTGGCTAGCTCTGGACTCCCTCTCTTTATTGGCTGAGACAGCAGCAGGAGCCATTACAGTTCCTGGGAGCACTGATCAAATAGAAGGAGCCAGGGGTGCCACAACGGGAGACCTGGGAAGAGGAGAATCAGGACTGCTCTGTGAAAAACCACTGCACAGAGCAGGTAAGTATGACATGTTTGTTACTTTTTTTTTTTTAAACCCAAACCTTTAATATCCTTATGTGGACACAAGCCTATAATAAGTCAAAGTTACTGTTTAAATGTGCTGTGGGGTGGGAAATGACCTAGTGCATAGACGATTGGACTAAAAATGATCCCAAATTTGAAGTTTGGATAGAGGTTTGTTCACAGGTGCAAGCAAATATCTATTGCTAAGCCCCCCCAAGGCTGTGTCTCTGAGCTTAGTGTGCAATATCCCTGGGGAGGACATGGACAGTGTTTAATATTTAGCTTGTGTGTGTGTGTGTGTGTGTGTGTGTGGGGTGGGGGGGGGGGGGGTTGGGGGCTGACCACGGACTAAAGTTGGCCCTAGAGGACTTTTATTCAGTGGGTTGTTCAAAAAAATGGAACTGATTAACTCTACAAGAGAGGTGGATTGGATGGAGGAATACTCCCCGCAGTGACACTGCATTCTAACTCCTTCAATGTCAGAATACACTGATCAGTGGCTGCAGTCACTGATTCCTAAAGGCTTTCCAACATTCCTGTTCGACAGATGTCTATCGAACGCTAGATTTTCTGTGGAATGGGGATGACCATACATGCATGGAAATTCACCCGGTCCCCGTTGAACTGGCCCATTTTCAATCCATCTATGACCAGCATATAGAGTAATATCACTTTTGTTGAACAAAAAACATTCCCCTCTGGGTGATCGATATACATTGCAGGTATTTTAACAAACTTTGTTGCAGTTTCCTACCTTTTGTTATTCTGAAGAAATAGTGGTTTGTTTGTCTGTGTTCCTGTGCAAAATTAATGTGAATGGGAATGACTTTTATATTTATCAATCAGCTGCTGCACTTGCAGGGTTCTAATGAGGAAAGTGTCAGGGTATGCATTCCTTTAGATGGGATTTCCCTTTGAGAGTATCTCACCAAAAATTACATTTTTTTTTGCAGGGAAAGCAATCTTCTGTTATGATTAACCACTCTAGTACCGCTCACAGTAATACTACTGCGGCAGAGTGGCTCGTTCCCGTCCAGTCACGTAGTATTAACGTGACTGGACTCCTCCCCTTCTGGGCGGCGCTTGCGCGCCGCCGGAGGCTCGCTCCCGCTGTTTTCATTCACAGCGGGAGTCGGGCCAGGGGAGGAGCAGCGGCGATCGCCGCTGCTCTTACCCGATCGTGGGGGATCGAGTCTGGAGATCCGCCCGCTGTGTGTAAACACAGCGGGCGGATCTCCATAGTGACAGGGAGTGACAGATCGGACTGTTCAGCATAGCTGGACATCCGATCTGTCCATGAATCACATAGTCACCTCCCCCCCTACACGTCAGTAAGCACCAGGCATACATTAACCCCTCCCTCTCCAATAAAATTAACCCCTTCCCTGCCAGTGTCATTTTTACAGTAACAGTGCATATATACAGCACTGATTACTGCAGTAATGTCACTGGTACCCCCAAAAGTGTCAAAAATGTCAGTCAGGGGTCCGGTCTGTCCGCCGCAATGTCGCAGTCCCGCAAAAAAAAAATCGCAGATCGCCGCCATTACGCGTTAAAAAAAAAAACACCAAAAATGACAGAAATCTTTCCCTTTGTTAGTAATAACTTTTGCGCAAACCAATCAAAATACGCTTATTGCGATTTTTTTTACCAAACATATGTAGCATAAAACAAATTGGCCAAAAACTTTTAAAAAAATTGGTTTTTACATCTTTTTTGGGGGGAATTTCATATAAAAAAATGTGAAAAATATTGTTATTTTTTCAAAATAAACGCTCTTTTTTTGTTTATAGCGCAAAAAGTAAAAATCGCACAGGTGATCAAATACCACCAAAAGAAAGCTCTGTTTGTGGGAAAAAAAGGACGTAAATTTCGTTTGGGTACGGCGTCGCACGACCGCGCAATTGTCAGTTGAAGTCGCACAGCGCCGAATCGCAAAAAGTGGCCTGGACGGAAGACAGCAAAATCCTCCGGTTGTAAAGTGGTTAAAAAAAACAAAAATGAATGAAGCCACCATAATTAAGGATTCCTAGGCTGCCATGAAATCGTTTTTGTACAGACAGCATTTGGAAAAGCCCTTCTTTCACAACAGAAGTAAAATGAACACAGTAGTGTGGGGCACACAAGGGGTTAACCAGAACATACAGTCCAGTATATTGATTGTGAGTGTATTTGTATACTTTCAGCAGCAATATATTGAATTCTCTTGAGAATTTGGTACTTAATATAGCCCCAGAGTGTAGTGGTTGTTGAAATATTGATTTTTTTTTTTTTTTCTTTTTTTTTTTTTAATACTCAGCCTCAAAGCTTGAGATCCATGATAATAACTGTACCTTTCAGTGTCTACTTATTACTGGCCAGGAGAGACTAGAGGACATTAACTGAACCCAGTAAGGGCGCCAAGTAGTTTAATGGGATCATCCCTGGAGCAAGTCTTTTGTCTATTTTAACAGTGTACATTTCCATGCTTCCATACATTCTGCATGTTTTATTATTAATACTGTCCCCAAGGATGGAATACATTGGCACCTTATAAATAAAAGATCATATGCTCAAGATCATTTGTTCTCAATGCTGTCCTCAAGAGGCATCCTGGAGAGTCCGGGGCCATTAATATGAATGGGTCGCTATCTCCCGGACGTCGCGATTACGCCTGTCACATTACCATTTACACACAGTGTCAGGGTCTTCATAGCGTCTTTATGATAGGCATTTGTTCTCAGGTTCTGAGCCAATATCAAAGCCAAGAATAGGCCAATTAGTATGCACAAGCTTATTCTCCAGTATCAAGCTGTCAACTGAGAACTGACAGGAAGCATCTTTACAGAGAGCTTTATGAGAGCGGGCCCAAGATGCTATCATCTGCTCGTTCTTTCAGTTTGCTTTGTTCCAATTGCCACGATTTAGACAAAAATGATCAAAGGCTATTCCTTAAAATAAAAGTCAGCCTGTCTTGAAGTACGGGAGATGCCACCACTGACCTCCTAAAAGGGGCTAATTTTCAGAATGACCTTCTCAAAATGCTATTCTCTTGGCTGTTATACTAAATCACTGGCTTCAAGACCTAATGAACCACTGCTAAGGAGATTGAGAAAGTGAGAATACAATCAGCAATCCTAATCTGATACTTTCTCCAAGTCAGTGACTCAAAATATTTAAAGTGGAGTTCCACCCTAATTTTATACTTACCTCCATCTTCTTGCTCCGGGTCACCTGAAAAACAAATGGATAAATCGCGTTTTTTTTCTTTTACTTACCTCGTAGAGAAGAAAATATACTTACCTTACTTCCTTCTTCCTCCCCTCGGCGGCCGCGGCCCGTCGTTACTTCCTGGCTTTGCAATGATTCCTGGGAGCTGAACGTCATCGCTCCCAGGAATCATTGCGCCTGCACCGGCCCCGACGCATGCCCAGAAGCTGTGGAGGGATGACGCGCGTGCACCGGAAGTGATGGCGGGGCCGGTGCAGTGCATCGTGGGACCGAAGAAGACGGAAGAGGACGCCGAAGAGGATAGCGCTGGCTTCAAGCTGCCCACACCTGAGATGGCAGCGCTGGACAATACTTTTTCAAGGTAAGTGTAACCTGGGACAGATCAGAGGCTAGCCATTGTGGAATGTACTAGCCCTGACTGTCCCGGGGGTATTTTTATTAAAAATAATGTGCACTGGGTGGAATTCCGCTTTAAACTGAGAGGGTCTAGGATACGTTAAAAGTTGAAGTCATCAATGAAGCCTCCATGTTTCTTTCTTGATAAGTTTACTTTCGATGGACCTTGTCGCTAGGCCATTTATTTTAACAAGAGTTTATGAAAAATGATCAGTGCTCTTGCTAATTGGTAAAAACTGGGTACCTACATCCTATTTGTAATATACTTTTGAGGCGAAAGATGGGCATAAGGAGGGAAAAGTAAGGGGGGGGGGGGGAAAGAAGGATTTTCTTAGTACCATCAACACACCTAAACAGTCATAAAAACAAAGATATTTATTACATTCTATGAAAACGACATACGACAATAATACATTGCGAACAAAGATAAAATTAGCTAATTCAAGAGGCTCAACAGCAGCAGTGCTGTTTTACCCATGCTGGGGAATATAACACAGGATTGGGTTAAAATCTACAGTTGGCCACACACTCGACATGTTTCGCGGCTGAAGCCACTTCCTCAGGAGTCATGGCAATCTTCTTATAGCCTAGGCCAGTGATGGCGAACCTTGGCACCCCAGATGTTTTGGAACCACATTTCCCATGATGCTCAACTACACTGCAGAGTGCATGAGCATCAAGGGAAATGTAGTTCCAAAACATCTGGGGTGCCAAGGTTCGCCACCTCTGGCCTAGGCCATCTTTACGTAGAGCAACAATTCTTTTTTTCAGATCCTCAGAGCGTTCTTTGACATGAGGTGGCATGTTAAACTTCCAGTGACCAGTATGAGAGAGTGAGAGCGATAACACCAAATTTAACACACCTGTTCACTATTCACACTGGAGACCTTTTAACACTAACGAGTCTCATGACACCGGGGAGGGAAAAAGGCGAATTGGGCCCAATTTGGACATTTTCATTTAGGGGTGTACCCACTTATGTTGCCAGTGCTTTAGACATAAATTGCTGTGTGTTGAGTTGTTTGAGGGGACAACAAATTTACACTGTTATACAAGCTGTACACCCACTACTTTACATTGTAGCAAAGTGTCATTTCTTCAGTGTTGTCACATGAAAAGACATAATAAAATATTTACAAAAATGTGAGGGGTGTATTCACCTATGTAAGATACTGTAACTATTTTGTACATTCTATGTTTATATATATTTTATTTTTGTAGGACTATTGGTCCCCCCACGCTCTTGAACTCCTGAGGAAGCGACTTCCGCCGCGAAACATGTAGAGTGTGGCCCAACTGAAGATTTTACCCAATCGTGTGGTGTATTCCACAGCACAAGTAAAACATCACTGCTGCAGTTGAGCCTCTTGAATGGGCTAATTTTATCTTTGTTTGCAATGTATTGTTAATTGTCATGTATCTTTTTCAAAGAATGTAATAAAGATTATTGTTTTTATATGACTGTATACGCATGTTGATGGTACCAAGAAAATCCAAATAAAAAAAAAAAAAATCCTTCTTGCCCCTCCCCACCCCACCCGATTTTTCCCTCCTTATGACCATCTTTGGCCTCAAAAAGTTTATTATGGATAGATTAATCAATTGATGAACCTTTATATAGCCTAACTTTTTTTTTTTTTTACATAGGAAGGGCTATTAAATAGTGGAAATTCCCATTTGCATTAAAGTGGTTCTTAAACAAACAGCCCCCCCCCCCCCAAATACATTTTCTGCCTTAAAGAGGAAGTAAACCCTCCTCTGCAAGTTGTACCTATAGGTAAGCCTATGATAAGGCTTACCTATAGGTACTGTAAATATCTCCGTTTAGGAGATATTTACCTTACATGCAGCCAGTGACGTCACTGGAGAATGCGCTCTGAAGGAACGGCCTCTGGTGCCGTTCCTTCAGAGCCCCGTGCCGTGACCGTTGGCTCCCGCGTGTGGGAGTGACGTCACCGCGGCCCCGGCCAATCAGATGGCCGGATGCCGCGATCCCGGAAGACGGGCGACATGTTCAGGTAAGCGAGCGGCTCGTTCTAAGGTAAGTATTTCATAATGAGCTAGTATGCGATGCATACTAGCTCATTATGTGTTTCTCTTTCAGGGTGAAAAAAAAAAAAAAAAAAAATCGGGGTTACAACCTCTTTGAAGGTAAAAAAACAAAACAAAAAAAAAAAAAAAAACACAAACCTTCGACTATCTGTGCCTCACCACTCCCCCAAAACACTTGCCTGACACCACTCGAAATCCACCGCTGTTCCTGCCAGCAGTTTTGCTCTCCTCTTCCTTTATTCAAAGGCTTTACTGGGAGCAGTGGGAGCCATTTGGTCAGTCAAATTCTGCACAGAAAAAGTGGTGGGTAAGGCCAAGCCACACTGTGTGTGCGTCTATGGATGCACACAACCCGGCTCGGCATCGACCCTGCACAAGTGTCCCCATAACAAGCAGGTTGCTATGGGGGGCACTCGGAGAAGAGGAGAAAAGGACAGTGCTGGAGGGGAATCCCAGAAAAGGAGGTTTGGGTCTGCTCTGTGCAAAATCATTGCAAGTATAGTATGTTTATTATTTAATGAAATAACATATTCATAGTTAAGATTAACATCAATCTATTATTTTTTGCCTATCCACAATAACACTAAAATACTATACAAATAATGTATACGCACAATTAGTGGTCTCTAAAGCTAGTCGTACAATAGTAGGTTTTCGAACCAAGTTCACATGAAAATTCTCAATGCTTTCAATGACTTGGATTCAGATTCTTCCAGATTTCTAAAATGGATGTTGATTGGACTCCACTAACAATTTCAAACAAACTTTCTTTAATGTAAAAATGTCAAACAAAATTCTGCTAGTTTACAGCCTGCTTACGACTCAAGAGTGGACAATGCTTCTCTTTGTTCACTCGTGTGTTCCATACAGTGTTGAAGCACACATGTCTATGCTATAAGGCTGGTATGTGGCCTATACAAACCATGTGCTTTCACCTGACATTTACATTTTAATGTCATCTTATCTGGAAATCTACCCCAAACATGACGTTTCCAGTAACACAGGTTTAGGAAACTTGTGACTCTCCAGCTACTCGGAACTACCAGCATATAGTACAACAGTCTTCCATTCATGTGAAGACATTGCAAGAACATTGGGGTGCTAGGTCTCCCCATACAGAATAAAACCTCAGTAGACATTAGAACACTCGTGTCTGAACAGGTCTACAGAACGGAAGAATGTTTTATACATATTATACAAAAACAGTTACAGATCCTTATTACAGTGCATCTGAAAAGTATTCACTTTTTCCACATTTTGTTATGTTGCAGCCTTATTCCAAAATTGATTAAATTCATTATTTTCCTCAAAATTCTACAAACAATACCCCGTAATGACAACGTGAAAGACGTTTGTTTGAAATCTTTGGAAATGTTTTAAAATAAATGAAAAACCTTGGTTGTCATTATGATTCTAATCAATCAGGAAGGTACAGTTAACACAGCTATTGGTGTGAGCTCGCCCTTCTGGTCCCGATGTTCCATCAACTGTGGGCATAGGATTGTGTGTACGGGACTGTATGGTTGTTTTTTGTTTTGGTTTTTTTTTTATTGGTTCAGCTAGATCAGCAATGGAGAACGTTGGCACTCCAGATGTTTTGGAACTACATTTCCCATGATGCTCAACTACACTGCAGAATGCATCAGCATCATGGGAAATGTAGTTCCAAAATATCTGGGGTGCCAAGGGAGGCCATCACTGAGCTAGATAGACTTGTGTCTTTTTTCAAGCTAACTATGATGATGTTATGCCAGTTTACTATGATGAGGTTTAAAAAAATCCCAAGTACATACAAAAGGGATTCACAGCCTTTGCCATGACACTCAAAATTGAGCTCAGGTGCATCCTGTTTCCACTGATCATTCTTAAGATGTTTCTACAACTTGGAGTCCACCTGTGGTAAATTCAGTTGATTTGACATGATTTGGAAAGGCACACACCTGTCTATATAAGGTCCCACAGTTAACAGTTCATGTCAGAGCACATACCATGAAGTTCAAGGAACTGTCTGTAGACCTCCAAGACTGGATTATATCGTGGCACAGATCTGGGGAAGGGTATAAAAAAATTTCTGCACCATTGAAGGTCCCAAAGAGCACAGTAGCCTCTAACATCCGTAAATGAAAGACATTTGGAACCACCAGGACTCTTCCTAGAGTGAGCCACCCGGCCCAAATGAGTGATCATGGGAAGAAGGGCCTTAGTCAGGGAGGTGACCAAGAACCCAATGTTTACTCTGACAGAGCTCCAGCGGTTTTCTGTGGAGAGAGGAGAACCTTCCAGAAGAACAACCATCTCTGCAGAACTCCACCAATCAGGCCTGTATAGTAGAGTGGCCAGACGGAAGCCACTCCTCAGTAAAAGGCACATGACAGCCCACCTGGAGTTTGCCAAAAGGCACCTGAAGGACTCTCAGACCATGAGAAACAAAATTCTCTGGTCTGGTGAAACAAAGATTGAACTCTTTGGCCTGAATGGCAAGCGTCATGTCTGGAGGAAACCAGGCACCGCTCATTACCTGGCCAATACCATCCCTACAGTAAAGCATGGTGTGGGGATATTTTTCAGCGGCAGGAACTGGGAGACTAGTCAGAATCGAGGGAAAGATGAATGCAGCAATGTACAGAGACATCTTTGATTAAAACCTGCTCCAGAGCACTCTGGAACTCAGACTGGGGCGAAGGTTAATCTTCCAGCAGGACAATGACCCTAAGCACACAGCCAAGATAACATAGGAGTGGCTATGGGACAACTCTGTGAATGTCCTTGAGTGGCCCAGCCAGAGGCCATACTGGAACCCGATTTAACATCTCTCGAGGGATCTGAAAATGCCTGTGCACCGATGCTCCCCATCCAACCTGATGGAGCTTGAGAGGCTCTACAAAGAAGAATGGGAGAAACTGCCCAAAAATAGGTGTGCCAAGCTTATAGCATTATACTCAAAAATACTTGTGTAATTGGTGCCAAAATACTTCAACAAAGTATTGAGCAAAGTCTGTGAATACTTATGTACATTGGATTTTTTTATTTTTTTATTTTTAATAAATTTGCAAAGATTTCAAACAAACTTCTTTCACGTTGTCAATATGGGGCATTGTTTGTGGAAATTAGAGGAAAATTATGAATTGAATCAAGTTTGGAAATAGGGTGTAACATAACAAAATGTGGAAAAAGTGAAGTGCTGTGAATGGTTTCCCGATGCACTGAATATCTGCGCAAAGCCTCCAGGTATTTCCTTTTACCAGCCATTTCTGGCTCATTACCTAGAATGCTAGAAACCATTCAGGTATTACCTGGTGCCTGTTTTCCTTCCAGTCTATTAACCTACATTAGCCTTCCCGCAGATATAAAAAAGAGTTTAAAATGGTATAATCTTCCATCTGGCCTTCTTTAACAAGAAAGTGCAAAAGGCGCGATGAAGGGTGCAGTGACCCTTAGGACCCAATCCGATATGATCCTTCAAGTTATTGCAGTTGAAATAACTTAGGGTAATTACAGATTGGTTGATATGGGTTAGTGCACATAGCACATTGTTCTTTGTTTAAGACCTAAAGTGATTCTAAACAATCACCTTGTAAAATAATCCATTAAGTTTCAAAACATTTTTGTATAGATATAAAAAAAATATATAAATACATTTTTTCCCTTTTATATAAGTGATCACATTCCCTGTGTTCTCAGCTGCATAAGAGCTGGGGGGAGGAAAAGCAGCAGCACACTGAGCTTCCCAGTGAATGGCTGTGCAACCAGGGTGTGTAAGGACAAGTCTGATCATTGGAGGAGAGCAGGCGCAGTTCCCAGCATAGCCAGAAAACTGACAATGGTGTGCTCTCCTACATAGGGAGGTCAGTATTTAAATCGGAAAGCAAGGGGACTAGCAGAAACACCAGGGATTTCACACAAATGAAGCAATATAAAGAGAACAGGATACTTTATCATACAAGTACATGGTGCAGCAGGCGCATATCAGGAATATGAAGTGCTGGGGTAACAAACACTTTAAGCCATCCTTGGCACAGGTCCAATGGCTTTTGTCTAGGCTGAGATGATGCCATCGGTCTCCACTCAGGGACAGGAGACTTAGGCCCCTTTCACACGGGCGCTCCGATCAGATCCGCCTGTCAGTTTTTTAGGAGGATCTGATTGGATGCTCCATGCATCCCTATGGGGCAGCGGGTGTCAGCGGAGACATCTCCGCTGACACCCGCTGCCATCCGTATCCGAACCTGTCCGTGAAATCTGGACGGATGGAAAATAGGGTTTCCATCTGTCCAGATTTCACGGACAGGTTCGGATACGGATGGCAGCGGGTGTCAGCGGAGATGTCTCCGCTGACACCTGCTGCCCCATAGGGATGCATGGAGCATCCAATCAGATCCGCCTAAAAAACTGACAGGCGGATCTGATCGGAGCGCCCGTGTGAAAGGGGCCTAAGTCTCCTCTACCTGAGTGTTCAGGCTGCAACATTGCAACTATATAGCAAGTCACAAGGTGAGAGGCTGCAACAGGGGCTGATCTGTGTCAGACCCCTTTCACATAGACGGACCGCCTATCAGTTTTTCAGGCAGACCTGATCGGACCATCCATTGCCATCTATGGAGCGGTGGATGTAAATGGACAACACCTGCCAACATCCGAGGGATGGAGGATCCTCCAAGTGTTAACTGGAGTTTAGCTTCAATTTGTTAAGCAGCCCATAGATCATTTTATTGTTCAACCTGTAGGTTAAATGAAAAAAAATAAAAATTAATTTGGCTGGTCACTGAGCTCTGCTGGCATTTGAAGTGCCAAGAATGTTGCCATTTACTGCAATACCAGCACTACAGCTCGTTACCCAGATTGGGACTGAGCATTATTACCGAATACATCAAGAATAAGGACAGCAGATCAATCAAAAGCAAATATTGTTTTAACCTAAAGTGATTGCAGTGTCTCTTTATTTTTTGTTAAAAATAACAAACATGTTATACTTACCTCCTCTGTGCAGTGGTTTTTCACAGAGCAGCCCAGATCCTCCTCTTCTCAGGTCCCTCTTTGGCACTCCTGGCCCCTCCCTCCTGATGAGTGCCCCCACAGCAAGCAGCTTGCTTTGGGGGCACCTGAGCCAAGCTGCAGCTCCCTGTGTCCATTCAGACACGGAGCCACGCCCATATCACTCCTAATTGGCTCACTGATTTTGATTGGCAGCAGCCAGAGCCAATGGCGCTGCACTGCCGTCTTAGTTAATGAGAATGAGAGTGTTGAGCAGCCGAGCTCTCGTGCAACATTACTGGATCTAGATGGCCTTCAGGTAAGTATTAGAAGGGTTGCTGCACACAGAAGGCTTTTTATCTTAAAGCATAGAATGCATTAAGATAAAAAAAAACCTTCTGACTTTACAATCCCTTTAAATAGGTACTGTAAATTCACTGGCATATATTGTCACAGTTTGCACTTAGCCTTCAGTAACTTAAATGGTAACTCTACTTTTGTGAATACAAAAAAAAAATAGCATATACAATTGCTACACAAGACATGTAATTTTTTGATTAAAAACTACTTTTTCTTTTTAATCTGCAGCAGCTGTTATTTTCTGTAAAATGCAATGCAACATGGCAAGATCTAGGAGTTCTGTACACCACTGGTGTATAGAACGCCCCCAGAAATGTAATTTACTGATTTTTCTCTGATGTCTATACCAAGATACAAGTTCGATTTTAGGCACCCCCTGCAATAAGAATTTCAGTTTTGGTGAGCTAATCTACAAAGCTTGAGTACTTCTAAACGTAGAGCTACTTCCTAATATCATAGTTATAGTACCAATCCATTGAATATTCCTGAAATTATTTGCCTCAGTTTACAAATATAGGCTGGTATGCTTCGTTAGTCAGAGCTGCATTCTTGTCTTTGTGCCGCTCAGAGACCCAAAGTCATTTTTTTTTCTCTACGGGTTTAAGACAAGGCAAATGACTAGAGATTGGCTCAACCAGAACTATGAAGCTGGATTTAACATAGTTCCCGGAATGTTGTACACTACTGCTAGATGCATAGTCAAAAGACTAAAAGCTTGTACACAGGCAACTAACCAGTATGAATTGAATGGAAACATCAGGTTCAGCCTAGGTATCAGAACAAGTCAAGGCTAAGAATACTTTCAGAGAAATAACTATGAATTTAGAATTCAGCAGGTTCCTTCAGAGTACATCAATTGAAACTGTAGAGAATTTACTAGAATGGATTACAATACAGGGGCCTTATAAAAAAGGGTGAACCTAGGACAAAGTATTTTCTGCAACTGTAGAAACTACAGAAGTACACGCAGCAGACCTTGGAGATTCATTAAAATTCTTTAGAAAATAGCTATATTCTTGTATTCTTGGAAATAGAGATGCACCAGAAAAACTGCATTATGGCAACTAAAAAGAAACTTTTCTGCACAAAATGAAATATAAGCTTGTAGTATGTAATCAGGCCAGTGGTTGAAAGACTAAATGAGCTCTTAGGCCTCGTTCATACGGGCGATGATGTCTGTACAGCGTGAACAGGCTGTTTTGGCAGCATTTGTAACTTTCAGGTGCTGCACAGACACAGCCGTTGGTCATAACGTTGGAGGTGTGAGGGGGAGTGACATAATCACAGTGTGCATTCAGGGCCAATCACCTGCACCCTGTCATATTAGGACCAGTGGCTGTGCCCATGCTGCCGCTGGATCCTGATAGACTTCCATGAGCTGTTTTGCAAGCAGCACCATGATGTACCCCATCGGACCTGAGTAAATTACTGTTATCACCCTCAAAATCCTTGTGGCGCACTACAATGCCACAGATCTGGTGGATAAACTTGGAGACCTGGGCATTCACCCTGCGTCGAAACTGCTCTAGGCATGCACCAGGAACGTGATGAGCACAGACCAAATGGGGGACTATTTCCGACCAGATGATGGTTACGTTGGTGAAGGTGGCACAACATTGTGCAATATTAATGCTTAATAGGGGGAAATCAGATCGAGACAAGCTTATGTCGTTACCCCCTGCATGGATGATCGGGACGATAGGACCAGAAACAAACTTTCGGAGATGTAACAACTCGGGCAAAACTTGTGACCAATGTAGCACACAAAGGCCATGCCAATGGATCCTGGCAAATGCAGGTGGAAATCCCAGGCTCTTCCTATAGTGTGGGTTGCAGGCGCGGCAAGCAATAAACAAATAAATTACCGATGAACCAAACTAGAGCCGGAGGGGGACCTGAAAACAAAACAGAAGATGAGGACAAGCCTAAAGAGAAAAGCAAGCTGAATCTCATCTACCCAGGCGCTGCAGCTCCTCATCAGAAAAATCCATCCCATGGGCAGCAGTGGCTGCGCCAATAGGTAAAGAGTGTGTGGAAAATTCCATAGAAGGTAGGCCCAACTAAGGAAGGCAAAGACGAAAAGACCCGTAAAAACTAAAACCTGCTAAGGTTGGAAGAATTCCGCATGAACAAGAAAAACCTTAGCTGGAGAGTGGCAGGAAGAAAAAGAAGACGCCAAATTAACTGAGTAAAAAGGGGCCCCTGTAAGCTTTCAAAACAATACGTTTACCTTTACCTGACCTGTTAGTTTTAGAGGAGCGTAACAGGATAGAAACAAAAGGAGTCTGTGATAGACATCTGCCACCAAGATGACACAAACTGTGCGTCTAGCCTTGAAAAAGAGCTCGCTGATCCAGAAGGCCCACGAAGAAAAAGCAAGCTAAAACAAGAGGGCCTCGTATTTAGATAAACAAATAGAGGGCAAAGTGGAGAGAATGTTAGTAAGGAGTGGAACAGACACCGGGCATCGGGAATAAGGAAAGGAAGTCAAACGCTTCCAGCCTTTTAAAACTCGCCGAATAAGGAAATCCTTGGTGATGTCCTCTCAGCCAAGGAGCCTAAACCAAAAGGAAAAAGAAGAGAGAGCGGTACTCACCGTAGAACAGGAGATATCTTTGTCCTGTAAGAAGAAGGAGAAAAGAGCGAGGCGCCTGTCCTGTGGGGAAGCAGTTGGAACCAAGGAGTGGAAGTGGTCAAACTGTAAACGAGAAAGTGAGTCGGCAATAGAGTTAGCTACACCAGGTACATGGCTGGCCTGGAAACCAAACAAACATTCAAGTGTAGGTATCTAAGCACCAAGAAGCGCAACAGTGAAATCACGGGTGGAGAGCGAGCAGAGAGGCAGTTAATCACCTGAACCACACTCACGTTGTTAGTCCAAAAAAACACTCGCCTGTTCTGCAAGTCCTTCCCCCATAATTCCACTGCAACGCCAATAGGAAAAAGTTCCGACAGCATCATGTTCCGCAACAAGTCGAATTGGGCTCATGAGGCCGGCCAAGCTTCAGCAGACCAAGCACCCTAGAAGAAAGCGCCAAAACCCCAGGAGCCTGATGCATCTGTATAGAACTCCAGCTGCAAAGTAGGCACCTCATCCAGTTGCCAGCAAGAATGACCATTATAGGTCTGTAGGAAGGACAACCACACCTCCAAAATCATCACGCATAGGCCTTGTTATGCTTACATAATGATGCAGAGCCGATATACCCTTCATAGCCCATTACCGCCACCTACAGAAGGCCCTATCCATCGGAAGTACCCAGCACGCAAAAACAGGTGGCCCAAAAGAGATTGAAGCTCATGCAGCCGAAGTTTCCTGGCATCTCTCGCAAATTTCACCAAGGAGTGAAGCTTAGTCAGCTTATCTGCAGGGAGCCAGAAGACCATCTGCACAGTATTAATCTCAATGCCCAAAAAGGACAGGTCATAGGCAGGGTCCTCAGGCTTGGCAACTGACAGCGGGTTGCCTAGCTGACAACAAACCATTTGAAAGGAGGACAAAAGGTGGTGGCAGTGGTCACTATCTGTGGGTCCTATGAAAAAGAACGCATCCAGATAGTGTAAAATGGAGTGCAGACCAGAGGATTGAATCAAGATCCACTCCAGAAAACTACTGAACAACTCAAAATAGTAGCAGGATATAGTGCCACCCATTGGGAGGTACATATCAAAAATACTACTCTGGGAAAAAACCCAGGAGGTGAAAAACAGTCTGGGTGCACTGGGAGGAGGCGAAATGCCAACTCAATGTCGGCCTTAGCCAACAGGGCAGAGGCACCCGCAGACCTCAGGAGAGAAAGGGCCAAATCAAAAGAGACATATTGCACCCGGGACTCCTCCTTGTTGATACCATCATTAACTGAGGACCCAGAAGGGAAGGAGAGGTGGTGGATGAGTCTGAATTTTCCTGGCTCTTTTTTGGGTACCACACCAAGTGGGGAAACCCGCAAGTTGTGGTAAGGAGGCAGGTCCTTCTCAATTTTATTGGCTACCACTGATTCAAACTGTAATGTAGATTTTAAATTGGTGGCAATGGTAGGCTCCTCTGATGGTACGAAGAAGATCCAAAATCCCAGGTCAAATCCGTCCCGTAAGATCGCTGCCAGAAAAAGCGCCAGCAGGCGACTGAAAAGGAGGTTGGCATATGTAGGCACATGAGCAGCAGCCAAAGACTACCATCTTGGCAGTGAAAACGTAGTTCCTTCCAAGCAGCCATCTTTTGACGGAACTGGGCATCGTAATTGAACCAGCACTGTCCACCATATATTTTGTAAGCCCCACAAATGAGATCCACCTAACTGAAAAGTGAAGGGACTAACTCTTGAAATTTCTCACAGAGCACCCC
This sequence comes from Pelophylax lessonae, assembly GCF_965119305.1. Lineage (NCBI taxonomy): Eukaryota > Metazoa > Chordata > Amphibia > Anura > Ranidae > Pelophylax > Pelophylax lessonae. The sequence continues at coordinate 135,530,934 of NC_138780.1, forward strand.
TGCATAGGTGCAGAAACCCTGCAGCCAGTTCCCAAAGGTGCGAGGAAGCTGCTTCGACTTTTCCTCTTGAGTAGTTACATCAAAGCGTGTAAAATGATTTTGCAGCGCACAAATAATGATTTAAAGCAGGGGTCCTCAAACTACGGCCCGCACGCGGCCCGCCAGGGTCCTGAGCCCGGCCCGCCGGCCGGTGTTCTGACAGATTGCTATACTCCCGTCGCTTCCGGGGGCGGTAGTCATGAAACAGCTGTGAGAGACAGCATACGTGCGCAGACAGGTCGGCTTGCCGCTGTTACAGTCATCGTCTCTGACAAGGTATAGCAGTACTTACAGGGGGCGGGGTGGGGAGGAACATTTTGCAGAGCTCACTTAGCGGAGGCGGGGCGGGAGGGTTGAAGGAGGCGGGAAGGAAGTTCGGCCGTCACATTAATACAGGCATTCTAGCCATTAAAAGCCGAAGTGGCTCCTCCTATATATAATTTATATAAAATACTAAGTATATGTTTTTTTTTTTTTTATGCTTTTTAATGGCTAGAATGCCTGTATTAATGTGACGGCCGAACTTCCTTCCCGCCTCCTTCAACCCTCCCGCCCCGCCTCCCCTAAGTGAGCTCTGCAAAATGTTCCTCCCCGTTCCGCCCCCTGTATGGACTGCTATGTATACCTTGTCAGAGTCGATGACTGTAACAGCGGCAATCCGTCCTGTCTGCGCATGTGCACTGACGAGTCTCACAGCTGTTTCATGATGTACCGCCACCGGAAGTGATGGGGGTATAGCATTCTGACAGGGTAAAGCTGTGGTCACTCTGGCATTGAAAGGGGGCACGCTGTGGTTCCTCTGCTTTGAAAGGGGGTGTTCTAAAATTTCCTCGGACCCATGAAAAAAATCGGACCTCGTCACTTCCGGTGGTCCTACGTCATGAAACAGCTGATGGGAGTCTCAAGTGCGCGTGCGCACAAGACATTATCTTGGTTTGGTAAAATTATAACACATAGCGGGCAGCTGACTGAGAGAAGGCGGGGCTGAGGTGGGATGGAAGACACCGCCGCGTCATCTGCAGAGCTGAATAGAGGAGGCGGGACGGAGGTGCGGCCATAATAGATGCAGGGCTTAAGCGACTCCTTATGTTTTATTATCTTTAGTAATTATCGTATTATTCATCCTTAGGATTTCATAACATTTAGTATTTCTATAATACAAAATAATACTAAATGTAATGAAATCCTAAGGATAAATAATACGATAATTACTAAAGATAATAAAACAGAAGGAGTCGCTTAAGCCCTGCATCTATTACGGCCGCACCTCCGTCCTGCCTCCTCTATTCAGCTCTGCAGATGTGCCTCCCTCCCTGTAATGTTTTAGTGAAGCGGTGGTGTCCTCCATAGCACCTCAGCCCCGCCTCCTCTCAATCAGCTGTCGGCTCTCTGTTATAATTTTGCCAAACCTCGAAAAATTTCTTCTGCGCATGCGCACAAACTCCCATCAGCTGTTTTGTGATGCTCTGTCCACCGGAAGTGACGAGGTCCGATTTTTTCACGGGTCCGACAAAATTGTACAACAGGGGCACGCTGTGGTCACTTTGCATTGAAAGGGGGCACGCTGTGGTCACTTTGCATTGAAAGGGGGTACGCTGTGGTCACTTTGCATTGAAAGGGGGCACGCTGTGGTTACTTTGCATTGAAAGGGGGGCACGCTGTGGTCAATCTGGCATTAAAAGGGGGCACCCTGTGGTCACTCTGGCATTGAAAGGGGGCACGTTGTGGTCACTCTGGCATTGAAAGGGGGGCACGTTGTGGTCACTCTGGCATTGAAAGGGGGGCACGCTGTGGTCACTCTGGCATTGAAAGGGGGGCACGCTGTGGTCACTCTGGCATTGAAAGGGGGGCACGCTGTGGTCACTCTGGCATTGAAAGGGGGGCACGCTGTGATCACTCTGGCATTGAAAGGGGGGCACGCTGTGATCACTCTGGCATTGAAAGGGGGGCACGCTGTGGTCACTCTGGCATTGAAAGGGGGCACCCTGTGGTCACTCTGGCATTGAAGGGGGGCACCCTGTGGTCACTCTGGCATTGAAGGGGGGCACCCTGTGGTCACTCTGGCATTGAAGGGGGGCACCCTGTGGTCACTCTGGCATTGAAGGGGGGCACCCTGTGGTCACTCTGGCATTGAAGGGGGGCACCCTGTGGTCACTCTGGCATTGAAGGGGGGCACCCTGTGGTCACTCTGGCATTGAAGGGGGGCACCCTGTGGTCACTCTGGCATTGAAAGGGGGCAGCCTGTGGTCACTCTGGCATTGAAAGGGGGCAGCCTGTGGTCACTCTGGCATTGAAAGGGGGCAGCCTGTGGTCACTCTGGCATTGAAAGGGGGCAGCCTGTGGTCACTCTGGCATTGAAAGGGGGCAGCCTGTGGTCACTCTGGCATTGAAAGGGGGCAGCCTGTGGTCACTCTGGCATTGAAAGGGGGCAGCCTGTGGTCACTCTGGCATTGAAAGGGGGCAGCCTGTGGTCACTCTGGCATTGAAAGGGGGCAGCCTGTGGTCACTCTGGCATTGAAAGGGGGCAGCCTGTGGTCACTCTGGCATTGAAAGGGGGCAGCCTGTGGTCACTCTGGCATTGAAAGGGGGCAGCCTGTGGTCACTCTGGCATTGAAAGGGGGCAGCCTGTGGTCACTCTGGCATTGAAAGGGGGCAGCCTGTGGTCACTCTGGCATTGAAAGGGGGCAGCCTGTGGTCACTCTGGCATTGAAAGGGGGCACCCTGTGGTCACTCTGGCATTGAAAGGGGGCACCCTGTGGTCACTCTGGCATTGAAAGGGGGCACCCTGTGGTCACTCTGGCATTGAAAGGGGGCACCCTGTGGTCACTCTGGCATTGAAAGGGGGCACCCTGTGGTCACTCTGGCATTGAAAGGGGGCACCCTGTGGTCACTCTGGCATTGAAAGGGGGAACGCTGTGGTCACTCTGGCATTGAAAGGGGGCACGCTGTGGTCACTCTGGCATTGAAAGGGGGCACGCTGTGGTCACTCTGGCATTGAAAGGGGGCATGTTGTGGTCACTCTGGCATTGAAAGGGGGCATGCTCTGGTCACTCTGGCATTGAAAGGGGGCATGCTCTGGTCACTCTGCATTGAAAGGGGGCACGTTGTGGTCATACATATATATAAATAAAACAATAAATATTGTATTGTTTTTCCTGTTTTTGTGTGCACTACAAATAAAATATGCACATTGGAATTCGTTCATATTTTTTTTTCAAACTATAGTCCGGCCCCCAACAGTGTCTGAGGGACCGTGAATTGGCCCCCTGTTTAAAAAGTTTGAGGACCCCTGATTTAAAGTGACAAATAATCTAAAATACTGATGTGAAAAAAAGGGTGTGTATGACAATTCAGTCCGTAACAACATATAAAGTCTTTTAAATAAATCCACAGATGTGTGCTGATATTCAGTGCCAATATAATTAAAACAGACACTCCTCCACCAAGATAAGAATGCGCACTCACTAGACCGATATGCTGCCTGGTTAGGACAGCAAATGTATTTTTAATGTAGTATCAGATCTTGAGTAAAGCCAGATATAAGGGGGTTCACACCAGAGGATATCTACTTATTCAATACTCCAACAGGACAGGTGCACAAATCAGCAGACATAGGAGAGAGAAAATCTTCCCATGGTGTAGTATTTATTTAAAATAAAGCATAACAGGCAACTCTAAAAGCTGAATAAAACATCCAATAATGATACATAAAATGCAGACATCAATGAAAGCACTTACATAAAGAACCACCTGACTCCGAGTAGTACTGGTGGCTATGGACCTCTGTTATGTAGTACTTCTCTATGGCCGTTTCACGTTAATAAGCTTCCTCGGGACTGCTCTGAAGGCACAAGCATCAGTACGCGTCAGGGATGTGGAAGGCGCCGTGCCTGGCGTGACGCCTAACTGCAGCAGAACCGATTTGACTGCTGCAAGCATGCGACCATCAGTAGAAACCGATGCAGTATTGTCATACCTGCTAAACCTACCCCAAACCATGCCACAATCATACTCGCATAGCGGAGGCTGAGCCAGGGAACCCAGCGGTAGAACGTCTGATGCCTCCTGCTGTAGCCGATGGTTCCTGTGGGGATGAGCAGGAGAGGGTGGTTGAACTGCGTTGGGCGCATAAGCGACCCATTGAGGCAGTGCAGTGGAAACAGAGCGCTGGGAGAAGCTCAAATCCAAAGGAGGGGGAGGAGGAGGAGGAGAGGGAGGAATATGCAGAGTCAACAGCGGGTGGCAGTGCAGAGCTGGAACATGCTGAAGGAATAGGAGCCTCCTGCCTCAAGTGACCTGGAAGCACTAGCGGGGGACCTGCGGCATGGTCAATTGGGGAGGCTTGGGAATGAGGTACCATAACAGTTAGAGAAGTCACACTGGAACGCGGGCAGAGGCGAGCATGGGAGACAGCCACGCTGACAGCGTTCCGCAGTGCAGAAGCTGGATTTCTGACACAGGTAGGGCTAGGAGCGGAGAGGAGGTCACCTGTAGCAGCTCCCACTCTGCAGGGCGCAGAGAGCTGTGTGCTAAGGACCACAGCAAAAATGGGCATTCGAGGGGATAAGGCCGGCATCGGAGGATGGCTCACAGACACCGTTAAAGGCAGGTGGACTCCTGGAGCAAGGGAGATGCTGACGAGTAGTTGTTGTACTGTAAGAGCCGCGGCTGCGGCAGGAGGTACTCCTGGAGTCTCGGGCAGGGCGGCAGGTAGTGGGTGGGAGAAGAGAAGCCCAGATAGGGCCGCAGGGGGAAGGACAATGTGCGTGACGTCTGCAGGTCTTGTCCAACTCTTTCGACGTCAGAATCTCTTCAGAGTGGTGGGACATGCCCTTGCGTAGCTTTCTCTAGAGTTCAGACTCCACCCAGTCACCTCGTGCCTTAGTGGCCAATCCCATCATATCCACTTAAACTCCCTGTTTTTTTAAATCAACGCCCACATAGTTACCAAGCTTCCATCAGTCAAGGTTCCCTTTCCCTAGGAGGAAGGATGGGGTCAAGGGGCCTTCATTCTTTCTATTTGTTCCTGCTCCCACTTGTACACTCAGTTACCCTTGGGTGTATTGAGGAGGTTTTGGCCCCATAGACTTCAATAAGAGAGACTGTAAAACATGTAATATATGCATTTTTGTGCTTTAAAAACTCCTCTCCTCCTCGCCTAGCCCAGAAAACAAATGCCTGAAGCTTGATATATGGGTAAAAACACTAGTCAAAGGCCTGAAAAAAATGTTTTTAAAATTACCAAGAATATACTCAGTTAGTGAAACCTGCATTCAAATTTGAACAGTTTACCTCTTCTGTTGGGATAGGCTGGTGAACAGGAATGCCTTTAATGTACCATTGCTTCCATCCTTTGAAAAGTGAATTGCCTTCTTAAAAGCTCTCTGGTTTATAAATAACAAAGCCTTCATATAAAGATCATATGGCTTACATTAAGCCCTCCTAGATGTTCCATGGTTTACAAGGAGTAGGACCTTCCTGAAGGTTCAATGGACTAGAAGGAGCACGACCTGCCTAGATGTTTCTTGGTTTACAATGAGTAGGGCCTTCCTGGAGGTTTAATGGTTTATGAACAGCAGGACCTTCCTAGAGGTCTCATGGTTTACAATGAGTTGGTACTTCCTGGAGCTTCACTTGTGTATAAAGAGCAGGACCTTCCTATAGGTCTCATGGTTTACAGTGACTAAGACCTTTCTTAAGATTCAATGGACTATAAAGAGCAGGACCTCCCTATATGTTCCATGGTTTACAATGAGTAGGGCCTTCCTGGAGGTTCAATGGTATATAAGAGCAGGACCTCCCTAGAAGTTCAATTTATTAATTTTTTTTTAAACGAGTAGGGCCACCCTAAGGGTTTAATGGATTATAATGAACAGAAACCCTCTACAGCATGTGTCAATCACATGGCCCGCCAGGCCATTTGATGTGTCCCGCGCACCTCTCATGCAGCTGTGAAACCCCCTTCATCTCCAACCCCACCTTGTCTCAGCAGTCCGCAGCAGAGAGGAGGACTGAGCTCTTCCACCAGATCCTGTTCCTCTCTGTGCAGCCATAGCATCTAGCGTCTCCATCCCCTGGTCTCAGCATTCAACAGACTCTGGCAATTTAATCCAGCCCTCCACTGGTCCTCCAGCAGCCTCTGCACTTTCTGCTTTCCAGCTCTGCTCCCAGTTCCTTCACAGCAGCAAAACGAGTTAAGGGCGTGCACTGTGATGTAAGGGAGGGTGGGAGACTCTTGACTTCTGATGATGGGGCGGGCTCTTGATATCTGATTTAAGAGGGGGTGGGGTGCTCTGGACAGTCAGTCTTACAGATACAACCGGCCCTTTGAGAGCAACCGTAATGGTGATGCAGCCCATAATTAAATTCAGTTTGACACTCCTGCTCTAGAGTTTCAATGGTTTACAATGAGTAGGGCCTTCCTGGATGTTCCTAAGGTTTTTAAGAGCTAGTCCTTCCTAGAGGTCCCATGCTTTACAAAAACCAGGGTTTTTCTAAAGGTTCTGTATTTGACAATTGGCAGAACTTTTTTTTTTTAATCCTACAGAATAAAATCAGACATGCCTTCCTAAAGGTCCTTTGGTTCAAAAAGGGCACAGTCTTCCATGTTTTTCAAAGTGTAGGGAATTTCTACAGGCTCTGTAGTAAAAAACAAGGAAGACCTTCCTAACATTTTAAGATTTACAAAGGGCAGGGTCTTCCTATAGGCCAAACTCCTGGAAAGCTTGATACTACAGTTACTCACTATGTTTTTTTATATCTAACTTTAATAATTAAAGCTCTGGTTACACTATACCGTTTTTAAGGCGATTCCAAAATTGGATTAGCCAAGGCTGGGTGTTTCGGAGGGTTTTTTTTAAAACTATAAAACTTAGCCCATCTTTCTTGCTAAATATTGGGTTATTCTTTTGTTACATCCAATCTATCTTCAGCCAAATTAGGGCCTTGAGTACATGGAAGTTGTTTTCTGCATGCCTTGACAAGTCATCGGACAAGATGTTAAAGGCAAAAATCCACTTTAATGCCTTTTTTCATTTTTTTTTTTTGTAATAGCTAGTCCCATATGGGCTGCTTTTGTCAATCAATAGCAGCAGTTTACAACAGATCATCTGATGTGCAAGGATGTATAACAGCCAATGCCAGACCGCTTTCAGTCTATGATATTTTTCATCAGTTACACATTAAACAGTTTTTTTCCTGAAAAATACTAGTGTATGTGGGAGCACAAAATAAGATCTAATGCCAAGTGTTTTAGTTTCAGCTTTCATTTGGGCCCCTGCCATCGGTTCAAGCAGTGAAGTAACTCATGAGGATCTTACAGAAACCGGGGGCCAGGATCCCAGCCACCTCTATTTAAATGAGCAGGAAGCTCACGCAATCGTACTGTGGGTGGACTGAAAGAATGAGAGCAGCTACCTACAGTTTGCAGCTGTGTACCAGCATCACTTAGCTGCTTGCCATGCAGTGAAAAGAGCTGGTAATGACTTATTTCTAAAGGGGAGCTCCACTAAAATATAAACTGCCAGCAAACATACATTATAGGTTACAGCTGATGGTTTTCTCTTTCGCTGTATGGGTGGGTGGCTTCTATAGAAAAAGCCTGCGTGCGAGGTTAAAATTGGCTCCCATCACATGGCTAAGTATTAGCAATGAAAGCATATGAAGACTGGGGTGTATCGCCTGGCTAGTCAGTTGTGCATACAAAACCGAGAAGATGTAGGTGGTTGGCTGTTTTTTTTACTGCAAAATGTTCTAAATAGATACAATAAATTGGTAAGCTATTACATAAATAATATTTTAGCTTACAAAACTACCAAAAAGGAGGACTTTTAAAAAGGTACCACATCAAAAAAACTACATTAATTTTATTTCACACATATTAAAAAAAATGTATGCGTGTCGAATCTATTCAGAATAAAACTGTAGAGAAAAATTGCATTAGCATTTGTTAACCTCCCTGGCGGTCTGATTATGTCAGGATTTCTGTGCTAAAAGCGGTACATTGTTTTGCATAGAAATCTGTTTTACATTTTAAAACTCACCTTCCCCTGCGATCCTCTGCTGCCCTCCCCCGCTGTCCTCCTGCTGTGTGCTCGGCAGATGCCGTCACCTGCCTTCCGGTTCCCTCCCTGCGAGCGTTGCGACGCAGGGGGGTGGAACCGGCGGCAAATTCAAAAGTGTAAATACACTAAATGACATGATACAAAGTTGTGTTCCTAACGGATTACACTGTATCATGCCATTTCACCGCAGGATTGCACCTGGTGACTTTTCCAGTGTCCTGCCTGTGCTTTTCCAGTGCTTTGTGCCTGGAAAATTGAGAACAACCATGGCGTCCAAAAAGCGTTCAATAGCGCTTTTAGAAGAACTGGAAACCAGCGACAGTGAAACGGAGTTACTTGAAGAACTGAGCAATAGCGATTCGTGGGAAAATTCGTCATCAGGTACGGAAAGTGACATCAGCGATGATTCTGATGTCTCTTTCTGGCACATAGCTTGTGGAATTTGGGAAGTATATCAAATGATTCTTCAGAATTTCCAACAGAGATATCCATGTGCCAGAAAGAGACATCAGAATCGTCGCTGTCATCACTTTCTGTACCCGATGACGAATTTTCCCCACGAATCGATATCGCTCAGTTCTTCAAGTAACTCAGTTTCACTGTCGCCATTTTCCAATTCGTCTAAAAGCACTTTTGCGCAAAAAAAAACGCTTTTTGGACGCCATGGTCGTTCAAGATTTTCTAGGCACAAAGCACTGGAAAAGCACAGGCAGGGCACTGGAAAAGTCACCAGGTCCAATACTATGTTAAAATGGCATGATACAGTGTAATCCATTAGGATCACAGCTTTGGATCATGTAATTTGTGTATTTACACTTTTGAATTTGCCGCCGGTTCCACCCCCCTGCGTCGCAACGCTTGCAGGGAGGGAACCGGCAGGAAAGTGCCGGCAATCAGCCGTGCACAGAGCGGGGAGAGATTGTGAGGAGAACGGCGGTGGATCGTAGGGAAGGTGAGTAACGTTCTGGGTAATCCGAGTGTGGCTCGGGGTTACCGCTATATTTGCCATATAGTATATATAATTTTTAGCACATGCAAACAACTTTTTTCTACAGATTTTTCTTTGGGGTTTCTAAACCTCAATTTTTATAATACGTGTGAAATAAGATTTACAGAAATTTTAATGTAGTTTTTTTGGTGTGATACCTAAAAGTCCTATTTTTGGTAGATTTGTCTTTAGGGTCCGATTTGCTTTCTATAATGATTGATATATGTAAATCGCTGAACATTCCTTTTTTTTTTTTTGGACCCGGCAAGGTAATGTCATAACGTGCTAGTATGCATTGCATACGGTTAAACTTACTGTAAAACGAAGCATTCCAGTGCGGAGATGTCAGAGCTGCAGGAGCTCCCATCTTCACCCATCTTGCTTCTGGGTTCACGGACTCAGGCTCTGTGACTGGCCGGAGCCGCAATGGCATCACTCACGCACATGCATGTTGTAACCACCATTTACGGCACAGGGCTCTAAAGGAACAGCACGGGTTGCCGTTCCTTCAGAGCACATGCGCCAGTGATGTCACTGGCTGCATGTACAGTAAATATCTCCTTATTATAGACTTACCTATAGGTAAAAGCCAGAGATGGAAGTTTACTTCCACTTTAAAGGATGTGATATCAGTAAATCCATAGAGACAATAGAGGGTGGTAGTCTCGCTCCCTCTCTCTAAACCCTTTTTTATTCTATGTGTAAAAGTGTATCTAGGCCAAAAACAAAACTGTGTACAGAAGCTTACCAGTCCTTAGATTTGGCAGATGAATTCCTTTAATGCTTTTAGCTAAAAACATTTTCAGTAAGTACAAACTATACCTGTTGATCTTGCCAGAAATGCAGTGTCCTTGTCATTTCCTGTTTCCCGATAAAGCACAAAGAACTTTATTTTGTGAACTACTACTTCCATTAATCCACCATGTAATGGAGTTGAACAAAAAGGCAGACATGTTTGAAGTCCAGTCTGTAGTACAACTATGGTTGCCCCCATACATACAGTGGAGAAAAAAGTACATACTGTACACCCCAAGGGATAGGAAGTGTGTAATTCACAGGATCACCAGGAAAAAAGCCTAAAAAACAAAAAGAAAGCTAATGCAGCCAATTGCTCATGTACAGTGGGCAGCTGGCTGTGCTGCAAGAAGTGCCCACAGTTAACATGTTGCTTCTAGGGATGGAAGCCCAGTGAAGAAACCAGCCCCTGTGAGTACAGCGTTGGATCCTTGGACAGGTGAGTATCTGTTTATTATTTTCAAAAAATGACTGAAGAAGCGCTTGAAAGAGGAAGTAAACCGCTGCCTTTTTTTTTTCTGACCTGCAAAGTAAGGGCATAACGTCCTAATATGCATTGCACACTAGAGCGTTATGTAAAACTTACCTGAAAACGAAGACCTCGTTGTCAGCGCTAGAGGCCGCATCCATCTTCACCTGTCTTTCTTCTGAGTTCACGGACTCCGGCTGTGTGACTGGCTGAAACCGCGTGATGTCACTAATCCACTCTGTGCAGCTGTGGACCGGGAAATGTCTCACTGCCTGTGATTAGCGGTGTGCAGTGTCGGTTTCTAGGCGGGATCAAGCAGGTGGGTTGGGACTAGGATCCCCAACAAGCCTGAGACTATCTCTACTACATAATTTCTGATGGATTACAAAGAACATATACTTCTCTTCATCTCCACAACCACTCCTTGTGCACAGGCAGAGGAGGAGGCGGGCACAATTGGTTCTGGATCTCAGCTGCCCGCAGAGACAGAAAGCCAGCTGTCAATTAGGCAGGTGGGTGGATCCTGACAACATTGTTGGGATCTTTCTAGAGGCTGGAGCGGCTCCACCAGGTCAGCTGACTATGGGCTATAGCCTGCTGTTGGCTGATTCTAGGTCACAAAAGTGCAAAAAGTGTGACCCACAAGTGAAGTATGGCCAAAATGCTTTGCCCATACTTCCCTTTTAACCCTATTCTGGAGCTGGCCATAGATTGTTCCATTTCCTTTTCTTCAACCTTAGATTTTCCTTTCTTTAACCTGTGGTGGAAGGAAAGAAAATCCCTTGATTCCACCATCAACACAATGTTTATGGGGGAATCCCTCCCACTGTGCAATTGTATTCTGACAGCGGGAGGTTTCGCAATCATCAGAATACGATTACTGCTGTCGGCTATCACCAGCGGCAGTATTTTTATGGAAAGAAAACACAACAGGTTGGTTGCACTGAAATCGATCAACAGAACAACTTCAGTACAACCAGCTTGCCCATAGATGGATTGAAATTTGTTCAGTTCCTGCTAAACCAGCCAAATTTTGGTCAGCCAATGGCCAGATTTATTCTCTCTCAAAACTAAAAATAGTTATATATATATATATATATAGTTTTCCTGTCCAAGTATCCCTTTGTCTCATTATTTTTATCACAGTAAACCAATAGTTCACTAAAGTTTTCAAAGCCTGTGAAGTCAAAGACCTCATAAATGATTTTCAGACAAATTAACTACATAAGCTGACAGATAAAATTAAGAATAGATAAGGATTAAAAAAAAAAATGATATTAATTGCTATGCTCTTTCCTTTGATCTCATGCTGAAGGATGGCTGGCAGAGATAAGACACAGCACTGTGCTCCCGTAGATAGGAGACCCAGTTCAAACCTTCCACAGCAGAATAAAGATTTTATTCAAAGTGTAGTGCTTTGTGCTTTCTACGTCACCTCCAGGCATTACCCCAATTTAACCTTAAACCTTCCTTTCCCCTGTAGGGCATGTCCCTGCATTAACTTTTCTTTTATCTTGCTCCTGTTGAGGGAAACAGCTCTACTAGCTACCGTACCAGTTTTATTATTATCAGGCTTTTAAAAGTCTTCCAGGGGCAGCTGCCGGGAGTTTAGTTCCAACTGACGTAGGCACGCCCCCAGAACTACATCTTACAAGAGCCCTTCCCCCACATAAAGTGTGCATAAAATACTCTTAGGATTCAAGTTCGCAGTGTTTTACAGGAAAATAAATTAATGTATATATGTAGAGTGGGATAGAGGGGTGGGGGATAGGCAGAGTTCTGTAGTTCAGCAGACAGGGCTGTCAACACTGCTTGAGATTTCAGTGCAGCAAAAGCAATGTGTTGTCAGCTCACACAGGAAAGTAGGAGCACAGTGTATATCAGGCATACACTTCTAATTCCCTGCCTGTCTCCGATTTCCTCGCTTTCGAATGCAGGTTATACTCTGCACAAATTTGTGGGCCACTGAAATTCGCAAGATTCCCCCATCAACACAGACAGTGTTGACAGGGGAATCCCTCCTGCCGAGCATATGTCTGCTCCCGAGGGTGGGTTATCAATAGCAGCCGCTAGCAAAAAATTGCAAGAGAATCCGGCAGGCTGGTTGTACCAAAGTTGATCGATCAATTTGGTACATTCAGACTGACCATTGCTGAACCGGCCGAGATCAGAACCGTATATGGCTGACCTAAGAGACGGAACTGTAAAAAACGTGCAGATTAAAAAGTTAGGGTAACGTTACGACTCCCAATATACATACTTGGCTCAGTTCTGCAACTGAAGCCATTGTAGGATAGCCAGTTAGCTGGCGTTTTCAGGAAAGGTCAACAATGGCAGCCTTCATATTCAATGCAGGTTTCCTTCAACCAACCAGTCCTCCAGTCACAAACTGCTATAGCTTCTGGTCAGTTTATTATTAGCTATGTCACTGCCCTGTAACCAGGAATGTATGTGAAGGACAAAACGGGCTTCCAAGGCTTATTTTGTGCCAAGCATCCCTAGATGAATAGGACTGTTTTAATAAACGGAAAAAACTTTTCTTCTCAAAAAACCGTTGATATAAAAAATAAAATAAAAGGAAAAAGCTGATATTTGCTCCAGTACTACCATGAGAGAAGGACAACTAAGAGACTTTCAAGAAAGAGCTCGCTTTGTGAGGCTGCCCAGGAGATTATAACTTCGTCCCTAGCAAAACAAGAGGACCCAAAAATCTCAACTCCACATTTTGGAGAAAAAAAAAAAAACAGGTGTCCATCATGTGTTTCAAAAAACTCAGCAGCTTTCACTGCAATATTCCCTCTGAAGAACTGCCCCTGCAATCTCACAGCTCAGAGGTCAAACACCGCTTTTCTTCTTTCAATGATATTTATTTAAAAAAATGTTATAAAGTAATCCAACATGAAGATCTTCGTACACAAATAGCCAAGTGGTAACTCAGCATTAGCCCAGCAAAACAATACGACAGGACAGTAAAAGAATCCAGACATTAGGCAAACCAAGTAGATGGAGATGACATACATGTAACTAATATGAAATCATACGTATCCAAAGAAGGCCTCCTTCCTCAACAGGGGAGCTCATTGGCAGGGCTAGATAGTGCAACGATCCATAGCACTATGAGAGAAAAAAAGAAAAGAGAAAAGCGAGGGAGAGAAGAAAAGAAGAGCAAGGAGGAATAAGAAAAGATCCCAGGGACTGCAAAGACCTTGTACAATGTAGCCCAAACCATACCAATTTAAAGGGCAATATGCATATAACATGCCCATGGACCCCAGAGTGGCTTTTCGAGTCCTGAATTATAGTGGCAATTCTCTCATGAATCATGATCAAGAGACTGGAACTGAGGTCTTCTTCCACGATCCAGAAATAGTTAATTTGGCCGCCAAGAAAATAAAGAAGGCCAGCCTCTGAATGGATCGAGAAACCTTCTCCAGCGGAGAATTTAAAAGAGCCACTCGTGGGGATTGTGGAATATTGGCCCTAGAGACTCGTCATGCAAAAACTCTGGTCCAAAAAAAGAAAAATATAGAGCATTCCCACCAGATATGAAGCATTGTCCCTGGCATTTGGCAACCTCTAAAGCAACATGGCGACAAAGCTTCAACCACTGGCCTCAATTAACGATACATTCAGTATGTCCTTAAAAAAAAGGGCACCGCTTTTCTTTTGCGCTGAATGATGGTCAGCATCATCACAACAGCCTGGGTTTGCAGTAGTCCTAGACAAAATTGCTTTAATGCATGAGCGCCATTCTATGCAGAAGTAAGGACTGCCCACTTTTGACTTGGGAAAGATAGCAGCCCTCGCTTCAGCAATGCCCTTCCCAGGCTTACCACAATGTGAAGCAGCACTACTTTTCTTCAACTCACTTCCTTTGAGCCCAGGACATCATTGCACTACCCTGAACTGCCAGGAGAATGTTGCAAAGAATGGCACCATGTCAATACATCTCTGCAAGATTTAGGACCCACCCACCATCACCCACCATTTAGGACCCGCCCTCAGAGAAAGCCACCACCAAATGCAAGTGTAAACATGCCTCCTCACCACCTGTTATAACTCCTCCTAATGTCGAAGCCCCGTTGTGCGTGATTGCAAGGCGGTTGCAACATGGTTCCATTCACTTGAATATGTTGCATTGGGCAGGTGGTAGTGACCACTGAGTGTGAAGGGGGAATAATTCCTAACACAGCCGCAAAGCATAGCATGTGTGCACCCCTGGCCACTGCCTTTCCAGCAAAAGGGGGGTGGTTGAGGGGCAGTAAAAATGTAGCTCAGTAGTTTGGGCCCTACATCCCCTGGGATCACTGGAGTGCACTTCATTCTGCACTCCTGTAGTTTGCTGTTGGCTGACGCCTCACAGCCGGTCCAGACTTGTTCCGATCCACCCAGATGCCTGACCAGCAGGTTTCTCAGCACGCCACTGAGAGGACAAGTCAGCCGCTTCCACCCCCTCCAAAGCCTGGTGCTCCAGTGAGCACTGGAGGGGAGGAGCAGAGAGCTGTAGACTGGCAGTCACCGCTCTATGCTCAGTGTGGACCCAAGAACTAATTGCTCAGTTCTTGGTCTATAGACGGCGGAGGACAGATGAGGTATTGGATTGACACTGCATCTACCTAGGTGAGAATGTAGGTTTTTTTTTTTTTTTAATTCCGAACCTCTCTTTTAAAACGTTGGCTTGCTGTCTGAGGACAATGGTCACCAGGATAAACAGAGGGTGAATCTCCCCAAAGATGTCACAAACAACGGAGCTTCTACCTCTTTCCTATGCTATTCAAAATAAAAAACATGAAAGTTTTTTTTTTTCTTAAGTACAGATTTTTCCCTTTAAAACCGAAAACACTATTAATCTATACCTTCCCTAATGAGCTCTAGCAGGAGTGAAAGACTTTGTCAGGCTAAAGTGCATACGGCCGCCCATAGTAACATACCCGTGACCTTTTTGTTTCCTTGTGTGCTACGATGACAATATTACTGCTTGTTGGCGAACAAGATGAAGCACAATGCTGCAAATAGCCTGAATAAGACTGTGATTATGCAGTTTTAATTTGTATTTCATCTGTCTGGGTGTGCCAACAGGATTAAAAATGTACTTTATGTAAGAGAGAGGCTGTAATTATCAACTGGTTAAAGGCACAAAGCTATTCACGGATGCAGCACTACAAGCATTTCTCAATAATTTGGAATATTTCTATTGGGTGGTGGTGATCAAATTAGGTCTGTGCATGATAAATCAGGTCTCTAGCCAGCAAACAACACAAAATCACAACTCATTGTAATAAATGCACAGGCAACAAAAAAAAATATGGCTCAGCCTGCAGAATAATTCAAGTCTACATGCTGCAATGGATGTTAATAAGGAAAATAAGCAATAGAAAAAAATGCCTGGAAATAAGGTCATATACATTCAGGATTACTCACGTCAAGCCTAGGTTTGCGCAACAGAAAAATTTACAGTTATTAAATTTGGTATATACATATTTAGTAATAAATTATATAGAGCCATGGCTTGCAGAAACCGACTGCCACTAATCAGAAACCAGGTTTCACCAGTCTGATTCAGTTCAGAGGCGGAACTGTGATTGGCTATTAATTATAATGCACTTTTGCAACATGCTAATAAATAAATTACATAATGCTAACAAACCTGCAGTTTATTGAAGGCGTACATTTATTTCCCTTCATTGCGAATGTATCAGTAAGATGTGATGCCAAATCAAGCCTGTGCTTTCTGAATTTCCACCACAACATACTCTGCAGGTTTTGTCATCAGTAAAATAGTAATGGTTGTATTTCACAGGTACATAATAGAATTCATTAAAGATTGTTAAAAGAGCATGATTCCCTCATCTTAAATTCAGTGGTGGTCAACTCTCTTAATAAAAAGGGCCTTAAGTCTGGCCCCTGATCATTTCAAAGGGCCCTATTATTCATTCAATGTACAAGCGGTCTCTGGGTTACAAACGTCCAATTTACAAATGACTCCTACTTACAAATGGAGGAAGACAACAGGAAGTGAGGAGAAATCTACCCCTAGGAAGGGGGTAATTCACTCCTCTAAGAGTTCTCATGGGGAAAAGGGGTCTCCACTGAAGCTTTATCACCAATCCTTGTTTCCACAACAACCCAAAATTTTCAAAATCCAATTGTCATAGGGACAGAAAGTGGGGTGAAATCTTCTGAAAAGGGGCAAAGACAGAAAAACAAATGGTACAGGGGTGATAACCCTTCCCTACGCTATCCAAAAAAACCTAAAATTATTCCTTTTGGCTGGAGCTAAACTTAAAAAATTGACCTGTTCCTACTTGCAAACAAATTTGACTTAAGAACAAACCTACAGTCCCTATCTTGTTTGTAACCCGGGGACCGCCTGTAATGCAGATATACAACTGGAGATGGTCAGAGACTATAGGCATGAAATAAGGGCTCAATTACACTAGCAGCAGGTTGGAAGTAAAATCAGGCGGTTGAGCGGCAGCACACATGGGGCTCAGCCAAGATAAATGAACTCCCGTGCATGCACAGGAATGAGGTTGTCCTGGCCCAACCAATGAAAACGCTCAAAGCTCATTACTCACAAAAAGACCAGCTAAAGATTTTCAGTTGCCAAGAAGGGAGCTTCGGGACACCACGGCACTGGATAGGTCTGCTTTAATAGTGCCATTATTACTGCACCAAATTCAAAAAGAGTTACCTCCAGTTTGTATATAACGAAACCATAGGATATAACGAAACCATAGGTAATTACAGTATCAGCTCACCTTTTAACAAAAAATAATAAATGCACATTTTTTTGCAGGTAAACAAATGTGCATTATTTTTTGTTTCTGCCTGCAATGCACCAGTGATCAGCAGACCAGCGATCTCCTGCAAACCTGTCAGTTTAGCTGTGTGCCCGTAGGCTGTCAGGACTTAGTTTTTCATTCACAGAGGACTGTGGGTTAAGATGTGACCAAAGCCCCGCTTTAAATTGTGACAGCTAGTAGGGGGGGGGGGGTGTTGAAAAGACACCCACCAGCTGTCAGAGCTGGGGAGAGTGGGGGCCAGTCTGTTCGTAACATGTTATACCCGGAATATGGGTGTAACAAGTAACTAAAGGTGAACTTATCCTTTAAGACCAGCCTATGCACATTGGTGTACAGAGACAGGTAGAATGCCTGTCTCTGTACACTGTGTAGTAGAGGCAGCATATTTGCTGCCTTTACCTCCTCCTCGCCTGTCACTGGTTAAAGACAATGTCAGCTTCGCCACCAACAGCCTCCTGAAAACCAGTGACCCTAACAGTGGGCGGAGCCTGATGGGGAAGTTGAAACACTAGGTCCCCATCAGGTTTCCTCCCTTGAGAGCAGGCAAATTCCAAGGCTGTCTTTTTGCGATGGATCTGCTCACTGCTTGCGATTAATCACAAGGGAGTGGAACTGGTAGGTAACTAGTGTTTCTGAATCCCCATCACGCTCAACCCACCCCACAACAAAACTCCTCCGCACTGCGCTGTTAGTGTGAGAGTTGCAGCGATGGGAGGGAGCTCAGCTGTGCCGAAGACAAAATGTCTGTATGGACACTCTGGTCTCTGCACCTCCACACATGGTGCATGTCCCAGATTCATGTACCCTTTTTACTACAGGTAGGTGACTGTAAACCACACCATGATTTGTTGTGCACAGCCATGTTAGAATTCTAAAGAGTGACACTCTATGAATTGCCCTGACTGTGGGAAGAGTTTTGATTCATTTATTGACAGAGTGGGTTACATAACAAAAAAATTGAAATAATGAGTGATGTCACAATCCAGAGCTACTTTGTAAGACAAGAGGCTCCAATGTCTCCCAAGAGAGGTTCTCTTTTATATTACACCACACAGAGAAAGCTCGCACATAAAACCTCAAAAGGGAAAAAAAATCAAAAAAACAGGCCAGTGAAACTAAAACTGTTCAGACTCAGATTGATTAAATACGTTTATGTAATCATTTTTAGGCACAACTATCATAACATACAAAAATCCGGAGGATGACCCATCAATGTTATCTTCTGTAGGTGACTGCACATAAAAAGCAGTCTAATAATGCTTGAACGTTTAGGGCTCATTCACACAGACACAAAGAAAAGCTACATTATGATGCGTACTGCGCAGAGTTTTATGTTTCGGATGAGTTTCTCAGCGGTTATTATACTGCTCTTTACTAGTCCACTTGGGGTATCAATATCAAGCTTTTCTCAAATGTAATATTTTTTTTTTAAAGATGACTTGTCTATTTTGTATTTTTTCCTCATGGATGATTTTATGGTGAATAAATTTGTATTTTATATTGGTATTCCCAGTGTATGTACAGTATTTATGGTACCATCGAAGTCCATTATGCCTCTAATTCTCTTCCATTGTCCTTGAAGAGGGCTGAGAATAGAAGGTTTTTTCTAACACAGGCCCATTATGAAGAGGGAGAAAATACCGTACACATGCTGGACCTCCTGGCAAGGTCTCAGAATGAAAGTACACCTACTACAATGTCCTATGAGACTCATGCTGGAAGGGTGACCATGTGTCCAGTAGAAACAGTGAATGTTTTTAAAGACTATTATTCTGATCTATATTAGGTATAAGGCAGGGGAGGAAATTAGAGAAATTGGAGATTATATCCAGGGTTTGGCTATTCTGCATCTCTCAGAGGAAGTTAGGCATTTCCATTGGTGCCCTATTACTATGAAAGAACTACAAGAGGCAGTAAGGGAATCAGCTAACCATAACACACCAGGGCCAGATGGATTGCCAAATGGGATTTATGGGGAATATGGAGAGATAATGTTGCCAGAGCTGTAAAAATGAGGCATCGGAAAAGGGAGAGCTACCGGTATCAATGACAGAGGCTACTATTAGATTACCAAAAGAAGGGAAAGATCCAACTCAAACTGCATCACACAGACAAATTTCTATACTTTGCGCAGACGTTCAATTATTGGCGAAAGTATTAGCTATTAGATTAGGTAAAATAATTCAAACTATAATCCATCCCGATCAATGTGGAATAATTCTCGGTAGATCAACAACATTGTTAAATATTAGGAGATTATTTTTAAATTTACAAATTCCATCAGAAGAGTTGAGATCAAGAGCTATATTGTCCCTTGATGCTGACAAAGCATTTAATAGCAATAAACAATAGAAATTATTTGTGGTCCGCTCTGTCGGCATTTAATGTTGGTCCCATTTTTATAAATTGGATTAAACTGTTGTATGCTGGCCCAAGGGTGAAAGTGAAGATCAATGGAAGATCCTCGGAATACTTCTCGTTGTTCCGGGGGAAAAGGCAGGGTGTCCTTTGTCGCCCCTGCTTTTTGCCATGGCATTGGAACCTTTAGCCATAGCCATTAGAACAGCGGAAGGTATAAGAGGTTTCAAAAGAGGGAAGAAGGAAAAGATTTCGCTATATGCGGATGATGTCCTTTTTTGGAAGATGTGAACCATTTATTGATCACAGTAATGGATATTGTGAAAAGATTTGGTTTGTTCTCGGGACTCCATCAACTGGGAGAAATCTGTTCTTCTCCCAGTGGATGGATTGGAGCAGAAGCTACTGGAGAGTGCTAGACATCTGCAAGTTATAGAGAGTTTTAAATACTTGGGAATAAATATAACGGTAAACCTAAGCTGTATGTACTGGAAAACCTAAACCCTTAATGAAATCATTTAGAGTAAAGAGCGGGTCGTGGAGCCTTCTCCACCTATCAGTAGTGGGTCATTGCAGCCTGATCAAAATGATACGGCTGCCTCAATTGTTATACATCTTGCATAATTCTCTAATATGGATTCCTGGAGAATGGTTTAAGAAATTGGAGGGTCTTTTTAGGAAATTAATTTGGAGGAAAGGACAGGCTAGAGTTCGTCTGCGAGTACTGCAGTTGCTGAGAGATGGGGGGGTTTGGCCATCCCCCATCCCTGGAGCGACTTCCTGGCAGCCCAGCTACAACAAGTAGAAGGCTGGGAAGTGGGTAATGCCACCACCAGTTATAGCTCACGAGCCTTGTTGGCCTGTACCCCACATACATTGCTAATAAAGACATTGGAAGCCTACTCTTTGGGGTGGTAGGTCAGTGTCCATCGGCAAGGTTGCTACGGAAGGTATGGAATATAACAAGATTAATATTTCAGTTCTCAGGATTTACAGATTATACACCTATTTGTGAATCTAATTGAGTTTATGAGATTGGAGAATTTTAGTAATTGGAAACAGAAGAGAGTGATCAGACTATTCTAATTATATAAAGCAGGGATATTGAAAACATTTCACTACTGCTTCCTCCAATACCTATGATGGGTCACTATTCCTTCCACCAATACCGATGATGAGGCACTATTCTTTCCACTAATACAGATGATGGGGCAAAATTCCTCCCACTAACAACAATGATGGGGCACTATTCCTCCCACTAAAACCAATGATGGGGCACTATTCCTCCCACTAAAACCAATGATGGGGCACTATTCCTCCCACTAAAACCAATGATGGGGCACTATTCCTCTCATTATTACCAATGGTGGGGCACTATTCCTCCCACTAATACCAATGATGGGGCACTATTCCTCCCACTAATACCAATGGGGGGGGGGCTATTCCTTCCACTAATACCAATGATTGGGCACTATTCCTCTCATTATTACCAATGATGGGGTCCTATTCCTCCTACTAACCCAATACTGGGGCACTATTCCTCCCACTAATATCAATTATAGGGCACTATTCCTTCCAACAATACCAATGATGGGGCACTGTATTTTTCACCAATACCAATGGTGGGGCACTATTCCTTCCACTAATACCAATGATGGGGCACTATTTTCTCCACTAATACCAATGATGTGCCACTATTTTCTCTACTAATACCAATGATGGGGCACTATTTTCTCCACTAATACCAATGATGGGGCACTATTTCTTCCACTAATATCAATGGTGCAGCACGGTTCCTTTCACTAATATCAATGATGGAACACTATTATTTTCCGCTAATACCAATGATGGGCACTATTCCTTCCACTAATACCAATGATGGGGCGCTATTCCTTTCCGCTAATACCAATGATGGGGCGCTATTCCTTCCGCTAATACCAATGATGGGGCGCTATTCCTTCCGCTAATACCAATGATGGGGCACTATTCCTTCCACTAATGCCAATGATGGGGCACTATTCCTCCCACTAATACCAATAATGGGGCACTATTTTCTTCACTAATAAAAATTATGGGGCACTATTTCTTCAACCGATACCAATGATGGGGCACTATTCCTTCCACTAAAACAAATACTCTAATAAATGTCTGGTCGGATCAGCTGGCGACCCACGAACAGATCACCTGCAGAGTGGATGTTGCTTTTGTGACATCTGTGTTTTTTTACCTTATTTAGCTGTATTTAAAAACTGGAGATTTTGGACCCTTGTTAGGTCTACAAGTGACCAAATGTAAATGAGTGCAAGATCCGTCACATTTAGATCCAGATCCAAAAAAAATGGAAAAAGATGGAGACCTATTCCATTTTTTTTCACACCTGGGAGGACTCGAAGGTAATCAGATGTAAATGGATGCAATTGCTAACATAGACTAACATGGAGATTCCAATCACACCGCCTTAAAAACCAGCAAGTGGACCTGATCGGATCATCCTCGTGTAAGCCTCCGTTCACACATACATGAATTGGATGTGGGTTTCTTTGCATCCAATTCACATGCCAGCAGAATGTGCCTGGCTCTCAATGAAGCCAGTTCACACAGCTCCAGGGCGGCTGCTGTCCACATTGAAAAGGGGTCCTGGGTGTCTTCTAGTCTGATTCAGGTGCAAATTCAGGGAAAGATTCGGACCTGAATCAGTGAACAGGGACCCACCAGCCCCATGCTGTGAACGGAGCCTAATGGCTTTGATACACACAAACTGAAAATTGGATGAAAAATAACACTCTCGAAGTGATCATATGATAATGAGATTGCTAGTACTGTACAGAACTTTCGAGAGCCGATCACGACACATCATGTGATATTATCCGACAAGCACAATAATGTTTCTCGTAGGATACCAGATCGTACAAATTCCCTTTAACCACTTCTGGACCGGAAGGATTTGCCCCCTTAATGACCAGGTCATTTTTTGCGATTTGGCACTGCGTTACTTTAATGGAAAATTGTGCGGTTGTGCTATGCTGTACCCAAATAAAATTGATGTTCTTTTTTTCCCCACAAATAGAGCTTTCTTTTGGTGGTATTTGATCACCTCTGATTTTTATTTTTTGCACTGTTAACAAAAAAAAAAAAAAGCAACAATTCTGAAAAAAAACAAAAAAAAAAAAAATATTTTTCACATTCTGCTATATAACATTCCCCGTCAAAAAAAGTAAAAATCTAATTTTTTTCATCATTTTAGGCCAATTTGCTTTCTGCTACATATTTTTGGTAAAAAAAAAAGAAAAAAACGCAATAAGCGTATTTTGATTGGTTTGCGCAAAAGTTATCGCATCTACAAACTAGGGGAACGATTTATGTCATTTTTATTGTTTTTTTCTTTCTACTAGTAATGGTGGCGATCTGCAATTTTTAGTGGGACTGCCACATTGCGGCGGACAGATCGGACCCCTAACAGACATTTTTTACACTTTTGGGGGGACCAGTGACATTACTACAGTAATCAGTGCTAAAAATATGCACTGTTACTGTAATAATGACATTGGCAGGGAAGATGTTAACACAGTGGGTGATCAAGGGGTTAAATGTAAGCCTATGGGGGTTGGGCTTTTGAAATGATCACAGAGACCTGTGATCCTATATAGCAGGATCATTCCAGAGAGAAGAACGGTCAGCTGTGTTTACAACAGCTGACTGTTCCTCTCTATCAGCAGGGAGCGATCGCGGGTGGCCGGCGGCAATTGGAGCCCCCGCTGCAGAGTGGGGTCAGCGGGGCGCGATCTCCCCCTAACAGCAGGCAGGCTGAGGCGACTGACGTAGGGGGTACGTCAGTTCGCGAAGTAGGGGCTGCCCGCCACAGTAAAACTGCGGCGGGCGGTCCTTAAGTGGTTAATTGGTACAGTTGTCGTCCTAAAATACAATACAAATACACTCACACACATTACATCACTTCTGAATTTTTATCCTGTCTTACGAGAATTTTCATATTTTTAGTAACTTCTCCATTTCTATATGTGACTATCATGCAAAAAAAATAAAAAAAACAGATGATCTGTCTTCCGATTTTCAGATCGTGTGTACGGGCCATAAGCTAAATAACTGCACATGCATGGGTTTTTCAAACAGAAAGCGTGTTTACTCCTTCCATACTAGGGGTGAGTGCTATCGGCTGGGATGTCCTGCAATTAACAGAGGACATAAGGATATCAACAATGGAGTATCTGGGCCAGGCTGCATGAGAGACAGAAGGGTATGGCATCTGCATCTAACTATATTTGAACAAAATACAGACAAAATGGAATTGGGTTACTGACAGAGTTACACCTATGGCCAACCAAGACCACCATATCCCTGGTATGAACATGTAAAAGCAGAATCCGGTGTTCAGTGGACTGGAAAACCAGCCATGAAACCACCAAAATTATGGGACTTTAAAGGTGTATGGTTGTGGCACAGACCGAGCAAACAAAAATTGAATTAAAAATATTGGATTTTATTAATTAACATTGTGAATTAAAAAGATACAAAAATTGTATCCAGAAGTTCATGGTCAATTTTCATAAAACAGAAGTTACAGTAGAAATACATGTGAATACTACGTTCGAGTAAACCGAGGAGATGCAGGGGGTCACCGGGGTCCTACATGTTTCGCCATTTCAATGGCTTCGTCAGGGACCAAGTGACTTGTGACCTCTCGCAATGGCTCTAAACACTGATAAATAGAAATATTAGTAGTATTCATTGTGCGCATATAAACGCATGGATTACAGATCAATACATTGTTATTTGAGGCATATACATACAGATAAGCATTCAAAACTTACCAACATGTAATAAACAAAAGCAGAGCAACTGTGAACTGCATAGCTGGACGTGCGTATAAAGTGGTGCCGAACGCTCCCCCAGGTCCTGAATGGACGCGGGGTAGTGAGTGCCTTGATAGGCCAAACCAATGCTGGACCGGGCTGGGACACAACAGTCGGCTAATTTATCAATTGGAGCAGAGCAGGATACAAGATTCCAGCCTCTGAAAGGGGAAAGGGATAGGTTGCAAACTAGTTAGCAGTTGTATTGGGTCAAGCATATTATACCTTAAGCCAAATAGGCAAAGGGTAATAAATATTCTACATAGAAAGGGGAAAATTTGAGGGCCCACAGAGGAAAACCGCTCTCCCTTGCGGTTTTCCTCTGTGGGCCCTCAAATCTTCCCCTATGTGGAATATTTATTACCCTTTGCCTATTTGGTTTAAGGTATAATATGCTTGACCCAATACAACTGCTAACTAGTTTGCAACCTATCCCTTTCCCCTTTCAGAGGCTGGAATCTTTTATCCTGCTCAGCTGCAATTGATAAATTAGCCGACTGTTGTGTCCCAGCCCGGTCCAGCATTGGTTTGGCCTATCAAGGCACTCACTACCCCGCGTCCATTCAGGACCTGGGGGAGGGTTCGGCACCACTTTATACGCACGTCCAGCTATGCAGTTCACAGTTGCTCTGCTTTTGTTTATTACATGTTGGTAAGTTTTGAATGCTTATCTGTATGTATATGCCTCAAATAATGTATTGATCTGTAATCCATGCGTTTATATGCGCACAATGAATACTACTAATATTTCTATTTATCAGTGTTTAGAGCCATTGCGAGAGGTCACAAGTCACTTGGTCCCTGACGAAGCCATTGAAATGGCGAAACATGTAGGACCCCGGTGACCCCCTGCATCTCCTTGGTTTACACAAACGTAGTATTCACATGTATTTCTACTGTAACTTCTGTTTTATGAAAATTGACCATGAACTTCTGGATACAATTTTTGTATCTTTTTAATTCACAATGTTAATTAATAAAATCCAATATTTTAATTCAATTTTTGTTTGCTCTGTCTGTGCCTCAACCATACACCTTTAAAGTCCCATAATTTTGGTGGTTTCATGGCTGGTTTTCCAGTCCACTGAACACCGGAATCTGCTTTTATATATTTGAACAAAAATCACAGTGTATTTAAACCTTTCTGCATTGGCCAATCTCTGTAGAATGTGAGCATAGGCTTTGACACTTTAGCTTATGTCAGGGGGTCAGACGTCAACTGATGTCTAACATTCGCTGGCATGTCAGCTGCCTGTCCTCATGGGCCACTTTCCAGCAAGCAGTCAGACAGTTGTCAGGGTGGTGCTAGGTGGGGTCAGGGCCAACAGACTCACAGGGATCCCGCATTGCATTAGGTGTGAACAGTGTCTGCTTGGCGGAAGTACCAGTTTTACCCTTCAGTATATATATATATATATATATATATATATATATATATATATACACACATACACACAAAAAAATACACCCCCCCCCCGATCAGCCATGACATTAGGACCACCCATTAGGATCATCCGAGTATGGCCCCCTTTTGCTAAAACAGCCCTGACCCATTGAGGCATGAACACCAACGTAACATACATCCACATGAATGGCAGGAACCAAGGTTTCCCATCAGAACATTACCCAAAGCATCACACTGCCTCTGCTGACTTGCCTTCTTATACCACATCCTGATGCCTTCTCTTCCCCTTCTTCATCAGACCAGGCCACCCTTTTCTACAACAAACTGCAATGCCCATTTTTTTTTCTTTCTTTCACCACATCAACTTCATGGACAGCATGTTCACTTGCTGCTCTAATATATTTTACCAATTTTCAGATGCCATTGTAACGAGATATTCCCTTTACCTGTCAGTGGTCTTAATGTTATGGCTGATCGGTGTATATTTTTCACTTTGTGGATTGCACAATAATTAAAAATGGTGATTTCCTGTAAAAGAAGAAGGCATAGCAATGGGGTGGGAAGAGTAAATTATCAGTCTGCTGGAGGCTGCATTGCTGGGACAGACAAACAATCTAATGGAGGCTGCATTGCTGATATAGAGGAAAGTGCCTGATGAAGGCTGCTGTGCTGGTATGAAGCAAAAAGTCTGATGGAGGCTGCAGTGCTGATACATAGCAAAGAGTCTGATGGTTGCTGCGGTACTGATATAGAGCAAAGAGGCTGACGGAGGCTGCAGTGCTGGTATGGACCAATAAGTCAGATGGAGGCTGCAGTGCTGGTATGGACCAATAAGTCAGATGGAAGCTGCAGTGCTGGATTGGACCAATAAGTCAGATGGAGGCTGCAGTGCTGGTATGGACCAATAAGTCAGATGGAAGCTGCAGTGCTGGATTGGACCAATAAGTCAGATGGAAGGTGTGCTCTCACTGTGTCCCTAAATACGAGTGCCACATCCCGATATGAGAAGCATATTTAAGAATTCCCCTTGGGGTGGGACTTTGGAGGTCACTCAAAAGATATACAAAAAATGTATTTAAATATATATTGGTTTTATTACAAAAATAATAAAAAGTGAACATACACAAATAACATTGAAAGCTAATAAAATTATTGGCAAAACTGATATTGATATGAAGGTGTGCAAATCACTCAACCAATTATTCCAAGCAAGATCCGACGTTTCAAGGTAAGAACCTCTTCTTCAGGGATTTTTTGGGGAATAATTTTATCTGTAAGTATTGAAGAAATATATCAAAGCAAACAAGCAGTTGTTGATAATATAACAACAAAGTATTCATATAGGCATGTTTTTGAGTATAAACATACATTCATTTATAGAACAACATTGTAAGTAAAAAAAACGTTATATACACTTACATGGTTGAAGGATGCATGGACACCACAATTGTTTTGCCATAGATTAAAAACATGGAACATTAGCAACACCCACAGAAATCATCGTCAGCCTTGTCTATAAATGGGAGGTTTGGTGTTTGCAGTGGATCCAATGAAGAATATAGCATATGGTGGAAAGTGTGCAGACCAGAGGGGGCCCAAATTGCTCCAGCTGGAGTCCAAATTGGCTCAACCAAGGGGGCGGGGGTCAGTCACAGTAATGCTGTGAATAGCAAGGAGATACAATGAATAAGACGTAAAAGGTAAAAATAAAATCCAAAAATGTTTGTTTTATCTGGGTACAATGTACAGAGAGTACAATGACGCAGCAAAACCAAAAATATGCACGTATATACAAATACTACATACATAAAAGGCAATAGCCCGATAGATAAATGTCTAATGAATGCATGTGTGGCATCTTACTAGGATCAGGCAGGGTTGATAGCACTACTAAAAAAGAGGCTAGTGCATAAAGTTAAATAGAGCCCATGCTCTAGCAATTTTGTGACTATAGAGGATAGCCAGTGAGACTGGGTATATAGAGATGAAATATAGTCATGATATAGGCTAAATGTGCATATTTATATATGAATGAAAGTTGGTAAATCCCATTGAGATAATGAGAACTGACCTTAAGACCGCAGACTCCAAGGCAAACTTCCTCCCAGCAGTGGATGTACTCAGTGCTCCATGCTGGGAGTGGTGCCTAAATAGGAGCACAGTCCGGTGAGAGCAATCAAGCTGATTGCATCTCCGCCCCCTGGTGGCCCTGGGCTCCCTGAGCGGCGCTCGCCAGACCCGCCCATAACCACGCCCCGATGACCACAGGAAGTGCGTCACCGGAACGAGAGGCCAGAGGCGTAGCCGGCGGACGTCTCCCACCGGCACGGGAAGTGACGTCGCTGAAGCGCACGAATGCGTACAGCGGCGTGTCCCGGAAGTGGAGAGGACATCCGGAGATGTCAGCAGGGAAGGTCTCCACCGCCAGGAATCTCTGGGTCTTGTATATCAGACCCGGACCCCGTGCCGGGCTAGAGCGAAGGGTCCCCGAGGATGCACGATCATATCCACACAAAAGAATGTCAATCAAACAGATGCATGTACTCTAATAATACATGCAAGTGTTAGAAATAAAAATGTCTATATGTTATGACCATAATGACATCAACCATTATGATCTTGGGCTATTTTATGCTATAGTGGTACCGATTGGCCACTTGTTAGTAGGCAGCCGAAACATACACTCAGCTGCTCTAGTGACCAAAGAGAATATATATATTGGTATCAAGGCTGAATCGATGAGGCCGTAGGTGGTGTCAGTTCCATGTCCTTTTACAAAATATTTCAAATAACTCCATTACATTGCATAGACAGAAAAATGTGGGTTAACAGGTGAATATACAGAGTATCCAAGGAGCTTGGTAGGGAGAGCGTACTATGTGGGAAACTCCGGGAGGAGGAAGATGTCATCTCTCCATACCTCCGGAAGCAAACCCCTCCAAAAAGGGTCTAAACGACACCATGTCGTTCAGGCCTGGGGGTTCCATTGCCCTTAGCGAATGGATCCATCTCAGCTCCATTTGGAGGAGGCGCTTGTTCCAGTCGCCTCCTCTGGGGCTGGGATGGATCCGGTCGAGGGCCAAAAACTTGATCTTAGGGAATTTGCCCCCATGTGCACTGGACACATGGCGGCCCAAAGGCAAATCGGGGTCACGTTTACGCATACTTCTAATATGCTTGTACATGCGTTTCCAAAATTCTAATTTAGTTTTTCCAACATAAAAACAATTACATTCGCAAATCAAAAGGTATACGATGCCGATAGTCTTACAATTCACAAAGTGCTTGGCCTTAAACCTCTGGCCATTGGGGAGGATAGGATTCTGCATGGTATGCATGTAACTACAATAGTGGCATGCCCCACAGGAAAAAGTACCTTTGTACTTGCATGGATCGAAAGTAGACTGGCTCTTTAGTTCACTATGCACCAGTCTATCCTTCAAAGCTGGTGCCCGTTTGTATGAGATTGATGGTTTATAAGGTATGTGTGGGCTTAAAACTGGATCCAAGGCTAAAATATGCCAGTATTTTTCAATAATTTTCCTTAGGTCCTGATGCTGCTGAGAGAAAGTAGTAATAATTCTCAGAGTATCATCATTTTCACGGACTCTAGGGACAAGAAGTGAGTCTGTCGCTTAACAATGCCTTCTTGTATGCAGATTTTAGCAGCTTGCGAGAGTAGCCTCTCGCAAGCAGTCTGTCCCTCAAACCGGTGGCTGCGGTTTTAAAAGTATCCACGTTGGTACAGTTACGACGTAAACGTAGATATTGACTCGACGGGATTGAGCGAATAAGCGGTTGGGGGTGAAAGCTCGTGGCGTGGAGGATGGTGTTCCCAGCAGTGGGCTTACGATAAAGTCCACTGCGGAGAACACCATCCCCATCACAGAAGACCTCAACGTCCAAAAAGGTTATCCTAGTGGTATCAGCATGCATCGTGAATTTTAGATTAAATTCATTACGATTAAGTCTCTCCATGCATCTGTTAAGCAGCTCTCTAGATCCATCCCAAATCACAAAAACATCATCAATATATCGCATCCATGTGCGGATGCAGTCGGTGTATATCGTGAGATCTTCATCTGCCAGGATTGTTTTCTCCCACTCCCCCAGGTACAAATTGGCGTAGGATGGGGCACAACATGTGCCCATCGCTACGCCTTGTACCTGGAGGAAGTGGGAGCCTTGAAATGAAAAAACGTTGTGTGTTAGAATGAATTCCAACATAGACAGCATAAACTCCCCATATGCGTCCAGGCCTATACTGGTGGCGATTGTGTGGCGTACAGCTGCGACCCCCCTAGAATGGGGGATCGAGCTGTACAATGCCTCAACATCAATCGCCACCAGAAGACACCCAGGAGGTAGGGTGAGATCACTGATCTTTTGTAAGAAATGTATAGGGTCGCGTATGTGAGATGGAAGTTTAACAACAAAAGGTTTCAAAAATTTATCAAGGACTTTGCTTGCACTGTCTGTAATAGACCCACACCCAGAGATGATGGGCCTCCCTGGGGGGTCCCCAAGGTCCTTATGGACCTTGGGGAGGGCATAAAAAGTTGGAACCACCGGGAAGGATGGGCGAATGTACTCCCAGGTGTCTTTGGTGATAACATTATGCAAATAGGCTGTGTCTACTAACTTATAGAATGCAGTATTGTATTTGGTTATAATATCATTGGTAATAGGTCTATACCATTCACGGTTCCATAATATTTTTTGACACATATGGATGTACTGTACATCGTCCATTAGGACACTATACATTTCTTACAAAAGATCAGTGATCTCACCCTACCTCCTGGGTGTCTTCTGGTGGCGATTGATGTTGAGGCATTGTACAGCTCGATCCCCCATTCTAGGGGGGTCGCAGCTGTACGCCACACAATCGCCACCAGTATAGGCCTGGACGCATATGGGGAGTTTATGCTGTCTATGTTGGAATTCATTCTAACACACAACGTTTTTTCATTTCAAGGCTCCCACTTCCTCCAGGTACAAGGCGTAGCGATGGGCACATGTTGTGCCCCATCCTACGCCAATTTGTACCTGGGGGAGTGGGAGAAAACAATCCTGGCAGATGAAGATCTCACGATATACACCGACTGCATCCGCACATGGATGCGATATATTGATGATGTTTTTGTGATTTGGGATGGATCTAGAGAGCTGCTTAACAGATGCATGGAGAGACTTAATCGTAATGAATTTAATCTAAAATTCACGATGCATGCTGATACCACTAGGATAACCTTTTTGGACGTTGAGGTCTTCTGTGATGGGGATGGTGTTCTCCGCAGTGGACTTTATCGTAAGCCCACTGCTGGGAACACCATCCTCCACGCCACGAGCTTTCACCCCCAACCGCTTATTCGCTCAATCCCGTCGAGTCAATATCTACGTTTACGTCGTAACTGTACCAACGTGGATACTTTTAAAACCGCAGCCACCGGTTTGAGGGACAGACTGCTTGCGAGAGGCTACTCTCGCAAGCTGCTAAAATCTGCATACAAGAAGGCATTGTTAAGCGACAGACTCACTTCTTGTCCCTAGAGTCCGTGAAAATGATGATACTCTGAGAATTATTACTACTTTCTCTCAGCAGCATCAGGACCTAAGGAAAATTATTGAAAAATACTGGCATATTTTAGCCTTGGATCCAGTTTTAAGCCCACACATACCTTATAAACCATCAATCTCATACAAACGGGCACCAGCTTTGAAGGATAGACTGGTGCATAGTGAACTAAAGAGCCAGTCTACTTTCGATCCATGCAAGTACAAAGGTACTTTTTCCTGTGGGGCATGCCACTATTGTAGTTACATGCATACCATGCAGAATCCTATCCTCCCCAATGGCCAGAGGTTTAAGGCCAAGCACTTTGTGAATTGTAAGACTATCGGCATCGTATACCTTTTGATTTGCGAATGTAATTGTTTTTATGTTGGAAAAACTAAATTAGAATTTTGGAAACGCATGTACAAGCATATTAGAAGTATGCGTAAACGTGACCCCGATTTGCCTTTGGGCCGCCATGTGTCCAGTGCACATGGGGGCAAATTCCCTAAGATCAAGTTTTTGGCCCTCGACCGGATCCATCCCAGCCCCAGAGGAGGCGACTGGAACAAGCGCCTCCTCCAAATGGAGCTGAGATGGATCCATTCGCTAAGGGCAATGGAACCCCCAGGCCTGAACGACATGGTGTCGTTTAGACCCTTTTTGGAGGGGTTTGCTTCCGGAGGTATGGAGAGATGACATCTTCCTCCTCCCGGAGTTTCCCACATAGTACGCTCTCCCTACCAAGCTCCTTGGATACTCTGTATATTCACCTGTTAACCCACATTTTTCTGTCTATGCAATGTAATGGAGTTATTTGAAATATTTTGTAAAAGGACATGGAACTGACACCACCTACGGCCTCATCGATTCAGCCTTGATACCAATATATATATTCTCTTTGGTCACTAGAGCAGCTGAGTGTATGTTTCGGCTGCCTACTAACAAGTGGCCAATCGGTACCACTATAGCATAAAATAGCCCAAGATCATAATGGTTGATGTCATTATGGTCATAACATATAGACATTTTTATTTCTAACACTTGCATGTATTATTAGAGTACATGCATCTGTTTGATTGACATTCTTTTGTGTGGATATGATCGTGCATCCTCGGGGACCCTTCGCTCTAGCCCGGCACGGGGTCCGGGTCTGATATACAAGACCCAGAGATTCCTGGCGGTGGAGACCTTCCCTGCTGACATCTCCGGATGTCCTCTCCACTTCCGGGACACGCCGCTGTACGCATTCGTGCGCTTCAGCGACGTCACTTCCCGTGCCGGTGGGAGACGTCCGCCGGCTACGCCTCTGGCCTCTCGTTCCGGTGACGCACTTCCTGTGGTCATCGGGGCGTGGTTATGGGCGGGTCTGGCGAGCGCCGCTCAGGGAGCCCAGGGCCACCAGGGGGCGGAGATGCAATCAGCTTGATTGCTCTCACCGGACTGTGCTCCTATTTAGGCACCACTCCCAGCATGGAGCACTGAGTACATCCACTGCTGGGAGGAAGTTTGCCTTGGAGTCTGCGGTCTTAAGGTCAGTTCTCATTATCTCAATGGGATTTACCAACTTTCATTCATATATAAATATGCACATTTAGCCTATATCATGACTATATTTCATCTCTATATACCCAGTCTCACTGGCTATCCTCTATAGTCACAAAATTGCTAGAGCATGGGCTCTATTTAACTTTATGCACTAGCCTCTTTTTTAGTAGTGCTATCAACCCTGCCTGATCCTAGTAAGATGCCACACATGCATTCATTAGACATTTATCTATCGGGCTATTGCCTTTTATGTATGTAGTATTTGTATATACGTGCATATTTTTGGTTTTGCTGCGTCATTGTACTCTCTGTACATTGTACCCAGATAAAACAAACATTTTTGGATTTTATTTTTACCTTTTACGTCTTATTCATTGTATCTCCTTGCTATTCACAGCATTACTGTGACTGACCCCCGCCCCCTTGGTTGAGCCAATTTGGACTCCAGCTGGAGCAATTTGGGCCCCCTCTGGTCTGCACACTTTCCACCATATGCTATATTCTTCATTGGATCCACTGCAAACACCAAACCTCCCATTTATAGACAAGGCTGACGATGATTTCTGTGGGTGTTGCTAATGTTCCATGTTTTTAATCTATGGCAAAACAATTGTGGTGTCCATGCATCCTTCAACCATGTAAGTGTATATAACGTTTTTTTTACTTACAATGTTGTTCTATAAATGAATGTATGTTTATACTCAAAAACATGCCTATATGAATACTTTGTTGTTATATTATCAACAACTGCTTGTTTGCTTTGATATATTTCTTCAATACTTACAGATAAAATTATTCCCCAAAAAATCCCTGAAGAAGAGGTTCTTACCTTGAAACGTCGGATCTTGCTTGGAATAATTGGTTGAGTGATTTGCACACCTTCATATCAATATCAGTTTTGCCAATAATTTTATTAGCTTTCAATGTTATTTGTGTATGTTCACTTTTTATTATTTTTGTAATAAAACCAATATATATTTAAATACATTTTTTGTATATCTTTTGAGTGACCTCCAAAGTCCCACCCCAAGGGGAATTCTTAAATAATAAGTCAGATGGAAGCTGCAGTGCTGGTATGGACCAATAAGTCAGATGGAAGCTGCAGTGCTGGATTGGACCAATAAGTCAGATGGAGGCTGCAGTGTTGGTATAGACCAATAAGTCAGATGGAGGCTGCAGTGTTGGTATAGACCAATAAGTCAGATGGAGGCTGCAGTGCTGGTATGGACCAATAAGTCAGATGGAAGCTGCAGTGCTGGATTGGACCAATAAGTCAGATGGAGGCTGCAGTGCTGGTATGGACCAATAAGTCAGATGGAAGCTGCAGTGCTGGATTGGACCAATAAGTCAGATGGAGGCTGCAGTGCTGGTATGGACCAATAAGTCAGATGGAGGCTGCAGTGTTGGTATAGACCAATAAGTCAGATGGAGGCTGCAGGGCTCGTATAGACCAATAAGTCAGATGGAGACTGCAGTGGAGGTACTATAGACCAATAAGTCAGATCGAGACTGCAGTGGAGGTACTATAGACCAATAAGTCAGATAGAGACTGCAGTGCTGGTACAGAGCAAGGAGTCTAAAAGAAGGCCAGTTTGCTGGTACAAAGCATAGAGTCTGCTGGAGGTTGCAGTGCTGATATAGAACAAAGAATCTGCTGAAGGCTGCAGTGCTGGCATGGAGCAAAGAGCCTGATGGTGCCTGCAGCGCTGGTATGGAGCAAAGAGTTTGATAGAGGCTGCAGTGCTAGCACAGAGCAAAGATAGGGAACAGAGAGAGAAAATAATATCTCCTGTCTGCTGGAGGCTATAGCGCTGGTACAGAGCACAGTGTCTGCTGGAGGCTATAGCATGGTACAGAGCACAGTGTCTGCTGGAGGCTATAGCGCTGGTACAGAGCACAGTGTCTGCTGGAGGCTATAGTGCTGGAACAGAGCTTAGGATTTGCTAGAGACTGCAGTCCTGGTATAGAGCAAAGAGTCTGTTGGAGGCTGCATTAAGGGTACAGAGCAAAGAGTTTTATGGAGGTATCGAGCAAACATAGGGGACATGGAGAGAATTACAATAGCTCTTCTATAGCAGGGAACTGCCATTCATATTTTTTCCAGGAAACTAACAGGGGTCACTTTATTAAGGCAATTACAGTAACTTTGAACTCTTAAAGTGAATGTAAACTCTTAGAACAGCCTCAGATGATGCACAGAAACAAATCTCCCTACATACGTTTTACATGTATAGCTACTGTCTTCAGCTTTCTAGACTGTTTAGAAAGTGCACATTCTGTTAGAATTTTCTCTTCCCGATTCACCTGTGGGAGGGAAGTTTGGCCACACACTGTGAGGCAGCTGATTGGAGGAAAGGCACACACGTCCTCTCCGCATAGGCAGAGGAAGGAAGAGCTGGGCTGTGAATAGACCAGCTCTCTGCTACTCTATTTATAGCATCCACCCTAACACAAAATTAGGCCTGGTTTTATCTCAGTTGTCGGAGAACTTGTCAAAAGTTATCATGCTGATAACAGAAGAATGGAGCAGGAGAAAGCTACAGGACTTAGGGCTTTGAAGAGAGATAAGTAAACACTACAGATATATGTGCCCAGGTAAATCTTCATGAATCAGGTTTACATCCACTTTAAAGCGTAACTCCGCTTTTGTTAAGAAAAATACATTCTCCTCTGGGTGATCTCTGTACATTGCAGGGATTTTAACAAACTTTGTTGCAGATTCCTACCTTTTGTTATTCTGAAGTAATCCCTGTTTGCTCCTCTGTACTGAGTGGGTCAAATGGGAGTGGTTTCATAATTATCTATCAGCTGTGGCAGCTGCAGGGCTCTAATGAGGAAAGCTGCTGAGCCTGCATTCCTTTTAGATGTGTTCCTATTGGGAGTCTCTCACCAAAAATGAAATTGTTCTTGCAGGGGATGCAAGAAATCTGACTTGTATCTTAGTGCAGACTTCTGGGAAAATTGGTGACCCAATCACACAAGTGGGAAATTATGTTTCTGGGGTGTGGTCAGTATACATTCTGTGTACAGAACACCTAAAAAGTAGCCATATTGCATTGCATATTCATAAAATTACAACAGCTGCAGATTGAAAAGGAAAGGTAATTTTTAATAACATTCAATTACAATATGATTTGTGTCGTAATTGTATACGCTATATTGTTTTTTCTTTATTTGCTGATTGTTTTCCCTATGAAAGTTGAGTTACCCTTTAGGTGTAGAAAAACCCAAACAAAATATGAATTCTGATTGGCTGTTCAAGGAATCATGCACTTTACACAGTACTCGTCCCCTCTAAATAAGTTACTTATTATATTAAACAAAAAATAAAATCAAGCATTGATAACATTGAGTTCCCAACAAGCTAACTTTCTATTATTTCCTTTACTTTCCAGCTGAACCTCTGTGCCCCCAATCCTTCCCCCTTCCAGGATGCCTTCAGAAGCCATGGAACTGAATCACTTTCTTGTGACATTGAAGGACAACCTGATGCTGCTTCTATGACACCGAGCATGATTTATCAGACACAATTGAGAAAAGAACAGCAGACGGCTCTTCTCAGCACATCTCACCAAATCACTCACCTACGAAAGCAAGCTCTTTTATATACAGTATTGACAACAGAGGCGCAGCGTGAGCATGACTCATACTATTAACCATGGAGAGAGATATTTAATATTTCATCAGTTTGCCATCATTAGAAAGCAACGACGTAACCGGCAGATCTAACTAAGGGATCGGAAGACCTTGCTTGCCAAAAGGCTTACCCTTGTCTCCATAGTGTGATTAGAGCAAAGCGTGAAGCTAGCTGCAAGCATAATATAAAGGCTAATAGCGAAAGTACGGTTCACATCCAGTCCTTTTCTCAGGACATGCATACACTGGAATTGCCTGAGTATGCCAGGCACGGCTTGAATGAGGACGTGCAGACAAACCCCATGCCAACCTGATCACTGCAACAACTGCAGTCAATCAAAAAAACAAAAACACGCAATAATCATTTTCCAAGAAGCAACCACTAGGGACTGATAATACCCACCGGCATAATGACTGTCCACAAGTCCAGAAGAAAAGAGCCGAAGCTTGATAAGGATCATCTTCTATACATAGGTGCCATACAAGCTCCAGATATGTGAAAGACTATGGGACCAATCTGAGGGTCCCGAAAGACCATTTAGAAAGAGAACAAGGATGTGGAAGTCAGAGTAGCTCAGCTGCCAATGAAGCTAAAACCCAAATGAGCTCTAATTTTATATTAGCAAGTATAATACAGTTGTATGCATCTAAAAAAAACGTGCACAAATTCTTATAGAAAGGCACGCATTTCACCCATTTATAGGCTTAGTCATGGACTTTAATGACTAAGCCTGTGAGCGGGTGAAACGTGTTATAGGGGTGTGGCTTGGGAGGAGATCAGATGAAGCTGATCTGTCATACCACCTAACTATGCGTGGTCAAAACTTTCTTATCCTGAACGCAATTCTTCCATATTCAGGAGAGGGAGGTTGATGCTCGCTCACCTAAACACGGCAGCTCCAAAACTCTGCTAAAAGCCTGTGTGTTCAGTGACACATAGGCTTTTATAGAGTTGAGTTTAGGAGCTTTGGCAAAAAAATGCCCAAATCTCCTAAACTTAAGTTTAAGAGCTGCCAACGTAGGCTAATGTACATGAAGCCTTAGTGTGTTGTGCACACATGGTACATGTGTTTATGTAAGTGCAATGAAAGCTTCAATTTAAATCACCAAATTTATTGTATAAGATGCACAATTTCGTGCCCCTGTGTTTTTTCTCAATTAAAAGCTGAATTTAAAGTAGAATTCCGGGATACCCCTGACTACTCTTAAAACTGTCCCTTCCCCTCTATGTTTACTAACCTTCATACAAAAGATGTAACTATTTTCAGTCCAATTCAGTCTGGTCATACAATCCTGCTCCCCTGTGTCAGTAGTGCTGCTGCAGGGGAGAGGAGGAGTGCTGGCAACGGATGGGCTATTAAAGCCTATGGGTGACATCACACTCCTAGGCATTACCAGCCATTGTTGGAGCCTTCTCTCCTCTCCCCTGCAGCCAGCGCTGGCTGAATAAACCGTAGGCAAGTATACAGATTTTTCTTACACAGGTTAGTAAGCCTAGGTGTTAGAAGGGGACAGTGAAGAGTAGTTATCCCGAAATTCCACTTTGAGTACATTTCTTTTTTTTTTTTTGGGGGGGGGGGGGATACAGCATGGATATTACTTACATACCTGTAATGATGTGAATCCCATTTCCTGCAGGCTGCAGCTTCAGGTAAAAAAATCCTTCCTTCATGCTGCTGGATACTGCTCACAGCTGCAATTATCTGGTGCTGCCAGGGTTAACACAGCAGGGGCTGCAAATGTGAAGGAAATGAGCTGCTCACCTGCCCCTCCACGATTCACAGAGCTTGTACTAATATTGCCCCACCCAGCAACGCATTTTGTGAATAGCAGTGAAGATCCCATCACTCATCTACTCCTCCATTCACAGAATGCACTGCTGCTAACTTTGGCAGCCGCTGCCGTTATCCCACAGCACAGAGGGCTGCCGCTATGGGCAATATCCAGAGGCATACACATCATTACAGAAACTGATGCGTTTGGTGCTGTACCCACCAAGACAGGGTGGATAAAAGTCGACGATTTAAAAAAAAAAAAAATAAATAAATAAAAAATAAATTAAAAAATCTGATTTTTTTTTTTTAAACTAAATCAGATTTTGTTTTTATTTTCATCAAGTTTATTGATGAAATGAAATGGAGCTTAGTTATGTAGCAGGAGGCTGTATATTCTGCAATAATTTACATTTTTGGTAAACTCATTCAATGAATCCAAGCTCTGCAAGCTGAGATAACATGCACTGCATTGATGCATTCACATAATTTCACACCAGCTACCAGCAAGAATGAGTCCTTATATTTAAAGAGCACCTGTCATTTCAGATCCATCATGGTAGCGCCTGTTAGTGGGCATTCAATCACCTGCTGCTGCTATATCCCTCACCTTGTTGTGTCACTGCTGCATCACCAGCTGTCCCCATTAAAGTGAATGGGACTGTCGATGAGCCAACAGCGGGTCAGAGGAGGAGACGCTGCGGAACAGAGATGATAGTTGCTCTTAAAAAATTATGATTTAAATCGAGTTGATTTAAATCAAGCCTTTTTACTAGGGATTTAAATCGTGATGTAAATCAACTTGAATTAAATCAAATCCACCCTGCGCCCAGACATTACTAAACATCAGCTGTAAAAGGATAACCATGCTAACGGTACAGATTATGCTTTTTTCTAAGCAACCTGTATCTAGCAGTGAGTGCCAGGACTTGTAGTTACACAGCAGGGTGCCTACCTCCGAATGCCTATCATGTTAGAGTCTGCTTCTAAAATTTTTGATCGTAATCATTTTTCTGTAATAAAAACAGCATGCTGAATGATCTCAAGGCAAATCACATGGTAACACAAAAAGCTTGGCTTTCCGATGACGAAACAATGACTCAATTCTCAGGAAACAATCTGTGGTTTGTTATCAAGTGTGGATTTGTATTTTACAGGAGCGGCTAATGCTTTTCTGGAGCAATTCAACTTCTATCTATCCTCTAACTTCTGGCAGCGCGCTCCTCCAAGTTTACTCATAGAAATGGCATCCTACCTATAGAGTGAATCATAGGAAGATACATACCAGACTCCTACATT
Source organism: Pelophylax lessonae (assembly GCF_965119305.1). Classification (NCBI taxonomy): domain Eukaryota; kingdom Metazoa; phylum Chordata; class Amphibia; order Anura; family Ranidae; genus Pelophylax; species Pelophylax lessonae. Next base: position 135,570,537 of record NC_138780.1, read on the forward strand.
AAAAGGACATAGCATTGCCTTATTCCCGATTAGATCCCCAAAGCACACAGTTGTGTTAAAATGTTTTATAAAAGAGTGCAGTGCTCAAGAATAAATTACAGATTCATATAGGCATTGTGACGGTGTTCACTGTCACTGGGAGTGAGGGACAGATACTTGGGTGACGCTATGAGAATGGTTTGGATGGCTTCAGATGGGACAGTTATATTTGTCAGCAATATCTCTCAGGAAATGTATGAAGATGAATGGTTTGACTTTTCAGATTGCTAGAATATTGCAGGAGTGTCTTATACGGTAGACCCTTGCTAGATAGTGAGGTGGGGTGGGGTTTATTATTGGTAAGTGCCTGTATTCCATTGTCCTATTGTTTATGTCTGCCTTAAGATAAACTTATTATGGGATGTATATGTGTTTGTGGATTGGCTGCTAAGGGGAAGGGGGGATTGTCCCACAGAGTATATCTCTTTGTGCATGTGTTTGAATAAACAGTTTGAGTTCCTGCTTACCCTCAATCTAGAATCCTGTCTCTCATTGGGGGAATCTGCTACAAGGGATTGCTATGCTCTTCATACTCCCTTAAATAATCACCAAGTTCTTGTAAGAGCTTGTTCCTGCTTCACTCTCTGGGGAAAGAGGTTCACCCACTGGAAGCTGGAGCCTTCTCGTAGGTCCAGGGTGGGTAGGAGACGGCGAGACCCCAACCAAGCTGCGGCGGTTTGTGGGGTCTGAGGTAGTTATAGTGTCTGGTGGAGTGCTTGGAGCCCTCGGGAAGCACTAGGAGCATCCGTCAACGGAGGTACCCAGTCAGTGTGCCGGTTGATCCGTTACAGGCATAATCATATAACATAATATAAAGAGATAAATTGGCATTTGAATAAATGCTATCCATGCAAAAAAACAAAATAAAGTTGCTAAATGCACCTCCACAAACATGAAAAAAAAAAGTTTCATATATGTCATGAGTCCATACAAAATATATGTAATGATAAATTCAAAAACAAAATGGTGAATCTTCTGGGAAAAATTCCTTTCTGACAAACGTAGTGGAAATAGAACCACAGATCGTGCTCTAGTAAATAAATGCACCTTACCAGAAGGTCTGACCACCTATGACGGATGGTCAAACAAGCTTTGCCTATATTCCTTATGTCAAGGGTATCACCAGACCCCCAGGAAAAGACCCTCCTTGAAAAAACTCAAAAAAGTATTTGTCAAAGATGAGGAGAGATCGAATGAGGCTCTCATGGTGTAGTATTTAAATAAACCAATTTAATAAAAATGGTTAAAAGTAGTTACAAAGCAATGTTAAAATAAGTGACATAGTATGCTACAAAATACAGGCATTAGATTTCTCTCCTCATGCTGTGCGTCCACTCTTGGGTCCCAGCTGGCCTGATTGCGTCACTCTTACTGGCCCCGCTCACCGTGTTTCGTCACAGCAGATGTCATCGGGGGGGGGGGACCATCGTATTAAAAAGTTTACATTCCTCTGCCAGAATTCATGTGGACCATTTTTTAATAAATGATGAGTGATCAGACCAAATAATTCTTTTATTTTTAATGTAATTCAAATGAAGCTATTAGGCAAAGCAAAATAATACAACTATTGAACAAACCATAGGAATAGCGAAAATACAAGGGTCTGTTGAAAACTTTGTATACCTTTATTTACTAAAATATTGTATTGTTCCCTTAAAGTTGAATTCCATTTTTTCAGGTCATTTTAGGGGCGAATTCACACTGCTCCTCCGTGAAATCAGCGAGCAGCTGGAGCAATTACCGCTGTGTGTTGCTGCTGTGCTAGGGGGCAGTGTGATGCACAATAAGGCCCCTTACACACAGAGCAGGTTCCGTTGGGAGTCCATCTGCTCAGATGGGGAATCTTTCTGCTAATCCCCTCTGAGCAGGTGGATGGCTGCTCAGAGGGGCTGCACAGACAAAGCCCATTCTCCTCTTTGGGTGGTCAATGAACACGGACTGCCTGTCTGTTTACTCTCGACTGCCATCCGATAGATGGATGGGGGGAACGGATCCCCATCTGTTTTTAGGGGATCAGATCAGACGTTGGTGGGTGTCAATGGACAGGAGTCTCTATAGAGGAGAACGGAGGGTCTGATCCGTGCACCTGAAAGACTGAGAGGCAAGCCAAGTCAGAGTGACCATGTGAAAGGGTCTTTAATCGCATCACACTCCTTTTTTTTGTACCAACTTTATTTGAAGTGTACAAAACCTACACTTAATTCACTGTAATGTTGGGCGGTGTAATGCGCTGCCCAACATTGCGGTGCGACTCGGGTAGGTGCGTTGCGATAATATGCAGCATGTCTACATTTAAGTGCTGCACCAGGCCAGTCTTTTTCAACCAGGGTGCGGGTACCTTGAGGTTTCTTCAGGGGTGCCTTGGCAAAATGCCTAAAAATCTATACAAACCAGCCTACATTTCAGATCATTGCCATGTGGGAAAGTTGAAGTGCTCCCCATGAGCAGATTTTCTTTCAACATTTTCTGAGGTGCTGCAGTTTTGATAAATTCTTTGTGCCACTGTAGCTTACACACCTCCAAATAGGCAAAGGTCCATCTCGTAGGGATGCCTTTCTTCTCTCAACTGGCCTTATTGACTCCTCTCCAAATATCGCGTTTATGGTTATAACCATAAAGTTAAATGTTGGTCTCATCACCTCAAATTATTTCATTAAATCATTTTTGTAGGCTTTTTAAGGTGGTGTTTGGACAAAAATGGCTACCATTCTGCTAGGGGTATGTACACTTATGGGCACAACAGTGGTTAGTGCTTTCGCCTGGCAGCACTAGGGTCATCTGTTTGAATCAACCAGGACACTACCTGCACAGAGTTTTCATGCTCTCCCTGTGCCTTCATATGTCCCTGTGCCGATGGTGTTTTGTGTCATATGTGAAATATAAGAAAAGCCAAAGAGGTCCTGAGAAAGCGGCATTCCCACGAAATGCGTCGATCTCCCCTTTTATGTATCTGGGACACCTCCAGCGGAAAACTCTAGAAAGGTTCTCTAGACTATTGTGACTGAATACATGCATGTGATATGTGACAGCCGGTTGTTTTTTTTTTTTTTTTTTTAAATATCTTTGTGTATTTGTGGTCCCTTTGGTATTAGAATAAATAAAATGATCTTTATTAGAATAGAGGTGTTATTACTTCTGGGGGTATATACAAAGTCCTAACTCACCTAGATTTACAATATTGAACTTGCCAATAGGAATGGTACCTCCATAAAGCAGAGTTCTGCTTATAGGCTTCCTCCCCCCTCTGATGCCACATTTGGCACCTTTCGGGGGGGGAGGGGGGAGGGGGGGGAACGGGTACCCTTCCCGACTTCTGGGAGACAGCATCCCGGCGCTGTCCCTTGGAAGTTCGGTCCCCCTCCTTCTTCCTCTGCCGCCGGGCCAGTTAGAAAGCGCAGCGTGATTCGCACACGCACAGTAGGGAACCAGCTGTGATGCCAAAAGGCTTTAACCCTGAATGGCAGCACCCGAGAGCCGACATGAAAATTGGCTTTGGGTGCCGACATCACGGGAACCCTGGACAGGTAAGTTCTAATATTTAAGTCAGCAGCTACAGTATTTGTAGCTGCTGACTTCATTTTTTTCCATGGGGGGGGGGGGGCGTAATCCTCTTTAAGTAGCAGTCAAACTAATAGGAAGTCACTAGTTCATTTGTTTATATATAGTTTCAGCGCAGCATTGTCAGCTCTCTACAGAAGTTGGAAGCTCACTGGACTTCTGCCAGATCTACAAATATTTCTGACACTTATTGAAAAAATAAATATGCAATTGAAAACATTTTATAACAAATCAAAGGAAGCAAATAAAAACTACTGTTGTGCTTTATACTTTACTAATAAGTAACATAATAATAACAATCATTGTTACAAAGTATCCTGATGTGGAACGGGCATCATAGGGAGGGAAAATTATTGAATTCCATCCATGTCCTTCTATTTCTTCCATAGTAAGGGTACCAACACCCACTACTCTGCTCAGTGTCCTCTACCAGCTCTGTCCTTGTGAATTCACTGCTAAATGATCAGAATTGTCACTGAATCAGGTGGCAATCATGTCTTATCTTTTGCTGTAGATCTTATCAAATCTTTTAAAAAAAAAATGTAATGGAAAGAGTTCTTGGCTGTATATGTGAAAGAATTCAACGCAATAGAAAATTAATCTCATCAATGCTTCTATTCTTGTACAGTATAGTGCAGTGTTTCTCAACCAGGGTTCCTCCAGAGGTTGCTAGGGGTTCCTTGAGCAATGAGCAATTTCTCCCTCTCAGATAAGGTCCCCTGACACCATTGATCTTTTTAGCTATCTGGAAGAAGGCAATTCTTCCCAATGACCACAAGTGTAAGGAACATTCATCTAACTGACCATCACACTAATGTATCATGAGTTGTAAATATAGTCATTTTTAGCAGGGGTTCCCTGAGACCTGAGAATTATTTCTCTGTGTTGAAAAGGTTGAGAAAGGCTGGTATAGTGTAACCTGGGGCAGCAGCACCTATTCATAATCTAATTAAGCTCTGCATTCTGGTTGTGCTTGGCTGATTCTTGTATTTCACTACATATTTACCAGACAGGTTCTGTCTAACAAAGTAAATGAACATGCAATCTATATCGACATGAAACATACACAATGCTCCTCCTAAGCAGAGACCCTGGAATCTTCTGCTTAGGCTTTATGGTGCAAGAAGAGCTCTGGAATTGGTAACATATTCACTCAAAATAATAACATGATTTGGTAATTATAATTACTACATGTACCCTGATAACGTTTAAGCTGTAATGAATAAAGTAAACCTAAACTCAAATGATAATGCTCACCTATTCTGTCAAACTCAAATATTGGTTCTCTACTTATTGGGGTTGACGGCAGTGCCATCTTAAGAGCATTAAAGGGCCCCGGGCAATGCAGTGGACTGGGGCCCTGCCTACACAATCACCCACGAGAATAAAAATGCAAATTATCAATAAGGCGATATTTATTGGGACAGCAGTGCCAGGCTACTGACAAATTCCACGTTCGACGGCTGGGACCGGTGAACACACACACATTGATGGGAGTCAGGCTCGACTGTCCTGTGTGTGCCTGTTCCCGTGGAGGTGGACAGGCATTCCTGCAGTTGTGGGCTCCCCCTCCACGGCCCAAGTAGCCTGACAGCAGCGCAGGGCCGACAGGTGTGTGCCACCTGCTAAGTTTGTTGGTGGGATGCATACGGAATCGGGACTAATGCTTGGCTGGGGCTGGGTCACTGGGCAGTTGGGGCCCCCGGTCAACTGCCCAGCATGCCCATTCAGTAAGATGGCCCTGGTTGACAGACCCCCCCCCCCCAAAATCACTCTAGCCCGCACCACCATATCCCAGCCCCATACCAGTTTACTTACCTTGCTATCTAGGACTGACCGGTAGCGGCAGCTTCCTCTTCAGTCCATGTTCCATCTCGGCAGCCGTCTCCTCCCTCCTTCTTGGCCAATAGAATGCTGTCTCCTTTCGGCCAATCGGGAAACAGGTCTCAGGACCCGCTTTCTGATTGGCTGGGAGGAAAATCATGGTGATAATAGCAAATATTCATTCGCTATTGTCACACAACTGGGTGGGCTCAGGGAGCAGTGCTCTGCGCCCCGAGCCCACCCTTTTTTTGAAGCCTATTAGAGCCTAATAAAAAAAAAATATCCCCCATTGGAATCCATGCATCAGGCGCCCTGCATGTAGATTAGGGGGACCGGACGCATTAGGGGTCCGCTCCCCTAATGGACGGGCTGCCACTGTTGATGTCACATTTAGCGGTTACTGGTAACGCCAGACACCCCTAGTCAACTGGATGAAAGACCTGTCAGACATATCTGCAAAACCCTTCTTCCCAGCTCCACAAAAATAAATGTTGGAGACATTTCTCCTCATTTCCTGTCATAGGCAGAGGAAGTGGGGAGAAAACAGACAGACAATACTACAAACTAAACAGAGGTTCTCTGTTCAAGTGTAAATTAAATGCAGCCACATACAGCAACTCTGTTTAAAGCGGTAATAAACCCAAAAGCAAATCTTTTTTATATTGTATGTAAATAAAAAGTGCAGCGCCTAATATGTGATTTCAAATTAAAAAAAACATAAAAAACCATGAATACAATCAATATTCAGAAAAGTGCTATAACAAATGATTACTAAATGTGAAGAGTAGCCACAGATCAGGCTATGATAAGACAAGTCCGTATTACTATAATCCAGCGGATAATGTGTAAATCCGTGAAAAATAAATGATTAGAACTTGTCACACAGTCACCAAATATAAATGAAGAGAAGGGGATGCACTGGTTGTGCATACACCTCAAATGAAATAGCCAGCAGTGTATTTCTTAAGAAAAAAAAAGCTGAAAAGGTGCTCCCCTCCACCGTGCCAACGCACTCACCTGAAATCTGATAAAACGCCTTGTGTCCTATCCAGTAGGTACTGATGCAACGATAACTGGGATAGTTCCCATGATCAGAACATGGCACCCATTACCCTCTTGCATCCAATCCGGCTAAAGATTGCTGGGATAGCTGGCGAATCCATTCAAATCATGCCCAAGATCCAGATAGGCTACATAATTATAAATACCAAGGCTGCCCAAAAAATCCACGAATGGCTTTGTCCAATGTCACCCATCAGTCAGGGAATGTCTTATTCCCAACGTCACCCATCAGTCAGGGAATGTCTTATTCCCAACGTCACCCATCAGTCAGGGAATGGCTTATTCCCAACATCACCCATCAGTCAGGGAATGTCTTATTCCCAACATCACCCATCAGTCAGGGAATGGCTTATTCCCAACGTGACCCATCAGTCAGGGAATGGCTTATTCCCAACGTGACCCATCAGTCAGGGAATGGCTTATTCCCAACGTGACCCATCAGTCAGGGAATGGCTTATTCCCAACGTGACCCATCAGTCAGGGAATGGCTTATTCCCAACGTGACCCATCAGTCAGGGAATGGCTTATTCAGTCAGGGAATGGCTTATTCCCAACGTCACCCATCAGTCAGGAAATGGCTTATTCCCAACGTCACCCATCAGTCAGGAAATGGCTTATTCCCAACGTCACCCATCAGTCAGGGAATGTCTTATTCCAAACGTCACCCATCAGTCAGGGAATGTCTTATTCCCAATGTCACCCATCAGTCAGGGAATGGCTTATTCCCAACGTCAACCATAAGTTAGGGAATGGCTTATACCCAACGTCACATTTATATCTGAAACCCGGCAAACCAAGCTTCCATATGATAGCGCCTGGGCCCGAAGATTGGCCTCACGCATGAAGGAATAAATGGTGGGAGGCAGGGGAAGAATTACGTGTTCCCCAACCCCATTGTACCAGGCATATCTCTAGGCTATCATGAAGGAAAGCTGGTACCTTTTCGCACATTTTGCCTTGATTGGGGGGGGGGGGGGAATAGAAATTTGGGGAGCTAAATCACTTGGTCCAAGTATGGATCCTACTGGTTACATTTTGTCTGATATAGAAAGATTTCTTCAGACAGCTCTCTGGAGAACTGGGGTCTTTACTGAGCTTGGGTCTAAGATCAGCCTCAAGATATTTACAGGAAAGAGTCACAGGTGTGTAGAGTTTTTTTTTTATGAAAAATCACATACAATAAATATCCAACACCTTACAAGATATTCCTTCATTGGGCTAAAATATATCACATAAAAGAACACAAAATGCGCTCACAAAAAAATAAAATAAAAAAAAAAAATGGTACACTAGAGTCTATATTTTTTGAGTTTGTTAAAATTTGCAATTGATGAAGCATTGGGCTTATATAGTCAAGTAACCTGCCAGTGAGAAACATCCAAGTAAAAATAATACTATTGAACAGTAAACTAAACTAGAATAATAAACAGCTCTAAAAAAAATCAAGATATATTTGAAATGTCATGCCTTGGCCTGTATTTTACATTTATTATTCTATAAAGTTTTGTTGAGTTTTCAATGAATTACAACATTCAAAGTGCATAGACAAAAATGTAAAAAAAAAATACAATTTCAGAGAGATAAAGGGTGCAAACTATTCTCAGGGTTGCACAAATGTTCCAGAAGATATCCATAAAGCAAGCACTGAGTATTAAGGGCAATATCCTTTGAGAAAGTCATCTATGACGAAACGCGTCAAAACTAGAGATCGACTGATTATCGGCAAAGCCGATATATCGAGGGCCAATATGCACTTTCCCCGACATATCGGAATCAGCCTTTTGATTTACTGATATGGCCGATATTTCGGGAAAGTGCATGTACCAGGGTGATGCCTGCAGCTAGAGGCATCACCCCAGTTGGCTGTCTTGTAATGACAACCGATGCAGCTGAGAAGCCGCTCAGGTGTCATTCCAAGGAGCGGGAGGGGACGTCCCCCCCCCCCGCGCTGCCTTCCGCAGGTCCTGTCCCACCAGGAGACCCGGGCATCCTACCTTCACCGCTGCCTTCTGACTGGGTCTCCATTTCTTTGAATTTGGCGCCAAGTAACCGGAAGTGATGTCATGACATCACTTCCAGGTACTGGCGGCGCCAAATTCAAAATCTTACAGCATTCAAAATAGCCAAACTTGGTGTTTTGAATGCTTTTAAGTGCAGAGGAGGGGTTTGGGGTCCTTTAGACCCCCAAATCCCTCCACCACAGTATCTGTAGACATTAAAAAAAAAAAAAGAAAATTTTAATGTCTGAAAATATCGGCCAATACCGATATCCGATGACCAAAAAAATTGGTATCGGCGGTAAAAAAATATCAGTCGATCACTAGTCATAACTATTCCAAAGACAGCCTGAATTGTTTGCTCAATACATGTGCTTATATTTTCGGATGTCTGTAAGTGTATTCCCTTTTAATTTATAAATCGTTTTTAGCAGATTTACACTAGGTTTGCTTTATTTGGCTTATACCTATATGTCATCGGGTGATTGAGAGTATCCTTCTTCCTCATCTTCATCATGAGACTGCAAACTGGAGCATCTCAGGTTACAGCATTTACTGGGATACCCACGATATACCATGTGAGCCTATCTGACCCATTTACTATATGGTACTTTTGGTCCATATATTCTGGTGAGCCCATGGGCTCTTTCACACGGGCGTTCCGTATGTCCGCATTTCATCCCATTTTTTTGCGGATGAAAAACGGACATAATGCATGTCAATGGGATTGCGGATGTCAGCGGATGACCATCCGCTGACATCCGATTTTCGTCCTTTCAGTTCTGTTCCGTTTTTTGGAACAGAACAGAACCATATTTTTCTTTCGTTTAAAAAAACGGAACGGATGCAAAATCATATGTCAGCGGTGTCATCCGCTGACATCCGCAATCCCCATAGACTTACATTATCTCCGTATATCATCCGCAAACGGATGGGATTATATGCGGACATACGGAGCGGATGACACAAGTGTCACCCGTGTCCGTGAAAAAAAAAAAAAAAAAAAAATCGGAGCAGCCGTGTAAAAGAGTCCCATATCAGTTCCCTTCTGATGGTGGTGGGATCTGACAATCAATTGTGATCATACACATCACCTTGGACTATTCACCTTATTTTTTCACCTGGGACTCACTTTTATTATTCACTTTTTATTTGTGATCATTTTAATTTGTCACTTTTTCTTAGCGCTGCACTTTATATTGTGTTTCTGTTACTTGCCAACTTTTTTGTTGGTTGTTTGTGCTAGTAGCTTTTTTATAGCTAGCGCAGTATTTTTTTCTTTGTTAAGCACTGAGTATTGTCAAAGGCAAACCCAACATGAAGGATCCATCATCTCCAGACTCTCCTCCATGCTATACCTATGCCTATACCAAGGTGCTATACCTATTGGCAGGGCTTTTTTTCTCAGAGAATAGGTGCAGGAACTCCTCTCTTCTGAGTCACCCCTTGACTCCGTCCCTTACCCACCCCCGTGCACCGTTCCTTAGTTTCACCTCCTACCCACCTCCCAGTACCACCCCTTTTAGAGAATTAACGATAATAAGAAAGGCAATATAATAGATCTAGAAACAATGGACACCCCAGCGACAATAGATCCACCCCTGCAACAATGGACTTCCAACATCAAGCATCAATAGACTCTCCAGCAGCATTAGACCCCTCCCTCAACATTAGATCCCTCCCAGCAATGATTGATTCCCTGCAACATGATACCCCACCAGCAACAACAGACTTCCCCAGCAACAATAGACCATCTGCGCAAATAGATCCCCTCCAGCAGCAAATAGATCCCCTTCAGCAACAAATAGATCCCCTTCAGCAACTCTAGATTTCCCAGTAGCCAGCATCAATAGACCCTCCAGCAGCCAGCAACAAAGATCCCTCCCTGAACAATAAATCCCTCCCAGCAACAACTGACCCACCAGCAACAAAAGACCCACCCCAGCAACAATAAATCCCCATGAGCAACAGAAGACCTCCCCAGCAACAATAGACCCCCATCCTCTGCAGCAATAGATTCCCTATTAGCCAGCATCAATAGACCCTCCAGCACACCCCAGCACCCCTTGCCATTACATACATTTAGTTCTGGAGGTGCCGGAACTGCATTCCCCCGCCTTCCCACTGAAAAAAAGCCCTGTCTACCGGGACAGTAAAGTTGCAAGCCGCCCCACGGTATAAAAACAGACTGTGGAGGTGTCTATGAAGAAAGGACAGGGGCCAGAGATACCATATCTAAACTGGTTTCATTTGCACAACAGGGGCCATAATGAGCTTGTCCATTTTTTCTCCAGAATCAAGGTGCATTGGTTACATATCCGGATCTATTGTAAAGAAAGAATTAATGGGAAAAAAAATGTTGAGGTTTTTTTTTTTTTTTTTGAGTCAAAGTTGATTTTCAGCTTCTACCACTAATGCCATAACGATACGCCAACATACTAAAGCCTCTTCTGCTGCCTATATAATCCAACAGCACACAGTACACCTCCATTCATTAACAAGAACTATCTACTGAACAGCACTAGAAGGTCCTTGTTAAAACTCCCACATGACTCCCACAGGAACTGGCCTTGCAACACACCTCCAGTGAATACAATGCCATGTGCTTTGTGGCCTCTCAAATAGATGTATTTCATTCAACTACAAAGCCGTCTGAAGGTGTTTTATATCAAAAGCTGTCGGTGCAAGATACGTATGACGTACATGGATCGCAATCATTCACTGTCAGGTCAGGAAAGCTTCACTGGTTACTTATTCTTTTTTGGGAAATCAGAGGACTACAAGGCTCAGCAACCCCTGAACACAGTATATTGAGCCCTGTAGTTCCAACCCTGCCAATTTTGGATAAGCTTGTAATGGAGGTTGGTGGGCCCTGGGCACCTTTGCCATAAAGTGTACGCATTTGCAGCATTCTTGCACACTATGGCACACTTCCCTCTTCACTTTCCCTCCTAGAGTCCGCCACCTGTTCCTATTCTAACGCCTCTTCTCTTCTGCCATTGGGTGCCCAGTGATGATTTAACTCCCATGTAGGCATGCTGGAGTTACATTATTCTGCCACCCAACTTCATTTTTGGCATCTACAGATGTGAATAGTGAACGGATTGCGTACGCTGCATGCTGAATGTGCCGCAAAAGAAAAAAGAAAATTGCTAGGGGAGAGGGAAAGGAATCACTACTGACTGTGGAAACTTCACACGGGACTTCATACAACTTGGATTCTGTGCCTCTCCACTCCTCCTCCAGACTCTGGCACCCTGATTTGCAAAATTTTCCAGTCAGTGATGATTTGGGGAGCCATGTCATCTGCTAATGTTGGTCCACTGTGTTTTATCAAGTCCAAACTCAGTGCAGCCCTCTAGTAGGAAATTCTAGGGCACTTCATGCTTCCCTCTGCTGACCAACTTATTGAGATGCTGATTTCATTTTCCAGCAGGAATTGGCACCTGCCCACACTGCCAAATATACCAATACCTGGTTTAATGATCATGTTATCACTGTGCTTGATTGGCCAGCAAACTTGGCTGACCTAAACCTCAAAGAGAATCTGTGGGGTATAGTCAAGAGGAAGATGAGAAACACCAAAAAATGTAAATGAGCTGAAGGCCACTATCAAAGCAACCTGGGCTTCCATAACACCTCAGCAGCTGATCGCCTCCATGCCACGCCGCATTGATGCAGTAATTCATGCAAAAGGAGCCCCGACCAAGAATTGAGGACATACTTTTCAATAAGCCAACATTTCTGTATTCAAAATCCTTTTTTTTTTTATTGGTCTAATATTCTCATTTTCTGAGATGCTGAATTTTGGGTTTTCACTAGCTGTAAGCCATAATCATCAAAATTAAAAGAAAGGAATGCTTGAAATATATCACTCTGCATGTAACGCATTTATATAAAATATGAGTTTCACTTTTTGAATTGAATTACTGAAAAAAAAATAACTTTTTTTTATGATATTCGAATTTTAGGAGTTGCACCTGTACATTGGATACCGGGCTCTCCTTTCTATCGACTTTGCAAATTAATTTATATCTAGGCATTGCGTGAATGCTTTTTTTTTTTTTTTTTCACTTGAACAAACTGCCCCATGTGACAAGAGTGTCAAAGAAGCTTCGAGCATAGAGGTACACGTGTCTGATGACCACATTTGGGGTTCCATTGACAATGAATGGATCTTTAAGTTTCATATGGAGCCTAAACCGACCCTAGTATTAGAGCTGCACGATTCTGGCCAAAATGAGAATCACGATTTTTTAGCTTGGAATAAAGATCACGATTCTCTCACGATTCTCTGTGTAACAAATAAAAAATTGGGATAACTTTACTGTTACGTTTTTTTTTTTAGTCATTAAAGTCTAATAATTGCGTTTGAAAGACTGCTGCGCAAATACAGTGTGACATAAAATATTACAACAATCGCCATTTTATTCTGTAGGGTCTCTGCTAAAAAAAAATATATAAAATGTTTGGGGGTTCTAAGTACTTTTCTAGCAAAAAAAATGATTTTAACTTGCAAGCAACAAGTGTCAGAAAAAGGTCTAGTCTTTAAGAGGTTAAACTTCCTTTCTCCCTGGCAGAGGGAAGGGAAAGATACAATGTAATCATTTTGTTTATAGTTACTGGGAGACTTAATGCTGATAGGCTTGCCGGGAGGCTTTTTTTTTTTTTTCCACAGCTGTTCTCTCTGCTTCCTCACAGCTATGCAGCTATGCAAAGAATCGAGCATATGTCAGGTTTAGATCGTCAGGGGGGGTGAATCGAGATCGCGATTTTCATACGATTAATCGTGCAGCTCTACCTAGTATGTGGGATAGGAACCTTAGATTGTAAGCTCTTTTGACCAATGTGAATGTGTAATATATGTAAAGTGCTGCGTACATTTCCTGCCATATAGAAATAAATATTGTTGGAATACTCCCATACACTATATGACCGTTTACACAAGTGTCATCGTACGTATACCCGACATTCTGTACACAGGACACCTGGGAATCCCGGGTGGGGGGTTAGACATGCCGAAGTGTTTGCAGTGCAGGGGCCCAGATGTCTGCATCTAAGGCTCCATTCACATCCTGCGATTTAGAACTGGGGGCAGAAATGGTGCGATTCTGCCTGCGTCTCCAAATCTCACTAATAGGTTCCATTCACATCTCATATAGCAGGAATGCACCTTTTTATAGTGCAATTTACACGCTTTTCCACATGTCACGCAAAAAGGTTCATGCCTTTTTTTTGGGTGACGAGCTACATTCAATTTTGACAAGTGCATTTCGTCATGCATATTTGATATTCTACAATCGCAGCAAAATTGCACTGCATTTGGGGTGTAGTTAAGATCGCAGGGCACCCAGCCGCATGTCTCGCTGCAATTTCAGAACAGAATTCCAAATCACTATACGGGGGTGCCATTAAGATTGCATGGCAGTTAAATGCATCTTGCCGCAACTTTGGAGAAGTTCCGAATTCCAAAACGCTATTTGGAGGTGCCCAAACACGTGTCTTGATGCAATTTTGGGGCGGTTTGGAATTCCACATCGCTTGTTGGGGGTGCCATTAGGAATGCATAGCACCCAAAAGCATGTCTTGCTGCAATTTCGGGGCGGTTCGGAATTCCAAAATGCTTGTTGGGGGTGCCATTAGGAATGCATAGCACCCAAAGGCATGTCTTGCTGCAATTTCGGGGCGGTTCGGAATTCCACATCGCTTGTTGGGGGTGCCATTAAGCTTGCATGGCACCCAAACGCGTGTCTTGCCGCAATTTTGGAGCGGTTCGGAAACCCCAAATCGCTTTGTGTTAACGGCGTCTAAAATTGAGGTGCCGTTAACAAGGAATGGATCTGCAAGTGTGATGCGGAGCCTAAACTGACCCTAGTATGTGTACGTGAGTACGTGTACTGCTTAGGGAGCTCTGAGAGCCGAGCGATCAATGGTGTTTGATCGCTCAGTTCTCAGTCTCAGAGCCAGCGGGGGAACGCATGCAGCATCCACCTAGGTAAGTATGATTATTACATTTTAAGGCCTCATGCACACAGGGCGTTTTTGCAGCCGCTGTTAGGAGCGTCAGACTTTTTTTTTTTTTTTTTTTCCAGCTTAAAAATGCCCTCCATGTTATTCTATGGCCTCATGCACACATAGGTTTTTAGGAGCTCCAAGTGGCATAGGCGTTTTTAAGCTGCAAAAAAAAAAAAAAAAAAAAGAACCAGGGCCAGTGAGTTCAGGAGCAGCTTTTTACAGTTCGTTAAGCTGTAAAAACGCCCGACACTGCTAAACGCGGCTTAACGCTGTATATCGGCTTTTAGCAGCGTCAGGCGTTTTTTAAAATGTGAAAATTGTGATTGGTCACAAATAGAGGGCTGTGCGCTGACGCACCTAAACGCACATTGACGCCAATGCGAAATGCTGCTAAAGGCACGTTTTTGACGCCGCTTTTTTCCTGGCGTCAGAAATAGCTTTGCAGCTTGTTTTTCTGATGCCCTGTGTGCATGGGGCCTAAAAAAAACAATACTTCTCTTTTAATGGCACCTCGAACCCCGGTGCAATTTTGCTGCAACTGCCTTGGAGCAAAATGCAGGTGAAAAATCCATGCCTGCAGTATGCCTCAGGGCCAAAGTTGGGTCCTTCAGCTTCTTTGGCTTGACAAATAGGCGTGTAAACGGGCTGCTCTATGTGTGGCACGTTGAAAGGCGCGGGTAAATCATGCATCAATGTGAGTGGGAACGCGCATTCAGAATGTGAATGGGGCCTAATTGGTCTTATAGATCAGTCCTGACTTCACTCGCTGCATGCTTGTTCCAGGTTAATAAGCATTGCAGCCAGGTAATGCGCATCTTCAGAAGGAGGGGGGTGGCAATGGTCTTTATCGCTCTCATTTTATGTCCCTTTTTTTTGGTCTCAGCATGCGGAGTACTATGAGTAGTACCCTATGAGAAGCAGGTGCCCAGTGTTGTCTCTCCCCCCCATGCTGAGAAGTACCCTATGAGAAGCAGTTGTCCCCCCCCCCCATGCTGAGTAGTACCCTATGAGAAGCAGGTGCCCAGTGTTGTCTCTCCCCCCCCATGCTGAGAAGTACCCTATGAGAAGCAGTTGTCCCCCCCCCCCAATGCTGAGTAGTACCCTATGAGAAGCAGGTGCCCAGTGTTGTCTCTCCCCCCATGCTGAGAAGTACCCTATGAGAAGCAGTTGTCCCCCCCCCCCCCATGCTGAGTAGTACCCTATGAGAAGCAGGTGCCCAGTGTTGTCTCCCCCCCCCCATGCTGAATACTATGAGTAGTACCCTATGAGAAGCAGGTGCCCAGTGTTGTCCCCCCCCCCCCATGCTGAATACTATCCGTAGTACCCTATGAGAAGCAGTTGTCCCCCCCATGCTGAGTAGTACCCTATGAGAAGCAGTTGTCCCCCCCCCCCCCCATGCTGAGTACTATGAGTAGTACCCTATGAGAAGCAGGCGCCCAGTGTTGTTCCCCCCCCCCATGCTGAATACTATGAGTAGTACTCTATGAGAAGCAGGTGCCCAGTGTTCCCCCCCCCATGCTGAGTAGTACCCTATGAGAACCAGGTGCCCAGTGTTGTCCCCCCCCCCCCATGCTGAGTAGTACCCTATGAGAAGCAGGTGCCCAGTGTTGTCCCCCCCCCCCCCCATGCTGAATACTATCCGTAGTACCCTATGAGAAGCAGGTGCCCAGTGTTGTCCCCCCCCCCATGCTGAGTAGTACCCTATGAGAAGCAGTTGTCCCCCCCCCCCCATGCTGAGTACTATGAGTAGTACCCTATGAGAAGCAGGCGCCCAGTGTTGTCCCCCCCCCCATGCTGAATACTATCCGTAGTACCCTATGAGAAGCAGTTGTCCCCCCCCCCCCATGCTGAGTACTATGAGTAGTACCCTATGAGAAGCAGGCGCCCAGTGTTGTTCCCCCCCCCCCCCCATGCTGAGTACTATGAGTAGTACCCTATGAGAAGCAGGTGCCCAGTGTTGTACCCCCCCCCCCATGCTGAGTAGTACCCTATGAGAAGCAGGTGCCCAGTGTTGTTCCCCCCCCATGTTGAGTACTATGAGTAGTACCCTATGAGAAGCAGGCGCCCAGTGTTGTTCCCCCCCCCCCCCATGCTGAATACTATGAGTAGTACCCTATGAGAAGCAGGTGCCCAGTGTTGTTCCCCCCCCCCCATGCTGAGTAGTACCCTATGAGAAGCAGTTGTCCCCCCCCCCCCATGCTGAGTACTATGAGTAGTACCCTATGAGAAGCAGGCGCCCAGTGTTGTCCCCCCCCCCATGCTGAATACTATCCGTAGTACCCTATGAGAAGCAGTTGTCCCCCCCCCCCCATGCTGAGTACTATGAGTAGTACCCTATGAGAAGCAGGCGCCCAGTGTTGTTCCCCCCCCCCCCCCATGCTGAGTACTATGAGTAGTACCCTATGAGAAGCAGGTGCCCAGTGTTGTACCCCCCCCCCCATGCTGAGTAGTACCCTATGAGAAGCAGGTGCCCAGTGTTGTTCCCCCCCCATGTTGAGTACTATGAGTAGTACCCTATGAGAAGCAGGCGCCCAGTGTTGTTCCCCCCCCCCCCCATGCTGAATACTATGAGTAGTACCCTATGAGAAGCAGGTGCCCAGTGTTGTTCCCCCCCCCCCATGCTGAGTAGTACCCTATGAGAAGCAGTTGTCCCCCCCCCCCCCATGCTGAGTACTATGAGTAGTACCCTATGAGAAGCAGGCGCCCAGTGTTGTTCCCCCCCCCATGCTGAATACTATGAGTAGTACCCTAGTAGTACCCTATGAGAAGCAGGTGCCCAGTGTTGTACCCCCCCCCATGCTGAGTAGTACCCTATGAGAAGCAGGTGCCCAGTGTTGTCCTGATCTTACCTGGTAGGATGACATGCACGGTACAGAGAAGGAGCCCGGTGATGAGGCTCCCCAGCCCCGGAGTGCCCATACTTCCTCACCGCCCAGCCATCCCTCCTGGCAGCTTCATAGCAGCGCCTTCCCCTCCTCCGATCACCGATGACAGCTGACGGTCAGAGAGTGACAGCTCACATCCCAGCCGGCGATCAGTGTATGGGGGTCATCGCACGATCCGCACCGATCATCCAGGAGAAGAAGCCCCGGGCTGTGTATGGAGAGCCTATAGAAAAGAAGCCCAGTCCCAGCCTATGGATCAGGGTGGGGGGAGAAGAGACACCCTGTCCCCGGTACAGCCGCACACACACCAGCCGACGTCTCCTCCTTTTCCTGATCAGCACAGAGCTGTGTACCGGAGGACGGAGCACCGGGAGAGAGAGAGAGAGAGAGCAGCAGGAAGAGGCGTGCGATCATCCCGAGCCCCCTCCGTCTGTATGTGTACCGCGCTCCCTCTGCTGGCACAACCTGGTTATTACACTTCTCCGCATTTCTACAGGTAATAAGAAAAGCTCCCTAGGGGGGTCTGATTGTGTGGCCCTTGGGACCCCTGAAGGTAGTAGGCTGTGTTTTCATTCAGATATTCTTTACACAGACTTCTGGTAATTACCCAATTAATGCCCAATGGTAAAACAAACTTCACACCCACGTGCAGTTCTATAACTATGACATGATAGCAAATTCTTATAAATAATCGCAGCGATAAAGACCAAGAAGACGGAGACATGACCTCAGAAAGTTCCAAACTAATTCACACCGGCATGTCAATGCACAGTTTCCCACACTTTTTTTGGCATCATTTTTACACAACAAAATTCGTTTGTTGGGTTTTTTTTTTTTGCACATTTTTATGTGAGATTTGCGCATTTTTATACAGCATTTTTGAGCTTTGGCTTTTTTTTGTTCTTTTTTTAATAACCGGTAACCGAAAACTATCATCTGTTGCATCATTTGCTATCAGGATTTTAAGCTTTTTTTAGCTTTTCCATTAGCATTTATTTTTATTTTTTTTAATTAATATTCTTCTTATTATTATTCATCTTTGTGTTGTTAGGGTAAGGGGTTAGAGTTAAGGTTAGGTTGGGGTTAGGGTTAGTTATTTTTTTTTGTTAGGCTGCATTCACATGTCAGCGTATGGATCGCGGGCAGAATCGCCGCGATTCTGCCCGCGATATGGCAATCATTGCAAATCGCGGGACGCCTGTGCGTTGCCCGTGATTTGCAATAGCACCCCAAACGCTGAGCGATGTTGCTGCGATTTACGCCTGCCGAATCGCGGTAACATTGCGCAAAAAAAAAATCGCGGGACGCATTACGCTCCAAAGAAGCTCTTGTACTTTTTGGGTGTAATGCGTCCCGCGATTTTTTTTTGCACGATGTTGCCGCGATTCAGCAGGCGTAAATTGCGGCAACATCGCTCAGCATTTGGGGTGCTATTGTAAATCATGGGCAACGCACAGGCGTCCCGCGATTTGCAATGATTGCCGGATCGCGGGCGGAATCGCGGCGATTCTACCCGCGATCCATATGCTGACATGTGAATGCAGCCTTAAGGTTAGGCTGTTAATACTACTAATACTACTACTACTACTACTAATACTAATATTATTAATATCAATAATAATAAATGTAAAATAAATACACAAATAAACCAAAATATTTACAAATGAATAATAAACAAATACAGCAAATGAATACTATGTAATAATAAATAAATAATTAACCTCTAACCATAACCCCGAACTCTAAAAATAATAATAATAATAATAATAATAATAATAAATAACTAAACACCCTAAACCTAACACAAAATAGATACATACACTATTATTACTATTAATTGTACTACTACTACTACTACTAATAATACATTATTATTATTATTATTAATAATAATAATTAATATATTTATTACATTTTGTTTGGGTTTGGGTGTTTATTTAATGTTATTATTATTATAATTATTATTATTATTAGTTTATTTAATATATTTTTTTAAGGTTAGGGATTAAATATTATTTATGTATTATTACATATCAATCATTTATTTTATTTATTATTTATTTATTATGATTTCTCATTATTTGTGTATTTATTTTACCTATATTTCCTCATATATTATTACTTTTGTTTTTTTCTTTTACATTTCTTTATTTGAGCAGGAAATGACGTAAAAGTGCACGACACAACACATGAATGCGCACAAAAACATTGCAAATGGTACGTCACCATTAATTCTCACGGGAATAAAAACATGGCAAAAATTTGTAAATCTGCCCAATTTGAGCTACAAAAAAGGCTACAGAACTTTTTTGAGCTTCAGGCGTTTGGCTTCAGGCAACTTGGAGTGTAGATATGAACTAACACTATAGAGAATAATTGATTTTTTTCTCCTCCAGTGTTTTGAAGCTTCCTGCTACAATGGAGCCGGTTACCGTATGTCCGAGGCAGGCACAGTCCCTTTCTAAAAAGGGTCCTGTGCAGTTTTGGGTCCAGTTTAAGTGTGAATTCAAGTAAAAATCACACCTGAATCGGTGAACAAAACCGGACTGAACTCCGGATTGCAAAACCCCAGCCGGACATGTGTGAAGCCAGCCTTTGAGTGGCCACCTTTCCTTCAAACCAAACCCAAACACTTTAGCAGTGCTCTGCAATTTTTTTTTTTTGCGAGATACACTACAGGATTGTAAAATACCTGGGACATCTTTTGGTGCCCCAAGAAGAGTGGGTGTGACCAAACTTTGTTAACAGTGGGAGGTGCTTAAATGAAGCATGGTAAAATTAAACAAAAGCATTCTTGTACCCATAAAATATTCTTATAATAATAAAACAAATGTCACTGTTAAAATATGAACTTAGACTACCTTAGGTTGGTGTCAGTAGGGCAGTAGACAGTGTCAGTAGAGGAGTAGGCAGTGTCAGTAGGGCAGAGGTTGGTGTCAGTAGGGCAGTAGACAGTATCAGTAGAGCAGTGGGCAGTGTCAGTAGGACAGAGGTTGGTGTCAGTAGTGCAGTAGACGGTATCAGTAGAGCAGTGAGCAGTGTCAATAGGACAGAGGTTGGTGTCAGTAGTGCAGTAGACAGTGTCAGTAGAGCAGTGGGCAGTGTCAGTAGGGCAGAGGTTGGTGTCAGAAGGGCAGTAGACGGTATCAGTAGAGCAGTGGGCAGTGTCAGTAGAGCAGAGGTTGGTGTCATCAGGGCAGTGGACGGTGTCAGAAAAGCAATGGATGGTGTCAGTAGGGCAGTGGACCATGTCAGTAGAGCATTCAATGTGTCAGTAGGGCAGAGGTTGGTGTCAGTAGGGCAGTAGATGGTATCAGTAGAGCAGTGGGCAGTGTCAGTAGGGCAGAGCTTGATGTCAGTAGGGCAGTAGACGGTGTCAGTAGAGGAGTGGGCAGTGTCAGTAGGGCAGAGGTTGGTGTCAGTAGTGCAGTAGATGGTGTCAGTAGAGCAGTGGGCAGTGTCAGTAGGGCAGAAGTTGGTGTCAGTAGTGCAGTAGACGGTATCAGTAAAGCAGTGGGCAGTGTCAGTAGTCAGTAGGACAGAGGTCGGTGTCAGTAGGGCAGTAGACGGTATCAGTAGAGCAGTGGGCAGTGTTAGTAGGGCAGAGCTTGGTGTCATTAGGGCAGTAGACGGTGTCAGTAGGGCAGTAGACGGTGTCAGTAGAGGAGTGGGCAGTGTCAGTAGGGCAGAGGTTGGTGTCAGTAGAGCAGTGGGCTCAATATTGCAGTAGACGGTATCAGTAGAGCAGTGGGCAGTGTCAGTAGGACAGAGGTCGGTGTCAGTAGGGCAGTAGACGGTATCAGTAGAGCAGTGGGCAGTGTCAGTAGGGCAGAGCTTGGTGTCAGTAGGGCAGTAGATGGTGTCAGTAGAGGAGTGGGCAGTGTCAGTAGGGCAGAGGTTGGTGTCAGTAGTGCAGTAGATGGTGTTAATAGAGCAGTGGGCAGTGTCAGTAGGGCAGAGGTTGGTGTCAGTATTGCAGTAGACGGTATCAGTAAAGCAGTGGGCAGTGTCAGTAGTCAGTAGGATAGAGGTCGGTGTCAGTAGACAGTATCAGTAGAGCAGTTGGCAGTGTCAGTAGGACAGAGGTCGGTGTCAGTAGGGCAGTAGACGGTATCAGTAGAGCAGTGGGCAGTGTTAGTAGGGTAGAGCTTGGTGTCAGTAGGGCAGTAGACGGTGTCAGTAGAGGAGTGGGCAGTGTCAGTAGGGCAGAGGTTGGTGTCAGTAATGCAGTAGATGGTGTCAGTAGAGCAGTGGGCTCAGTATTGCAGTAGACGGTATCAGTAAAGCAGTGGGCAGTGTCAGTAGGACAGAGGTTGGTGTCAGTAGGGCAGTAGACGGTGTCAGTAGAGCAGTGGGCAGTGTCAGTAGGACAGAGGTTGGTGTCAGTAGGGCAGTAGACGGTGTCAGTAGAGCAGTGGGCAGTGTCAGTAGGGCAGAGGTTGGTGTCAGTAGGGCAGTAGACGGTGTCAGTAGAGCAGTGGGCAATGTCAGTAGGGCAGAGGCTGGTGTCAGTAGGGCAGTAGACGGTGTCAGTAGAGCAGTGGGCAGTGTCAGTAGGGCAGAGGTTGGTTTCAGTAGGACAGTAGACGGTGTCAGCAGGGCACTGGACAGTGTCAGTAGAGCAGAGGTTGGTGTCAGAAGGGCACTGGACAGTGTCAGTAGAGCAGAGGTTGGTGTCATCAGGGCAGTGGAACGGTGTCAGAAAAGCATTGGATGGTGTCAGTAGGGCAGTGGACCATGTCAGTAGAGCATTGGATGGTGTCAGTAGGGCAGAGGTTGGTGTCAGTAGGGCAGTGGACGGTGTTAGTACAATGCTATTTTTTCTTATTTTAACAGCTCTAAGATTGGTGGTGGATTTCACAAGTCTGTTTGCCTGTCAGCAATCCCTTTTTTCATTATTTGATGAGCACACTCTTTTATTTGGTAAGGAGTACCTGCATGAGCTTGATTCACACGTGGTGTTATTCATTGGTGAAAGCATTGCACTTTTTATGTGAGTCCATTCAAAAGGACAAAGAGAGTACAGGGGTGGGATTTGTCCCTTGATTACTGTGATAGCCAATAAAAATCTATCAGAGTGATCACATGATCAAGAAGCGATCCTCCCAAAAATTCCAATTATTAGTATGATATCAGGAGCTGTCAGCGACAGCTCAGACTCCATACTGGAAGTGCGCAATGAAGCACACCTCAAGAAAAAACACTGATGAGCACATATGCAGCACCTTGGAAGAAGACTCCCTTTTGCAACAAAGCATATACATGTGATGTCGATGGCAACAGATTAAATGGTTTGGTTTATTTCTTTCACGCAATCTTACTTCTCATGGTGGCTACACACATCGATAAATTAACTTTTTCCAATCAATTGCTACCTATAAGAGTAACTGAGCTGTAGTCGAAAACCCAATTTAAAAACATATACCACACACAGGTAAATGGATTTTGATTGATTGCTCAAAGATATGATTGTAACTCATCGATCAACTCTCTGTGATTTCATGTAATTTCAGCCCATCCATTGTCTTGCAAAATTTAAATAAATATGGGATACAGAAAGAAGACTAGGGAAAGGGTACAAAGTGGAAGAAACAGCATTGAATATGTAATAAAATGGACTCATGGGCCAGGAAAATTACATGACGTTGACAAATCTCCTCTAAAATACCAAGGGGTCTATTTATTTAAAGAAATGCATAGCCTTTGTCCAGTGACTCTGCATGCATATCTGTTTAGTGAGAATTGGGTGAATTGCTCTTTAGCCTATTTTCTCTTCTGAACAAGTTTTCTTTTACTATGAACTGTAGTAAAATTCTGCATTATGGCCACTAGATGGAGGCAAGGAGCATAGGAAACAAGAGGTACAATGTAACAATTCTATGAAACGCCAGAAGGCATTTGGAAACAAATGTAACCAATTTTACTGTGACACAGTAGAAAAACTGAGAAACTGGTTACATTCCGTGCTATGGCCACATACAAACTGCCTTATTAGTAGTGGCCAAAAAGTCTCCAGAAATGCTGGCAAATTCTGATTCTTGCCAGCGGCTGCCCCTGGCCACCCCCATGCCCCCATGTAACTATAGCCTAAATTTGTTAAAAATAAACTTTTTACAATTAATTAAAAATATACAAAAAGTTAATAAGCTGTAAAACTGTTAAAATATGATAGAATAAAACTAACTACCGCCCATTTGTTTAGATTTTCCTCTCTAATTGATCCATTTGTGTGTAGCCTCCATTTGTTAACCACTTAAGCCCCAGAGAATTTGGCTGCTCAAAGACCAGGGCCTATTTTTCAATTCGGACAATTGCGCGGTCGTGCACCGCTGTACCCAAATTAAATTTGACGTCCTTTTTTTCCCACAAACAGAGCTTTCTTTTGGTGGTATTTCATCACCTGTGCGATTTTTACTTTTTGCGCTATAAACAAAAAAAGAGCGACAATTTTGAAAAAATAACAATATTTTTCACATTTTTTAATATGAAATCCCCCCCCCCCCCACAAAAAAATGTAAAAATCTAAATTTTTTTAACATTTTAGGCCAATTTGTTTTTTGCTACATATTTTTGGTAAAAAAAATCGCAATAAGCGTTTTATCACCCAAAAATCAGGGCTTTGAACTAAAGTTGTGGGTCCTACATTTTTTATTTTACATTTTTCACCTTATTGCCTATTTTAGATTTAAAATGGACTAGAGAGATGATAGACTGCTGTTTGGCTGAATGGATTGCAGAGAATGTCAGAAATGCATACCAGCCAAACTTCTGGGATATGAATGAGGGATACTCTTTGTGATAAAGCTTTTAGGCAAAATACAAACCCCTGCCACATCTGCAAGAAAACATTTTTCAAGGCATACAAAACTTCAACACTCTAGTTCTCCTTATCATATGGTGGAAACGTCTTTTGCAGAAGACCTTTTCATGCATTTACACTGACACCCACCTACACCAGCTTAACCACTTGCCGACCGCCACACGACTATATACGGCGGCAGTCAGCCCCTCCTGGGCAAAGCGACATACCGGTACGTCGCTCGCCCACGAGCATCTTGGGGGCGAGCGCGCGCCGCCGGAGGCACGCTCCCGCCCCCGCTCATTTCCTGACATCCCCGCGCGAGTGACCGGCGGCTCCGATGTCCGCCGGTCACTCGCGATCTCACGCTGTAGAGGGAGAAAGGCAGGCGGCTGATGTAAACACAGCCGTCTGTCATTCTCCCTGATGTAACTGTAGAGATCATACGATCCTGCTATGTAGGATCATATGTCTCTGTGGTTACATCACAAGCCACGCAACCTTGACAGTAAGAATCATGCCCCTAGGGACACACTTAACCCCTTGATCACTAATAAAGTTAACCCCTTCCCTGCCAGTGTCATTTTTACAGTAACAGTGCATATGTATAGCACTGATTACTGTAGTAATGTCACTGGTACCCCCAAAAGTGTCAACAATGTTAGTCAGGGGTCCGATCTGTCCGCTGCAATGTCGCAGTCCCGCAAAAAAAATCGCAGATCGCAAACATTACTAGTTAAAAAAAAAAAACAATAAAAATGACATAAATCGCAGCGTTGTTTATAAACACTGATTCAGACTGCTTTTTTTGACAGAAACATCTGCCCACTTCTTCTCTGGGTATACTGCAATGCCTGCTATGATAGCTAGCTGACAACTACAGTACACTGGGAGGGGGAGTTCCAGAAGAAGGGCAGAGAGACTGGACTTTCTACACACGTCCTGTGTACAATGATTACTTTTTTTTGGGTGTGTGTAGCACACTTAAAGTCTGCAACTAGTTAAATGATAAGTTCCTTTTGAACAAGGACTGATGCAAATGTACAATATGTAAAGTGTTGCATGATTGTTGAAACTACATAAATACCTGTAATAAATAATAAGTAGCACATTCCAACTGCATAAGGGTTGCTGACCGGTAGGGAGAAATCTAGGAGCTGGGATGTTCTACATGATGCAGTGCACAGCACCCTGGCAATAAGGCTACATTTGATATGTCAGTATCTCTCATGCGCTCAAGTGATGTACAAGAAGGTGAATATTCTGAATGGTCTATTGCACAAAACTTGCGATTCCTTAGGACCAAGGGTATCCAATTATACTGAAAAAACAACAAGAGAAAGGCGCTCCAACCTCGTGCATTACCACTACAAAAAGTTTATTAAAATCCAAAAAAAGGTAGCATACATTAAACTCACAAACCTAAGATGTGTACACGCATGTAAGAAATAAGGACCAATCGCCTGCAGGATATTCCTATACTGCTGGATGACGTGATGGCGACTGCAATGCTCTGGCTGACGTGTTTCGGGGGAGAACCCTCTTCTTCAGAGTAGCACTTTTGGCTCTGAAGAAGAGGGTTCTCCCTCAAAACGCAGTGCGCCCTACTCTTTTTGTTGTTTTTCAATAAGGCTCCATTTGCAGGGTGCATAGCCCCAGGGTGAATGACAGCGGTGGGAATTGCTGCTGATTTCTCCACCTGTGAGTGGTTAGCTGCAGCTGCCAAGACCTGTACACTTCAAAGACAGATTGCTGCTGGCCTAAAGCTATCTTTAGCTGCCTGCAATGCCAGCGATTACCTGTGGTGATCACTGCTGGATGCCTTTTGTATGGCTGTGCGGGTAGCCACAGATTGCTGGGGCCACCAGCAACCTGCCATGGAAGTATACAGGTCTTAGCAGGGGCAGCAGCGAGCCGCTTACAGGTGACAAAATCAGCAGCAGGTATCAGCAGATTCCTGCCACTGTCATTCGCACCAGGGCTAGTTGCCCTCTTGTTGACTAGAAGAAGTAAGAATCTCATGCAATCACAGACCACTTCCTACAGCTTGAAGAGTTTACAAGAGTGGCCCAATCACTGAAATATGGCCATGTAATCAGGTACAGTTTTAGGCTGCCCAATGTTTGCCAAACTCATAGAAAATTTGTCAAAAATGCAAACCTTCTGTATCACAATAGGACAAATTGCCAGTTTTAATTTCCCAGAAATTGTAGCCCAAATCTGGAGATTCTGTGAAGTTTTGCCATTTTGGCAAAATGCATTGGAGTTAACAGAGAGAGAGAGAGAGCAAACGGACTCTGCTGTCCGTTTACACCTTACTACCTCCAATCTGCTCCGCCTAAACAGAAGAGAACCAATCCCCTTCCATTTTTTTTTTTTAGTGGACCTGATCGAAGCTAGAAGTAGGCAGGGGTAAACAGACACAAGCAGTGGCGGCTGGTGCTCAAAATTTTTGGGGGGGCGCAAACAGAAAAATTAGTGACCAGCGTGCTCCCAATCAATGCAGAGTGCCACAGCATGCCCCCATCAATGCAGAATGCCACAGCATTGCCCCTAAGCAATGCAGAGTGCCACAGCATGCCCCCAAGCAATGCAGAGTGCCACAGCATGCCCCCAATCAATGCAGAATGCCACAGCGTGCCCCCAATCAATGCAGAATGCCACAGCGTGCCCCCAATCAATGCAGAGCGCCACAGCGTGCCCCCAATCAATGCAGAGCACCACAGCGGGCCCCCAATCAATGCAGAGTGCCACAGCGTGCCCCCAATCAATGCAGAGCACCACAGCATGCCCCCAATCATTGCAGAGCGCCACAGCATTGTCCCCAATCATTGCAGAGCACCACAGCATGCCCCCCAATCAATGCAGAGCGCCACAGCATTGTCCCAAATCATTGCAGAGCGCCACAGCATTGTCCCCAATCAATGCAGAGCGCCACAGCATTGTCCCCAATCATTGCAGAGCACCACAGCATGCCCCCCAATCAATGCAGAGCGCCACAGCATTGTCCCCAATCATTGCAGAGCGCCACAGCATTGTCCCCAATCAATGCAGAGCGCCACAGCATTGTCCCCAATCATTGCAGAGCGCCACAGCATTGTCCCCAATCATTGCAAAGTGCCACAGCATTGTCCCCAATCATTGCAGAGCGCCACAGCATTGTCCCCAATCAATGCAGAGCGCCACAGCATTGTCCCCAATCATTGCAGAGCGCTACAGCATTGTCCCCAATCAATGCAGAGCGCCACAGCATTGTCCCCAATCAATGCAGAGCGCCACAGCATTGTCCCCAATCATTGCAGAGCGCCACAGCATTGTCCCCAATCATTGCAGAGCGCCACAGCATTGTCCCCAATCATTGCAGAGCGCCACAGCATTGTCCCCAATCAATGCAGAGCGCCACAGCATTGTCCCCAATCAATGCAGAGCGCCACAGCATTGTCCCCAATCATTGCAGAGCGCCACAGCATTGTCCCCAATCATTGCAGAGCGCCACAGCATTGTCCCCAATCAATGCAGAGCGCCACAGCATTGTCCCCAATCATTGCAGAGCGCCACAGCATTGTCCCCAATCATTGCAAAGTGCCACAGCATTGTCCCCAATCATTGCAGAGCGCCACAGCATTGTCCCCAATCAATGCAGAGCGCCACAGCATTGTCCCCAATCATTGCAGAGCGCTAAAGCATTGTCCCCAATCAATGCAGAGCGCCACAGCATTGTCCCCAATCAATGCAGAGCGCCACAGCATTGTCCCCAATCATTGCAGAGCGCCACAGCATTGTCCCCAATCATTGCAGAGCGCCACAGCATTGTCCCCAATCATTGCAGAGCGCCACAGCATTGTCCCCAATCAATGCAGAGCGCCACAGCATTGTCCCCAATCAATGCAGAGCGCCACAGCATTGTCCCCAATCATTGCAGAGCGCCACAGCATTGTCCCCAATCATTGCAGAGCGCCACAGCATTGTCCCCAATCAATGCACAGCGCCACAGCGTGCCCCCTTCAATGCAGTGTGGGCTTTCCCCCCCCCCAAGACCAATGCACTTACCTGGCAGCGGCTTCTCTTCAGTCCCGGCGGCGGCTTTTTCTCTCTCTGTCCCCCGGCGCGTCTCCACGAGTCCTTCCGCTCCCGCCTCCTCCTCGGCCAATGGCAAGGGGTTTGCCTTGCGGCCAATCAGGAAGCGCGTATCGGACGCGCTTCCTGATTGGCCAGGAGGAGGATCGGTGTGTCAATAGTGAATTTTCATTCACTATTGTTACACAATGGGTGGGCTCGGGACGCATTGCTCTGCGCCCCGAGCCCACCCTTTGCATCGCCCTATTAGAGCCTCTGGCTCTAATCAGGTGATGTAAAAAAAAAAAAATCCCCATTAAGCTCCATGTGTCTGGCGCCCTTGCATGCAGATTAGGGGGCCGGACGCATGGATGGGGGGGCGGCGCCCCTGCGCCCCATATACACCGGCCGCCCCTGGATACAAGTCCATAGGGATTAATGGACCTTCGGATTAGGCCCACCTGAAAAGCTGATCAGAAATGCCGCGTGAAAGGGGTCAAATACATTGCTTGTTTGTTTTTCGTTTTTTATCCCAATCATTCCATTAGGTGCAAATCAAGAAAAATTATGAATTTCCATTTTGGTGAAATTTTGCTCACTGCAAGTTCATTAATTTTGCTAAAATCACTCATCTTATCCCATCTGTTGAATTCATAAACCATTAATGTAAATATCACTTTATACATAGCTCAAAAACGTTTTCAGTGATATTTGGTAATTGTAATATAGAATGTCCTGTATGTATGTCATTCATAGGATAAAAGGAAAAATATAATAACAATAGTATGAGTCATTTACTAATATTAGTACATTAAAGTAGAACTAATATCTTTAAAAAATGTTTTCCATATGGTCTCCAGATGGTTGTAGTCATAAAAAATTTTACAAATAAATTTCCACTGCCCTCTCCTAAAACTGGTCTTTGCAGCTTGGAGCACATGGAAGGGCAATGCATGCAAATCATAACCATAGAAATTCCCAGGTCACTTTACTGACCAATTTGCAACCAACCAAATTATCCTGTCTAACAGTATGCGCTAAAAACAGGGGTTTAGTTTTCACACATTTGTAAATACATGTGCAAGCTCAGCCCCGTCATGGCAACCCAGTATTTTCTGTATTTCTAACTCTAAATTTTGAGGGCCTCCACAGTAGAATCACATGCATTATAATAGATAGGCAGAGGGCAGGTGAGCCTGGAGGGAGCCCCTCCCTCCTTAAAGGCACAGGACACCCAGCATATAGAACCATGGCAGCAAAGGTGTCCAGTGTGTCCTCTCACCAATATACTAAACCCCTCTTTTCAACACATATTGCTAGACAAGATAATTCAGTTGGTTGCAGACTGGTCATTAAGTTGAGCTGAGATTTTCTATGGTTTTGTTTTGCTTGTGTTACCCTTCCATGTGCTCCTTGCTGCAAAGGCCAGTTATAGGTGAGGTGACAGTGTGACAGGTGAGGGGGCAGTGTGACGGTTGGGGGAAGTGTGATAGATGGGGGGCAGTGTGACAGGTGGGAGGGCAGTTTGACAGGTGGGGGGCAGTGTGACAGGTGGGGGGGGGGCAGTGTAACAGGTGGGGGCAGTGTGGCAATGGGGGGCAGCGTGATAAGAGGAGCAGTGTGACAGCTGAGGGGGCAGTGTGACAGGTGGGGGAGAGTGTGATAAGAGGGAGGCAGTGTGACATGTGGGGGGCAGTGTGACAGGTGGGGGCACTGTGGCAGATGGGGGGGAGTGTGATAAGAGGAGCAGTGTGACAGGTGGGGGGTAGTATGACAGGTGGGGGGCAGTGTGACAGGTGGGGGGCAGTGTAACAGGCGGGGGCAGTGTGGCAGGTGAGGGGCAGCGTGATAAGAGGAGCAGTGTGACAGCTGAGGGGGCAGTGTGACAGGTGGGGGGCAGTGTGATAAGAGGGAGGCAGTGTGACAGGTGGGGGGCAGTGTGACAGGTGGGGGCACTGTGGCAGATGGGGGGGAGTGTGATAAGAGGAGCAGAGTGACAGATGGGGGGTAGTATGACAGGTGGGGGGCAGTGTGACAGGTGGGGGAGCAGTGTGACAGATAGGATGGGAGTGTGACAGGTGAGGGGGCAGCGTGATAAGAGGAGCAGTGTGACAGGTGGGGGGGCAGTGTGACAGGTGGGGGCAGCGTGATAGGAGGGGGCAGTCTGACAGGTGGAGGGCAGTGTGACAAGTGGCGGGCAGTGTGACAGGTGGGGGGGCAATGTGATAAAAGAGAGGCAGTTTGACAGGTGGGGAGGCAGTGTGACAGGTGGGGGGCAGTCTAACAGGTGGGGGGGGCAGTGTGATAGATAGGATGGGAGTGTGATAGGTTGGGGGCCAGTGTGACAGGTGGGCATTGTTACAGTAAGACACACAGCTTGCTCATGTGCCGGGCTTACCTTACAGGAGAGAAGCCTAGAAGCAGCAGCCCTTGTACATACTGCTTCCCTATGATGTCTGCAGGATGTCCCTCTGGCTAGCAGTTCACTTCTCGAGTGTCAGTGTATACAGTGGAGAGGGGAGGGGCCTCTGGCCCGGGCAGGCATCGGCAAGAATTTACAACCAGAGCGACTCACTTGTGCTCTGAATCTGGTGCCTGCCTGGGTCAGAGGCCATCCCCTCTCCATACACTGACACTCGGTAAGTGAACTGCTAGCCGGAGGGAGATCCCGCGGACATCACAGAGCTGCCAATCGCCCCCCTCCACTGTTTAGTTAGCTGTCAGCGGGAGCTGTCTGGTCTTGGTCCCCCCCCCCACAGTGGCGGAACGCCAGGGCCCGGTCGCAAGTGCGACTGCTGCAAACCTGGTAGTTCCGCCACTGACCCAGAGTATTTTAGGGGGCCTGCCCCCTGCCAACCCAGGTTGGGGATTGGTTAGGGCCCTCAGAATACTCCAGGCAGCTCCACCTTCCCTTCCCTCCCATTCTTCTGGAAGTTTCCAGCAAGTTCAAGAAGGTCTTAGTCATTCACCTCTCCCTGGATCTCTGCCCAACCCAGGAAAAACACAGACAGTCTTGGCTGCCAGCCAAGCCTGCACAGATTTACCTACTCTAAACAAAAAAAAAAATCTATCTACACTTCTACCACACTAGAGGGTGCTATATATAGACTGGTTTTACTGTAGTGGGTTTAGTAATTTAGTAAAACTTTAAAGGAAAAAATTGAATTAATACAAGGTAAGCAGCAGAATTACAGTATACAGTGGGTACGGAAAGTATTCAGACCCCCTTAAATTTTTCACTCTTTGTTATATTGCAGCCATTTGCTAAAATCATTTAAGTTCATTCTTCTTCCTCATGAATGTACACATAGCACCCCATACTGACAGAAAAACACAGAATTGTTGACATTGTTGCAGATTTATTAAAAAAAGAAAAACTGAAATATCACATGGTCCTAAGTATTCAGACCCTTTGCTCAGTATTTAGTAGAAGCCCCCTTTTGATCTAATACAGCCAGGAGTCTTTTTGGGAAAGATGCAACAAGTCTTTCACACCTGGATTTGGGGATCCTCTGCCATTCCTCCTTGCAGATCCTCTCCAGTTCTGTCAGCTTGGATGGTAAACGTTGGTGGACAGCCATTTTTAGGTCTCTCCAGAGATGCTCAATTGGGTTTAAGTCAGGGCTCTGGCTGGGCCATTCAAGAACAGTCACGGAGTTGTTGTGAAGCCACTCCTTCGTTATTTTAGCTGTGTGCTTAGGGTCATTGTCTTGTTGGAAGGTAAACCTTCGGCCCAGTCTGAGGTCCAGAGCACTCTGGAGAAGGTTTTTGTCCAGGATATCCCTGTACTTGGCCGAATTCATCTTTCCCTCGATTGCAACCAGTCGTCCTGTCCCTGCAGCTGAAAAACACCCCCACAGCATGATGCTGCCACCACCATGCTTCACTGTTGGGACTGTATTGGACAGGTGATGAGCAGTGCCTGGTTTTCTCCACACATACCGCTTAGAATTAAGGCCAAAAAGTTCTATTTTGGTCTCATCAGACCAGAGAATCTTATTTCTCACCATCTTGGAGTCCTTCAGGTGTTTTTTTAGCAAACTCCATGCGGGCTTTCATGTGTCTTACACTGAGGAGAGGCTTCCGTCGGGCCACTCTGCCATAAAGCCCCGACTGGTGGAGGGCTGCAGTGATGGTTGACTTTCTACAACTTTCTCCCATCTCCTGACTGCATCTCTGGAGCTCAGCCACAGTGATCTTTGGGTTCTTCTTTACCTCTCTCACCAAGGCTCTTCTCCCCCGATAGCTCAGTTTGGCCGGACGGCCAGCTCTAGGAAGGGTTCTGGTCGTCCCAAACGTCTTCCATTTGAGGATTATGGAGGCCACTGTGCTCTTAGGAACCTTAAGTGCAGCAGAAATCTTTTTGTAACCTTGGCCAGATCTGTGCCTTGCCACAATTCTGTCTCTGAGCTCTTCAGGCAGTTCCTTTGACCTCATGATTCTCATTTGCTCTGACATGCATTGTGATCTGGAAGGTCTTATATAGACAGGTGTGTGGCTTTCTTAATCAAGTCCAATCAGTATAATCAAACACAGCTGGACTCAAATGAAGGTGTAGAACCATCTCAAGGATGATCAGAAGAAATGGAAAGCACCTGAGTTAAATATATGAGTGTCACAGCAAAGGGTCTGAATACTTAGGACCATGTGATATTTCAGTTTTTCTTTTTTAATAAATCTGCAACAATGTCAACAATTCTGTGTTTTTCTGTCAGTATGGGGTGCTATGTGTACATTCATGAGGAAGAAGAATGAACTTAAATGATTTTAGCAAATGGCTGCAATATAACAAAGAGTGAAACATTTAAGGGGGTCTGAATACTTTCCGTACCCACTGTATATGTAATAAAAATATATATTGTTTACATACACTTCAAGTCTTTTTATGGATGGTAGATTTTCGCATATTAAAAAATAATTGATTGCTACCTTTGGTGGGGTCCTTACAGACCTAAAAATGTCACTTTTATTCCCCTTCTGTCTCTTGTCTTCTCTATGGCAGACGGGTTTCTTTGCATCAATGTCCTAGATTTGTTTCCTATACTGGAGTGGAGGAGTGAATTTTGCATTGCAGGTCTGTTGTTAATGGCACTGTGAGTTGTCTCCACAGATTGAGACTCCAGAAGGAAGAACTGGCAGAAGTCATTCATGTGATAGTAGACACATCTTTACTAGTGGATGGTGTACAAATCGCAATACAAGGACTGAATGTGGCATCAGTTGTAGAGCTCCTGTCAATGGCATCCCATAGCTGGCAAATTCTACCAAGCAGCTGAGCTGTATTTCAGTATGTGTTCAACATATTACAGTGACAGCCAGAAAAGGATGGATTACGCTGGAGGTGATTGCGAAAAAAAAAAAAAAAAATCTTTATTATTAGAAAATACAAAGCCAACACACTAGTATTGTTGACTGGGTCTCTCTTGATTTGATTTTCTAAACTTTTTTTTCTTTTAAAACGGAATTCTAGGGAGATATAAAATACAGACATTAATGCAGCTCTATATTTATTAATACATCAGTATACTATATCTTTTTAAATAAATGCCAGCAGCATAAGCACCCGAATCTGACCTGGTATCAGTCTCTGCACAGCAGGACTGGGATGTTAAAAGAAGAAGCCATACAAGGGGCTAATCAGTTCAGGTGCTGACAAGAAGTATGCTGTTAGGAGAAGAGAGCAGAGTAACAGAGAGAGATAGGACCATCACCAAGCTGTTTCTTCTTTTACTGTCTTCTTTTACTGTACAAACAGGTTGCAGTGGTTCCAGGAAGACCTGGGCTCAGAGGAAGTGGATTGAATGATGCTGCCCATCAAACCAAGAACATCTAATGGCAGAAAGAAAGCAATGTGATGTGTGCAGCAAAAACTGTTTTTTTTTAAAATTATTTTTAAAGCCACTATAGGGCAATAATATAAGGCAATCTTTTAACCTCTTCACCCCCCTTCCTGACCAGGCCATCTTTTGCGATACGGCACTGCTTTACTTTAACTGACAAGCGGTTATGTGATGCTGTACCCCATTAAAATTGATGTCCTTTTTCCCACAAATAGATCTTTCTTTTGGTGGTAAAATAAAAGTGTAGTATTGGATCACCTCTGCAGTTTTTATTTTTTGTGCTTTAAACAAAAAACGACCCACATTTTTTTTGCTTTCTGCTCTAAAACATATCCAATAAAAAAAATGTAAAAAATTGAATTTTAGGCCAATATGTATTCTGCTACATATTTTTGGTTAAAAAAAATCCAAATAAGCGTATATTGATTGGTTTGCGCAAAAGTTATAGCGTCTACAAACTATGGGATATATTTATGGAATTTTTATATTTTTAATTTTTTTTTCTAGTAATGGCGACAATCAGCAACTTTTAGCAGGACCGCAATATTGCGGCAGACAAATCGGACACCTGACTGACACTTTTGACACTTTTTTGAGGACCAGTGACATTATTACAGTGATCAGTGCTAAAAATATGCACTGTCACCGTACTATCAAAGGGTTAAATGTGTGCCTAGCTAGTAGCTAGTGTTTCAGTGTAGTGGGGGAGGTGCTTTTACTAGTGGAAGGCATGGATCAATGTTCCTGCCTTACAGGAACACAGGATCTATGCCTTCTGTACTGACAGAACAGCAGTCTACCTTGTTTACATAGGCAGACTGCTGTTCTGCCTGTGTACTGAACGATCAGCAGGTGCCGGCGGACATCGGGTTAGATGGGACCCGCTGATCAGCTCCCGCTGTGTAAAATCACTCGCACCCGATACCCGGAAGTGCAGGATCCCATATATATATACAGTATCTCACAATAGTGAGTACACCCCTAACATTGTTGTAAATATTTTATTATATCTTTTCATGTGACAACACTGAAGAAATGACACTTTGCTACAAAGTATGTAAAGTAGTGAGTGTACAGCTTGTATAACAGTGTAAATTTGCTGTCCCCTCAAAATAACTCCACACACAGCCATTAATGTCTAAACCACTGACAACAAAAGTGAGTACACCCCTAAGTGAAAATGTCCAAATTGGACCCAACTAGCCATTTTCCCTCCCCAGTGTCATGTGACTCGTTAGTGTTACAAGGTCACAGGTGAATGGGGAGCAGGTGTGTTAAATTTGATGTTATTGCTCTCACTCTCTTATACTGATCACTGGAAGTTCAACATGGCACCTCATGGCAAAGAACTCTCTGAGGATCTTAAAAAAAGAATTGTTGCTCTTCATGAAGATGGCCTAGGCTATAAGAAGATTGCCAAGACCCTGAAACTGAGCTGCAGCACAGTGGCCAAGACCATACAGTTGTTCAACAGGACAGGTTCCACTCAGAACATGGTCATCCAAAGAAGTTGAGTGCACGTGCTCTGCGTCATATCCAGAGATTGTCTTTGGGAAATACACTGCCAAAAAAAAGTTCTGCCAGCATTGCTTCAGAGGTTGAAGGGGCGGGGGAATCAGCCTGTCAGGTCTCTCTCCCTCATATGCCTCACACTGCTTTAAATTGGTCTGCATTGCTGTCATCCTAGAAGGAGGCCCTTTTCTAAAGATGATGAACAAGAAAGCCTGCAAACATTTTGCTGAAGACAAGCAGACTAAGGACCTGGATTACTGGAACCATGTCCTGTGGTCTGATGAGACCAAGATAAACTTATTTGGTTCAGATGGTTTCAAGCGTGAGAGGTGAGGAGTACAAAGACAAGTGTGTCTTGCCTACAGTCAAGCATAGTGGTGGGAGTGTCATGATCTGGGGCTGCATGAGTGCTGCCGACACTGGGGAGCTACAGTTCATTGAGGGAACCATGAATGCCAACATGTACTGTGACATACTGAAGCAGAGCATGATCCCCTCCCTTTGGAGAGTGTGCCGCAGGGCAGTATTCCAACATGATAACGACCCCAAACACACCTCCAAGACGACCAATGTCTTGCTAAAGTATCTGAGGGTAAAGGTGATGGACTGGCCAAGTATGCAGGGCCGGACTGGGAATAAAATTCAGCCCTGGAAAAAATGTCATACCAGCCCCATAGCATTATTATACCGGCCCAACAGCATAACGCCATTATTATCTTCTTCATAAAAGGGAAAACCATGCATTTTAAAGCAAGTTTGAAAACTGTATTATATATAGATAAGACAGATATGAAAGCATAAAGGGCTTTATATATAAAAGAGCAAATTCTAGTTAAAAGTGGTAAAAGTGCGGATATGGTACAGGACATGTCAGAGGATGTGCGGACATGCTACAGGAGATGTCAGAGGCTGTGTGGACATGGTACAGGAGATGTCAGGGGCTGTGCGGACATGGTACAGGAGATGTCAGGGGCTGTGCGGACATTATACAGGAGAGGTCAGAGGCTGTGCGGACATTACACAGGAGAGGTCAGAGGCTGTGCGGACATTACACAGGAGAGGTCAGGGGCTGTGTGGACATTATACAGGAGAGGTCAGGGGCTGTGCGGACATGGTACAGGAGAGGTCAGAGGCTGTGCGGACATTACACAGGAGAGGTCAGAGGCTGTGCGGACATTATACATGAGAGGTCAGAGGCTGTGCGGACATTACACAGGAGAGGTCAGAGGCTGTGCGGACATTATACATGAGAGGTCAGGGGCTGTGCGGACATTATACAGGAGAGGTCAGAGGCTGTGCGGACATTATACAGGAGAGGTCAAAGGCTGTGCGGACATTACACAGGAGAGGTCAGAGGCTGTGTGGACATTATACAGGAGAGGTCAGAGGCTGTGTGGACATTACACAGGAGAGGTCAGAGGCTGTGCGGACATTATACAGGAGAGGTCAGGGGCTGTGCGGACATTATACAGGAGAGGTCAGAGGCTGTGCGGACATTATACAGGAGAGGTCAGAGGCTGTGCGGACATTACACAGGAGAGGTCAGAGGCTGTGCGGACATTATACAGGAGAGGTCAGAGGCTGTGCGGACATTACACAGGAGAGGTCAGGGGCTGTGCGGACATTATACAGGAGAGGTCAGAGGCTGTGCGGACATTACACAGGAGAGGTCAGGGGCTGTGCGGACATTATACAGGAGAGGTCAGAGGCTGTGCGGACATGGTACAGGAGAGGTCAGAGGCTGTGCGGACATTATACATGAGAGGTCAGGGGCTGTGCGGACATTATACAGGAGAGGTCAGGGGCTGTGCGGACATTATACAGGAGAGGTCAGAGGCTGTGCGGACATTATACAGGAGAGGTCAGGGGCTGTGCGGACATGGTACAGGAGAGGTCAGAGGCTGTGCGGACATTATACAGGAGAGGTCAGAGGCTGTGCGGACATGGTACAGGAGATGTCAGAGGCTGTGGACATTATACAGGAGAGGTCAGAGGCTGTGCGGACATTACACAGGAGAGGTCAGGGGCTGTGCGGACATGGTACAGGAGAGGTCAGAGGCTGTGCGGACATTATACAGGAGAGGTCAGAGGCTGTGCGGACATTACACAGGAGAGGTCAGAGGCTGTGCGGACATTATACATGAGAGGTCAGAGGCTGTGCGGACATTACACAGGAGAGGTCAGAGGCTGTGCGGACATTACACATGAGAGGTCAGGGGCTGTGCGGACATTATACAGGAGAGGTCAGAGGCTGTGCGGACATTACACAGGAGAGGTCAGAGGCTGTGCGGACATTACACAGGAGAGGTCAGGGGCTGTGCGGACATTATACAGGAGAGGTCAGGGGCTGTGCGGACATTATACAGGAGAGGTCAGAGTTATTAGGGGCCCTAATACAATGCTGATCCCACCCTCCCCCTAATAAAATGCTGACCTGCCCCCCCCCTCATACAATGCTTATCTGCCATGCCATCCCCCCCTGGGCCCCCCTCCACCTAATACAATGCTAACCCCCCTCCCCCTAATAAAATGATGACCTCCCCCTAATACAATGCCGACCCCCCCCCCCCAAATTTAGGGGGAGGGAGGGGAAACAGCATTGTATTAGGGGGAGGTTGTCACTTTATTTGGAGGAGGGGGCTAGCATTGTATTAGGTGGAGGGGGGCCCAGGGGGGGGGGATGGCATGGCAAATAAGCATTGTATGAGGGGGGCAGGTCAGCATTTTATTAGGGGGAGTTGGTTAGCATTGTAGTACTAGTAGGGGTCCTAAAATATGCTGCTGCTGCTGCAGTGCTGCCCCCCCCCAAATGCAAGAGGTCCAGGTCCCCCAGGCCCGAGCCCATTTACTCTTGCCTGGCTCAGCTGGATGTCTCAGGCTCTGCTCCGCTCCGCCTCCGCTCCTTCCTTCAGTCACGGTCAGTCTCAGTCAGGCTGCTGCGATCATTCTGCTGCTGCCTGCTGGCTGGCGTCTGTGTGAGGGATCGGCGCCATGACCCTCTTGCAGAGTTACTTGCAATGCAGGCAGATGAATTATCCACCGCCGCACACTCACAGTCTCACACAGCTGCTCCCGCCGCCCGCATGTGACGTCATGCCGCTCATAGCGGCTGAAGTAGGAAAGATCCGTCACTAGAGCGCAGCGGGGGCCGGGCCTGGCTGGGCTGCAGCGGCCATCATAGCGCGGCCGCGGCACGGTCAAATGATTAAAGCGGCCGCATCTTAAAGCGGCCCACCGGGAAATTCCCTGGTATCCCGCTACGCCAGTCCGGCCCTGCAAGTATGTCTCCAGACCTAAACCCTATTGAGCATGAGTGGGGCATCCTCAAACAGAATGTGGAGGAGCACAAGGTCTCTAACATCCACCAGCTCTGTGATGTAATCATGGAGGAGTGGAAGAGGACTCCAGTGGCAACCTGTGAAGCTCTGCTGAACTCCATGCCCAAGAGGGTTAAGGCAGTGCTGGAAAACAATGGTGGCCACACAAAATATTGACACTTTGGGCCCAATTTGGACATTTCCACTTAGAGGTGTACTCACTTTTGTTGCCAGCAGTGTAGACATTAATGGCTGTGTGTTGAGTTATTTTGAGGGGACAGCAAATTTACACTGTTATACAAGCTGTACACTCACTACTCATTATTGTAGCAAAGTGTAATTTCTTCAGTGTTGTCACATGAAAAGATATACCGTATATACTCGAGTATAAGCTGAGTTTTTCAGGACATTTTTTTGTGCTGAAAGGGACTGCAGACTTCTGCAGCCATTTAAAGAGATAACCAAACTGGTCAGTCGCAGCCAGGGCACCATCAGTGACATCGTACCTTACGCCTTCTTTCTGGAGCGTGCATTGCGTCGTGTCATTGATCAAGCTGTCGAGGAGCAGGAGCAGGAAGATGAGGAAGTCGCAATGATGGATGAATATAGAAAGCATATTATAGTGGATTTGTATTGTGCAGCATTGTGACTGGTGAGCGGTTCTGCAGTGATACTACAACTACAAAGAGTGACAAACGCAATTAGAAAAAGTATTAAAACTGGTGTGATAGACCAGTGGCCCCCCAAAACCACAGATTGAAGCAGGGGTGTTATATAACAACATACTTTCATAATAGTGTATTTGGGTACTGCAGAAATTTTGCCTCTGCATCATCTACGTCACCTTCCCCACCATTAAATTAGAGATCTCGGAGTAGGCAGCAACAGCGGGGACCAACCTCCTTGGGCTGACCTGGGTATTGTCATCAGAATGCTCAGTGGCGGCTGTTGCTACCTCCTCTTCCTGATCCGATGCCAAGAAAGGCTGCGCATCGTAAATGTCTTGTGATGGATCGGAAAATAATTCCTGTGACTCAAGCCGAGGGTATATGGTGGTGATGGTGTAGGTGGTGGTTTCTTTGGGGGTGCACACAGCAGAGAGTGAAGAGGGTGCATAAGAGGAAGGCTGAGTGAGCCACTCAACCAAGTCTGGTGCGTCCTTTGACGTAATCGAATGCACCTTCTGCAACTTCCCACTTTGGCTCCGGCCTGGTGCTTCTGCCCTACCCCTACCACCCCTGCGGAAAGGCCTGCCTCTTCCTCTGCCTGTCATTTTTTAAATGACCCTGTGACAAAAGTCTCTAGAGAAGCGCAGTATATGTGGAAGAAGGTATATAACAACCCACTTCAATCTGTCATTTTGGGGGGCCACTGGTATATCACACCAGTTATAAAAAAAAATTCCCAGTAACTCTTGTCACTGTGTGTAGCAGAGTTAACGCAGCGAAAGAGGCAAAATTTCTGCAGTACCCAAATACACTATTATGAAAGCATATTGTTATATAACACCCCACTTCAATCCGCCATTTTGGGGGGCCACTGGTTTATCACACCAATTATAAAAAATATTTTCTAGTAACTTGTGTCACTGCGTGTAGCAGAGTTAACGCAGCGAAAGAGGCAACATTTCTGCAGTACCCAAATACACTATAATATGCTTTCTATATTAGAAAGCATATTATAAGTGTATTACACCCCTATATACTGAACACCAAACAATAGTACACCTTTACCAGTCCTTTGAAGGACCTTTGTGGACCTATTACCAATGCGATTTGTGTCACTCAGTTCGGGTTCACACTGATGTGATGCAGGAACACTGCGAATATATCTGCATGTTCCCGCATCGCATCCGCAGCACAGGCAGTTCACACTGCCATATGCGATGCGCTGGGGGTGTCAATTCAAAGTTAACGACACCCCCAGCTCAGATCGCATATCGCAGTGCGATCTGACAGTTCGCACAGAAATGGTTCGCACTGGTGTGAACCACCATGCGATCCGATTCTGCTGCGGACGAAAAAAAGGGTCCTGTGCGTGTTCACTGCGATTGCGGTGTGAATTCAGCCATACAAACTATATGGCTGAATTTGCACCTCACAGACATTGCATGTAATTTTAGGAGCAGTGTGCTCCGAATTACATGCAATCTCTGTGATCGCATCAGTGTAAACCGGCACTGTGCTCAGAATTACATGTGATCTTTGTGATCGCATCAGTGTGAACCGGCACAAGTGCCGGTTCACACCAATGCGATCACAGTGATCGCATGTAATTCGGAGTGCACTGCTCCTAAAATTACATTAATTACATTTATTCGCACCACAATCGCAGTGAACACGCACAGGACCCTTTTTTTGGTCCACAGCAGAATCGGATCGCATGGTGGTTCACACCAGTGCGATCTGATTCTGTGTGAACTGTCAGTTTGCACTATGATATGCGATCTGAGCTGGGGCTGTCGTTAACTTTGAATTGACACCCCCAGCGTATCGCATATGGCAGTGTGAACTGCCTGTGCTGTGGATGCTTTGCGGGAACACGCAGATATATTCGCAGTGTTCCCGCATCGCATCAGTCTGAACCGGCACTGACAGTCTGTCCCTGCTCCCCACAGCAACCTCTCCCTACACTGACAAAAGACAGAATATAGACACTTAGACAGTACACCTATACCAGTCCTTAAAAGGACTTTTGTAGACCTATTACCGAGCGATTTGTGTTACTGACAGTCTGTCCCTGCTGCACACAGCAACCTCTCCCTACACTGACAAAAGAAAGAATATAGACACTTAGACAGTACACCTATACCAGTCCTTAAAAGGACTTTTGTTGACCTATTACCGAGCGATTTGTGTCACTGACAATCTGTCCCTGTTCCACACAGCAACCTCTCCCTACACTGACAAAAGGCAGAATGTAAAATGGCAGCCAGATCAGGTCTATTTATAAGGTAGTGGGTATGTCCATGTGCTGAAATGTCTCAATTGGCTGTCCTGTACCACCTGATGGATGTGTCAAAGGTCAAAGTTCTCCCCAATGTAAAAGAATATGGCGGCCGCGAACATCGCCATATGTTCGTATGAACGGCGGACAGCGAACGAGCGAAGTTCGCCGTGAACCGACCGCTGGGCGAACCGCAAGGCCATCTCTATCCTCTATCCAAAAAGAATAGTAGTAAACATGGTCAACTTCACATGGTCAACTTCAATATTGCAGGAATTTGAGGACCTTTTGTGCATAAATGTATTCTTTTTTGGCCATTTTAAAATATAAAAGCATATGTCTAGCCAAAACTTTTTTTTTCTTAATTTTTAATAGCATGGGGAAAGAGTTAGAACCCCTGTCTGGTTTTACTGCTATCCAGATCTCTGTTAGAGAGATTTTCCTCTAACAGTTTTAGCAAACACGCAGCCGGCACACATCATTAATGATAACGTATTCTTACATTGCAAATAAAAAAAAACACCACTGCCACAAATTAGACCACAATGTGGTCAGTCTGAAAAATGTGAGCAGTCTGAAATTTTCTGAGCAGTTTTCTGTAAAAATCTTGACGAGTATCTAAAATTGTGAAAGTCAGATCGTTATTAGACGTGTGGCTTAGGAGGATGCTAGTTCTTCATACAAAGATAAAACACTTAGTGCCACCTACTGGTGTTTAGAATATTTAGCATGATCCCAAATCCATTCAAATGTTATACACCAAGCGTAGTGTGTTAGTGGACACAAGATCGCAGGGTACTGTAGTATCATGCAATTTGGCACAGTGCATTTTTCAAAGTAGTGCATCCACTACTTTTTGTGCAGTCTGATGCGATTTGCAGCCAGGGCCGGATTTACATCCCATGAGCCTATAGGCAGAGAGTTTTAAAAAAAGACAGTAAGACAGACCTTTTTTTTTTCTTGATAACAATTGTTTACTCAGAACAACAGTAAAATAAGTATTACAAGAAAATGCAGGGTTTAGGAGTGCATTGCACAGAGAATCAGGGTTCCCCAGTGCATTAGACTCAGAATGCAGGGATCAGGAGTAAATGAGGTCCTTTCCCTTCCTCTACTCCTTGCTCCATGCCACCTATATATAAAATCTTCATGGGTTTTAGAAATCCTTCTTTGTCACCTGTATATAATATCTTCATGGGTTTTAGAAATCCTTTTGTAGGATGTATATGGTGTATATAATGTATACTATGTACAGTACATAGCATGCTGTATATGGTTTATATTTATCATTTGATTGTTTGAAGGGGTTTTCAATGCCACTATTGAGATTTGTTAAATGTGCATTTATATATCCAAGAATTTATATTGTTGAGTTCAGAATATTTACTAACTCACAATTACTATGAACAGTGAGTCGTCTATGTAGCGACAGTCATAGGCGTGCGCAGGGGGTGTGCCTGGTGAGCCTGGGCACACCCTAATCACTACGCTGCATCATGGAGAGTGGGGAAAGGGGCTAGTAAATATGTAATTTACTGGTGCCTTCCTTTTCCAAATGAACATTGTGAACACAACTAGGTTTACTATGCTTTAGTTTGTGAATAAACAGGAAGACGCTCAGCACAGAGCACTTCCCATTCATTCACTGTCCAGTGCAGCTGAGGCTGCAGATAAAGGCATGTGTGTTTGAGCTTTGGGGTGCACACCCTAATGCAATAGGCTGCGCACACCTATGGCGACAGTACAATTAACTCGGCGAGGACTGTCAGGTCCATAGATGCGGAATGTCTCCCACTACTAAATAAAGAGGTTGGCTAAGGAGGGGGAAAACTGCGCTCCCATGGAGGCTCCACACTTCTGGACATAAAACACACTGTCAAACATGAAAAAACTGTGAGTTAGTAAATATTCTAAACTCAACAATATAAATTCTTGAAGAACGAAAGATTATTTCCCTGACTGTCTCAGAAAAAATATCATCGTTAATAGGGCCATTAAGATTGCAGAAGACACCCCACGGGATAATTTACTATTGGATAAAGGTAGATCTGTAAATAAATGCACAAATAAAAGTAAATATAAACAGAGAGGTAACTATAGTGAAGGGTCTTGCGTATTACGGGTCCCAGTATTTTCTACCCCATATAGTGCAGAATATGAAAAAATCAGGAACATAGTCCTCAAATATCTTCCAGTATTGTGTAATGATCCTATTTAAGACCAAATTATATCTAGAGGGATCAGGACAGTTTCCCGCAGGGCACCCAATTTAGCCAGTGTTTTATCTCCTAGTTCAGGAGTTCCCAAACTGTGGGTCGGGACCCACTGGTGGGTCGTGAGCTGCATTTGAGTGGGTCACCGGCAGATTTTACCGAGAGCTGCCCAGGCATCGGCAGCGCACTGTGTTACGAGCAGGCGGGGCCTT
This sequence comes from Pelophylax lessonae, assembly GCF_965119305.1. Classification (NCBI taxonomy): domain Eukaryota; kingdom Metazoa; phylum Chordata; class Amphibia; order Anura; family Ranidae; genus Pelophylax; species Pelophylax lessonae. The sequence goes on from NC_138780.1 coordinate 135,614,812, forward strand.
GAACTCCACTGACGCTCCTACTCCACCCCTTGCCATGCGTGCTGTGTCCTGAACGGGAGGCAGGGCCTCGGGGTAGGAGTCGGACTGAGTGGAGCCGTTATCAGAGTGCAGTGCATCGGATCGGAGCTGAGTGCCAGGACCAGTCACCAGGTAGGCCAGACACTGCTTGATGGCTTATTTTAGGACTGGTTGGTGACCCACATTTGCACAGGCATAGCAGCCCATTGATTCAAATGGGCTGCTATGACTGCGTTTTCCGCTGAAAAAAGGTGCATGCAGCATTTAAAAAAATGCAGTGGCCGTGAAATCCATCCTGCTTTTGCACCATGCAACTTACCTGCAGTTCCTGCACATGCAAACTGTGTTTTTAAATGCTGGGCCCACGTATATAAAAACGCAGAAAGCGTGCCAGTGTAGGAACTGCAGGTAAGTCGCATGGTGCAAAAGCAGGATGGATTTCATGGCCACTGCATTTTTTTCTGCATGCACCTTTTTCTGCGGAAAACGAGGTCATAGCAGCCCATTCAAATCAATGAGCTGCTATGCCTGTGCAAATGTGGGCCACCAGCCCGCATACATGTGAATCAGGCCTAAAGCCGTAGTAACGTAATTTACAAATAAAAACTGCAACGGGCGGTCGGGAACCAGTTAAGTCATACCGCACTAGTATAACACTGTGGCACTATGACGTGAAAATGGCTACAGTGTAATGGGACGCTGCGATGTGTAAAGGAGCACTATGATGTGAAAATGGCTACAAGTGGGTCCCAAAAAATAGCTGTATTCAGAAGTGGGTCTCGGCCCAAAAAAGTTTGGGAAGCCTTTCCTAGTTTATATACTAGTGCTAAATGGAATACACATTGGCTGCATTTTAAGGGTACCTTTTAAATGTGGCTTAAAGGGATGCACTTATTGTCCACACATTCAAAGAGGTGACACAATACATTCGACATCTACGGCATAATGTTTAAAACCGCATTGTTTATGAATTGTAATACTAATGTAGCACCCTCCTAGACAGGTGCATCTTTTTTTCTCCTGCTGTTTATCAGGGGAGCTTGATCTGTTAGTTTTTCCTGTCACATGTTGCCAGGTGTGATTTGCTGGGTCTAAGGGAGTGTCCCCACTGGTATCCAATGATGGAGCTTGTTGGACAGTGGAGGAAACCTAGCCAGTAGCACACCAGGGTTTCTGCAATATCCTCTGATGATGTCTGTGTGGACGATACGCGTCAGGAGCACGCAGTAGAACTTAATTTTAATACATTGCCTGTTACCATGCGATTCTTGTAAGTGCGATTCCTTTTATTTCATTAAAAGTTTTTAGCAATATTACGCTATGTGCACTCCTTTTTCTGGTTTTCATGTCATCTGGTCTTGAGAGACTTCCATCCCTCTGCCTACCACCTTATGAGCTGAAAACTACTTCTATGGTAATGATCGTAGGAGGAATCAGGATCACCTTGTACAGCCTGAACAGGTCTGTTTGCTATATGGCAATTCAGACCCATTTGATCTGGTGAGAGCCCACTTTTACTGTTCACTTGGTGTTGGGATTCTTTTCATCACGTTTGGATTTATATATGTATACCAACAAGATGGATCACTTCTTTGGGACTTTTATTTAAGCCCTATTTCAGTATTGGACTTTATTTCACAATATCCTATATTTTATATATATATATATGTTCAATTGTACACTTGTATATTATGTACACTCATTAGCGCTGCACTTTTTTCTTCCACTTGGTATTTTATAATTTGTTTATCAATTATGTTGTGCTGGCAGCTTGACTTGTTTTGATACTAGCGCTTTCTAGACACTTTTTTACATAGTTATATACAGTTGGAGTACCCCACTCATTCCCTTCTCCTAACCAAGTTCCAAAAAAAAACCCCACAAAAACCACAGCTACTGGACTGTTTCCTGACTGAGCTAAAACACTTGGGAAAATGTCAAACTGTCATGTTGTTGCTAATGGTAACCCAGGGGAACCCATAACCTGCAGCTCCCAAGGGAGTAGTGCTACACTAAATATTTAGTTTATGTCATTACATGCAACTCATGTCAAAGCCAATATGTGGGACGTCCGATCCGCAGACTGAGACCCGGTTCACACTGATGCGAGTGCCGGGTTCGCATGTAATGTCGGAGCGCACTGCTCCGACATTACATGCGATCAGCTGTGCGGTGCGAGTTTAGCCATACAGTTTGTATGGCTAAATTCGCATCGCACCCGGTGCAAACACGCACAGGAGGCATTTTTGCAGCCGCATCAGGATCGGATCGCACAGCGGTTCACACTTGTGCGATCCCATCCTGTGCGAACTGCACGATCGCACTGCGATATGCGATCAAACTGGGGGTGTCGTTAAGATTACATTGACACCCCCAGCGGATCGCATATGGCAGTGTGAACTGCCGGGGGTGCGTGTGCGATGCGGGAAAAGGCTGCGAATTCGCAGCCTTCCCGCATCGCAATAGTGTGACCCGGCTCTAAGGGGTCGCCTTCGAGATCATCTCTATGACATAGAGAAGGAGCATTCTACCAATGTGGCTATACATTGGAACGAGTGCCATTCTGGGGATGTTTCCAGCCTTGCTATTAAGGGATTGGAAAAGATTTCCTTCCCTGTTAGAGGGGGAGATAAATTCAGGATTCTATGTAAAAGAGAAGTATTCTGCATATTTAGCCTTAATACCAAGAAGCCAACAGGATTGCATTTTGAATGGGATGTTTCTCATTTTTATGATTAATTTTCATATTATAATAGTTTCTTTGCCCTCCTCCACTCCTTATCACCTATATATAAAATATTTGTGGGTTTCAGAAATCCTTTTGTAGGATGTACTGTATATGTTATATATAATATATACTATGTACAGTACATAGCATGCTGTATATGGTTTATATTTATCATTTGATTGTTTAACCACTTTACAACCGGAGGATTTTGCTGTCTTCCGTCCAGGCCACTTTTTGCGATTCGGCGCTGTGCGACTTCAACTGACAATTGCGCGGTCGTGCGACGCCGTACCCAAACGAAATTTACGTCCTTTTTTTCCCACAAACAGAGCTTTCTTTTGGTGGTATTTGATCACCTGTGCGATTTTTACTTTTTGCGCTATAAACAAAAAAAGAGCGTTTATTTTGAAAAAATAACAATATTTTTCACATTTTTTTATATGAAATTCCCCCCAAAAAAGATGTAAAAACCAATTTTTTTAAAAGTTTTTGGCCAATTTGTTTTATGCTACATATGTTTGGTAAAAAAAATCGCAATAAGCGTATTTTGATTGGTTTGCGCAAAAGTTATTGCGTTTACTAACAAAGGGAAAGATTTCTGTCATTTTTGGTGTTTTTTTTTTAACGCGTAATGGCGGCGATCTGCGATTTTTTTTGCGGGACTGCGACATTGCGGCGGACAGACCGGACCCCTGACTGACATTTTTGACACTTTTGGGGGTACCAGTGACATTACTGCAGTAATCAGTGCTATATATATGCACTGTTACTGTAAAAATGACACTGGCAGGGAAGGGGTTAATTTTATTGGAGAGGGAGGGGTTAATGTATGCCTGGTGCTTACTGACGTGTAGGGGGGGAGGTGACTATGTGATTCATGGACAGATCGGATGTCCAGCTATGCTGAACAGTCCGATCTGTCACTCCCTGTCACTATGGAGATCCGCCCGCTGTGTTTACACACAGCGGGCGGATCTCCAGACTCGATCCCCGACGATCGGGTAAGAGCAGCTCCTCCCCTGGCCCGACTCCCGACTCAAGCGCCGCCCAGAAGGGGAGGAGTCCAGTCACGTTAATACTACGTGACTGGACGGGAACGAGCCACTCTGCCGCAGTAGTATTACTGTGAGCGGTAGTAGAGTGGTTAAGGGGGTTTTGTATGCCACTAGGGAGGTTTGTTAAATATGCATTTATATATGCACATTTTTCAATATTCCCCTATCTTTTTTAATTTTAATGGTAATGATATCAGTATACTTTACTATATATATTCCATGAGTATTTCATATAAGTCTGTTTGATACGTACTTGTTGTGGTTTAAAAGGTAGATATTTTATATACCAATTATTATGACCTTACTACCACAATGGGTATTTGAGAATTTTGATTTTGTGAATTGTCTAGTTTTACAGATGTTTATTTAGATGTATTTTTGTTCTTATTTCATTTTTTATTATTGTACATTTTTGTAATAGTTTTTTTTCACAGTTTTCTGTCATATTAATTTCATTTTTATTTCATGTTCATGTACTCATATGGATGATGTATTGAGTGGGGGAACGGGCTCAAAACTTTCCCTACGTTTGGGGCTTGTTTATCATTTTACCACCCGTATTTGTATTCATTCACCACATGTGGTTGTAGGTGGGATTTTTGCAAATTGACTAGCCAGTTAATCAATTGATTTGTGGTGTATTTGATGCATATACAGTGGGTACGGAAAGTATTCAGACCCCCTTAAATTTTTCACTCTTTGTTATATTGCAGCCATTTGCTAAAATCATTTAAGTTCATTCTTCTTCCTCATGAATGTACACATAGCACCCCATACTGACAGAAAAACACAGAATTGTTGACATTGTTGCAGATTTATTAAAAAAAGAAAAACTGAAATATCACATGGTCCTAAGTATTCAGACCCTTTGCTCAGTATTTAGTAGAAGCCCCCTTTTGATCTAATACAGCCAGGAGTCTTTTTGGGAAAGATGCAACAAGTCTTTCACACCTGGATTTGGGGATCCTCTGCCATTCCTCCTTGCAGATCCTCTCCATTTCTGTCAGGTTGGATGGTAAACGTTGGTGGACAGCCATTTTTAGGTCTCTCCAGAGATGCTCAATTGGGTTTAAGTCAGGGCTCTGGCTGGGCCATTCAAGAACAGTCACGGAGTTGTTGTGAAGCCACTCCTTCGTTATTTTAGCTGTGTGCTTAGGGTCATTGTCTTGTTGGAAGGTAAACCTTCAGCCCAGTCTGAGGTCCAGAGCACTCTGGAGAAGGTTTTTGTCCAGGATATCCCTGTACTTGGCCGCATTCATCTTTCCCTCGATTGCAACCAGTCGTCCTGTCCCTGCAGCTGAAAAACACCCCCACAGCATGATGCTGCCACCACCATGCTTCACTGTTGGGACTGTATTGGACAGGTGATGAGCAGTGCCTGGTTTTCTCCACACATACCGCTTAGAATTAAGGCCAAAAAGTTCTATTTCGGTCTCATCAGACCAGAGAATCTTATTTCTCACCATCTTGGAGTCCTTCAGGTGTTTTTTTAGCAAACTCCATGCGGGCTTTCATGTGTCTTACACCGAGGAGAGGCTTCCGTCGGGCCTCTCTGCCATAAAGCCCCGACTGGTGGAGGGCTGCAGTGATGGTTGACTTTCTACAACTTTCTCCCATCTCCTGACTGCATCTCTGGAGCTCAGCCACAGTGATCTTTGGGTTCTTCTTTACCTCTCTCACCAAGGCTCTTCTCCCCCGATAGCTCAGTTTGGCCGAACGGCCAGCTCCAGGAAGGGTTCTGGTCGTCACAAACGTCTTCCATTTGAGGATTATGGAGGCCACTGTGCTCTTAGGAACCTTAAGTGCGGCAGAAATCTTTTTGTAACCTTGGCCAGATCTGTGCCTTGCCACAATTCTGTCTCTGAGCTCTTCAGGCAGTTCCTTTGACCTCATGATTCTCATTTGCTCTGACATGCATTGTGATCTGGAAGGTCTTATATAGACAGGTGTGTGGCTTTCCTAATCAAGTCCAATCAGTATAATCAAACACAGCTGGACTCAAATGAAGGTGTAGAACCATCTCAAGGATGATCAGAAGAAATGGAAAGCACCTGAGTTAAATATATGAGTGTCACAGCAAAGGGTCTGAATACTTAGGACCATGTGATATTTCAGTTTTTCTTTTTTAATAAATCTGCAACAATGTCAACAATTCTGCGTTTTTCTGTCAGTATGGGGTGCTATGTGTACATTCATGAGGAAGAAGAATAAACTTAAATGATTTTAGCAAATGGCTGCAATATAACAAAGAGTGAAAAATTTAAGGGGGTCTGAATACTTTCCGTACCCACTGTATACCCATCCCTTCATGTGTGATGTTTGTCAGCTATGATTAGGGACCAGTGAGAGGTGTGAAACGCGTCAACTGCTTTATCGTTTTAAATAAAGGTGTTGCATTTGGAGTGTGGCCATCCAGAACTTTTCATTTCTTCATCTGAACTGCTGTCACGGAACCATGAACCAGACGTACAACAACAGATAAGTGAAAATAAGAAAGCTTTATTGAAAAACAAGCTATAAAGCAAAAGTCCAAACGGATGGCGAAACCGAGCAGAGTCTTTGCGAAGCCAGGGGTCAGGAACCAGGAGGGTAGTCAGACGAAGCCGGGATCAGGAACCAGCAGGGTAGTCAGACGAAGCCAGGATCAGGAACCAGCAGGGTAGTCAGACGAAGCCAGGAACAGGAACCAGAAGCAGCAGCAGTCTTAGAAGCATGTGAACACAGGAGGACCAAGCAGGGAACTGAAGCCACAGACCTCCTATATATATGAGCTAAGCATCCAGCTCCTCCCAGTGGGAAGGAGGAGCCGCAGGGTGGGAGGCTACAAGAAACCCAGAAACCAAGATGGCCGCCAGCACATGTCAAACGAAGGAGAACAGCAAGAAGGTAAGACCATGACAGTACCTCCCCCTCAAGGGCCCCTCCTCCGCGGAGTAAAGAACGGTTTCTGAGGGAAGCGTGCGTGGAAGGCTCGGAGCAAGGCAGGAGCATGGACATCTGCGGAGGGAACCCAGGAACGCTCCTCTGGACCATAACCACGCCAATGAACCAAAAACTGCACCCGACCGCGGACCAGGCGTGAGTCCAGGATATTGCTCACCTCATACTCCTCACGATTGCCCACTTGGACCGGACAAGGCCGAGGAACCGAGGAAGTGAAACGATTACACACCAGTGGCTTCAACAGGGAGACATGAAACACGTTGGAGATCCGCATGCCAGGAGGAAGCGCAAGGGCATAGGCTACCGGGTTTACCCTGCGAAGCACTCGGAAGGGACCAACAAAGCGAGGCGCCAGCTTGGGAGTGGGCACTCGAAGGTTGAGGTTGCGGGTGGACAACCATACACGGTCTCCGGCCTGGTAGGAAGGAGCAGGCGCTCGTCTGCGATCAGCCTGGAGTCTCTGGCGCTGCGCAGAGACCTCAAGGGACCTCTGGATCTGTACCCAAGAAGCACGTAGGACGGAAAGGTGATCCTCCACAGCCGGAATATCCTGGGGAGAGAATACCTCCGGTAACACGGCAGGTTGGAACCCATAGTTGGCCATGAAGGGAGACGTCCCAGAGGAAGAGTTCACCGCCGTGTTCCTGGCAAACTCAGCCCAAGGCAGGAGGTCAACCCAATTGTCTTGGTGATCGGAGACATAGCAACGAAGGAATTGCTCCAAGGCCTGATTGGATCGTTCTGCGGCCCCATTGGACTGAGGGTGGTAGGCCGAGGAGAAGGAGAGATGAATCCCCAACTGGGAGCAAAAGACGCGCCAGAACCTGGACACAAACTGACTCCCCCGATCCGACACAATCTCCTTGGGCAAATCGTGTAACCGGAAGACCTCCCTGGCAAAAATCGTGGCCAACTCCTGTGCAGAGGGTAACTTGTTGAGAGGAACACAGTGGCACATTTTGGAAAACCGATCCACAATCATGAGAATGACTGTATGGCCTCGGGATGCAGGGAGGTCCACAATGAAATCCATCCCCAGGTGTGACCATGGGCGCTCCCCGGTGGCTAAGGGTTGCAGAAGGCCCAACGGAAGGTGCCGAGGGGACTTACTCTGGGCACAAACGGAGCATGCCGCTACATATGCGGCGATGTCGGAACGTAGGGAAGGCCACCAGAACAGACGTGAAACAGCCCAGGACAGCTGATTCTTTCCAGGATGCCCCGCGGTCTTGGAGTTATGGTAGGTTCGCAACAACCGAGTGCGCAACTCCTCAGGCACAAAACATCTGCCGTTGGGTCTCCCAGAGGGAGCACCAGATTGAGCCGCCAAAATCTGCTCACCCAGGGGAGAGGTCAGGCTGGTGCGAATGGCGGCCAGGATCTGATTCGGAGGTATGACCGAAGTCGGAATCGACTCCTCCCTGGACAGGTCGGAGTACTGCCGTGATAAGGCATCCGCCCTGATGTTCTTGGAACCGGGTAGGTAGGAGACCACGTAATTAAAACGTGACAAGAACAGAGCCCATCTGGCCTGACGTGGTGTCAATCTCTTGGCCTCAGAAAGGTAGGTCAGATTCTTGTGGTCTGTCAGGATGAGGACCGGAACCACCGAACCCTCGAGCAAGTGCCTCCATTCTTTAAGAGCCTGCACGATGGCCAACAACTCCCTGTCACCAATCTGGTAGTTGCACTCCGCAGAAGACAGTTTCCGGGAGTAAAACCCACAAGGAAGCAGAGGACCCTCTGGTGTTCTACGCTGAGACAGAAGGGCGCCTACTCCCGTCTCAGACGCGTCCACCTCGAGGACAAAGGGCAACCCAGGGTTGGGATGCGACAGAATCGGAGCCGACACAAAGGCGGACTTTAGAGCCTCAAAAGCTCGGATGGCCTCGGGCGGCCAGACCTGGGAATTACTGCCCTTCCTGGTCAGATCCGTGAGAGGCTTGGCTAGCATGGAAAAGTCCCTGATGAACTTCCGATAATAATTGGCGAAGCCCAAAAAGCGCTGCAGGGAGCGAAGACCACTGGGCTGGGGCCACTGTAAGACAGCCGAAACCTTCTCAGGATCCATGGAGAACCCCTCGGCGGAAATGATGTAACCTAAGAAGGTTACCTGGGATCGGTGAAATTCGCATTTCTCAAGCTTACCGAACAGCTTGTTCTCTCATAACCGTTGCAACACTCATCTGACATCCAGAATGTGGGTCTCCATGGACTCAGAATATACCAAGATGTCATCCAAATAGACCACCACACACTGCTGCAACAGGTCACGGAAAACATCGTTGATGAATTCCTGAAAGACTGCGGGCGCATTGCACAGCCCAAAGGGCATAACCAAGGATTCATAATGACCGGTCCTGGTGTTAAACGCGGTCTTCCACTCATCGCCCGCCTTGATCCTTACGAGGTTATATGCCGCCCTCAGGTCGAGTTTGGTAAAGACCGTGGCCCCTTTAAGGCGATCGAACAGCTCGGAAATCAAGGGTATCGGGTAAGCGTTCTTGATCGTGATGCGATTGAGACCCCTGTAATCGATGCAAGGCCTCAACTCACCGCCCTTCTTTTTCACAAAGAAAAATCCAGCCCCTGCCGGGGACGAGGATTTGCGAATGTGTCCGCGTGAAAGCGCCTCCCTCACGTACTCCTCCATGGCCTCATTCTCCGCTACCGACAGTGGATAGACTTTGCCACGAGGAGGAACGGCACCAGATTGTAACTCGATGTCACAATCGTATGGGCGGTGCGGAGGTAGGGCAACCGCGCGCACCTTATCGAATACATCCCGGTACTCCTCGTATTGAGGGGGCAACAGAGAGTCCGAGGAAGTACACAGCAACTTGACAGGCCCATGGATGCAACTAGTCCCACACTGCGGTGACCACGAGAGGATCTCGGCCGATCTCCAATCAAAAATCGGATTATGCTTCTGGAGCCAGGGGTACCCCAAGACCACCGAGTAGTGTGGAGACGAAATAACCTGGAAGCAGACCGACTCTCTGTGGACGGCACCAATGGCTAACCCCACTGGAAGGGTCTCATGAGTCACGTGTGGCGGCAGAAGGGGTCTGCCATCTATCGCCTCAAGAGCCAGAGGAGAACCTCGAGCCTGCAGAGGAATGGAATTGGCGGCAGCGAACACACTATCAATGAACAAACCACCAGCACCAGAGTCCACCAACGCCTGGGTCGTCACCGAGCCCTAGACCCAGGAGAGGACAACAGTGATCAGTGGTTTGTCAACACGGGAAACCGGGGACGAGGAGACTCCACCCAAGATCTGCCCCCGACAGGATCTCAGGTGCGAGCGTTTCCCGGACGGTTCGGACATGCCAACCGAAAATGCCCACCGAGACCACAGTACATGCATCGGCCCTCGCGTCTCCGGAGTACCCTCTCCCCCTCGGACAGGCGAGCAAACCCCAGCTGCATGGGTTCACCCCCAGACAAGTCATCCCCAGGAGGCGTGGGAGGAGAGGGAGGCACGGGTGGGACAGCAAAGGTAGGCGCCGATCTGTTAGGAGGCCTCCGCAGACTCTCCTTAAAGGAAGGTCTCTCCCTGAGTCTGGTGTCAATCAAAATCAGGAAAGAAATAAGAGACTCGAGCTCCACTGGTAGGTCCTTAGCTGCAACCTCATCCTTCAAGGCATCCGAGAGACCATGAGAGAAAGCAGCGACCAGAGCCTCATTATTCCAGCCCACCTCTGCTGCCAGGGTACGAAACTCAATGGCGTATTCAGCTACGGATCGTGAACCCTGTCTGATGGACATAAGGAGCTTCGCAGCAGAGGCAGCACGAGCCGGCACATCGAATACCTTCCGAAGAGAAGCAACAAAACCGGAAAACTCGGCAACCACCGGATTGTTGTTCTCCCATAAAGGGCTGGCCCAGGCCAAGGCCTTGTCCGAGAGCAGCGAGATTAAGAAGCCCACCTTTGATCTCTCAGTAGGAAAGGCATGTGGCAGCAACTCGAAATAAATGCCCACCTGGTTAAGGAAACCTCGGCACTGAGTTGGCTCTCCCCCAAAGCGCTGTGGAAGGGGGGCAGAACCGGACATACCCCGAAACACCGCAGGCGCAACAACAGGTGTCGGGGTAGACTCTGGCGCAACAACCGGAGCGGCAGTAGGAGCGGGCCCAGGAGCGACAACCGACCCATCGGCAACGGAAGCGAAATGAGCCGTGCGTTCAAGCAGGGTTTGCAACGCCACGGCGAACTGACCCAACAGGTGATCCTGCTGATCAAGTCTGCCAACCAGCGTGGGTAGTGAGGATGGCCCTGTACCGTCAGAATTCGTGGCCTGTGGTGCCGTGCGTTCAAGCAGGGTTTGCAACGCCACGGCGAACCGACCCAACAGGTGATCCTGCTGATCAAGTCTGGCAACCAGCGTGGGTAGCGAGGATGGCCCTGTACCGTCAGAATTCATGGCTTGGTCCTAATGTCACGGAACCATGAACCAGACGTACAACAACAGATAAGTGAAAATAAGAAAGCTTTATTGAAAAACAAGCTATAAAGCAAAAGTCCAAACGGATGGCGAAACCGAGCAGAGTCTTTGCGAAGCCAGGGGTCAGGAATCAGGAGGGTAGTCAGACGAAGCCGGGATCAGGAACCAGCAGGGTAGTCAGACGAAGCCAGGATCAGGAACCAGCAGGGTAGTCAGACGAAGCCAGGAACAGGAACCAGAAGCAGCAGCAGTCTTAGAAGCATGTGAACACAGGACCAACACAACCAAGCAGGGAACTGAAGCCACAGACCTCCTATATATATGAGCTAAGCATCCAGCTCCTCCCAGTGGGAAGGAGGAGCCGCAGGGTGGGAGGCTACAAGAAACCCAGAAACCAAGATGGCCGCCAGCACATGTCAAACGAAGGAGAACAGCAAGAAGGTAAGACCATGACAACTGCAAAGCCGGAACCTGCTTGCACGGAGAGGTGTGATTTGGAGGACTGACACCGGAAGCGGTAACACTTTCTTTGTTTTCTACACAGACAGAATACATTACAATCAAGGTCAGTTCAACTTTTATTTCAGTGTTTCCTCTGTTTTATAGGGTTCATAACAGCGACACAATACAGGATATGATGATGCACAGAATAGGATATCACATGACGATGAAGGTGGCACCTACTGACAGTATCCCTTGATAGGACACAATTGCCTTCTTAGTGATGGGTGCATTTACCCCCTAAAGTACCTCCCCATCTACGGTATCTCACAAAAGTGAGTACACCCCTCACATTTTTGTAAATATTTTATTATATCTTTTCATGTAACAACACTGAAGAAATGACACTTTGCTACAATGTAAAGTAGTGAGTGTACAGCTTGTATAACAGTGTAAATTTGCTGTCCCCTCAAAATAACTTAATACACAGCCATTAATGTCTAAAGCCTTGGCAACAGAAGTGAGTACACCCCTAAGTGAAAATGTCCAAATTGGACCCAAAGTGTCATTATTTTGTGTGGCCACCATAATTTTCCAGCACTGCCTTAACCCTCTTGGGCATGGAGTTCACCAGAGCTTCACAGGTTGCCACTGGAGTCCTCTTCCACTCCTCCCTGATGACATCACGGAGCTGGGGGATGTTAGCGACCTTGCGCTCCTCCACCTTCCATTTGAGGATGCCCCACAGATGCTCAGTAGGGTTTAGGTCTGGAAACATGCTTGGCAAGTCCATCACCTTTACCCTCAGCTTATTTAGAAAGGCAGTGGTTGTCTTGGAGGTGTGTTTGGGGTTGTTATGTTGGAATACTGCCCTGCGGCCCAGTGTTTAAAGGGAGGGGATCATGCTCTGCTTCAGTATGTCACAGTGCATGTTGGCATTCATTAATCCCTCAATGAACTGTAGCTCCTCAATGCCGGCAGCACTCATGCAGCCCCAGACCATGACACTCCAACCACCATGCTTGTAGGCAAGACACACTTGTCTTTGTACCCCTCACCTAGTTGCTGTCACACATGCTTGACATCATCTGAACCAAAAACGTTTATCTTGGTCTCATCAGACCACAGGGCATGGTTACAGTAATCCATGTCCTTAGTCTGCTTGTCTTCAGCAAGCTGCGGGCTTTCTTGTGCATCATCTTTAGAAGAGGCTTCCTTCTGTAATGACAGCCATGCAGACCAATTTGATGCAGTGTGCGGCTTATGGTCTGAGCACTGACAGGTTAACCCCCCACCCCTTCAACCTCTGCAGCAACGCTGGCTGCAATCATACATCTATTTCCCAAAGACAACCTCTGGATATGACTCTGAGAATTGCATTTAACTTCTTTGGTCGACCATGGCGAGGCCTGTTCTGATGAAACCTGTCCTGTTAAACCGCTGTATGGTCTTGGCCACCATGCTGCAGCTCAGTTTCAGGGTCTTGGCAATCTTCTTATAACCTAGGCCAGTGATGGTGAACCTTGGCACCCCAGATGTTTTGTTACAACATTTCCCATGATGCTCATGTACTCTGCAGTGTAGTTGCACATCATGGGAAATGTAGTTCCAAAACATCTGGGGTGCCAAGGTTTGCCATCACTGACCTAGGATATCTTTAAGTAGACCACCAATTCTTTTTTTCAGATCCTCAGTGAGTTCTTTGCCATGAGGTGCCATGTTGAACTTCCAGTGACCAATATGAGAGAATGAGAGCAATAACACCAAATTTAACACACCTGCTCCCCATTCACACCTGAGACCTTAAAACACTACGAGTCACATGAGACCGGGGAGGGAAAATTGCTAATTGGGCCCAATTTGAATATTTTCACTTAGGGGTGTACTCACTTTTGTTACCAGCGGTTTAGACATTAATGACTGTGTGTTGAATTATTTTTAGGGGACTGCAAATTTACACTGTTATACAAGCGGTACACTCACTACTTTACATTGTAGCAAAGTGTCATTTCTTCAGTGTTGTCACATGAAAAGGTATAATAAAATATTTACAAAAATGTGAGGGGTGTACTCACTTTTGTGATATACTGTATGTGTTCATCTTACCAGAAATCTAGCTATAGAATGTAAGTGTAAATGTAAGTACCACGTGGTACAGTATTTAACCCTGTCAAGCCGCAGTCTGCCTTAGGCTTTGACAGGCCGCAGACAGCGGGGCTGGACGTGGCACTTGTCTTTCTCAGGCGCACTAAAACACTAAGAGGCACAAAGCAACTAGGTGGACCTATGTGCATGAGGCTTTCAACTTTAGTCTTTGTGTGCTACTTTCAAAACCATTGTAGTGTTCTAATATCATGTGAACTAAAATGCACCGGTGATGAGAGAAATGTGAAAGCTGCAATTGCTGTTCTCTTTTTGAAAACACAAGCTGTTTGGCTATTTCTGGCCTCAACACTTATAAGTCACTGACCTGGAGGAAGCTAAAAGCTAGTGGAAGTCAGTGAAAGTCATATCTTCTTATCACTACGCTTGCTCTGTGTCAGTGATTCAGAAAGTATTGAAACCTAAGTATCAGTATGACAGCCAGGTATCTAGTATTTTCAGAAGAAGAGAGCAAAAGAAGCTTGAAAAAGGAAAACGAATGCTGCCAACATGCCAGGGTCTGTTAAGTTGATATAAATCGCCGTTTTCGTTTTAGGTTTAGATAAGCTTTAATACTGCTAGTACACCCTTTTTACTGTTCTGCACAGTCCTGGCTAAAAAAAATCATCCACAAGCTTTGAGCCCTTCTTACCTTTCTGTGAAGTTCACACATGCATACCATTTATGGTTAACCCAACACTCTACACTATGAGAGGCAGTGTCCATTAAAAAGATCTACTTAATATAATTTTTATTTTATAGTTCTGCCCCATATGATGTAAAGTACACATAGTACTTTGTTCTATGTTTCTAAGTGCTTTCTTAGGCTGGGTTCACTCTAGTGCGAATTTAATGCGGGTTTCACCGCATCCGATTCCCATGACAGGAGAGTGTGCCCGGCTCTCAATGGACCCAGTTCACATATCTCTGTGTCGGCTGCAGAGCATATTGCACAGGGCTCCTGTGCGTCTTTGGCTCTGTTTCAGGCCCAAAATCAGGCAAAAATTTGGGCCCTATTCATCCCTGAAACATAGAACAGAGACACACCAGACTCCTGCTGTAAGCCGCATCCAGGGCCGCTGATAGGGGGGGACCATCGGTCTTCTTGTAGGGGGCTAGAGCACACAGGGGGGCCCACACAGGGAGGGGGATTAGTGATGAATGACATTTACAGAAATCTTCCTCCGGCAGCTGAAAGCTGATCTCTCCCCCTCTCCCTGCTGCCAGCTTTTATCTTCTGAGAAAGAGACTCTCTGTGTGCCCCCCCCCCCCCCGCCCTCCTCTCCCAGCACTGGCTCTAACTGTAGCTCTGCTAGCTGAGTTTGTTATCTCTGTAACTTTGTTTCTCTCCCTGCAGTTCTTCCTATACTCCTTGTCCCCGCTTGTATATTTTTTTTCATCTCTCGCCCCCATTGCTCTGTCTTCCTGACACAGTCACAGCTGATCAGCTGCATTCCCATGGGATGAATAATTTACTGTTACACTGGTTCCAGAGCTGCCTGCTATCTTGTCCCAGTGAAGTTAATGTGTTTTATGTAGCTGGGCTTCCCACTCCTCTCCCCCAGACTGCTTCCTGACCTATACAACTTTGCTTCTACTTCCCTTCACTGTCAGTTCCCTCTGCAAATCCATCGATCAACTCCTTCTATTTACCCATTTACTAACTGATCTGGCAGCAGTAAACTCAATTTTTTAGCTTGTATCTACAGGTAAGCCTATAATAGGGCTTACATGTAGGTTCAGTGAATATCTCCTACACGTAGCAGCCGGTGATAGCACCAGCGCATGTGCACTGCATTCTCAATGGACGGCATACCATCCAGTGAGAGAGCTGTGCTGTGACCATGACACCCGCACACATGCGTGTGAGTTAAGCCCCGTACACACGTAGCGATTGTCGGCCGTAAATATTCGGCCGACGACCGATCGGCCGATTGTAGGCTTGTTAGTATGATGCTTCCGACAGCAGACAGCGAATTTTCGGCCGAACAGAATCGGGTGTGCAGGCATTAAAATTTTAGTTGGCCAACACCAGAAAGGCCGATTGTTTGCCAGTCAGTACAGAATTCGGCCGACAAACAGCCGATTAGCAAGACTGGGCATGCTCAGAGAAGAAAAAACACATGGAAAGTTAACCATCACATGACATCACTTCTGCAGTCGGCTGTTGTTGGCCGACAAACTTCATGTGCAGTCTTTTGCAGTTTTCAGCCGACAGGACAGCACCGGACCAAAGACGACCAATCGTTCGGCCGACATTCGGTACGTGTGTACGGGGCTTTACATCATTGAAGTTTGGCCAAACGACTGGAGCCCAAGAACCTAGAGAGAAGACCAGATGGAGATGGAATCCCTCTTAGTAGTGACAGCACACCGCTGGAGAGATCTGTTTTTTAGGTTAGAAAAATATAATTAAGGGCTCATTTACAGAGGTATTTTGGCTGTGTAAAGGAGGGGTTTGGGCTGGAACCACCTGTCATTTTATGGGGACACAGTGCCTGTATGAACACAGCCGCAGGCCCTAATTGGACAGGTGTTCAGGTGAGCGGCCCCTAAATGCACACTGTCTGTGTTCGGGCTGTACACCTGCATCCCCACGCCTGTCAGATTAGAACCTGCAGCTGTGTTCATACAACTCCAAGTGGCTCAAGCCTCATAAATGAACCACTGAAAACACTGTACAGACCACAGCACATATGTGCATGAACCCCAACACCTCATTCACTCACAGAGATGTATTCATCTTTTAGATTAGCAGGAATTCCTTGAGTTATGTTGTATTTGTATCTGATAATAATGATTTTATTGTATTTATATATATAGCTTTAATATAGCTTTAATATTTTTTTTAGGGGTGGGGGGTGGGGGTGGGTAGTCTGTACGGGGCCCCACAATTTCTATCAGCAGCCCTGGCAGCATCCATATTAGGTGTGAACCCAGCCTACCTCTAGTACTAACCTACCCCTCTCCTGCCGCAACTGATTTGACAACAGCTATGAAGGAGAAGGCTGATTTATAGCTGCAGCTTGTCTAGGCTGTGAACACTTTCCCAGGACACACAGCGACAAGAGGAATGCAGAGGGAGAATGGACATGTCAGGTTCTGCTTTCCTCTTGCCATTGCTTGTCTCAGCAAAGTGTTCACAGCCAAGACAAACTCAATCAGCTGTCTCCTTCATAGCTGTTGTCGGATCAGCCGTGGCAGGAGGGGAAGGGGAGCATAACTAGGGTTAGAGAACATTTAAAACATGGGACAAAGCACTACACGTTCTTTGTCCCATTGGGGACAGAACTGTAAATTAAAAATTATAATTGATCTTCTTTAACTGCTTTTGGACTGTCCCACTTACAGAAACTGCGGCAGAGCGGCCCTTCAGGGCAAAACCAAGTATCTGTACATCATTTCCATTTCCAAGTCTGGGGCACACATGCGTGTGGCTGATGATCCACTCCTGCTGTGATTGGACACAGCGGGAGCCAATCAGCGGGTTCGGTGGGCCCGATGTTTGCCGGCACCTGGCGATCGTTCCAGAGAGAGGCAGAATTGCGGTCTGCCTATGTAAACAGGGCAGATCACTGTTCTGTCAGAGGGGAAGATGGAGATCCTGTGTTTCTGCTAAGCAGGAACACAGATCTCTGTCTTCCCCAGTGAAAGCACCCCCCACACAGTTAGCAAACACTCCCAAGGAACACATTTAACCCTTTGATTGCCCCTGATGTTAACCCCTTCTCTGCCAGTGTCATTAGTACAGTGACAGTGCCTTACTTTTAGCACTGATCACAGTATTAGTGTCACTGGTCCCCAAATAGATTCACAGTCCAGCTAAAAATCACTGATCGCCACCATTACTAGTATAAAAAATAAAAAAATTAAATTCCATAAATATATCCCATAGTTAGACACTATAACTTTTGCGCAAACTAAACAATATACGCGAGAGGGATTTTTATTTTACTCAAAACATGTAGCAGAATACATATTGGCCTAAATTGATGAAGAAATTTGATTTTTACATTTTTTATTGGATATGTTTTAGAGCAGAATGTAAAAAAAAACAGACACATTTAGTTTACTTATGTATAATATTATCTATACTGAGTGTCCCCTCAGGTGGTAGGTGACAACAGAAGGTAGAATAAATAATTACTGAACAGGGTGGTCTGGCAATAAAATCTTGATCCTTTCTGAGTAGCATCACTGGAGAGGATTTGTAGCCTGACGGAATCTTGTCACCAGTGTAGGGAATAATTAATTATGTTATATTATAAACCTGATATTCATTTCAGTTGGGTCTCTAATTAAATCTCTAGTAAATAAGTGGTTATTCAGTAAACAAGAGTCAAAAAATTAGCTTTCTAAACTCACAAAGACGGCATTAGAGCACTTGGGGGATAGCGAATAGTGAGCTTGCTAAGCCCACATGTTATTTGCTACAAGCTGATTTGGCTTATAGCAAAGCTAGATGTCACTGATATAAGCTTCTGTATTTAGTTACATAGAGTGTATACACAAGAACACAGGAAAAAAATCGATGTTTGAGAAAGAATTGGAAACAATTATTGTAACATGAGACACAGGAGAAAATAGAGCAAAGCAATTATCTTTTCTATTTGCAGGCACATAAAAATAGTACACTGCTTTAGTTACTAGGAAAAACGCTGTACTCATCTATTGCAAAATACAGTAAAACTTTGGATTGCGAGCATAATTCATTCCGGAAACACACTTGTAATCCATAGCACTCTTATATCAAATCGAATTTCCCCATAAGAAATAATGGAAACTCAGATGATTAGTTCCAAAACCTTTTATTTATACAGCAGGTCCTTCAGTTTATAGTCCATATACAAAGAATATAGCAATGTGATAGGTTGTGTAACCATAAAATGTCCATCCACAAATGGCGCCTCCCCAAGGGGATTAGAAGCAAAATCCAGCAGGAGCTACAGAGTATAAAAAAGAAGAGAGGCGCCTCTAAAGCAGGCCATAGACGATTCGAATTTCGTACGATTTATCGTTCGATAAACGAAAGCGGCACTCGTGCACATCATCGAGTGTACCATCAATGTGAGCCGAAAATCGTACGACAAAACACTATTTTTTGTGCCTTTTAACCACATCTCTACCGGACACACTCCCTACTGTTCTGTGTTTTGTTAGGCGAAATCATACAACTCCCCCACTAATGATACGAAATTCGGCCGATTTTCGCAAAAAAACCCAACATGTTGGATATGTGAATTTTTGCTGTCGTACGAAAATCGAACGTTTTACATAACACACTAACGATACGAAAATCGTTCGATAACACTGCCATTTACGATTTTCGAACGAAATTCGAATCGTCTATGGCCTGCTTAAGTGTAGCAGTATGGGGACATTTAATGAAGGTACAACATTTAGCAACTCACATGGTTGATGATTAAAGAGGCACATCTAGACTGACCACCGTCAGTCTGCAGTCGTGACCGTGAAGACTACCCTGCCGTAGAGACACCTGAAAGCGAGGCTTGAAGCGCTTGGAGCGCAGCGTGGAAGGGATGACGTAGATGGCGGTAAGAGCCAGCGGTGCTGAGGATCTTCTATGTGGACAGCTTTACCCCGGATGCCTGCCTGTCAAAGCCGGGAGAATATTAGCATGCATAAGGAAGGGGATATACTCCAGAGATAAAACTATAATCTGCCACTTTATAAAATCCTGGTTTGGTCACACCTGGAGTATTCTGTCCAGTTCTGGTCGCCAATCCTGAGAAAGGATGTGCTGGAACTGGAGAGAGTCCAAAGAAGGGCAACTAAACTAATTAGGGGATTGGAGGACCTTAATTATGAGGAGCGATTACAAGCGCTTCGTTTATTCTCCTAGGAGAGGAGACACCTGAGAGGGGACATGATAGCGATCTACAAATACATCAATGGCGATCCTAGCATAGGTAGAAAACTATTTAGTGTTAAGGAGTGCAAGAAGACACGTGGCCACACAATAAGATTAAACTAGAGACTTTTTAACCATATGCTGCGTAAGGGGTTCTTCACACACACACACACACACACACACACACACACACACACACACCTATACAGGTTGAACTGGATGGACTGATGTCTTTATTCAACCTCATCTACTATGTACCTACTGTATGTAACTATATCCCCTTGTATTGGCCTTGGTTTGCACCTGACTACACTTTTGCCTGGTTCTCCTGTTTTTGACCTGCTTATCTGTTATCAACCCTGGCCTGAATTCCAACTACACTTCTGCCTACTTGATTATACTTATATTGATCATCAGTTAACGACCCAGCTTGCCTGACTCTGCTGATCATCTACCTGCAGTGCTGACCAGCCTCTTTGCAGCAACATGCTGTTTTCCTGCACTCCACTAATGACTGCATGACATTTTTCAACAGTGGACCTTGCATGCATACTGTGTGTTGAAGTGGTCGCTTGTGGTGTCCTGGGGATTCCTGTGTGACAAGGTGACAATTTCAGAAGCATAATTGAAAGACAGAGTGAAGCTCTGTTATACTACTGTACCCAGTCAAATACCTTCACTCAGGATCTCCAGGTATCATTTTATTTAAATATAATTTGTCAAAGCCTATTTTAATAATTGAATATAAAATGTAATAGGTCTATAGCTGAAATATGAAAATGACTCTGTTGCATACCTGGTTGAAATAGATTTCATATGACAATGTTACACAGTACCTGACTAACTCATTCATTTGGTTCACTCATTTTTTGTTTGGTTGAAATAAGTTATTGAGACTCAATCAGACCAGCCAAGGCATTTGGGCAGTTTGAGGGGCATGCCTCCCCATTGAATCACCCAAAAAGAAAGAGAATTCATAAAGAAAGCCTGTGTGTGACTCAAAATACCAGTTTTTCATGGAGCTGACATTAATGGCCAGTTCACACCATAGAAACGGAGTCCGGATGCGTTCCAGGTGCTTTTTTGCATTTGGCGCGTTTTTGATGTAGTCCAGTGCATTTTTTCCCCCTCTTTTTTTCTTAACCTTAAATAAGGACATGTAAGATCCAGTGCGTTTTTGGTGCGTTTAGGTGCGCTCCGGTACGTTTTTGATGAATTTTACAGCCTTCCAGTACAGTCCAGTGCAAGAAAACTGCAGCATGTTTTACTTTTTTTTTTTCTGGAAGTGGAACCCACTGGAACTGTAAGCACTGGTGTGAAATATGCCATTGGAAATCATTTAACCTACTTTCCATGCGTTTTTGATGCAAAAAAACAAAGGCACTGGACTGCATGTGGTGTGAAGTGGCTCTTAAACATTCTATACAGCCCCATATATGCAACTCCTCATGCCTCTGCTAAGAAAATTCACTACTTTACCAGTAGATGTCAGCAGCGTTATGGGTGAATTCACTCCAACCTGTTCAATGATGGAGATGTTTTATTATCTTTACACAAAATTACGCTGTACGCCGTGGTGCTTTTTGGTATTATTTCATCATCATTCATTGGTTTATATTGATAAGAAGATTTAAAGATCTTACATGCTTTTATGAGTTCTCCTTCTTTACATATTGCTATTTCCAATATTAAAGTGTAACTAAAGACAAAACTTTTTTGTTTTGTATGGAGTGTAGAGGGATTAGAACACCTGTCAGTGTTTGTTGCTCTCTGTGCCTTTGTAAGGCTCCGTTCACATGTAGGCGTTTTGGGGCGTTTTTGGGGAGTTTTTCTGCTCTTGGATCAGCTCTCAAAACGCCCAACAAGACTAATCCTATTCATTTCAATGGCCCCTGTTCACATCTGAGCGTTTTGACGCTGTAAGCAAAACGCCCAATGCTCAAAAAAGTGCATGAGCTTCTTTTTGGGCAGATTACAGGCGTTTTCCATTGGTTTCTATTCAATCTAAAAACGCCTGCACAAAAAACGCCTGTAAAAACGCCTGTAAATCGCGGTAAAAACGCGCGAAAACGCTACGCTCGGGTGTGAATGTAGCCTTAGGGAGATTCACCTTCTCTATTTGTCCTGTTTACTGTTATCATCAAACGTTATGGTAAAAAAAAAAATCCCAAATTTTGGGTTGACATCAGAACACTTTTAGAGGAAAAATCTTCCAATGGGGACACCAGAATTTCCTCACTTTTAAGGGATTTTCTCCCACTTCCTGTTTTGGCTATTGGATAGGAAGTAAAGGGAAATCTGCCCAATGGGCAAGGCTTTTTTTCCAGCAGGAATGTGGGGGAATGCAGTTTCAGAACCTCTAGCACCTCCAGCACTGGCTGTATATAATAACAAGGAGTGCTGGAGGATCTGTTGCTGCTGGCTACTGGTAAACCTATTGCCATTGTGGGGGGATCTACTGTTGTGTGTGTGGGGGGGTATCAATTGTTGCTGGGGAGTTCTATTGTTGCTGGTGCAGGATCTATTGTTGCTGGAAGGGGGTCAATTGTTGCTGGGCGTGATCTACTCTGGAAGGAGGGGGTCCATTGTTGCTGGCTGCTGGGAGAACTATTGTTGCTGGTATAGATCTATTGTCTTTCCTTTTAACTCAGCGATGCCTGGCTCTGCAGATATCTCGGAGTCTCATAAACTTTCCTGAGTGGTTCCAGGCTTTATGGTTTTCAGGGAGACCCTTTTTCCTTATGCTTAAGGTGACCACCTATTACATAGTGGCAGAGATGTATAGTAACTAAGTAGAACTATTTCACTACTGTACTTAAGTACCGAAAGGCGGTATCTGTAGTTTACTAGAGTAGAATTTTTTTCTCCTACTTCCACTTTTACTTCACTACATTTTTTCAATGATTTCAATACTTCTACTCCAATATTTTTTTTTTGTGCTGCATAGTTACTCGTTACAATTATAAAAATTACCATTGCCAGAACAGTAGATGGCAGGTTTCATGAAGCTCAAAACATGTGTATTATCAGCGCATACGAAAATAAATGCTACTGTATGCATAAATAAAAGCTGCATTTGAAATAATAAGAGAGACAAAAGTCTCTGATGATGTTCAAACTTTTGACTTCTTTCTTGAATAACTACATAACACAGTACTTGTACTTTT
Source organism: Pelophylax lessonae (assembly GCF_965119305.1). Classification (NCBI taxonomy): domain Eukaryota; kingdom Metazoa; phylum Chordata; class Amphibia; order Anura; family Ranidae; genus Pelophylax; species Pelophylax lessonae. The sequence continues at coordinate 135,637,627 of NC_138780.1, forward strand.
ACTTTCAGTACTTGAGTAGCAATTTGTTTTAAAAACTACTGGTACTTTTACTTTCAGTACTTGAGTAGCAAAATGTAAAAAAAAACTACTTGCAATACTTAAGTACAAAAAATGTTGAATACTTTAGTACTTCTACTCAAGTCACTTTTTGATCGAGCACTTCCACTTCTACTCAAGTATGGGTTTAGAGTACTTTATACAACTCTGCATAGTGGTCCACAGGTTCCGGTAAGCACACTGGTCATTCTGCATTGAAAGGGGGCATGCTGGTCTCTCTGCATTGGCAGGGGGCACGCTGGTCACTTTGCATTGAAGGGGGCACACTATACCTTGATTACTGAAGGCCCCTTTCACACTTTTGTGACCTCAAAGTCACGCAATTTTTTACAGCGTTTTTTGCAGCAAAGCAATGCCTATTACATTTTTCTGTTTGCGCCCCCCAAAAATTTTGAGCACCAGCCGCCACTGTACACAAGCACTAATCTTCTAATAGTAGCTTTTCCTGCAGGTAACAGGGAATGTTCAGTATATCTAGGACCCTACAGCAGCAGTCTATATCGCAATGTCTGGCACTTGCACAATAATAGTCCCCAGGAAGGTCTTTACTCACAGTGTCCCAGGAGCTCTCTGCCCCCCCCGAATCCACAAGTAGATCCATGGTGAGGGAGATAACAAGCTAGTTCTCCAGACCCAGGACTTCCATGCAGTACCCTCTAGCAAATGTGATCCTCCAGCAAACTTTTTCAGGTCCTCAGCCCGGCAGCTGATGGGGCTTAGACTATAGCTTCTTGTCTCTCTGACTATCTTCCAGGGGCTACAGCATCTCCAAGAGACTGGAACCATCCCTTAGGCCCCTTTCACACTTGTGCGACCTACAAGTTGTGCAATTTTGCCACAATTTTTTTGCCACGATTTTGACTGGACTTGAAGCAATCTATGGACTTCTTGTATCAAACTCCTGATGAAGTTGACAGGGTTCCATGAAACGCGTAGAGTATTAGGATGTCATGATATTCAGTTTGATACCCAATCATGAATTTTTTATGTATATATCATCATGCATCACAACAAAGATATATTTATTTTTGAATTTCTTATATGTCAGCTCTTTTATATATTGAATATATGTCCTTATCATGTTGGAAAATGTCATCATGTATTGTTTAATCATGAAGTTTTAATACATTTGAAACCATTTGTACTTTATATATGATTAATTTTGAGTAACCTGCCTCATTTAAAGTTCCATAACCATTGCATTTTTTGTTTGTTTGTACAATTAGGAATGGAGGTATGCCGCTATGGATGCTTCAGATCACAATTAGTTTCTTGTATGTTGAAAAAAGCTGCCTCCTGCCTTGCACTTTAGTCGACATGTCCAGACATGTCCACAAGTGTTTAAGGTTTATGCAAAAAAAATAAATGTATTTTGGGTCCTGGTATATAGTATGTAGAGCAGATCTTTGTGACCTGCATGAATCTTGTGGTGCTGTTTCAAGCAAAGTTGAGATGTGTTTTCCCACTGGTACTCAGGAGTAGGGCTGCCGGCATGAAATATCACTCATCAAGTAGTGTCAATGGACAAAGAAAGCAAACCGCCGCTCGCCCAGCCCGATCCTAGTTAGACTACATGTACATTAGCCTACCCCCGACTGTGGCCGCAGGAAAACGCAAAATGCAAACCGTGTTTTTGCTGCAATTTTGCCATGTTCTGCGTTTTCCTGCGGTCAAAAAGTTCCTATCCTGAATGCGATTCTTCCACGTTCAGAAAAGGGAGGTTTAACCTTACTTAAACTTGGCAACTCCTAAACTCTGCTAAATGCCTTTGTACAGTGACACATATGCAATCAACAAAAAGAACCCCTGCACATACTGGTGTCCAACATCTACATGGGGATATACTTCACCAGTCTATGGCGCTGATCCACTTCCTACTTGTATGTTTTTAGGCAGGTATATCCCGGTCGCTGCAGCTCCTCTTACACTCCACTGGGGGGCGGATAAAAAGCAGATTCCAGACTGTAAAAAAGGGAAGCGCACGCAGACCTCGGATAATATCGCTTTAATAGGGGACAATACAATACAGTTAAGTTGCACGCACATTTCCATCCTTATAGGACAAGCACTTCAGCCTGGGGCTGCGGAGTGGAGGGATCCAAGGGGATATGCTGCTTCTGCTGGTTGCAACGGACAACGCGTTTCGGAGGCGGAGCCTCCTTCATCAGGTCCCACCTCGGAGCCCCAGACTGCATAAAGCCTCTGCCTAGGCTAAGGCCAACCTTCCCAGCAGTGTATGACGGCAGACTGGTGCGCAGGCGCACTAGTACCAGCATGTAGTGACCTGGCGGGGGGAGCCGTTAGCAGGAAGCAATAGAGAGCGGGCTCATAGCGGCGGTTGCTGCGAGAGAGGAGACCGGAGGAAAACTTGGAGGGACGGGAGGAGCGAGGAGCTTCTGTTGATGTGCTGAAGTGCTTGTCCTATAAGGATGGAAATGTGAGTGCAACTTAACTGTATTGTATTGTCCCCTATTAAAGCGATATTATCCGAGGTCTGCGTGCCCTTCCCTTTTTTACAGTCTGGTACAGTGACACATAGCCTTTTATAGAGTTGAGTTTAGGAGCTTTGGCAAAAAAATGCCAAAAGCTCCTAAACTCAAACGTAGGAGCTACCAGTGTAGGCTAGTGTGCATGAAACCAATATGTATGTGTGGTAAGGGGGGATTCCTATTGGCTACTGTATTAAATGGGTGAAATTTTTTTTCTAAAATGCAGCAGCTGCTCACATCGGCCCAATGTGTCCCCACATATATACTGTTATTAGATAACATTAAATGATGTGGCACTTTGCTAATAGTTGTGTATGCAGTCTCTCTCTCGTAATGGTGCCAGTTTATGCAGTAACAACCCCTAGTATTGATGCCAGTTTACGCAGTAATAGCCACTAGTATTGCTGCCAGTTTATGCAGTAATAACCCCTAGTATTGGTGCCAGTTTACACAGTAAGAAAGCCTTGTATTGGTGCCAGTTTACGAAGTAATAAAGCCTAGTATTGGTGCCGGAGTCAGAGACACTATAGTGACTTGGTTACCAGTCGCGGGCCACAATGATAGGTCCGTGTCCACTGAGCATATACAGCATATGCTGAGTGGACATGGACAGAGCCCGCTCTACCCTATGGGCGTTCTAGTCTGATCCGCAGACTGCGAGCCAGGCCTTCTTATCCAACATCAGTTCCTGACCTCACAAATGCTCTTCTCAAAGAATAGTCAAACATTCCCATAGACACACTCCTAAACCTTGTGGGCAATCTTGTGTGAGAGTGGAAGCTGTTATAGCTGCAAAGGGTGGGCCAACTCAATATTGAATCCTATGGACAAAGACTGGGATGCCATTACAGTTCATGTGTGTGTAAAGGCAGGCATCCCAATACTTTTGACAAAAAAAATGGTGCTAACCAAAAAGACCTGCGCAAAGGATATTATTTGACACCAGGGACTTCTCATTCAATTAGTGAAATAAATTGTAAATTAATTATAAATTATAATAAATTAACTTCCGGGAATTGCTTCCACACTGCGAGCTGCAATCTGAACGTAAAAACGTGAATAATTAATAGCAAAAGTGAAAACTGCGCTCAGCATTAAAAGTGCTATAGGTGCATTAATAAAAAGTGCTATAGGTGCATCAATGCATTAGTGATTGTTCACAATCAATAAATATACAAATACAATGGTATATAAATAAATAAATAAATATTGGCATTGATTGGGCTAAAAAAAAAAAAAAAAAAAAAAAAAAGTCCTTAAAGTGCTCTGTGCGACTGCAAATCTAAATCTTCAGCAATCTTGGATTAGATGGAAACCTCCACCACAAACACCTCCACCCAGTGGTCAGATGATATACTCCTTACCAGAATGCGATGACCCCTTAATTACAGGGGGTCAAACCCGGCATATCACTCCACATTGGCTCAAGGTTATCCTCATCACTGTTATCACCTCAAAGAATTTTGCCCGAATGCTTTGACAAGGTTCCGGATCTCCGGACATTAAGGTGCAAAGAAAGATAAAGGAAACTCCAATAGTGTAATACCGTTTGATACTTAGTATGACGGGTTCTCTGTTATTTGCCACAACTCTGAAAACTGCTTCGTCCCCTCTGACAGACCTTGTCCTGGACAGTGTCCCTGGTCTTTAGGCACTCAATCGTCGGGGTCTCAGCCCTCGCAATTTTGTCCTCACAGGCACAGTCCCAGCACTCCGGTTCTCAATCTCTATCTATCTCCAGTCTCTGGACAAACATTCCTCTGGGGCTTTGAGAAAGAGAGCTGGGTCATGCTGTGTGGGGAACGGAGCTAGAGAGACCTATATGCTGTCCAGAGACTGGAGATAGATAGAGATTGAGAACCGGAGTGCTGGGACTGTGCCTGTGAGGACAAAATTGCGAGGGCTGAGACCCCGACGATTGAGTGCCTAAAGACCAGGGACACTGTCCAGGACAAGGTCTGTCAGAGGGGACGAAGCAGTTTTCAGAGTTGTGGCAAATAACAGAGAACCCGTCATACTAAGTATCAAACGGTATTACACTATTGGAGTTTCCTTTATCTTTCTTTGCACCTTAATGTCCGGAGATCCGGAACCTTGTCAAAGCATTCGGGCAAAATTCTTTGAGGTGATAACAGTGATGAGGATAACCTTGAGCCAATGTGGAGTGATATGCCGGGTTTGACCCCCTGTAATTAAGGGGTCATCGCATTCTGGTAAGGAGTATATCATCTGACCACTGGGTGGAGGTGTTTGTGGTGGAGGTTTCCATCTAATCCAAGATTGCTGAAGATTTAGATTTGCACAGTCGCACAGAGCACTTTAAGGACTTTTTTTTTTTTTTTTTTAGCCCAATCAATGCCAATATTTATTTATTTATTTATATACCATTGTACTTGTATATTTATTGATTGTGAACAATCACTAATGCATTGATGCACCTATAGCACTTTTTATTAATGCACCTATAGCACTTTTAATGCTGAGCGCAGTTTTCACTTTTGCTATTAATCCCAATACTTTTGACAATATAGTGTATTTTGGTTGTTAGGTTCGATAGCAAACAGTCCCATTTTAAATATGTGCAGCCCCAAGATCCTGGCAGCAGAGAAAACTGCTCATTCGATCACTGAACTTTTTGTCTGCAACTCTAGTTGCCTGGATAGCATTTATGATAACTAGTAATTAGCTGCTAATACCTGGGTTCAGTATGAAGTGGATTCGTCAAACATTATTGAAGTTTGGGCACCGGATCAGAAGTCCATTGATGTCAATAAGAGCTGAATGTTAAAAAACAGTAATGGTCATTTTAGAATAATAGCCAAGGGATTGACAAACAAATAGCATGTGGAGCTGGATACTGCCTGGGGAAAATGTATCAAGCTTAAAAAAAAAAAAAAAAGATGCTTGGGAGAGAGCAACAATTGTAATGCTTAAAGGGAAACAATAAAAATGCAAAACTCCTTTAATAAAATGCCTGGGGGTGCAATGCAAAGCTCCTTTAATAAAATGCCTGGGTGTGCCTTGAACCTGCCTGTGAAGTGGTGCATCTATATGATGTACAACCTATTATAACATAACTGACATTTTTTAAAAATTGACAGTAAATTATAGTTTTCGACCACTCATTTCTGTTTGTAAACCAAATAGCTGGGAATTCTCTTCATCTATACCAGACCTTTATCCTAGATGAAGGTCTGGAGTAGATGTTAATTGAGCACCCCCCAAAAAAAAACACTTGTGGGGGATTCCCATCTGAAAATACATACCAGAGCTCATTCACGTGGCGCATTAGCCTGTACAGTGTATAGTGTGAGCTATTTGTTTATCTGTTCTGAGCAGTAACTGTATGGAGCTACACACAGGCAGCCTGTTTCTGTCAATGGAGATGGAGTGGGTGTATGGACTAACCTGCAGATCTGATTTTGACAGGCAATCATGGGCGCACAGAGTCAGATACAGACTGTGAGCCTTTACACCTGCTCCATCTCCATGGACAAAAACAGGATGCCAGCACACAGCTCCTTGTAGGTTGGAACGGATAAACAACTTCACGGTGTAAAGGCCAGTTCACCTGTGTGAATGGATCCTTATCCTTGATGAATGTCTGGTATAGATGTCAAGGGGGGACCCCATGTGTCCATACAAAAAAAAGGGGTCTGGTATGAATTTTAAGAGGGAACCACACGTGAAAAACACAGAAAAAGAAAAAGCGTGACATCCCCCCAAAAGTCATACCAGACGCTTATCTAAAGCCAGAAAATACATGCAAATGACCCTCGCTATCACGTACCTGCTAGCAGAGCCTGATATGCTGAGGAAGGCCTCTCTTACACCTCAGACTCTGGGCCCCTGATAGTGTAGACAGGAGTACAGAGTGGCAGGGGTGCCTGTAAGTCTTGCTAGCAGTAGGGCAGATGTCCACCCTGGGTAGGAGAAGTCGTCAGACAGCTCCTGTAAGCAGGTAAGCAGATGGGTAGCTGATACTGGAGACAGTAGACAGAGTAGCAGAGTCAGGTGGGCTGGCGGGTCAGACAGAAAGCATGGATCAGGTACATGGCACAGGCAGGAGTAGAGTCAGGAAAAAAGCAGGGTCTGGAACCAATCAGTAAAGCAGGAGCCAATAGAGCAGACAGAAGCTGAGGTCAGAGGACAAGCTGAAGTCGGTGCAGACGCAGTTTAGAGAGTGGTCAAGACAAGCCAGGTCAACAACTGGAATCAAGATACAGAATCACAGGTCACAGGATACACAGGAGGCTGAAGACAAAGACAACATTGTTCCTGAGCACCGGCCGAGTTTAAATAGTCCGTTTGGCGCCAACATCTGTCACAGGTAAACGCGAGCGCCGAAGCACACAAGATTGCGCAAGCGCACATGTGTTCTTACATGTATGAAAGGGAACATGTTTTAGCCTGTGCACAGAAGTCTTTCTAGAGGAGTCATCACGTCTATTGAAAGCCTTTCCTTACACTTCCCCTCCGGAAACAAGCCATACGCCTTTAAGGGGGGACCTTGTCAGAGGACCCCTGAAGAAGGGCCTGTGTCCTAAAACAAACCTATGGCGTGGATGGCTTATTGGATTCTGGAAGACCCCTCTAAAAACAAGGTGGCTCGCAGATCCTACTCTCTCCTATGTAAATGAGTAAGGTACCCCTACTCATTCACAAAAAAAAAAAAAGTAAATGTAGATAAAGTGGGGAAGGGGGAAGAAATTTGGGACTTTATGTGAGACTCGTGACCAACTGAGTCTCCATCCCTAATGCATGCAAGCAAAAACAAAAGCAAAAAGTTGGGACTTTATATGAGGTGTGACCAGCAATAGATAAATTAAGAGTACGTCATAAGAAAGACCAGAAGAGTAATAATACATCTGTTTATTAAAAATCTATAGACCAGTTAACAGTAAACTAAAGTGTTCACAAAGATTATGTAAACCCATGGTAGTGGGATAGACATAAGTGAAACACACATAGGTGTACATGGTCCAAGATAATGATACAGAAAAATACAGTGTAATCCTGGTACATTCTGATGTATAGTAAACAAATAATAAGGTCGTATAATACAATACATAATAGAGACTGGTAATGATGGGATATGCCTATGTATGACTCGACGCGTTTCGTGAAGATTCACTTCATCGGGAGTATGCATAGTTCAATTATCTAGGAAAAGCATAAATTCATAAATAACAGTTTATTGAATATATACATGTACCTCAAAAACGTAACTTACAATAGGTATCAAATGTATCATGGGTAATGTGTAAACCGGGGATACGTCCAACATGGGCACTGAGGGAGCGAGGCCTGGATACGCAAGGCAGATATGAAAGATATATATGAAGAGGGTGATAAGGTAACGATCTCCATGAGAGGATCTCGGAATGGACACCACTGACTATACAATTGTATTTCTAAAAGAGTAATGAAATGTATATGTATAATAATATTATTATGGTAATATAAGTAAATAAAAGTCCATCTAGAGGAGTCATCACGTCTATTGGAAAGCCTTTCCTTACACTTCCCCTCCGGAAACAAGCCATACACCTTTAAGGGGGTACCTTGTCAGAGGACCCCTGAAGAAGGGCCTGTGTCCTAAAACAACCCTATGGCGCGGATGGCTTATTGTATTCTGGAAGACCCCTCTAAAAACAAGGCGGCTTGCAGATCCTACCCCCTCCTATGTAAATGAGTAAGATATCCCTACTCATTCACAAAAAAGTAAATGTAAATAAACACACATACTTTTTGACAAGTCCTTTATTAAAAAAATAAATACGGAGGACCTCCCACTGCCAGGGGAGGACTATAGAGGACTTCTTCACATTAACATTCTGAATACTCCAGAAGAAAGCAACTATATTGAAAAAAAAAAGCAAAAAACCAAAGGGGGGGTCAGTGATTGGTTGGCTGGGGGTTCATCTGATTTGACTTCTAATATGAATATTTGTTCCAAGGTCAGTATCTCAAAGTAATAAAGCTAGAGAGTCAGCAGTAAGACAACTAATACTTTCAGTAGCAGCTCAGCAATCGCGTATTTTTTGTTGTGACAAATTTACTTTGAAATACTTTCAAATGCTACCACTATGCCTGCAGGGGCAAAAAAGTGAATTCTATATAAGGACTTTGTACATGATTAGAAGTTATTATTTAATAAAAAAAAAAGATTTTCCAGACTAAGAATGTGGAGCAGCTGTCACCTCCAGCTTTACGGGAAGTTCGGCTACATCATTTAACAGATTAAACATTCCAACGGGAAAAGGAATAAGCTTTGGGCAACATATTTTAAATGACTTATTATCAAACTCATCAGGACCTCAAATTGTATTTCATTTTAATGGAGGCAAACAAACTTTTATAACCATCAGATTAACCAAGATCAAATCAGGTTTGTTAGAAGTAAATGTTTTTCTGTGAGGTTAGTATATTCCGTGTTGACACTGTCCGATGTTGGCTACAAAGTAAACTATTATGTCCCATCACCGCTTAGGTCACAAACAAGTTGTCATACTGGATAAGTTTATACGTTTCTAACTCATCCTGGTACCCGTGGTCCTATGGCTTGGTTTACACTGCTTGAGACATTGTATCTGGGTGTGATTGCTCATCAATCACTATTCTTGTATTATGGGTATGCCCACAGATTTCACTTCTGGTCATATATATTTAGTGTCTGCCTTATTGAATATACATACAGTGCCTTGAAAAGGCATTCATACCCCTTGAAATTTTCCACATTTTGTCATGTTACAACCAAAAACATAAATGTATTTTTATTGGGATTTTATGTAATAAACCAGCACACAGTGGCACATAACTGTGAAGTGGAAATAAAAAAGGTAAATGGTTTTCAAAATGTTTTCCAAATAAATATCTGAAAAGGGTGGCGTGAATTTTCTATTCAGCCCCCTTTACTATGATACCCCTAACTAAAATCTAGTGGAACCAATTGCTTTCAGAAGTCACCTAATTAGAAAATACAGTTCACCTGTGTGTAATTTTAATCTCAGTATAAATACAGCTTTTCTGTAATGCCCTCAGAGGTTTGTAAGAGAACCTTAGTGAACAAACAACATCAAGAAGGCCAAGGAACACACCAGACAGCTCAGGGATAAAGTTGTGGAGAAGATTAAAGCAGGGTTAGGTTATAATACAATATCCTAAGCTTTGAACATCTTACGGAGCACTGTTTAATCCAGGCATATCCAACCTGTGGCCCGGGGGCCGCATGCGGCCCGGGAACCGCAGGCAATGCGGCCCAGTGCCCCCTGACAATTTTTTTTTTTTGCTTGGGAGGAAGGAAGGCAGGTCAGGGGCACAGCCACAGTGGCCTCCAACTAACTGTTGGCAGATGCTGCCTCGGAAGGGATCATCCTCTAGTTGTGTTAAATTAGTGGCAGTGCGGGAAGGGCGCAGCGGCAATTTATTACACATATATCTTAACTATAGTATATATTTTATATGCGGCCCGAGAAAATTTCTCTACACTCAATGTGGCCCAGAGAAGCCAAAAGGTTGGACACCCATGGTTTAATCCATCATCCAAAAATGGAAAGAGTATGGCACAACTGCAAACCTACCAAGAAATGGCCATCCACCAAACTGACAGGCCGGGCAAGGAGAGCATTAATCAGAGAAGCAGGCAAGAGGCCCATGGTAACTCTGGAGGAGCTGCAGAGATCCACAGCTCAGGTGGGAGAATCTGCCCACGAGACAACTATTAGTCGTGCACTCCACAAATCTGGCCTTTATGGAAGAGTGGCAAGAAGAAAGCCATTGTTGAAAGAAAGCCATAAGAAGTCCCATTTGCAGTTTGCGAGAAGACATGTGGGGGACACAGCAAACATGTGGAAGAAGGGGCTCTGGTCACATGAGACCAAAATTGAACTTTTTGGCCTACAGTAAAAGCAAAATGCTATGTGTGGTGGAAAACTAACACTGCACATCACCCTGAACACACCATGCCCCCTGTGAAACATGGTGGTGGCAGCATCATGTTGTTGGGGATGCTTCTCTTTAGCATGGACAGGGAAGATGGTCAGAGTTAATGGGAAGATGGATGGAGCCAAATACAGGGCAATCTTAGAAGAAAACCTGTTAGAGTCTGCAAAAGTGTCAGGGTACCAGGAAACCAGACCACACAGGGATGCAGGTAAAATAAAGCAGTTTATTGGCGCAAACAACAATAAACGCACAGCAAGAGTGAGGAAATTAGAGCAGGAACAAGCCGGGGTCAAGTCCAGAAGCAGGTATTCATCCAAACCGGGGTCAAATCCAGAAGCGGGTCGTCTATCAATGCAGGGTCATCTGCCGATGCGGGGTCGAGAGCCAGGAGAGTCATCAGCCAAGCCAGGTCATACACGGAGAACAGAAGACTGCTAGCAGAGATGCACCTTGGAGCACAAACACAAAGGCAAGGACTGCAACCCATCAGGTGATAGATATAGTCAGGTGTGCAGCATCATCACTGTGCGACACCCAGGCAGCAGGCAAGTGATGATGCAACAAGAGTTTATAAGAGACAGAAGTCTGCACATGTCCAAGATGGCTGCCAACAGGAAGGCAAGGTAAGACCTTGACAAAAGACTTGAGACTGGGGCGGAGGTTCACCTTTCAGCAGGAACACGACCCTAAACATACAGCCAGAGCTTCAATGAAATGGTTTAGATCAAAGCATATTCATGTGTTGGAATGGCCTAGTCAAAGTCCAGACCTAAATCCAATTAAAAATCTGTGGCAAGACTTGAAAATTGCTGTTCACAGACGCTCTCCATCCAATCTGACAGAGCTTGAGCTATTTTCCAAAGATGAATGGGCAAAAATGTTACTCTTTAGATGTGCAAAGCTAGTAGAGACATAACCAAAAAGACTAGTTGACAGCTGTAATTGCAGCGAAAGGTGGTTCTACAAAGTATTGAGACAGGGGGGCTGAATACAAATGCAAGCACACTTTTCACAATTTGTAAATAAATTTGAAAACCATTTATCATTTTCCTTCCACTTCACAAATATGTGCCACTTTGTGTTGGTCTATAACATAAAATCCCAATAAAATACATTTACATTTTTGATTGTAACATGACAAAATGTGGAAAGTTTCAAGGGGTATGTATACTTTTTCAAGGCACTGTATCTAATAGTGGGTAGGTTAATTTTTTGAGTTCAGAATAGTATAAACTTGAGGACTCAGCAAAGCAATAGAGATTTTTCTTGGGAATGTCTATCCTCATCTTTACTCTGCCACCACCATTCTGGACCTTTGATACAAGTTAGAATGGTTCCATTTAAGCTATGTGTGTGTGGAAAAGTCTAAATCTGTATGTGACATCAGAAGGAGATTTGGCAACCCAAAACAATGTCTTCACGATGTTCATTTGTTTGTTTTAAGGGATCTCCTATACACTGTGATCCTATGTTCCTATTTTGATGTGAACATGGCAGACAAAAAAACTATGCAGTACATCTCTGCCATACATTCACATTGTCCCATGTTTTATCCCTTTACAGACCCTGCAAGTACTAAACAAATACCTGTAGATCAGCTCCTAATTTACTCTTGTGGACTGATACCACATGCCTTTTATTTTTGGAATTAATTTTTAGGAATTGGTGTCAGGCCTGCTCAGTTGTCTGTTGTTAAAGATCTGAATCCCACCTATTCTCCTAATGTCCACAGTGTGCCCTGGAAAGCCCTCAATTTCTAACATGATCATTAGGCATTTTCGCACTTAACAAACATATATAACAAAACACTGTCAATGGTATATTTTTTTTACATCAAAAGAGAGCAAATAAGAGAAGTTCATTAAAGGGGTTTACATAAACATTAAAGCTGACCTCCAGATTTCATTTGACTTTGACCCTTGCTGCCACTGACACAAAAACTATGAGTAATGCAAGACAAAAGATTTGTATATATTGCCTTTTTTTAAAAGGGATCATATGAACTGTGTTCTTAGCTGCATAAAGGGCTTAATGAGCTGGGGGTGAAGACTGCAAGGGGTATGTCAGCAGGAGGCAGAGAAACAACAATACACTAATCTTCCCAGTGAAGAGCTGTGTATGGGGGTTTGTCAGCACAAGTCTTGGCCATTGGAGGAGAACAGGCGTACGGACAAAAAACTGACCACACTGTGATGGATGAGCTTTGTCAGTTTGTAATAGGAAAGCAGAAGGATTGGCAGGGTCACCAGGAATTTCACTCAAAGGAAGCAATGCAAAGAGAACACGATACTTATTAACACAAAGTGCAACAGATACATATCAGGAATATGAAAGGTTAGAGTAGTATACTCTTTAAAATGGTTCTGAGATTCAGAATTCATTGACCTTCTGACCTGCATAGGACCTACTTATGTGCTGGGCTTAAGAGGGTAACCTTCTGCCACCAAGGCACCCCTGTACATTTTCATAATAATAGGGGTCAGTGCTGTTGGAGAACATTTTTTCTGAACTCAGGACTATTCTTCTTCTGGTCCCTAGGGGAAGCTCAAGCTTTAGGACCACTCAGCAGCCTCTTCTCTAGTCCAGCTGGAGCTCCCCAGGTTTCCAATCAGGGATCAAGAATCCGACTCAACCAAGGCTTACCAAGTGGGCTTTAAGATCATGCCGCACACCAATGTGCATGGGAACCTAATGAGCCCCCATATTGACAGAGTCAGCATAGTCTACACCACGAAACACAGTCCACTCAGCAAGTGTCATCCCCACACTTTTTTTTGCACAGGATACTCCCATCAGGAGAGCTCTAAATGATAGGGATGTTCAGACCAGAAGATGGTGAACTAGGTTGCTCTTTACTTTTAATTTTCAAGACATATTTAGAATACAGAGGTCTAACTTTGCAACAACTTTTTATAACAGAATATAAAATGAATTACTTCAGCAGAGCTCTTCATGGTTCAACATCATATTTACAAGGAAGAGCCTTGTTACCCACATCTGGCTTTAAGCAATAAAGTATGTTTCTTTATTGAGTAGTAGAATAGTAGAAACCTTTAATGCTAAATCCCTTTCTCCGCTCTTTGTCTACCCCCCCCCCCCCCCGAAGAAAATGCACCTCAAAATGTCTTCACTACTATCGCCTCCTCTCCTAAGGTCTGGTCCACTCTTCTGACTCATCCTCAAGGGGCTTTATGCACTAATTGGTTAACAAGAATGATGGACAGACAGTGCTCTCTGGCAACACCTGGAAATGCCTTCCATGAAAGGGACCTACACCCAACATGCTTCAATTGGGGTTTGCATTCTTATAGACTTAAAGCGGCTTGAAGTGAACAAAAGCCCAACACAGATGCTTACACAGAGCAGCCTCTGCTGCAGTCTCTCAGCGTGTGACTTGCTATGAAGTTATAATGTTGCAGTCCGATCTCTAGAATGGGAGACTTGGGAAATGCCTCCTCCTGCCTCTACCAGACTTATTACATTACCTGAGCCTAGGCAAAGTAAATTTCCTGGAGCGAAAGGATAGCTTTTTTAATAAAAGGAGCGGGCTTTTCTTTTTTTTTTTTTAAAACAATATACTGTTGCTGTATATTGTGACATGTAATGTATGCTTTAAAGAGCAGATCTGGCATTTGGAAATGCAGAATATTGTACAAAAAAAAAAAAAAAATTAAGCCTTTGTTCATTACAATGTTTCTCCTTTTGCCTGCAGTGGGAGAGAGGCAAATATACTGTACATTCCAAAGTCTTAGGCCCCTTTCACACCAGCGGACTGATTGGACCTGCCTGTCCTTTTTTCAGGTGGACCTGTTCGAACCACCCATTGCTCTCTATGGAGCAGCGGATGTCAGCAGACATGTGTCCGCTAACACCCGCTGGCATTCAACCCAATCCGGTCTGCTAAAATCAGACCAATGGAGATCCGTTCATCATCTGTTTGGCCAATCAAATCGGATGACAGTCAGATAGAAATGGACAGCCAGTCCGTTTCCATCCGACCTCCCCATAGAGATCAATGGGCTGTGTCCATGTTCGCTCTACATAGCGAAGCGGACACAGACCTGTCATCCCCCTGGTCAGCAGGGAGATTTCCCACTGAACAGGTGGATCCACTTAATGGATTCTTCTCCATCTGAAAGGGACCTTACACATGGGAACCTTTGGGCTCCTTCACACTTGTGAGGTGACAAAGTCATGAGACTTGCATTGCGACTTTACAGTGTGATTTTTTTGGTGCGACTTTGATCTGACTTTACATTCTCTGGACCAAGGCTGCATCAAAAGTCAGACCAAAGTAGTGCAGGAACCTTTTCTGAAGTCGCAACGGCTTCAGTAGTATCAGTAGGAATGGCTCTCATAGACATAAATTGAATTTCACATGGGGTCTCACAAATCAGATCCCAAGTTGCAGAACTGTGAAAGGAGCCTTAGTGTCTATGCCTAGCCACTCTAGTACAGTACACTATCGGGATTGATGGCACAGGTTACAATTAGGGATGAGCTGAGTGTCTTGATTGTTTGAACAGAAGTTCCGACCAAACTTTCCCTATGCAGATGTTTGTCCAGAGCGTTCGGCGTGGATGAATGCAAGAGCTTCCTGAGGTTTTTATTTTTCTAAAATTGCACTATAGCTTTGCATGTAGCCAGTTAAAATGAGAATATGGTTACGGAGAGTTCCTTAAAGCAGAACTCCAGGAAAAATAAAAACCCTCCCTTGCAGTGGTACTGCACCCACATTGCAAGGGTTAAATGCTTGTTTATGTCTAGGGGACAAGGAAGAGCAGATCTGTTGACTTAATCCTCCGCTCCCGTTTGTGCCCCCACACAGTTAGACCAATCCAGGCAGCCTCTTCTCCCCTGCACTCTGGCGTTCATATGTGCTCTGGCGTCATCAAGGGCCCATAGCCCTGCATTTGACAGGAGGCTGTTGAGGTACAGTCCACCGCAAGAGCATAAGAGAGCACCGTCTGCAAGGGGAGCGGAGGATTGAGTAAATGCTTTTTCCAATCCCCAAGACCTAAATAAGCATTTAAAGGATGCGTATTTCTGTGCTGTGTCATTGTTGTGATGCTGCAGCTGTCTCATGTTGGCTCTAAGACCGAGAACTGAGAGATCACATGACTGTTGATCGCTTTGTTCTCAGACTGCTCAGAGCTGAAAGCAGTGACTGTCAGTCACCGTTCTCCACTTTGCTCCTCCAGCGCTTACTGAAACTCCGGGTTTCAAAAGGCAGAGCTAGCTGTCAATCAAGCACTGGATGGATCCTGGACCGCCTCTGCCCTATACCATCCATTTTGCTATACCTTGCATCCTTGTTCAATAAAGCCTTTCATCGTGGGCTATTGCCTGGTGTGCGGCCATTTCTCTTGTATACTGTCTGCGGTGGCGATTCGAGGTCCTGCACCCAAGGCTGGCTGTAAAGTTCCAAACTGCCTGAGCGGTGTACATCTCTTTCTCTGTGTCTTAGATATAGCTGTCAATGAGGCACCGGATGGATCCTGGACCAGGTCTGTCCTATCGGGTGATAGTGATCAATAGCCTGCTATCAGCTGGCTCTGGGTTTATAGGAGAACAAAAGTAACGGTACTCCTGTAACCCACAAGAGAAGTATGCCTATAAAAAGCTTTGGCCATATTTCTCTTTTAACTCTTGCAGTGTGGATGCATCCCCACTGCAAAGGGGGTATTTTACCTTTATCAGAGTTAGGATTTGAAGTAGAACTATGGGCAAAACTTTTTTTTTCATTTTGGATAGAGTAGGTGAGGATTATAACCCCTGGCAGATTTTTTTTTCGCCACCTGTGTCCCATTGTGGAGATTTCCTTTCACTTCCTGTCTCATAGCCAAACAGGAAGTGAGAGGAAATCCCTGCAAATTATAGGAATTCCTTGAGGACCCCCAGTTAGCCAGAACTAGTGTCCCCATTGGAAGCTTTCCCCTCTATTACTTTTTGGGGACAAGTCAAAATGTAGGATTTTCTTTACTTTTACATTCAATGATAATGGTAAACAGGACAAATAGAGAAGGGGAATCTCTGTAACGGGGGGCACAGACAGCAATAAAAAACAGACAGGGGGTCTAATCCATCTCCACTCTATCCAAAACTAAAAAAAAAAGTTTTATCTTTAGTTACACTTTAAGTGTAACATAAAAACATTTGATTCAAATAAAGCCATTTTCATGTAATCATCCCCTTGTTTAGTTATAAATATAAACCACACAATACAAATAACTTTGAAAAAGATGTATTTTATGGTGCAACAGTCAAAGCCATAGGAAACTATTTTGTAACATATTTTACATACAATTACAGACATGCCACGTAGAATTCTTTTACAGAACTAGATTTACATTTAGGCAAACTCGACATGAACTGAATAGCATCTAAATCCAGTTTGACCAAATCCGCTTTTCACTTGGCCAATCACTGTGCATGGGACTCGCCGTGGCCTCGTACTATTCAGCAATCATAAATGTTAAGTCTGGTTAAACCTAAACAAATCCAGCCCTGATTGGCCTTCATCTTATATCCACCCTCTTGCCGATGGATGTAATGTGGCACTACATTGCCTCAGTTGAGAGCATCAAATACGGTATTATGTCTTTTTATATAACTCTACAGTGAGCCATCCATTGCAGGAAGATGTTTCATGCTTATTGCATAAGTCCTTCATGTATAACAACATTCATGAAACATTTTTTATTGCCTTTGAAATCCCTGTATATCCTTGGAAATCTGAAAATCAATTAAAGCGTAACACCACCTTTTTGACTTGTAATAATCTATTAAAAAATGTTTTATCTTTTGTACATTTTTAACCACTTCTGGACCGGAAGATTTTCCCCCTAATGACCAGGCCATATTTTGCGAATTCGGCACTGTGTTACTTTACCGGACAATTGCGCGGTCGTGCGATGATGTACCCAAATAAAATTGATGTCCTTTTTTTCCCACAATTTTCATTTGGTGGTATTTGATCACCTCTGCAATTTTTATTTTTTTGCGCTATAAACAAAAAAAGAGCGACAATTCTGAAAAAGAAAAAAAGAAAAAAAAAAAAAAAAACACTCTATAAAAATAATTTTTGAGACTTTTGCGCAAACCAATCAAAATTTGCTTATTTTTACCAAAAATATTTATTTATTTAAAAATAAATAAATCAGTCTCAAAAATTTTTTTTTTAAAAATCGACATTTTTTAACATTTTAGGCCAATTTGATTTCTGCTACATATTTTTGGTAAAAATAAGCAAATTTTGATTGGTTTGCGCAAAAGTTATTGCGCCTACTAACTACGGGAAAGATTCATCCTTATGATTGTTCACTTGCTGTCCTGTGTCTTGGTGTTTATGACAGTGTTAATTTTGGCAGCAAATTTCAATTTAGTTTTAGTCTTAGTCTTAGGACTAAAATGGCATTTTAGTTTTAGTTCCATTTTAGTCTTCTGCAAGTGTTTTAGTTTTAGTCGTATTTAGTCGACTGAAACGTCCTACATTTTAGTCGACTAAAACGTCCTACATTTTAGTCGACTAAAACGCCCTACATTTTAGTCATCTATAATCGAATGGGTGTAGTTCAATTGTAATTTGTAATGCATTAGTGAAGCATTTCTCTACAATTTCCAAACTCATTATATACCACTGCTGGTCCTGGAGTGAAAAATCTAATATGTTATTATTTTTTTTGTTTTAGTTATAGTCTTTTGACTAAAATGCCATTTTTTAGTTGTAGTCGTATTTTAGTCATCTGAATTGTTTTAGTTTTAATCGTATTTTAGTCGACTAAAATTGTGTTAATTTAGTCTACGAAAATGTTTTAGTCGGTTTTAGTCGACGAAATTAACACTGGTTTATGAACACTTATGAGTTTTACTTTTAAGCATTGCATTTTTTCCTTTTTTTCATTTGTATACATATACTGACACCTCTACTTACCCTCAATTTATGTCCACCCTCATATTAAATACTTCAGAAGGTGGAGTTACGCTGTAAATGTAGTTAGAAATCCAAAGGCAATGTCATGCAAAATCTGAAACACTAGCCTGAAATTACAGCAGTGAATCACACTTAGAATAGGTCTAATATTCAGTACAACAGCACCAAGTAATCTAACAGTGCTATAGAAAAATAAACTGTAAATTTATTCACATCTATCTCAGCACACAGTGACAATGATCTAAAACCGGAGCAGATGATAAAACGATACTGTCCACTGCATAGCTATTGTGTATAAGTTATAAGACTATGCTACACAAATCATTTATAGTCCTTAGAAGAATGCTTCAGCACTCAAGGGTTGTACAATGTTTTGCTTTATCATAAATATTAGATGGTGAATATATTGTTGAGGAATTTGTCAGTGCCTATATCCTTGTCTCAGCGTATATTGGAATCTGTGTGTACCTTATGTCAATCAATGCATGAACAGTATGGTTAACATTTGGTAAGGACCAATAAACCTAAAAGGAAAAGTATACTATAAACAGTTCAGCTTTATTCTCTGTAAACCTACGAAGGATCTTTACTTACTTTAATACTAGTGTATTTAAATGTTTGTAAATCCAGCAAATTCCTCAATGCTTTACAAAGTACGAAAAGCAATTCACATTAGCCTATGTTCTCAAAGGAGTGTACACAGTTAAATCCCTACAGAAATGAACCCAGGCCAATTTGGGTGGAAGCCATTAAATTTAGGTGGGGGCTAGAGCACCCAGAGACTACCCAACTACCCATGTGATCACAGGGTGAACATACAAATTCAATGCAGCTAAGGTACATAAAACCTTAGCTTCTAAAAAATGGACATGCTGGTGGGTAATTGGATAATGTCTAAATTGGCCCTAGTATGTGTATGAATGTGAGTTAGGGACCTTGTAAGCTCCTTGAGGGTAGGGACTGATGTGAATGTACAATGTATATGTAAACGCGCTTCGTAAATTGACAGCGCTATATAAGTACTTGAAATAAATAAATAAATAAAATCATGCAAATTTGTAACCATTTCCCTTTAGACCCCGTTCACACAGGGGCGACGCTACTTGCTGGGGCGACCTCAGCGCGACATGCACGGACTTCATATCATTGAAGTCAATGCAGGTCGCCTCCAGGTCGCCCCAAAGTAGTACAGGACCCTTTTTCTAAGTTGGAGTGACTTTTGTCGCTCCTATTAGAACGGGTCCTGTGCTAATCAATGGCAGGCCACCCACCACGACTTGTCAGGCGACCAAGTCGCCTGACAAGTCGCGCTAGTGTGAATGGGGACTTACCCTTTCCCTTTGTTCTGCTGTCCCCTGTGAACTGTATTGTAGTCATTAGAGTCTTGCCATTTCAAATTTCCTGACGGTCAACTGAAGGCAAAAAGCTCTCTGCATACATTTACTGTTATATAAAAGAAGGCTTTTCTAGTATCCCTTTAAATGTATATGCTCCCAAGGGTAGCTGATGCTTAGTCCTCATGGGTGAGCAAAGATCACATACTTCTAAAAATATGCCGGACATAACTTCTTTCATGTAAACCTGTAAAGCAATACAGCTCTTCTCCTGTCTATGAGAATTATATACGTCCAACCAATCAGTCCTGCACCATCACCCCAATGGGAATGTGTCGAAAAATGTGAAGGTAAACGGGGCTATTCCAGTGCTAGACAACCCCACTCAATCTGACACCATCAATAAAGATATGTAAAAACATTCATTTTATTTGTATCAAAAATATCAAAAAATAAATACGAATAAAATTAATGCTTTTACATATCTTTGTTGATGGTATCAGATTGAGTGGGGTTCCCTAGCACCGGAATAGCCCCGTTTCCCATCACATTTTTTTACATCTTCTCCTGTCTATGTCTATCCCCCAAATTTTATTTTGTGTATGCTTGCAGACACTTCACTGAAGGCATTTACTTTAAATAGATGATCATTTGGGCTGCTTATTATCAACATTCAAATTTAATTTTATTTAAGGTGCATCCTTGTTGGCACCTGATCCTTCTTAATTGATCTATAATAAAAGTGGTTCCCTATTTGTTTTATCTATTTGAGTTACCCTCTACCCACTGCTGGTCTTTCTTTTTGTCCATTTGGGCATGATGCAAAATGTATGTGTGACTAACAAACATACAATGAAGGTCCATATGCCATTTTTTTTTCAAAATCAATCTAACACACACAGTATGTAATGAAATATACCAAAAAAGTGAAAAATAAAAATAATCCCACCTAGCAGCGCTCAACTCAGAAAAGTGCACACAATATATGTGAACAAAATAAACAAACAATTAGATCAATAAATATATATATATATATATATACATACATGTGTTCAAATAATCACTGAAAATCCAATCCCAAAATTAATTAGTGGACAATAAATCAAGTGATTATTTGAACACATGTATATATATATATATATATATATATATATATATATATATATATATATATATATATATATATATATATTTATTGATCTAATTGTTTGTTTATTTTGTTCACATATATTGTGTGCACTTTTCTTAGTTGAGCGCTGCTAGGTGGGATTATTTTTATTTTTCCCTTTTTTTGGTATATTGTTTGTTTTTAAGCAGCAGCACAATCATTTAAATTTTTTTTCTGATGCAGGATCAGCTCATTAGCGCAGGAGCCTGCTAAATATAATGTAATGAAATATGACATTACCCCATAACAGTACATGATGAAAGTTCATCAGTATACAAAATGTAACATAAATAGTTGTTTGTGCAACCTGACCTGGTGCTTTATCATACCCCCAACTTTCTGTGATGGAAATATGGGACACCTATAGGCAAAAGTATGTGGGCATAGGACACACCCCCTGTCAAGCCCCCTATAAAGAAGCATTGTACCCACAAGTACTTTTTTTTACGACTACTATTAATTTATACTGGCTTTTGGAATTTACAAATGCAGCAAGTTAGAAATTGGATGAAAGGTTTAGCACTGTAAAATACTTTTTGTTAGATAAGTAGCATTTTATAAACAACTATATAGATCAGACCAAAATGAGGAACAAATGAGGGGGAAAGAGGGACAGAGGGACTTTGTTCTAAATGAGGGACAATCCCTCAAAATCAGGGACAGTTGGGAGCTATGCTTTATTCAGCCTTAAAGTGAGCTTTCCATTTCTCAAACAAGTATACATAGTGATAGTGTGAAAAAAAAAATATACCGAAGTATATTCCCCGCGCCTAATGGTGTATAAATTAAATATAAATATACAGTATAAATAAATGTATTTAGCAGCAGCTACAGAGAAGTGAGTGGGTGTTTGACAAAAATAGCCTGATAGTGAGGCTACCTATAGCGCTTGCTAGTATATACACACCTTGGTGATGATGTTTAATACAAGATTTCGAAAAAATATTTGTGTACCTGTGGTAAAAAACACCGTGGTAAGGTAAGGGTGGGTCACTTACCAGATAGAGTGGGTCTGGTATGCTTTATAGCATCAAGACCAGTATCACTTTAATAGCCTCCGGGCTAATAGGAGTCTCCTCGTGGCTGTCCAATCATGGGATGGATGGGATGGTGGTTTTCCTCCTCTCCTCTCACCTCATTGGATATGGGGCCAGTATAGAGAGAACGAAAGGTGCTCCGGATAGTGTAGTAATTAAAACTTAGATTTTATTCCCATTCCATGGGCAAAGAATATTGCAAATAGAAGTAAAATGGCAAAAAAAGTCATTAAAATATATAGTAAAACGCCGTTATAGGCCGTTTGTGATCGTGTGTCCCACATGGAAGAAAAATATATTTAAAATATATTTAAAAAAAAAAAAAAATTTTTCCCAAATATATTGGAAATATATTTGAAATGCTACAATTTTGGCCATATTCAATATATTTCTAAAAAAAATTTCCCAAATATATTGGAAATATATTTGAAATGCTACAATTTTGGCCATATTCAATATATTTCTAATTTTTTTCCCTAAATATATTGGAAATATATTTTTTCTTCCATATGGGGTGCTATAGCAAACTAGCTGCAGAGTGGCGAGCCTTACCTTACCACGGTGGAAAGGAACCAGAGCTGCACTTTTGTCACAAAGTGGACAGAATTTCACGCTGAGCACCTGCACTTTTTGCGTTGGATAAGCATTATTTGCACAAGAAATATTCTATTTTGAACTTTGTCACTGCAGTCACTTTTTATGGACTTGATCAAATAAGCCACAAACACTGTATATCTCACTATTATATATATATATATTTAATTATTCACCACTGTATGACTCATATGCCTATTATTTATCACTATTTATTGATTTTATTAATTAATTAGATGCTTTTTATGGTTTGAATTAGTCAATATAAAAACACTAGGATTGTATTTCATTTTTTACCACAGGTACACAAATATTATTTTTTAGAAATCTTGTATTAAACATCATCACCAAGGTGTGTATATACTAGCAAGCGTTATAGGTAGCCTCACTATCAGGCTATTTTTACATACATACATACATAGTGATACCTTCATAACCACCTCGGTCAGATGCTTATATTTTTTCCCCCAAATCTACATCCTAAGCCAACTAAACAGCTCTAATACTGAAAGACAAATTTGGACTTTTTGTCAAAGGTTAACATCTAAGCCAGGGTTTCTCAACCAGGGTTCCGTGTAACCCTACGGTTCCTCCTGAGGTTGCTAGGGGTTCCTTGAGAACAATTTCTGCCTCTCAGATAAGTTCCCAATGACATCATTGTTCCTTTTAGCTATCTGTAAGGGGGTAATTCTTCCCAATGATGACAAGAGTAAGGAGCATTCTTCCCACTGACTGTCACACTAATGTGTCATGAGTTGTAGATTATTAATTTTTAGCAGGGATTCCCCAAGACCAGACATTTCAAGGGTTTCTCTGTGTTGAAAAGGTTGAGAAAGGCTGATCTAAGCCTTCATCTTTGTGTCTACCCATATTTTAAAGCCAGAGGTATCTGACATTTGGGTTGTAAATCCTATGAAGAAAGCAATAATAGTGCCACAACACTAGTTTTTAGAGTTCCAAATAAAAGTCCTTTCTTTCATGGACAAGATTATATGAAACAAAACAGCCAAGGTTTTAAAACAGTTCCTCTTCATTAGGACTCTGGGTATTGTATGCGCATGGAAGGCTGGACCCTGGGCTCAAAAAATCATAGTTTTCCTGGCTACTTTGTCCAAAACAGATGCCACTTTGTTTAAGTACAGAGAACCAGCAAATTATCTTTTTATATGCTCAGAGTACAGCTTTCAATGCACATGCAGTACATTAAGCCCTGATGAAGGAGACCTGTTTTTAACCCCGAAACACATTAGAAGTTTTGTTCCAAGTCATCTTGTCTATGCAATAATAAGTCTT
Source organism: Pelophylax lessonae (assembly GCF_965119305.1). NCBI lineage: Eukaryota > Metazoa > Chordata > Amphibia > Anura > Ranidae > Pelophylax > Pelophylax lessonae. The sequence continues at coordinate 135,661,479 of NC_138780.1, forward strand.
TTACTTTGGACTCTAAAGACTAGTAAAGGCAAGTATACAGAATGGATCCATTTAGGTTTGATGGTCCTTTACATACTCTATTGATTACATTTGAACCTTTCTAACAAAACCGACAATTAGAGCAGATTGCTCTCATCACTATAAGGATGCCTCGACTTACAAAGAGGTTACGATCTCCCTTTTTTCGAAGGAGGAACAAGACGGTGTCTTCTTAGCACAAGCTTTTATAGATAATGTAAATCATCCTAAAACACCACATGTCAATATCACTTACAGTACACGTGGGTGTACTAATACAGCATGAATGATATTTCTTTAGCTGTGCTCAGAGCTACCTGGATTGATCTAAATGATGGTGGTCACTTATACTAAGAACCTGCCATTTTGCTACATCATGGAAGAAATGTATAAAAATAGGTTATACTTGTTATGTAACTTGATGATGATATAAATTTGCATAAAATGATGGAAAATGGAATAACTTAGCACCTATTCATATGAGACTGATTTGTCATGTAACAAACAGAGGTATGATATTGCCTATATAATCTACACATTGAGGCAAGTTCATTAAGACACATCAAGTGAGAGGCTTCTAATGTATGTCTGCTTCCGAAAAGATACTGAAGATTAAAGGTGAACTCTTCCCACATTTTTGTTTCTAACTTAAAAAGACAATATAGCTGAGAAGGTCTTTTTTCACAATTATTTTCTTTTGAAACCATTGGCATTAGTAGAGGCAAACAGAGCAGGGATTCTGATAATAGAAACAGATAACCATTGCTATGGAATGTGAAAAAAGATTTCTGGAGCAGTTAGTATTCTATAGGAGAAACAAAAAAGGTCCTATGCGCTGCACATCACTGCAAGACCTTATGGATATGTGAAATGACAGCCTTAGCCCAGGCTCTAGCCAAGCCATGCCCCCAACTTGTTTCTCTCTGCCACTGGAGGTTAATCATGATTAAACTCCGGGGGCGGAGTGAAACGCGTTGGGGTAGCATGGCTTGGTTGGAGCCCAGGCTGATGCTGTCATTTCACATATCCACAGGGCCTTGCAGTGATGTGTGGCGTATAGGACCTTTTTTGTCTCTTGTATCATTGGAGCTGGGATGGGCTCTGTCCTTGCCAGCACTCCCAGTGGTGTACGACAGGAGAGGAACCAGCTGGAGCCTTGAGCTGCACCCCCTATTTGTTGCCTGTTCATAGTATTTTTATGGGGTTGATTTTCTAAAGGCAAATAGTCAGTTTACATTGCAAAGGTTTTTTTTACCCAGAGCTTAAACAGCAATTTTACTTGCACATGACTGACTGATAGAAGTCAGCAGAGCTTCACTTCATTTAATAAGCTCTGGGGCAAATTCCCTTGCATAGTGCAATTTCCTTTGCAATAGGAACAGCCTATTTGCCTTTAGTATATCAACCCCTATGACTTGTTTTACATAAGCTGATTTTATTAAATATTGTGTGAAAAGAGGAGAACCCTATGTAATCGCCACTAGCTAAAATAATTTTCTTCCCACTTCTATTCGACAATGACCCCCGCGCTCTCCCTACTCGAAAGTACCAGATTTCACTCTTTCTGGCAGCCAAACAATGTGAAAGAATTTTCAAATCCAAAACTTTTATCTAGTTTCGAATAAAGTAGGGAAAGGTTGGAGCCCCGGTCAGATATCTATCAATAACTGGTTCCCTGCTAGGGAAACAAAAGAGTTTTATCTGTGTCCCCGCTAGGGAGATTCACCATATTTATTTGTCCTGTTAACTATTGTCATAGGACCGAAATTGATGGGAAATAAAAAATATTACAGTTGCATGGGATCGGGAGGTGAGGGTAAAATTCTTAAAGCAGAGGCTCACTTTGGGGAGCCACTGAAACACACACTGCAACAGGAAGTGATAGTAGATCTTCTATGCAAGACAAAGACAGCAAAAAAAAAAAGGCTGACATGGGCTTTAACCAATCCCCCTCTATCTAAAATTAGGGAAGATTATTTTGGCTTGATATACACTTCAACCTCTCCTGCTGAAGTTGCATTTCCAGGAATGCAAAGTACAAAAGAGTAGTGTGAGTAAAAAAAAATATATAATAGTGTTAGCAAGTAGGGTGGCTTCTTAGGTCTCAGGTTCAAAGACTTTAAGAGGTATGGGAATCCGGTGGCTGATTTCACTTGTCCTAATCAACCAAAATTTAAAATATTGTCCCTTTTAAGATTTAGGAGAACTTTAAAGCAACTCTTTCATGTGAGAATTATGGAGGCTGCCATTACTGAACTCTACTTCTGACAATGCTAGTCCGCTGGTCATCATACTGAGTTTTCAGCTCAGGTGATTTCTGGCAGGATCAACAGGTTATTATTTTTTTTTTTTTTACTTACTAAACAGATATAAAAAATGCTTTCAGTTTTGTATTTAACAGACCACTGAGATCAAAAAAAGGAGTTAATTGTCAGGAATTACATACACTTTTAGTCAGACACAAACAGGCAACTAGCATTTTCTTCAGGAGGTCAGGAATGGCAGCTTCTTTACTCTCTTCATGACAATGTCACAAATTGTTTACTTTACCCAATTGAAATAACTTACATGCTATTTTTTAAGAAAATATACTTTTTAATAGTTTAATTAATAGAGGTCTTTCTTCAGTGAGTTAATCTGCTGTGATGTTTAGCTGTCCTTAGAGCACAGGGCAATAGCAGAGGCATTCAAGTCTTACTGGCCACTTACCTTTTTTTGTAGTGACATTGTCATTTATCGCCATGAACATTTGTTTTAATTTGCCCTGCTTTGGCTTGTGATTTCACCCTTGTAATGCAGAACAGCATATATATATTGGTCCATTGACAGGCAATACTTTTTTAGATGCCAAAGAGTATGCTATTGCATGTCCCAACATTGCCAGCACCATCCTGGGTTCTACCACATGGGTTTTTTTTAGCTAAAAATGATTATGTTACTGAAAATTCAGATTCAGTTATCATATTACCTAGTTTAACTGGCACAGGGCAATGTCATTTTGATGGGGACTGGAAAGCCACAAGAAAGAACGTGGAGGCTCCTACACGCAAAGCCACCAATATTTTACCTGGCTTTCTACGACCAAACCAAATTGACCCTTATGCATATTGTACATCATTCTTAAAATATTTATTGCAATGTGTTCCTTTACAGGCTAAATGAAGTAAAATGAATGGTGGAGTAGTCTATTAATTTTGTAGAGCAGAGACACAAAAGTATTTGTTAAAATGTTTCTAGATCTTTGACATTCATCAAGTGCCTGAAAACTTTGGTGAGATGTTGGCTGCATGTTTTTATTACCATTGTTGTTTATCACATTTTCTTTTTATGCTGCCATACATTTTAAAAGTAATTGCCTCTTTTAGTGCACTATTCAGCGCAAAATAAGTGGGACTGCAGCACAAAGTTGGTGGGACATTCTTTTACAAGGAGGTCTCCATGCATGATGAGCGGTGTATGCAGAAGTTCCTGGTCCGGCATCCTTCCTGGCGATGCACTATAAGCACAGGGAAGAAACGGGCATCATGATAAGTAGGAGGGTTTTCATTAATGGCTAGCTGGCTAGAGTAGGAGCAACATCGTTCATCTGGGCACACACGATCTGCAAGGCTGCTGCTACGACTCCTCCAGAGGCCTGTCCTGTGGGATCCATGCAGCTGGCATAGGGAGAAACGGCTGGTGCTGAGGGAGAGATGTGATGGCCCCCCACTGCAGCTGTGCATAGCATGGCGAGAGAAGATAGAAGAGCTGCTGGATGCTCTGTTGCAGCCTTCACAGCCTCTCAGGACACCACTGTACCCACAGGCAGAATAGCTATTGCATAGTGAGGCATCTGTTAAATCCATCAGCACTGCCTCAGAGTAGCTTGGAATCAGCTGCCGATTGGTGCATATATGCCATTCCAGTTCAGTACTGTCAAAGGTGCTGACTCGTGGCATTCTGAATCGGTATATAGGCTCCTCTGCCACCCCAGGTTCCCTGTAATCCAACCCTAGAAGTTTCTCGATATGATAATGAACGTGAGCAGTTCGATACTCAATAAAAACCCTTAGGGGCCATGAGAGCATGAGTAGGGCAGCTGCCCAAAAAGCATAATGGGAAACATACCACGGCAGCTGCTCTAGGTTCACATAAGCAATAACTAATTCCTTAAAGTCCACGTTTTTTAGCTGCATGCCTTCCCTTGCCTCCATGTAGTCATCTAGTCCCTCAATCTCTGTGAAGAAGCGGGCTCGCTGGGTGAGATATGAGTTCTCTGACTCCAGATTAGCAAAGCTGAAGCACTTGGTGAACTTTAGTTTGGTGGCAGGGTGGCGGTCTAGGTCCAATAGGTCTTTGGATATATCTTTTATGCCACAATGAGAGTATTCAAATTCTGCTTCAGCCACATGAGTGTTCACTCGTTCATGGTAGACCTGAGTAGTAGTATAGGCATCACCATGACGGTAGCGAGTGACTTGTCTAGTGCGCCGGACAAAGTGGTAGCTAATGGCCTTCCACCAGATGCAAGGTGTAGCTTGGCGCATACGCTGTATCTGATCATAAACACTAGTGACATCAGCCTTATGTTGGAGTTCACTCTTGGCATGGCAATGCCAGCATTCTACTAGGTAAACTACGTACAGCATTGCTAAAAAGGCCAGAGGAATGTAGACATAGCCATCAGAGCAAGGGCTGCCATGGTAGATCATGGATCTTCCCTTAAGGGAACTGTCGAAACTGAGCTTGGTTACACTGGTAACCTGGCACCAGGTTACAGCACAAAGGCATACAAGCATGAGGATGGAGAGAAGGAGACATTTCCAGTGAGAATCCCGGCACATAGACGCACTCAAGGACTGCTTCTCTGGACGTTGCTGTAGAAAGTCAAGGAGAGAAAAGCCATGTTAAAAAAGTAAACAACATATTAAGAAACAGCACTGTATATTGTGATGAACTCAAGAGGGCATTACATTTATATAAAAAACTAAATTAATACCCGCGCTGATGGATCAATAAAGTGAATGAATATATAATTATATGTAATAAATAAAGTGTATAAAAAGTATGCAGCTGCTGCAACACTAAGTAAACCTTAGGATGATAGTTAAAAGCCAAAATTAAGCAGCGCTAGCATCGGTGACATTCATCATGTGAAACAAATAATAAATAATCAATTCATCAAAACATCTAAAATACATATGTAAAATTCTATAAGTGATCAAATTAAAGTGCTCAAGTGCTAAAAAAATATTAAGTCCATCAGAAAACTCTAAAAAGTGAATAAATAGGAAAAACAGTCCTTATTCGTGATCCAAAGTAAGGTGCTCAGGTGCTGAAATATATATAAGGTGCTTCAAAGTGATAGGTGCCCCTCTCGGTTCCCCACTCACCAAATTGCCAATATTTGGGAGCCTTGAGATTATATTGCACATTAGCCCTTTAATGCCAGGATCTTAAGGATATTTCTCCATAAGCCTTTCGATATAGGTAAGTATATGGATCCACTTCCGCATCAACAAATAGATCACAAGGAACAGTTTCTTACAGAAGTTCTTCACTGTTTTTCTCCTTTGGAAAGAACTGCAATCCTTGTTGTTTGGCCAGGGATCTTGCCTGTTCACTTATAGAATTTTACATATGTATTTTAGATGTTTTGATGAATTGATTTTTTATTATTTGTTTCACATGATGAATGTCACCGATGCTAGCGCTGCTTAATTTTGGCTTTTAACTATTTTAATTACATTTATATAGCCCAGGAAAAAAAGGTATTGTAACACACAGGAACCAGTGAGTTATGTCTAGACAAATCATTGAGGAAAAAACATACAGGGTTGCAAAAGACAATATAAGTGATAACCTTCACAGCTTCACAGACAAGAAACAAGGTATTTTGCACAGCCTGTTCAGGGTCAGTGCAGGGTTAGTATCGTCCAGCACCCCTGTACTAACACAAGGGCAGAGCATTATCAGCAAGTGGAGGATAGCTGCATGTCCTTGTAGGGGTAGCCATTATTTGCAGAGAGCCAGCCTGATACAGACCCTGTCTCTCTCCACCCTTCCAGTTAAAATGCACTATCTGACCTTTGAGTTAGAAGATGAGCACAATACTGTGCTGCCCCTCTTTATGTCACAAGGATAGAAAAAGTGTTCCAGTTTAATTTGACAGAATATTGGCTACCTAATGTAGTACTCCATTTTATACAATTATCCTTTAACAATGAATCTCTGGCCAGGCAATTGACATTAAAGTATTTCTCTATTTTTACCAAGCAGAAAATTAGCTTTAAAACAAACCCTAACTGACCTCTGTAGCTAAAGGCACTATAGAGAAATTCATCCTCAAAATTCACAACAGAAACACTCATTTAAGTTTTTCTCTCAGCAGCTAAGTGTGGCCCGAGCCTTCTAATCTCTGCTGTGAACATAGTAGGTGTGCTGGGAAGGGTAGCAAGGTTAGCTGAACTGCTGAAAAAAGGGCTGAAATTACATTACTGCTTTCACTATAAAGTGTTTTTAAATCAGATGTTTAATTATTGTGAAGTTTATTGATGAATAGGTGTGCAGTGCCTGAAGCTAAAGGGGTCACTGAGGGGTTGTTCACTGCTGGCCAAGAATACGTAAATGCAAGGGCTGTACTGAAATTCATTGAAAAGTGGGCAAACTTTTTATAATATTGCATATAGTAGGTCATTCAAATTCCACAATTTAGTAAAATAACTGTTCTTCTCTAGTAATTCCTCTTCTACTTCTTTTTCATTGCAGGTAAATAAGGGATACTAAGAAGAAGGAACATGCCACACCGAGTTCTTGATGAAGTAGGGGTGCAGGCTGTCTGACATCCACAGAAAGCTACAGAATGTTTACAGGGATGACACCATTAACGAGCAATGTGCACATATGAATCAAATTTAATTGGTGTTATCTCCTTAAACATTCTGTAGCCTTCTGTGGATATCAGACAGCTTGTACCCCTCTTTCATCAAGTATTCAATGAGGGCACATTTCTTCTGCTTTGAATCCATTATTTACCTGCAATAAAAAAGAAGAAGAGTTATGATAGAGGAAGAGTTACTCTACCAACATGTGAAATTTGTACCTATGTAAGTTATGAGCACATACCCTAGGTATCAGTAAGTAATACCACATCCCATGTTTATGGTAAATTCTTATGTCAGTCCAAGAGAGGACAAAAAGGAAGCATGTGGGGACTTTACAGATGTTTTTTTCTCCTGTTACAAGTCCCCTATGTGCAGGCTATCCATTCAAAATGTGAGTTTAGTCAGGAACTTTTCTACAGTGAAAAATATAACCATTATTATATGCTTTTTTTGCAGATGCACTATAGCAGTGATAGGGAACCTTGGCACCCCAGGTATTTTTGGAACTACATTTCCCATTATGCTCATGCACTCTGCAGTGTAGCTGAGCATCATGGGAAATGTAGTTCCAAAACATCTGGGGTGCCAAGGTTCGCCATCACTGCACTATAGCATCTCTTTGTGCAATTTTATATCATTTACATACATGTAATGTTGTGGCTGTTCACCCTGCAGCACACCACTCCTGAGAAAGGTCCAAGTGAAACACGCAGAGAGAGAGACCTCATCTACATCTATATATGCACAGTATATACAGTATACACAGTTGTCAATAATTGTTTTTGACATTCTAAATGGCTAGATGGCAATTTGCCCCTCTAGGTAAACTTGACAAATTGTGGATGGGCCAGCAGATGACACTACAGTAAATTGGGAGTGTTGATAGCATTATATACAGTATATACTGTATATATATATATATATATATATATATATACACACGTGTATATATATATATATATATATATATATATATATATATATATATATATTGATACACCCCAATCAGCCATAACATTATGACCACCCACCTAATATTGAGTATGGCCCCCCTTTTGCTAAAACCTAAAACTGCCCTGACCCATTGAGGCATGGACACCAAAGTAACATCCACATGAATGGCAGGACCCAAGGTTTCCCAGCAGAACATTGCCCAAAGCATCACACTGCCTCTGCCGACTTGCCTTCTTATACCGCATCCGGGTGCACTCTGTTCCCCAGCTAAGTGACGCACACGCACGCGGCCAACCACATGATGTAAAAGAAAGCGTGATTCATCAGACCAGGCCACCTTCTTCCATTGTTCCATAGTCCAGTTCTGATATTCAATTGACCATTGTAGAAGCTTTTGGCTGTGGACACGGGTCACCATGGGCATCACAGCCCCATACACAACAAACTGCGATGCCTATTTTTTCTGCTTTCACCACATCAACTTCATGGACAGCATGTTTACTTGCTGCCTACCAATCCCATCAATTTTCAGATGTTATTGTAACGAGATATTCTCTTTACCTGTCAGTGGTCATAATGCTATGGCTGATCGGTGTATTATATATATATATATATATATATATATATATATATGTGTGTGTGTGTGTGTGTGTGTGTGTGTGTGTGTGTGTATTTTTTTTTTTTTTACTTACTGCTGAGAAATCCATTTACTGGAGTTTTCAGTTCTGCAAAGCTCCAGCAGTCACAACAAAGCCAAATGATTGTGTCACCAATCTCCAAATGATTATCCCTAAGAGTAAATGAATAAATGGGGCATCCAGCAGTAAAAAAAAAATGCCTTGCTTATGCCTGCAAGGGGTGTAGACAAATTGTACCAAAAATAAATCTTGCCACTCGAATCTCAGAAAGATATGGGAAATGGGCGCTACAGTATCCACCAAAAATAAAAATATTTCAAAGAGGAGTTTGCCTTTAATACGAATACAGGTGACAGTGCTCTCGAGAGCCGGCTTTTACTTGCTGATGCTTGTTATATAGAAAAAGTGGCCCGCTGGCTGTTAAAGATTAGGGAGCTCTTTTTTAAACTGTTGTTTTTTTTTGCCTTAATGAGAATTAAAGCTGAACTCCAAGAACTCAGTCAGGGACATTCTAAAATGTGCAGGATTACTATCGCTAAGTCTAATAAGGTGCATGCCACCTTGCGGTCTTATATATTTAATTTACAACTTACATTTTTCCTGATTGCTGGGAGCATACCTATTGCTATATTTCCCAAACCTGCTTTGCATGATTGATTCCAACACTGTACCTTTTTATTAAATTGCAAGATACAAGTACACCCTGTCTGATCATTAGGGCCATTACCTATTCTGTTAATTTTACATTTGGAATTTGAAGGCTGGAAAGCTACTGAGTAACTACTGCTGGAACTCCAAGCCTGGGAGCAGGCCAGGCAACGGGATGAGCTGAGCTGCAAAGGAAAGGTGAAGTGCTCCACAGTACCTGCAGCTATATTGGTAGGTGAGAGCTTGTTTTAAAGCTGTTGTTACATGTGTGTATATATATATATATATATATATATATATATATATATATATATATATACTGTATATATATACACACACACACTATATTACCAAAAGTATTGGGATGCCTGCCTTTCCACACAGATGAAATTTAATGGCATCCCAGTCTTAGCCCGTAGGGTTCAATATTAAGTTGGCCCACCTGTCAAGGTTCTCGCCGTGCCATACAAACAGCCAGGCATGGCCGCCACTAAGTACCTGACATGGGATTTGAACTTGCGTACTTTGATGTCCTGTCCTGTTATCCTACCTCTGAGCCACACTTCAGCTAATATGGATCCAGTCCTGTTTATCTGAGATTGCCTGCAGCACTAGGGGGCTGGACTTTACCTGTGTATACTCCTGTCTCTTATTGTCCACCTGAAGCTAATTGCTCATTTAAGCAGTGTCAGTTCATTGATCATTGTTCCTGGTTGTTCCTGTTTGACAGACTTAGTTCCTGTGTTTCAGACTGACTCCGGCTTCTGTCAGTACCTTCGCTCCGTGTTGATCCTGTGACCTTATCTTCCTCCCATCTCCTGATCCTTATCCGGACTTGTGTCATCCAGTGTCTACAGTGTTATTCCTGGACTTCCCTTCTATTGTATTCCTGCTGGTCCTGCTTATTGGAGCACCTTTCCTGCCAAGCCCCCGTGCACAGATTCACAGCCCAGGTGGCTTCCTTACCTTGTCACCTTGGGCTGTGGATACCTGCAAGGGTGAGCGTACATCTCTGCATTACAGACTCCAACAAAGGTAAGCCCTGACACCACCCTTTGCAGCTATAACAGATTCAGCTCTTCTGGGAAGGCTGTCCACAAGGTTTAGGAGTGTGTCTGTCGGAATGTTTGACCATTCTTTAAGAAGCGCATTTGTGAGGTCAGGCATTGATTTTGGAGAGAAGGTCTGGCTCGCAGTCTGCACTCAAATTAATCCCAAAGATGTTCTATTGGGTTGAGGTCAGGACTCTGTGCAGGCCAGTCAAGTTCCTCCACTCCAAACTCGCTCATCCATGTCTTTATGGACGTTGCTTTGCGCACTGGTGCGCAGTCATGTTGGAGGAAGGGCCAACCGCAAACTGTTCCCACCAAGTTGGGAGCTATAAATTGCTCAAAATGTCTTGGTATGCTGACGCCCTAAGAGTTCCCTTCACTGGAACTAAGGGGCCAAGCCCAACCCCTGAAAAACAACCCCAATACCATAATCCCCCCTCCACCAAATGATTTGGACCAGTGCAAAAAGCAAGGTCCATAAGGACACAGATGAGTGAGTTTGGGGTGGAGGAACTTGACTGGCCTGCACAGAATCTTGATCTCAACCCAATAGAACATCTTTGGTAAAAATTAGAGCTCAGACTAAGAGCCAGGCCTTTTCTCCAACATCAGTGCCTGATCTCACAAATGCGCTTCTGGAAGAATGGTCAAACATTCCAATGGCCACACTGCTAAACCTTGTGGACAGCCTTCCCAGAAGAGTTAAAGCTGTTATAGCTGCAATGGGTGGGCCAAGTCAATATTGAACCCTACGGACTAAGACTGGGATGCCATTAAAGTTCATGTGTGTGTGTAAAGGCAGATGACCCAATACTTTTGGCAATATAGTGTATATGTAAAGTACCTTCATATCTATTTACTAAGCTTAGAAGCATAAGGATTAATATAGTTAATGCTGTTTAAGAGAGTTTAGTTTTTACTTTAATGACATTAGTGTCATGGTTGCACCCTGCATGAAATGTTTATTCTCAAGATATCGTATATACATAGTAAAACAGATACATTGCATCCATTTAAAATTTTACATAAAACTTTAAAACAACTTTATAGTTTCTCTTTAATGCAGTGATAATGATATACAGTTGTTGTAGACATGGTTCCAAAGGTCCAGATCATGTGACAGCCCTTTGGTTGGAAAGTTATACAATGTATTATTGCACATCTCTTGGTAAGTCAGTGGCAGTTGTATTGAAAAGGTACATGGTGTAAACCAAATACATTCCATCCAAACTATTCAGTGCTATGTAAAGTACTAATATAGTCCAACTGTGATAGATTCTATTTAAATATGCATGCAAAAATAATTTGATAGACAAGCCAAGATTCCAGTTAATTTCCCAGCTGAACTAAACATAATTTTCCGCTCACACATGGGAAGAGACCTGTATTGTACTCCATATTTCAACGAATGGAGACTGCGGAATATTCCCTCCTAGACACCATTAACCCCACAGAAGCTCAGAGCCTAGAGTTTATGCATTATTTAGTTCATAGTCGGCCTCTCCAGCAAACATGAGATTTGTCTTCAGGGAAGAAAGCTTATCACTGGAAAACAGTTTACTGCTATATTGTACTGCTGCAGGGTGAACCGATAGAGCCTTGTGACAGTACTTGTAAAGTGATTGTGTCCAAGTCCCTGGCATGCCATGAGCAGAGGAGGAACTTGTGAAGCAAGCTTTCATCACTGACGAGGATCACACTGAGAAGGAACGTGTGAAAACTGGTATCACATAAGCGTGCGATAAACCAAGGCTGACTTGATAACGTTTTAATGTAATTTTCTTGGACACTTTGCTGCTGGGCTGAACACATAAATAGCTCTTCTATTTAAGTGGACATTAATGTACCATAATAACTGTAGTTCTAATGTTTACTTGGAAATCTAGTTATGTCTGTAATGCATTTAAACTGGGAGCTAGTTGTATATGTAGGAATTAATTGGTAAAGTTTATAATAGAAGGAGCTGTATTACCATCTCATCCATTTTGTTTTTTTTGTTTTTTTTTTCTGTTAATTCTTTATTTATAATCCATACCATATAGTAAGGTTACATGAACAGTAGGTCAGTATGTTATAAAATGCATATAACAGTTGAAAGTGTAAGCAGTTATTGCAATACACTTACCATAGTCATTCAGTTATGTACAGCCCAGACTGTTATGTAGTATCACATGGATCTACTGCTGCAGACCAATTCCCTTATCTGCATACAGTAGCGTTGAGATAATTTTCGTATTATTCAATAAACTTTAGATCACAGTGAATAGTGCATTTTATGTAACACTCTGCAAAAAAATCTGCTCCACCCTCTCCAACGCATTTCACCCCAGTAGGGGCTTAAAGTGATTGTAAAGTCTCACTTAAAAAAAACAAAAAAAAAACAAACAAACATGTTATACTTACCTGCTCTGTGCAATGGTTTTGCACAGAGTGGCCCGGAACCTTCTTTTCTTGGGTCCCACTTCGCTGCTCCTGGCCCCTCTCTACTGTCGAAAGCTCCCACTGCAAGCAGCTTGCTATGGGGGCACCTGAGCCGAGCTGCAGCTCTGTGTGTCCATTCAGACACAGAGCTGCAGTTCAGCCCTGCCGCCTATCTCTCCTGATTGGATAACTGACTTTGATTGACAGCCACGGGAGCCAATGGCACTGTGGCTGTGTCTCAGCCAATCAGGAAGGAGAGTCCCGGACGGCAGAGGAACTCGTGGACATCAATGGACAGAGATGGGCTCATTTAAGTTTTAGGGGGTGCTGGGGAGGCTGCTTCACACAGAAGGCTTTTTATCTTAATGCATAGAATGCATTAGGATAAAAAAACCTTCTGACTTTACAATTCCTTTAATCAAAACAGTAGCTATAAGCCTACTTTGAGTAGTACCTTTTGTTACTTCTTAAAAAGGAGCGCCAATCTGGGCAAAAAAAAATTAAAAGTCAGCAGCTACAAATACTGTACCTTTGGGACTTGTGTGTGTCCCAGAAGGCACTGGGGGGAAGGAGGAGGTGCCAGACATACTCAAATCTTACCTGGAAGTGGGAGCAAGTACCTGTCAAAACCAGGTACCCGCTCCCCTCACAAAGTGCCAAATGTGGCAGTGGAGGGGTGAGGGTGCGAACAGGCGTAGCTTCCCTTTTTGGGTGGAGCTCCGCTTTAATTAGTATAGTTGGTTTAAAAAGAAATCTGTTTGTTCTGCCTTTATATAGGAACCGCCTGCATTCCTATTGTATGGTTCCACCATCATCTTGCTTTCAAAGGCTCTTACCACGGCAGTAAAGACATTAAGAAGACATGGTTTTCCTATAAATTTGTCCGCTTTGGTCCTTGTTTTTGTACAACAGGCCTGAAATCCCCCATGGTGGTATTGGCTACCAGGCTGTATTAATATGCAGTAACATAATTTCCAGCATATTTAGGCTTAAAGTTGATGTAGACCCTGAGTTTGTTAAAAAAAGAAGAAAAAAAAAAAAAGATTCACGCAACTTTTACTCACGATTTTCCTATTTTAATTGGAACCTTACAAGGAAAATGGGTGAATCTTGACAAAGTTGTGTGACTCTTGGGAGAAAAAAAGACCTGCAAACAAAAAACAAAGAAAGGGCGCACCTTACCTAGTGCATTATCCTCAGTAAGGCTTCATTGATACAAAATAAAAATGGATACTCACAAACAGAAGATGTAAACCAGCATATCAAATTCAAACGTCACAGTCCATTGTTACAGTGCCCATTATCTTTGATAGATAGGGGCTCTGAGGAAGAGGCAATGCCTCGAAACGCTTCAGCCGTCATTCTTTCAAAGATAATGGACACTGTAACAATGGACTCCGACGTTTGAATTTGATATGCTGGTTTACATCTTCTGTTTGTGAGTAGCCATTTTTATTTAGAGTTCCGTAATAGGAGTGGTCTGGGAGCCCTGTTTCTGAGCGCAGGAGAGAGGTGCTATGCATTGGAAATTTGTTTTGGTGAAAAAAAGACCCCTGTGTTTACATTATTTGGAATCAATTACTCATATTCACCCTGGTTTTATCATTTGTTGCATCCTGGTGCGGCTAACTACCTGCAGCCTCTTCCTGTCTATGAGCACACCGGCAATGGCTGCATGGCATTTCTCATGGAAGGCTTGATGAAGGTGACAACAGTGGACCATGCCTTTGTAATTTCTGTTGGAATGAACCACTTGTGGTCTCCATTGGAAGCCCATGTATTAGTGCATTGCAGGATCAAAAATAACAGAGAGGGTTAGAGCGTTGTAACCCTATAACAAAAAGATTGATGACCTACACAGGGAGTTTGAGATGTGATAAATTTGAAACACAAACGCATGAATTATAATCTAATCAATAATATAATTTTATTATATAATATATAATATAATATATATATATATATATATAAAGGAGGTGATACAATGTAATCTGAAATTATATATAATACATATATATATATATAATATATGATATATATATATATATATATATATATATATATATATATATATATATATATATATATATATAATATATAATTTCAGATTACATTGTATGTGTGTGTGTTTTGTGCAACTCCCAGTTCCGCTCCCATGCACCATTGCTGCTGCAGGGAACGGAACCAGGAAGTCATCAGACCGACGGACGAGCGGCGGGGATCTTGGCGGCGATCACAGCAATGGGAGATCATCGCTGGATCACCGGGAGAAGGTAAGGACCCCCGCTGCAGGCTCTGCACATCTACCCCAAGCGTAACTCGTGGATACCGATAGTAGCATGGAAAAAACACCCCGAGTCACGCTCGGGGATACCGCTAAGGGAGTTAAGCCTAAAGTGTTACTAAACCCAGGAACCTGCATCCTCTATATCTGGTCTCCCACAGTACACAGAACATGGACATGCAATAGTTTTAGTAAATATAAACTGATAAATACCTTTTCTCATCAGCAATATATAGCAGCCTTGTGACTTCCATCAGTTCCTAGTTAAGTTTGTAGGAGGGGTTTTCATTCTCCCCTGATCCTCTGTCTGGACATGTCTAAACAGTGCTGATTGGCCCTGTGCTGATCACATGCACTCTTCCAAGAAAAAAACAACAACTCTCTAGCAATACACACCAAACTGAGCATGTGCAGCCCAGCTCCTGGCTCTGTAAATATAAGGTTATTTTTTGGAGACAGTGGAAGAAGAGGATGATCAATGAGACAGGATTAAACATCCTTTATACACAATGCAAAGGATTAACCCCTTAGGTTCCACATTAAGTATAACAGGCATGCTTTATTGCATATACAGACTGATTTTACTGTTGTGGGGTTAGGTTCGCACCAGAACAGGGAAAAAGTTCTAGCGAACATGTGAATCCTATTAAAGTTTATCGAACACCGACATGAAAAATCAAAAGTCCTCATTTTAAAGGCTTATATGCAAGTTATTGCCTAAAAAAGTGTATGGGGACCTGGGTACTGCCCTGGGGGACATGTATCAATGCAAACATTTTTTTTTAAAACAATCATTTTTAAAGGAGCATTAATTGTAATGATGCTTAAAGTGAAACAATAAAAATGAAAAATTCCTTCAAATATCGTGGCTGGGGGGTCCCCTTAATGTGCCTGTAAAATGGCACATCTGTACGATGAATGGAGACTGCTGCAGCAATACTGACATTTCTAAAGGAAAAAAAGTAATTTAAACTTGCTTGCGGCTGTAATGTATTGTCAGCTCCCGGCAATACAGATAAAAAAAAAAAAGAAAAGGCCCCCCCCCCCCAGTCGATACCAGGCCCTTCGGGTCTGGTATGGATTTTAAGGGAAACCCGATGCCAAAATAAAAAATAACAGCGTAGGGCCCCTCCAAAATCCATACCAGACCCTTATGCAAACATGCAGCCTGGCAGGTCAGAAAAGGGGGGGGTGAGCGACCACCCCCCCTCCTGAACCATACCAGATCACATGCCCTCAACATGGGGGGGGGGGCTTGTTGATGGGGAATCTTCCTGACAACCCTGGGCTGTGGTTGTGGGGGTCTGCGGGTGGGGGGCTTTTCAGAATCTGGAAGCCCCCTTTAACAAGAGGGCCCCCAGATCCCAGCCCCCCCCCATGTGAATGGGTATTGGGTACATCGTACCCATACCCATTCACCAAAAATGTGTAAAAAAAAAAATAAGTACCTAAGACAGTTTTTGAGAAGTCCTTTATTGAAAAATAAAAAAATAATGTCCTCCGATTTAAATCCATCGTCACTCACGCCGCCCACCGCATCCGCCGACCCGAAAAAAAAAAAACTCCCCTCCCATTGAACGTTTCCCACGGACTGCCTATTTGCAGTTTGACAGTTCTTTTATAGGGAATGGGTGGGGTCATGCCATGCCGGGGGGGGACAGCAATTATGCCCTAAATATTATTAGTGCTGCTGCGCCACAAAAAAAAAAAATCACTGCTGACGCAGAAGGAATAGCACACTCGCACAGTGCATTATAGGGCACTCGTCAGCAGGCAAACTTTCCGCTGAGCACCCCTGGTGTTCATCTGTCTGTTCAGTGAACACACAAACACCCTATGTTCGAGTCGAACATACGTTCGACTTGAACATAAAGCCCATCACTACTGACATCACATCCAAGATGGCGGTACTCAGTAGCAATTTCAGACCGTTTCAATGTCTACACAAGGGAGGCTTTACAGGCAAATAACATGCATAAAATATGTTAAACGTACATACAGTACACTATGTTGTCAAATATATTGGGACGCCTACCTTTACACGTACAATACCTTTAATGGAATCCCAGTCTTAGTCCGTAGGGTTCAATATTGAGTTGGCCCACCCTTTGCAGCTATAACAGCTTGATCTCTTCTGGGAAGGCTGTCCACAAGGTCTAGGAGTGTGTCTATGGGAATGTTTGACCATTCTTCCAGAAGAGCATTTGTGAGGTCAGGCACTTATGTTGGAGAGAAGGCCTGGCTCGCAGTCTCCTCTCTAATTCATCCCAATGGTGTTCTATCGGGTTGAGGTCAGGACTATCAAGTTCCTCCACCCCAAACTTGCTCATCCATGTCCTTATAGACCTTGCTTTGTGCACTGGTCCAAATCATTTGGTGGAGGGGGGGAATTATGGTGAGGGATTGTTTTGCCGGGGTAGGGTTTGACCCCTTAGTTCCAGTAAATGGAACTCTTAAGACATCAGCATACCAAGACATTTTGGACAATTTCATGCTCCCAACTTTGTGGGAACAGTTTGGGGATGGCCCCTTCCGGTTCCAACATGACTGCGCACCAGTGCACAAAGCAAGGTCCATAAAGACATGGATGAGCGAGGAAGAGGAGGAACTTGACTGGCCTGCACAGAGTCATTACTTCAACAGGGTCTCTTTAATAGGAAATGGCAGTTACCATGGTATTTATCTTAATTCTAACCTGGTGATTTGTTACATTCACTGCATATTCACTGAAGACCTTTACTTCAACGCTCTGAAGTTATTTGCATTTTAAAAGGTCTGGAAGTTTAAAAGTTATGGGATATGAGCCATCTGACAGTTCATAGTGAGGTCACTTTGGTATCCCATAATCTCCCCATAAAATACTATAAAATACAATAAATCTGTCTATAGTAGCAAACCTATAGTAGTAACAAAAAGATACTGAATGTAAGGTAAAACTAATTTGAATTTGAATTTAAACAAATTGTAATTTATAAGCAACATTTTTATATATAAAAAATAAGAATGAATTACCTACATTTATATAACTATTGCTAGAATATAGGAAATAATATACAAAAATCTAAAAATCGGATTATATGCAATATGGGGGGGAGATTTAAGAAAAAAAAAAAAAAAAGAAAAAAACTACCGAAAATGTGCTGGACTGATTTAGACTATACAGTAAATCAGCTGAACTTATTATGAGTGAGTGGATTTCTATATTTCTAAACCAACGATGTTTAAATATATGCATTTTTCTATAATGGGACATATGTTAACTCAATAGTTTCTGAACAAAATGATAAAGAAATTAGGATCAGTACAATAAGATGTATGAGTCTTCCTAACTGTATTTGTTATTTTATCTCAATTTACCCTAAGGGTCCATGTACACGGGACGTTGTTAAAAGTCCCTTTGAATGCTGGAATTTTTAGGACGTTTGAAACGTCCGTTCGGTCGCGTTTGTACCCGCGTTTAGCGGGCCTTTAGAACCGTTCCTAGAGGTCAAAAAAATTATTCCCCTTTAAAATGGAAAAACGCGAACGCCAAACGCGGGTCATCGCGTTCGGTCGCGTTCGGACGCGTTTGGTCGCGTTTTTGCGTTTGAAACGCCGGGAAACACACGTTCGAACGCAAAAAATTGCGTTCTAGAAACAGTCCCTGAACGCAACTGCCTGCAAACGACCGCAAACGACCTGGTGTACATGGACAGATAAGATAAAATGTAGATGGGTTCAGGGGCTTCTAAAAAAAAACGCCCAACTGCTCCTAAACGGCCGTTTCCAGCGTCCCGTGTACATGGAGCCTAAGACTTTTAATTCACCAACACAAATATTTTATTTTTTTGTATTTTTATTTTTTTATGCACTGAATGGCACTCCTAAAATGACATGTGAGCATTGTTCAGTGTAGTAGCAATATGCTGCTGCTAGTCATAGTCTGTCATCTAGCCTTGAAGACTGAGGACATCTAGTGGTAAAAAGGAATTCCTGCATGGGACAGCTCCTGATTCGAGTTTAGCATTTCAGCAAAAACTGCTTAGTTATTGTTCATTTTGCTAAGCTGTTCATTTCTATTTTAGAAGTTTTAGGTGGAGTTCTGCTTTAAACCCTTTTGTAGTCCCTCCACCCCAGCTCTCCAGCCAATCTTATACTTACCTGTCCCAGGGAAATATCAGCTTGTCAAAGTGCAATCTCATTTAATCCTATGGAGAGTTAGTCTGGAGTATATAAGCAGAATTTTAAACTCTGACCAGAGTGTGCTGTTAAAAAGTAATTGAATCATATGGATATATTTCCTATAGCACACAAACATCTAAATATAAATGAATCAAAATGACAAAATTGCAATTGTTCTCAAAGGAGATCTAGAACTGACTCCAATACATAAGAACGGCAGGAGTTTGAGTTGATTTCATAAATCACTTGACACACTATAAATGGCATTCTCATAGCGGTATAAATCAGCAACTGTAATATATTGAAATGTCACATAAAGGTATAACTAGCAAAATCACAGATGGTTTGGAAAACTGCAAATATTGGGAGCTATTTATTGAGGGCCATGTAGCTCTGTACAGCACTGTTATGAAAAATTTCATCTTTCTGAGAAACATAGAGCATGCTTTATTGTTTTGTCATCCCACCACTATTCCAGATGCTCATTTGTCAGCAAGGCACAAACTGATCTCAAATTGAATTTTAAGGTTGGATACAAATTATGCAGCGCATTAACGCAGGCGCGTTTCACTTGGGCAGTCTATTCCTTATAAATAAGCTTCCAATGCAAAACAACCAATCTGAATTCAGACCTGCACTATTTTTCCCACATATTACATCACAACACACAGTAGTGATATACAATGCATTGTTGTGCACGTTAGTGCAGGTGCATTGGATGTTTGCGTTGGAGTTCTATTCAAAATGAATGCAATTGCAACACAGTAGTTGCAATTTGTTAACACAATGCATTGGCATGTGCACAGGGTGTGCCAGGTGTGCCTGGGCACACCCTAATCACCCCGTGTGGTGCATATTTCCCCTGTTTAGACCCCTGATATTTAACCAAATTAAAAAAAAATAATAAAAAAAATAAAATTTAAAAAAATAAAATAATAAAAATAAAAACTACTGACAACATCCACTGCCCTACTGACCCCAATATTTGCCTTTATGACAACATCCACTGCTCTACTGACACCATCCACTGCTCTACTGACATTGTCAGTATAAATAAACATGCACACGCACATGTGTTTGAGCTTTGGGGTGCACACCCTAATGCAATAGGCTACGCACACATATGACACAATGCATAGGTGTGACGATGACCCAAGTAGTGTACTTCCAAGCAAAACATTTAGAATAGAATAGAAATTTAAATAGAAGGGCCAGAGTCCAAGTCAGTCTTAACTGCTTTTCATGGCCCCAAAGGGAGGTTTCCTCTTGATTCCTATGCCAGAAATAACATTGTCACCAGGACAGGAAATGAGAAGAAACCCACAACAGAGACACATAAAGCAATAAAATTGTCATTTTAGGACCATAGGGGAACGCTAGAGCCCTTATCAGCTTTTCATTGCTTTCTGTGACCCTGCTAAGGAGTTTATTTCACTTGCTGTCAGGAGCGTCCTGCTCCTCATTCCAGCATCCTGGTTTTGGCTGCGGCATTCTCTGTCCAACTGCAACGTGATTAATGTGGCCAGTCTCTGGGTGGAGACCAAACCTGATTTAATCAAGCCAAGCCTGCAGTGTCATGCTTGTGATCAACAAGAGGTTAAAGTGTCAGTAATCTCACATCATAAAAAAAAGCGACTAATAAATGCTGTATTACATGCTTTTCATGTTCAGTGTCATGCTTGGCTCATTTAGTGGCGCGATCAGGGTCAGGCTTGAGGACCAGTTGCAGTAGCGAGACTGTCATCGACCAACAGGATAGGTACACAGGCAGTCACCCTGGCAGATGATGTGGGCTCATCTGAGGTGCGGAGTCTAAGTACTAACCACCAGAGCTCCTGATGGTGGAGATGGATACTTCTGCATGTTAGTACCAGGTCCTCAGGATCGCCCCACCAGCAGGTGAGCAAGCCGGGGTCTAGAAGTGGATAGGCAGGTAAGCATTAAACAGAAGCATACTCAGTAAAACAAGCCAAAGCTCAGTAATATGTGGTTACAGGTTAGGATCAGGCAGAAGCGTAGTCAAGGAACGAGCCAGGTGTCGATAATGAGTGGTAGGACAATATGTACAGTAGCAGGGAAGACTAGAGCGATATGCTGGCTGAAGAGCGCAAAATAATCTTGCAAACAGGAAGTGCAGAGACATGGCTTAAATCAGGAAGTTCATGGGAGGAGCAAAGAGTTCAAGGATCAGCAGAAGTCATGGCACAAAGCGAGATTGTCCAATGGATCAGACAGGGTGCTGTCCAGTATATTAGGTAGCTTAGCGAGAAGAGTCATCACCAGACACAGGAGAGGTCCCCGGTTCAAGTCCAGACCCTGACACTCAGTCTCTATGAGATTAGTGTATTCTGCAAAAAACCTGGTTTATCCTGCTGCTCTCTATCTCCACCTTCTGTTCTTGACCCCAATTCAGCTAGGGATTTTGAGGTTACGGTGGCAACTCTGCACATGCTCAGTTTCCAGTGAGTTTCTATGCCAAGCATTTCATCCTGACCACATCTGAGCAGCTCATGTGACTATAGAGTCATACATGTAGGTGTATACATAGTGGTAAATGACAGCCCACTCCCTTCCTCCTTCTTCATGCCCACTAACCAGCTAAACACAAGGGGGGACAGGATATTACATGTATATTAACGGTGGCTTCACTTCCCTCTTATTCAAAGACACAGGCTGGAGGGGCGTGACACAGCCTGTGACTGGCAGAAATCCTTTCACACCATGTTATTTCCACAAAATAATAAAGATCTGATTTCAGATATATATTTGTATGCCAATTTAAAACAGTTTTTTTTATAATAATTATTTATTTTTACTCTGTATTCCAAAGGCTGTTTTTTTTTTTTAACATGTGACCGGCAACAGAGGATTAGAAGCTCCCCCTGCTTATGTTTCCCTGCAGATAGGCTGGGAAAGAGCTGGGTCATGTGTCAGCTGTTTATCGATTAGGAAAAAGGCACTTGTATGGATTTTTTAAAATTAAAATAATTATGGTGCCATCATCCACATTAAATAAATAGAAGGGACCATGTTAATTATACAGTATGTGTTTAGTATCACTTTAAAGCAAACATGAGATTGTAGTGATTGGGTTTATACCTACTTGATAGCAATTTAATGTTTCTTATATGATTTAGGAGCTCTAAGCAAATAATGCAGGGAAAGGCTTCATAACCAATTAATGAGAAAGACACAAGCTTACTGTGCACGTCTGCAGCAGCTCTTCTCCCCTCTCCCCACTTTCACATGCTTGGCTATGGTGGCACTCGGCAGGAGGCAGGAGCGGATCGGGGTTACCATTGCACAGAGCAGGTAAGTATGACTTGTTTGATATTTTAATGGAAAAAAAAAAAAAAAGCTTTACAATCACTTTAAATTATTTAATATGAAAATGGTTTTGAAGCTAGAAAGATAGATTCATTTACTTTTAATCTGACTATCAAAATCAATAAAACCAGATTTAGTTAGTCTTCATGGCTAGACTCATGAAATAGTTATTTGGCGCACAGGCAGGTAGATGACCTGAACAAGGTTAGTCCTCCGAAAAATGTATATAAATCCAAAAGTCCAGCAATAAAACATAAGAAGGAATTGTTAAAAAATACATATATAGGCGGCAGCCATCCTAAGATTGTGTCCAAGGAATGCTGTAAGGAAAACAGAAAAGGAAAGGAGAGGCGCCACCTGAGTGTAGTATTAAAGCATCATCATTTATTCCAATAGATTAAAAATACTTACAAGATTTAAGGCGATTACACCCTTAACCACTTCTGGACCGGACGATTTTCCCCCCTTAATGGCCAGGCCATTTTTTGCAATTCGACACTGCGTTATTTTAATGGGCAATTGCGCGGTCGTGCGACGCTGTACCCAAATAAAATTGATGTTCTTTTTTTCCCACAAATAGAGCTTTCCTTTGGTGGTATTTGATCACCTGTGCGATTTTTTTTTTTTTTTTTTTTTTGCTCTATAGACAAAAAAGAGCCACAATTCTGAAATAAAAAAAACAATATTTTTCACTTTCTGCTATACAACATTCCCCCCCAAAAAAATGAAAAAATCTAAATTTTTCATAATTTTTAGGCCAGTTTGTATTCTGCTACATATTTTTGGTAAAAAAAAATCCCAATAAGCGTATTTTGATTGGTTTGCGCAGAAGTTATCTTGTCTACAAACTAAGAAAAAAGATTTATATAATTTTTATTTTTTTTTTTTTACTAGTAATGGCGGCAATCTGCTATTTTTAGCGGGACTGCGACATTGCAGCGGACAGATTGGACCCCTAACTGCCATTTTTTACACTTTTGGGGGGACCAGTGACATTACTACAGTAATCAGTGCTAAAAATATGCACTGTTACTGTAATAATGACACTGGCAGGGAAGGGGTTAACCCAGGGGAGATCAAAGGTTTAAATGTGAGCCTAGGGGGGTTTTCTAACTGTGAGGGGGTGGGCTTATTGGATCAACACAGGCACCTGTGTTCCTAAGTAGGAGGAACACAGGAGCCCTGTGCTTATTGCTGACAGAACAACGGTCTGACATGTTTACAACGGCAGGCTGCCATTCTGTCTTCCCGGGGAGTGATTGCGGGTACTCAGCGGCATTTGCTGCCCCCGTCCCTGCAGATCAGCTTCACCTCCGGTGAATCGCCGTGTGCGTGTGCCCCCTTCCCCCATGCCCGATCCCTAGGACGATGTATGGCTATGGCGATTTGCGCAGCCGAGCCCAGCCTGCCGCAGTATATCTGCGGAGGGCGGTCGGCATGCTGTTAATGGATAGTGTCATCAGCCCTGTGGCTGCCGCTGTCCTGCGGGCTCATCTGAGGATCTGATCCACTGGATGCAAGGAGCCAGAAAGCTGGGACGCCTCTATGTAACCAGGAAGTCCGTGCAACCCAGTGTGGACCGCAAGGGCGGAAATGACGTCACCAGAGGAGGCAGGGACCGGGATCGTGATGACAAAGTGCAGGCTACTTGCTCGGAGCTCACAGCTCCTTCTACTGGCCTGCTGGTCTCAGGAGGGATGCAGCTTATATGCACAAGCGTAATGTCTGCCGCCGTGGGACTACCTGGATGTTTTTGTTAAAATAATCATATTACATAATAAAATGAACAAAAGCCAATACTAAGATTCAAAGTATCATACATTACTGAGTCTTTTTAAAAGGGTTGTAAAGTCAGAAGGTTTTTTATCTAAATGCATTCTATGCATTAAGATAAAAAAAAACCTCTATGTGTAGCAGCCCTCCTCAGCCCTCCTAATGCTTACCTGAGCCCCCTCACTATCCAGTGATGTCCACGACTGTCTCAGCAATCCGTGACTTCCCTCCTCATTGCTAAGACACAGCAGCGGCACCATTGGCTCCCGATGTTGTCAATCAAAGTCAGTTAGCCAATGAGGAGAGAGGGGGGTGGGGCCGAACAGCAGCTCCGTGTCTGAATGGATACACGGAGCTGTGACTCGGCTCGGGTGCCCCCATAGCAAGCTGCTTGCTGTGGGGGCAGTCAAAGGGAGGGAGGGGCAAGAAGAGCGGAAGAGGGATCCAGGCTGCTCTGTGCAAAAACCAACCGCACAGAGCAGGTAAGTATAACATGTTTGTTATTTTTATTGAAAAATGAATGAGACTTTACAATCACTTTAATCTATTGGAATAAATGACGATGCTTTAATACTACACTCAGGTGGCGCCTCCCCCTTCCTTTTCTGTCTTCATGGCTTAACTGTATTCTCTTGTCACATGATTTTTAGTGTGCTACTTCTTCCTAATGTTCCAGGGAGGCTACAGAGGGCTCTGTGAGTCCTGTACAGTCCTGGAACCAGGGACAAACTTCCTTTTCTTAATAGCTCGGGCTTCCAGACATTCGAAAGTTAAGGATTCTAGCAAACACTGAGTGCAGAAGATAAGTGCAGAATAAAACTGAAGACAATTGGTAGGTTGTAGCTTGAGGAATTTTACATTTCATGTTTGACACACATGCATCTTTAAGACTCAGCAGCACAGGAAAAAAAAAAAAAACATTTCTTGTGTCCACAGATATGGCACTTCAATCTGCTTCATAGCGGTCTTTCTGTAGAATAAACTGACAATGCGTATATCTAATATTTGCCAGACAGCACTAATTATGCCATACTGGCATCCACAGCGCTGACAGGCCTGCAGCTACTGCTGACAGAAGATCCACACTGGACTATGCTTGCAGGTGTTGAGCAGCTGCCACACAGTGGCTACTGCTGACTTCTCAATATTCTTGCCGATCTTCCGGAATTCTCCCCACCACTTACATAATATTCAGCGTACCCATGTCCTGCTTATCAAAATACAAAAAAAAATAAAAATAAAGCATTGCTGTGTATTCTGCCGTCTAAGGAGAGCAGACCTAAAGGAAAACTCTGCCAAGATTAAGCCATCCTTCCTGGAACACGTAAGCAGGAAGAAAAGTTAGGAATCCCCGAGCTGCATGCATGCTCTGTGTTGGTGACTCAGAAAGTATTTAAAATATATGTAATCCCTAACATTGAATTTCTTTTATTTGCTCCTGTTTGCTCTGGTAAGCACTTGACCTCTGGAAGATTTACCCCCCTTCATGACCAGGTCATTTTTTGCAATACGGCACTGCAATACTTTAACTGACAATTGGGCGGTCATGCGACGCTGTACCCAAACAAAATTGATGTCCTTTTTTTCCCACAAATAGAGCTTTCTTTCAGTGATATTTAAACCCCTTTGTTTTTTTACATTTTTTGTGCTATAAACAAAAAAAATAACTATTTTGAAAAACTATTTTTTTTTACTTTCTGCTATAAAACATATCCAATAAATTTTTTTTAAAAATCAATTTTCTTCATCAATTTAGGTCAATATGTATTCTGCTACCTATTTTTGGTAAAAAAAATCCCAATAATTTATTTTATTTATTTTTTTTACTAGTAATGGTGGCGATTAGCGACTTTTAGCGGGACTGCAATATTGTGGCAGACATTCTGACACAAACGGGGTTTATTTACTAAAGCTAGAGAGGCAAAATTAGTCACAACTCTGCACAGAAACCAATCAGCTTCCATGTTTTATTGCCAAAGCTTAAAGAGGTTTTAAACCTCAAAAAAAAAAAAACAGAAAGACAAAAGCATAATGCGCTAGTATGCATTGCTAGTATACTTACCTTAGAACGAAGTCCCCGCAGCGCCGGCTGCTCACTGGTGACACGGCCGACATGTTCCGTCTTCCTTCCGGGTTTCCTTCCTCCAGCCATCTGATTGTCCAGAGCCATGATGATGTCACTCCCACGGCACAGGGCTCTGAAGGAACATCACGGGCGGCCGTTCCAGGGGAACTGTGTTTCAGGGGACTCGATGTCCTCAGGAACCTTCCAGTGGAACCCACCGATCATTCCCGAGAGAGGCAGGATAGCGGTCTGCCTATGTAAACAAGTAAAAGTGCCATTCTGTGACAAGGGGGCCAATCAGTGGGTCCAGAGGACCCGATGTCCACTATGTCCAATCACAGCGGGAGCAGGTCACTGGCTTCCGCGCCTCAAACCCGGAAGCACGAGATGACGTGATTTCACGCAGAAGAGCCACCGCCCCGCTGTTTATGTAGTTGGGGCAGTCGGCAAGTGGTTAAAACATTTATCTTGACACTAGTAGATGAGGATGATTGAAGACCAGCTTAAAAAATTCCATTACAGGCTTTTAAAAATACATTTGAAGATGGTATCCCGAGGACAGATATCACGTTCCTTTTGGCACCACCTGAATATTGTCCAATCCAAACAAAATTTCAGATTGAAATCTAGTACCTTAGTAAATATTTTTATCACCTTAAGGCCCCTTTCACGCATGTCCGATCCTGTCCATTCCGTTTTCTGCTCAGTGGGGGATCGATCCGCCGATGACAGCTCCGTTTCCGCTCTGTGTGCTCTCCGCACTTCTCTATGGGGGAATCGGATGAGAACGGATTGCCTGTCCGTTCTCATCCGATCCGCCAGACAGATGGAAAATAGGGTTTCCATTCGTCTGGATTTCACAAACAGGATCGGATGTCAGCGGACATGTCTCCGCTGACATCCGCTGCCCCATATGGGGCATTCGTTCAGATCCGCCTGAAAAACTGACAGGCGGATCTGAGCGGTCCGCATGTGTGAAAGGGGCCTAAAGGGGTCTACTACACAAGTGATTTCAGATTACTGCATTAAAAACTGGCTTAAAACAATAGGGATTGATTTACTAAAACTGGAGAGTGCAAACTCTGGCGCAGCTGTGCAGGGTAACCAATCAGTTTCTAACTTCAGGTTGTTCAATTAAGCTATGACAAAAAAATGGTTTCAATGCAGAGCGGACCAGATTTTGCACTTTGACTTACATGTCATTAGGCTATCATTTTTCTTTAGTATGCAGATATCTAAGGGAAGTTTCTGGCAAATACAACATTTTTGCTATTGTGATTTTTATGTCCTCCTCTGTGCCCCCCCCTGTTTGTAGCTAGTTGGTTCAGTCCTAGCTAGGCCCTACCCGCTTCTTCCATGTTTCCTCATTCAGTGTTAGGTAGTCACAGAGATGGGGTTCAGAAAAGTATTTGTCTTATTACGCTTAAAAAAAGACTAGAAAAAAACCCTCTGTACTGCAATCAGCTGAAGTACTATTGCACCGGATTCAACTTCTGTGTCTTAATAAAGAGTTAATGTCAGGGTCTAGACATGAACCTTAGACCTCTGGGAGTATCTCTTGCTGGCCCACCTGAGATGCTGGACAGTTTTCTTCCTGATACCTTAGCCAACCCTGCCTTGTGTTTTGTTTCTCTTGAACCTTGAATCCTTGGCTCCTCCCATGAACTTCCTATTTAAGCCATGCCTTTGCAATTCCTGTTTGTTAGATTATTGTGCTCTCTCCAGCCATATCCCGCTCTTGGCACTCCTGTTGCCATCCGTATCTCGCTACTGCTTGTTATTGACCCTTGGCTTGTTCCTCGACTACGCTTCTGCTTGAACTCAACCTGCAACAACTTCTTCTGTCTGATCCTTATGGGAGAAAGACCTGCTACTATACAAGAGAGGAAACTAAAAAAGAGAACCTAAAGTGACTCTAAAGGTTTTATATATTTTTCTAATTAAAAAACATGTTATACTTACCTGCTCTGTGTAATGATACTGCACAGAGCGGCCCCTGCCAGTGCTGTCACTCTTTCTTTCACTGGGTACTCCTTTAGCAAGCCAGGTGCTAAGGGGCACCCCTACGTGCATGCTCCCCAGCCAGGGTGTGTGCACCTATAGACACACACAGAGCTGGTAAGCCACGCTCCCTCCTCACAGGAGTTTGACTGACAGCAACAGGAAAATGAGAGGAGCAGCCGGGGCAGTGCTGCAATGGTGAGAGGAGTCAAGTAAGTATTTAGGGATGTGGTGGGCAGAATAGCTAGTGGGGTGTTTCTTACCTTAATGCAGGGAATGCATTAAAGTAAAAAATTATTTTGACTTTAGAACCACTTAACAGCTTGCCGACTGCTCACAGTATATTTACTGCGGCAGTCAGCCCCTCACAGGCAAAGTGACGTTAATTAACGTCACTAGCCTGGGAGGGTCTGGGGAGCGAGCGCGCGCCGCCGGAGGCGCGCTTCCGCTCCCGCGAGGTCACGGACCCCCCCGCGCGTGTGACCGGCGAACCCGATGTCTGCTGGTCACTCGGCGATCGTCGGGGGAGAGGGAGAAAGTCAGGCGGCTTGTGTAAACAAGCCACCTGTCATTCTCCTCGGTGTAAAAACACTGATCACACGGTTCTACTATGTAGAACCGTTGATCAGTGTCCTTAAACCTCAAGTCACAGCCAATCACAGTAAGAATCACGCCCCTAGGGACACCCACAGCCCCTCCCTCTCAAATAAAGTTAACCCCTTCGCTACCAGTGTATTTTTACAGTAACAGTGCATATTTATAGCACTGATTACTGTAGAAATGTCACTGGTAACCCCAAAAGTGTCAAAAATGTCAGTCAAGGGTCCCGATCTGTCCGCCCCAATGTCATAGTACCGCAAAAAAAATCGCAGATCGCCGCCATTACGCGTTAAAAAAAAAACAACAAAAAATGACAAAAATCTTTCCCTTTGTCAGTAAACGCGATAACTTTTGCGCAAACCAATAAAAATACGCTTTTTGTGATTTTTTTTACCAAACATATGTAGCATAAAACAAATTGGCCGAAAATGTTAAAAAATTTTGATTTTTACATTTTTTTGGGGGGGAATTTCATATAAAAAAATTTGAAAAATATTGTTATTTTTGCAAAATTTACGCTCTTTTTTTGTTTATAGCGCAAATAGTAAAAAGCGCACAGGTGATCAAATACCACCAAAAGAAAGCTCTGTTTGTGGGAAAAAAAGGACGTCAAATTTGTTTAGGTACAGCGTCGCACGACCGCGCAATTGTCCGTTAAAGTCACGCAGTGCCGAATCGCAAAATACCCCCTGGTCGTTTAGCAGGCAAATCCTCCGGGGCTTAAGTGGTTAAAGCGCATGCTACACTTTTTTACCCATGAAGGTTTTTAGTACAGGAAATTGTTTTCCAATGTAAGGTGGAGGTAGCTCATGATTTTATGCGTGCAGATTACCCATCGCTCTATGTGACTACCGATTGAATAAAAGCACTGCTATACTTCTTTAAATGTATTGAAGAAGCAGAGTAGTAGAGTGCTGGACCCTGATGTGGGCAATTTTTTTAACCTTATGTGAAGCGGCACTGTAAAAAACAAAAACAAACGTTTTTTGCTCAGACTACCTTTTTCTGCCTAGCTTTGTTAAAGCTGAACTCCATCCTTACTTTCAGTGTTGCACAGTTGCACAGTTCTCCTCTGTACTAAAATAGATTTTTTGCATTTCACTGCACACTGTGAGCTTCTCACATAGCGCATTAGAAACGGCAGTAAGTCAGTTAGAGTCTGCTTAATTTCTTGGCTGGAGGACACCCAGCTTTATCTAGCTCTTTCCTCTCCAGCTGTCCCTGGCCAGCCCATTCCATTCATTGGATTTTAGCTATTTTAATCACGAAGGCTCGGCATTGCAAGTGTTAACCAGGGCGGTCATTTGCGAATGCATAAAGCCTAGAAATTCACACTCCTTTAGCCTGGCCTTCATCCATCAAGGCATTTTGATAATTGCATAACTCCTCCCAAAAGCCAGCCCACTGAAGGTGGGTAAAGGTTGGGCAGGGGTTGTCTTTTTAGGAGAAACCATTATTCTATACTGGATAGGGAATTTTTGTGCTGTTTATTTGCACTTACCTACTCACATGAACATTTCCTCCTAGATGTGAGAAATTAAACAATTTGACTTGAGCAACTTGTCACTTGTATCTTATGCCTCCATTATTTAAGTTATCATATTATGTGCTACTTGTTAACTTACAACAAAGTAATTACAGGATATAAAAGACAATAAAAATGCAGAATGTGGCATAAATATTCATTCTCAGCAAGCTGATCTATTTTTTCTCCATATGTTAAATCTCTTAACATCATGTTAATGCCACATGGAACTATAAAATATCATGTAAGTGTTAAAGTAATTACAGCAGTCACAAGTGTCATGCTGTACAAACAATTTACTGCACACTTATGCTGATCTAGGTATTATATATAGAATCAAGGGACTACTTTGATGAACAATGTTTTCTTCTTCCTAGGCACATCTATTAAAGCGTAATTTCAGCTACTTTATAGATGCCATATTTTTCCTAACGGACATTAAAATATAGAGAACACAATTGTGAGCAGAAAACTGCATCAACTCCCCTCATGGACTTTAAAGACGGACCAATATAGTAAAAAAGATTTTTTTTTTGTACAATTGTAAAAATAGAAGTAGAAAAATAGTAGATAAGTAGACTATAGGCGGTCGCACAGCTTCCATACCTTTCTACTTATGTAATGGGTACTAGTGTATATTTTTATATATATATCTTCTTTCTAAATGGATGTAATATTTGTTTATTTTTCTGCTTCTATTTTCACAATTGTACAAAAAAAAATCTTTTTTACTATATTGGTCCGTCTTTAAAGTACATGAGGGGAGTTGATGCAGTTTTTTGCTCACAATTGTGTTCTCTAATTATTTTTGGACTAGACAGACCTCTCTTCCCCACACACACACCAATACCTCATATATAATAGTTTCCTACTTTTTGGGTACCAAATAACCCCCAAAAAATCCCCTCCAAATGAGGTATTGTGGGTATTGATTTATACAGGTTGCTGTATTTATATTGGACAAGGCTTCATTTTTTTCCAATTCTTTGCTGTAATGATGATGCATAAAGGCTTTTTTAATTTAACTTGATTGCGTATTTTCTTCCTCTACCCTTTTCTATTATTCCCTGATATATTTCACATTTCTGTTCGTTTGCCGTGGCCACATTCCTGGGGGATGATTGGGCTGCATTGATGTCTAAATCACAAAAGGATTTTGAAGACAAAGAGATAGAATCAGAAATATAATTTATCTTCTCCAATCTGACTCAAACAGTGGAGAAAAAAATACTACTTTTTTGACATATAAAATCCTTCGAAGACTATTTGAAAGAGGGCATTAATCCCTTTGGTCTGAGGGTTCAAATATTTCCATCATTCGACAATATTGAACCTAGTTTCAAGACAGCATGGGAAAAGGTCTTAAAACAATGTTCTAATGATCTGATGACACTCTTAATACAAGAATATCGCAAAAGAATTTCTGATCTTAATAAAAAAAATGGATATCTTGAATAGTCAAATGACTAATCTAAAAACACATACAATATTTACAGAGTTCGAAAGCAAACTCAAAAACCATCTTGAGAAATTTACCAAAGAGGTACTACACTAAAAAGACAAAAAATTCTTACGTGATAAAAAAGTGTTCCAAGATGAATGAGCCTAGAAATGGTATCATACTCAACAATATAATAGAAAAATGAATAAAGATTCAGGAACTTTGAGACACGATACCAATACCTTTCAAATGTCCAAATACTCATCTATGTCCTCTATTTCTTCCCAGTCAGCTCCCACAAAACATCATGGATGAAGGTGTCAAAAATGCCTGTCGCAATGGCAATACATCTCACGAGAACACGTTGAATATGGAGGAGGTTTCCTCCTCACCTACCCAAGGATACGGTAACACAAAACCTAACAACCACATCTCTAATATTAACATCACAAATCTGCACAATTTGGGTGTAGCCTCAATAACCCCACATTCCTGTGCCTTGGCCCAGGGTGATTTTTTAGACATAGTAAGGGGGAAATCACAAATGCACCAAGAAGTATCAAAACCTTCACACAGAAAACTCCCAAATCTCACCCACCCAAACCACACTATATCTCATTATTCTATCTTCTTATGACCTTACTCAAGATGAAAGACAAGTATTAGCCAAAGGACTCACCTTTTTGCCCTGTTTCACAAATTAACAAGTTTGAGGTGATTAAAGACACACATTTGTTTACACACAATCTGTTATTAAAAAGCCTTTTTACTAAAAAAACAAGATGTTACAGAATCTACATATATTCAGAAGGATCTAGAAGCCATAGATAATCTGACAGCATTGTTTGAAGAAAATGAACCAGGGAAATGTATTGACTCCATTGATTTGGACACACAGCTAGCAGAAGTTGATGGAGTCATCTCCTCCCCTGCTTTACCCTCTCAAACCAGCAACTGCCTTAAAAAGAAATCCACCTTATAACCCTCACCAAGCTCTAACTCCAATGTGGCAGCTTTTCTTAAATTAGTCACTAAAGACATTCAAAATCTTACAGTGTCCCATAAAGCCTGCAGCAATTTAACCTGCAATTAAACAATAGCATTGCACTCTTTAATGAGCAATCAATTGATCACAATAAAGCCATCTGACAAAGGGGGAAATATTGTTATACAAGACAATTCTCAATATATTCAAATGTGCAAAAAAATTTTATAGAATGAAGAATGGTACCAAAGAATTCTATCTTTTCATTGATCAGGCCTACTATCGTAACATAATTTCCAAAAATACATGGGAATATGTAAGAACTACCTATCCAAGGGAGGCAACATTTTATGCCCTCTCCAAGATACATAAAAACCCCAAAGACCCCCCTGGGAGGCTATAGTACCAGGAAGAGGTATGTCTAACAGAAAATCTAAGTTGTTTTGTTGATAACCATCTCAGACCATTTGTTGAGGGCTTACTATTATACATCCGTGGGAAAATTGGAGGTAAATTGCGCTGTCAGACATATAAATTAGGGAATATAAATATATCAATGGGTACACTGATGATGTGAAATAAATAAGTAAAAGTGTCAAATCATAAATTAGAACGTGATATAATGGATCATTATAAAGTGTAAAATGTATATGTAAAACTAAATTATTATATGTTTAAAAAGTTGATAAAGGTCTATCGTGAATAAATAATAAATATTAGTGCAAATATAAGTGATAAAAATGGATTCGGTATGTGACAATAAAAAATATATAAATCTGATCCAATTCTGAAACACATTAATAAAATCAATACATAAAGTGGTATATTGCATAAATTCAGTAGCTAAAATAAATAAATAAATATTAAACAATTATCAAGTGCATCAGTGTGCTGGTAAGCCAAAACGTATAAGCAATATGTGAAACGATCAAATCATAAATCAGTGATTCCATCTCAGGTGAACCAATTAGCTGCTGTGTGCAGATCCAGCTTATGATGTACTTATGAGGAGTCATTACCTACCAATTTTCCCTGGAGAAGAATACACTATAAGAGGTCGGGATTAAGTGGATTATTAACCAGCCTTCGGAGGGACCCTTGAGAGTCACCCCAAACGCTGTTTACCCCTGTGGGGGTACCATCATCTGGTGAGTGCGGGAGCAATAGGAGGGGAGCACTTATTCCTTTACTGAGCACCCCCACCATTTTTGGAACCTCTGGAATCCACCTTCTCCTGATAATTTCTTCTCCCTCTACATCTTGGGACTTATTTATATTTGATTATTTGTGGCACCAGAATCTTTATGGTTACTTTTATGGTTATTTCTATGGACACTTTATACAATTTGCTGGGACACTGTTTATGATTTGATCGTTTCACATATTGCTTATACTTTTTGGCTTACCAGCACACTGATGCACTTGATAATTGTTTAATATTTATTTATTTATTTTAGCTACTGAATTTATGCAATATACCACTTTATGTATTGATTTTATTAATGTGTTTCAGAATTGGATCAGATTTATATATTTTTTATTGTCACATACCGAATCCATTTTTATCACTTATATTTGCACTAATATTTATTATTTATTCACGATAGACCTTTATCAACTTTTTAAACATATAATAATTTAGTTTTACATATACATTTTACACTTTATAATGATCCATTATATCACGTTCTAATTTATGATTTGACACTTATTTATTTCACATCATCAGTGTACCCATTGATATATTTATATTCCCTAATTTATATGTCTGACAGCGCCATTTACCTCCAATTTTCCCACATTTACTAAAATATAGCTTGCTATATTTTTGAGGTAGGCTGCAGTCATTTTCTCAAATTCCTCCATCAGCGCGGAAACCTTTCCCCATTTATTATACATCCGTGACACAATTCACCTTCTTAGGGTCTTAGAGGGCCTCCTTGTCACTGGCCAGACCACTTTGGTGGTCATTGACGTGGAGGCTCTAAATAGTTTTATACCCCACGATAGAGGCCTGTCTGCCATTCAACAGATTCTTTCCCAGAAAAGATATGAACGATCACTTAATGAATTAAATGTGTTATCGTTGTAATTCATTCTTAAACATAATTATTTGACATTCCTCGATTCCCACTACCTCCAGGTACAGGGGGGTAGCCATGGGCACTTGTTTTGCCCCCTCTAACGCTAACTTGTACCTGGGGGAGTGAGAATCTCTACTATTTGCTGAGGAGACAGCGTCTTTGTATACGGACCAAACTCTGGCATGGTACCGATACATCGATCACACAGTGATCAGCTCTCAGCTATGCTGTACTTTTCATCAATGAACAGACTTGTCCTGACACTCCCCCGCTGCACAACCATTCACTGGCAAGCTCAGTGTGCTACTGCTTCTCCTCCCCCCAGCTCTTATGCAGCTGAGAAAGAGGGAATGTGATAATTTATAAAAAAAGGAAAAACTGTATTTATAATGTATTTTTATATTTATACAAAAACGTTTTTTGCCTTTATTTCTATTTGAAACGGAATGAGGTGTTTTACAAGGTAATTGTTTACAATCACTTTAAACTTCTTTTGTCACACTACATGCCTCTATAATGCTCACTGGATTATTGCTGAGCATTGACACACTGTTGGGGACCTGGATTCAATTCCTCTGTAGGCCTAAAAGCATGCCTTTATGGGGGTATAACTACATGTAATTTCTGTAAGCTGGCTGGAGCATTAAAAATTAATTTCATGATTTTTAAAACATAATTTTGTCCACGGCGGCAAGACAGAAATGGAATTGTAAGACTAAGCTGCAGATAGGGCTCCTATTAAGGTGATTTTGTTGCTTTGCCCCCCCAAGCAGGCACTTGCCCGTTGGGCCGGGTCCCCCGGGTCCAACACTGGGCCGCACAGCAGAAGGTAAGCGGCGACCTCGGCTTCCCTTCGACTGTGCCAATCCAGTTCCAATTCTTCTGGAGCGGCACACAGATGATCACACAAACAGACAGCTGAGCTGGATGCTATGCTGAATGGGCCCAGACTGATATACTTGGAATGTGCAGGGGAGGCAGAGAGTAAAAGGGGGCACTGTGATTAGAGAGAAAGGGAGGGGCATGCCTGCAAGGGGCACTGTGATGTGTGGCTGTGATTACTAGGGGCACTGTAATGTAAAGGGGCACTGTGATGTGTGGCTGTGATTGCTAGGGGCACTGTAATGTAAAGGGGCACTATGATGGGGCTGTGATTGCTAGGGGCACTGCACTGTAAAGGGGCACTGCAATTAGTGGCCCTTTACAGTGCAGTCCCCTTTATATCACAGTGCCCCTTTACATTACAGTGCAGAGGACCGACTCAGTGAATATCTTGTCACTATCCGCCCCTGCCAATGCCTGCCCCCAACCCCCCCCCCCTCATCGTTGACCACCCACCTGTGTCTGGAAAAATTGGCTGCTCAGTTTAAAATTGCCCAACCCTATTTCTTTGTCCTAGTCCAGGCCTGTCCCCAAGTGTCCCATCTGTATAAGTCCCTAATAAAACCAACTGAAGATATGAAGAATGCCCAGGGGATATGTTACAGATGTAAGTACAGAAGGGAGTTTCAGTTTCTCATGAGTCTTGCACCAGAGGTTATTTTCTGTAATACAGATTTCTATCTACATAATATATTCAGCACAGGATTTCCTATTTGTTTTGCAGGTCTAAGACAAAGCATTGCTGGCTGATTCTAATGATGATAAATGCAGTACTGAGCACTTTAGGTAACGTGATGCTCCGTAATGTACTGTAGCTCATACAAAATGTGCTGAATGTCATTTCTGGCAAGATAATCAGATGCAGATGAGTACCCAATGCCTGATCAATAGGTCAACCCTGGCAACGTGCTTTATGAGTTCTAGTGCTAAAATGATCACAAAAGGTTCATTGACCTCTCCAGTTCGGAGACATTTGCTTTGCACATGAATGCAATTTGCAATATATTTGCTTTCTCTAGGGAACTAGGGGGATATCCCAACACCATTAAAGGGAAAACTGAGTATATTTTCAGGAATTCCCAATCTGGAGTTCTTACTGTAACAGATTACTTAAAATCATTTACTGTATTAAACATATTTACAGGCTTTTTAGGTCCAATTTCTCGTGGTTTTCTGAGCTTGAAACAGAACAATCAGTATCTTTGCTAACATTTGTTAGAGAATCAAGTGTCAAGAAAACACCTGGCCAAGACCAAGTACTACTCAGTACTGCATTTATCAAAACAAAAAGGTTAGGGTAAGTAAGTTAGGTAGGGTAGGTAAGTTCAAAGTTTCCTAAAGCCCCGTACACACACGCAGATCGTCGTCATACAAATGTTCGTCTTTTCTCCCCGGGATGTCGGTGTCTGTTGAAAAGTGCAAAGACAGCACAAGGACAGCACAAGAATTTTGTCCGCAGACTTCAGCTGACTGCAGAAGTGATGTCATGTAATGGTTAACTTTCCCTGTGTTTTTTATTTTCTGAGCATGCCCAGTCTTGCAAATCTGCGGTCTGTCGGCTGATTTCTGTACTGACAGGCGAACAATCGTCCGTTCTGGTGTCTGCAGACAAAAATTTTCATGTTTGCAAGAAAGACTCTTGTCCGCGGATTGTGTGCAGACATCTGTCGGAGGCACCATACTAACACGCATACAATCGGCAGATCTTTCGTCCGCCGACGTTTGTATGACGACGATCTGCGTGTGTGTACGGGGCTTAAGAGGAATATGGTTGCTACCAGTGCTGGCTGCATATTAGAAAATTCAGAGTAAAGTCAGAAGTCCATTTTTCCATACTTTTTCTGGATTAGTGGCTTCAAGTGAACCTTTGATTCTTCTATTCAGAAGCCTGTGTAAGCTTGAATTGATCCTAGTCAAAGATTTCCCCATGTGAAAGAGGTAGGCCAATTACTAGTGCTATGACAGGGTAGTAGTCGAGTGAGTGATGTGATTCCCCATACTCAGAAGAGTATCTCTCTTTGCTCTCAGGAGAAAATGGAGAAACAGGGAGTATAGGAAAAGTAAATATTGCATGCTGTGGGAGCCGGATTGAGAATAAACTTGCATGTGGGATCTCTGAAATTAATAACATGTCAGTCCTTTAGCGAGTCCCTGGCAGACTCTCTCTTTTCTGATCTCTCCCCTCCCCCCTCTTTTTTTTTAACTTTTTTCTCTGTTCTTAAAGTGTTACTAAGTCCAGGAGCCTGCGTTCACTATATCTGGTCTCCCACAGAACATGTGAATGTAATTATTTTAGTAAATATAAACTGCTAAATACCTTTTCTCATCAGCAGTATATAGCAGTCTTGTGACTTCTATCAGTGTCTGGTTAAAGCTTGTAGGAGGAGTTTTCATTCTCCTCTGATTGTCCTATAAGGCTGCAGGACCCCTGACCCTCTATCTGGACAGTGCTGATTGTCCCTGTGTTGATTACATGCACTCTCCCAAGAAAAAAAAAATCTCTAGCAATACACTCCAAACTGAGCATGTGCAGCTTGTCCCTGAACTCTGTACTATCAGGAAATGATTAGGGGACATGGAAGAAGGGGAAGATCAGAGGAGAGGATCAAACAGCCTTTTTACACAGTGCAGATGATCTTCTTTTTACTTTTTGGCAACTCAAATGTTGTCACTTCGCCCTTATTGCGGTTATATTCTCAGGTATTGGACTGGTTGGTGCTCTTTATAGTCTTGCATCATGTCCCCCTTCCCTACCTTCCCTTCCAACTTCCCCCTATCGTGAAATCATTATTTCCAATGTGTTCCCCCAAGAAAAAGTTGTAACACTTTTTGAAGCTACTTTGGTTCAATGTGGACTTGTACTTACTATTTTTTACATTGATGACTGCTAATTGATCTTCCACCTTGGGGTGTCTACCAGAGGGACCTCTGGTATTCAGTGATCGGTATCAAATTATTTTTTAGGCCGTTCTTTTCAGCATCACTAATGTATACGTCTTATTGTACTGAAAACCTGAGAAGTTTATATGTCCCTTTTACATGACATTTTCTACAGTTTGTACTTTTCTTACCTTCAATAAAAACATTGAAATATAAAATAAACTTGTATGGGCAAAGCACAGGTTTTTGGAAAGTATTAAGACGGGCAAGTATTAGGGCAGGCAAGACAGCGAGGTAACTAATATTTTCAGAATTAAAACCTAACAATGCAGCCTTTTTCTCAGGAAAGCTTCTCTTCAAAGGCTTCTAGAAACATTAGAGGGCAGTCAGACATTAATGTCAGCCACCATTTACACTGTACAGCAGTTTGTGTCCTGAAGATACCTTCTATTTCAGGTTATCGAAGTTGAGAATAGAGGGTTTGGACAAGGTTTTCGAATATGTCTTCTGATACTACTCAGGCACTGGATTGTCTGTCAAACCTGATGAACCTGGAAATTGTCATCTGTTGTCCTACAGCCTGACAAAAAAAGAGTCAGGGTAATCAATGGGCTGGGTCCAACATAGGAATAAAATGCATACAGTAGGTAATATGGTTAAAGAAAAACCCTAATGGATATTATATGTAGCACCCTCTAGTGTGTTAGAAGTGTAGATAGATATTTTTAATTTAGTGTATGTAAATTTGTGCAGGCTTGGCTGTTTTTCCTGGGTTTAGCAGAGATCCAGGGAGAGATGGATGACTCACAGGCAGCGTCACTGAGACCTCCCCCCTACTTCCCAAACTTACTGAAAACTTCCATAAGAATGGAAGGGAGGAAAGGTGGAGCTGCCTGGAGTATTCTGAGGGCCCTGACCAATCCTCAACCTGGGTTGGCAGGAGTATGTTGGGGTGGAAGCTAGAGATGGAGTGTTAAGTGGGGTAAAGTTAGATATTTATTCCAAATTCATAATTCGACACTTATTGGAATTATAATATTCTCACAGCAAGCTTGCAAACTATATGTGGTTTTATGATTAATCATACAATTAATATGTGTGAATGACCTTGATCAGGTGGTTAGTGATAAAGTTCTTCATCTGAGCCGAGACAGTAAAATGTCAGATATTTCTGGTACATATAAGGTATCTGGTTGTAACGTTCATGCGTTTTTGTTAGTGGATGGATTTACAGCTGCAGAATTATTACACTCAGTAGCCTTGTAGAGATTCTGTTGAACAAACATATCCAACTCTCAGGACTTCATCACAGTGCACAGCCTGTTATGCAATATACATATACTCAATCAGATGTTTAATGGAGGGATAGAATATATGAGAATGTATAGATGAGAGACAGGCTATTGTATGGTGAGCACTAGGAGTAGTATTAGGAGAGTTGCAGGTGATGGTAAAGCAGATAGGTTCTGATGTCAAGTATAGTGCAGATGGTAAGAGGACACAGATGGAGTATACTTAGGCAGAGTAACCTAGTGCAGGGATAGTTGAAGGTAGTCCCAAGAGCTAACAGTCTATGCAGATGATAGGAACAGATAGATACAGATAGTCCTGGTTATTGCAGTAGATGACAGTAGGAGATTGGTTAGTAAGGAATCCCCTGTGGGGTACTTATCACTTAGATAGGTTAGTAGTAACAGTGTCCATTAGAGAGAGGTGATCCCGTAGCGAGATACGGATCAGCAGCGAGGTTCCGGCTTCAGTTCAGCAAGGGAAATGTCAGCAGCTCCGACTTCACAGGAGAAGGTGCGGTGAACATGTGGTTTGAACGAGCAATGAGTGAGAGAAAGCCGGCGATTGAAATTGCCGCTCATAGCGGTGCTCGGCAATGATGTCATCCGGTCTTAAAGGTGTATGCGTCTCTTGGATAACAAGATGGGACGCAATTTAGTAAGAGAGGAATATGGAACAAGGGTACCAGAGGTACCAGAACATTACACTGGTATAGAATGTCATGGGAAGTCAAGAATAGACAGGATCCATGTAATACCAGGAATAATACATATATTTGTTTAAATAATGTTAGTTAGGATTAGTGTAATTTCAGTCATAATTAATAGTATTTGTATGTATTTACTTAATGTTGTATAAGTTGTATACATTGGTAATATGTGTTACTTTTGTGTAGAGTTTTGGTTATATGATGTAACATGACATCAGCCACATTAGACACGTTACAAGAATAGAGTGTTACATGTGAACTTGTCAATCAAAGTCCATATATGACTTTATGAGTTTAGTACCTCCTCTTGTATAGAAATAACTGAAGTTAGCAGAAATGATTTATGCCATACAAGGTTTTGAGCGCTGTGAAGTTATGACGTCTACATGTAAGATAAATGGCCTAGGGATCGAGATTCAGGAGGGCACATAGGCACACAGACTAGGAGAGATCACACACACACATCACAGACTCCTACAAACACAAAGGCTATCCATTCTCTTCGACAACTTTAAGCAGGTGTTTGGCCTTTAGAAACCTAGAGACGTAATTTCCTGCTTTTTCTTGTACTTGAAAATTAGAGTGAAGGACATACATGCCTATACAGCCATGATTTCAAGCTGGACACATTTTTCAAAAGTATTGCTTTTATTCCTTATATTTTTACCTACACTGAACTGAACTGTTATAACTTTTACATTGTATTGTTGATGCCATTTGTGTGTCAATAAATTCACACTTAGTTTTTAAGTCAGTCTGGCAATCAATACTAAATTATCCAGAAACGCCTAAAGATACAAAAATATTAGATATTTTCAATATTTTACAGATGCACACTATAAGATAATCGGGCGAATGGTCTTCCGGTTTTCCTCGTTGTTTCACAGCAAATCGGAACTGATGAACGAAAATTCCTACGAAAATTCTCGTACAACAAATGCTCTTTTTTGTTGTTTATTGTTTCTGATCATGCGCAGTTTTTCTTTTCTGATTTTTCTTGCACAAAAATCATATGAAAATGGTACACATTAAATGAAAACTGTTTGTTTTTTCCTGCACGAGAAAAATTTTGGAGTTTGTCCCTTCAAGAATTTTGGGCTGTCGAAAGTAGTGTACACAGTATACGAAAATCATACAAAAATTCTTTGAACGAAAATGTTCGCCTGATTTGGGGGGGTGACCTTGGGCATGGGCTTGGGTGCGGACAGGACCCTCTTCAAGACACATGGAGGTATCCTGGCCAGGAGGCATGGGAGCAAGGAGAGGACAGTGGGAGAACACTGCCAGGCAAGTCTCCAGGAGGAAAAGGGAACAGCCAAGAGGGCTGGTGAGTAACACACAGTCAGGAGGACTAGGAGGCACGCCTGAGAGTGAGCCAGTCAGGAAGTCAAGGGCAGTGGAAAGGGGCAGTTGCAGCCAGGAGGGTTGGCAGTGCCTGAAGAAGTGGTACTGGGAGCAGCAGCCATAGATAGGACAGCTAGCACTAAAGACTTCCATTTTTGCTACCTCATAGGGGCCTGCAGTCCCTGCCTGCAAAGAGCATTAGTCTAGATTCAGCTGAGATTGTGCTGGAACTGAAACCTGTGCTAGCTGATCCTGGGAGCAGGGCCGCTGTTAGAAATCACGGGCCCCATACAGCCTGCCTAATGCCCCCCCCAGGGGCCGCCACCACTACCTCGCTCCTCCTCTCACAGGGGCTGCCACCACCACCCGCCCCTCCCCCCTCATGCGAAAACTTCAAAACTATATCTTCACAAAAAATACATAAAAATCATTATTAGTGGACACAAACATTCCGTAAAACATAAAAAACATAAATTCCATCTTCAAGCCAAAATTCTCCCCAAACAATAATGCACATATTCTACCAACCCCCAGTTTCATTCTGCACTCCCAGCACAAATCTTTGACCCCCCCCCCCATCCCACCCCCAGCTCAAATCCAACCTTAATCCCCCCTTCCTAGCACACATTCCCTTTCTTCTCACTTCTATCCTCGCACAAATCTTCTCCCTCAATCTCTCCTATTAGCCCAAATTTCCCCACAACCCCCTGGCACAAAATCCCCCCACCTCCCCTCCCAGCACAAATCTTCTCTCTTCAATCCCCCTCCTAGGACAAATTCCCACAAATCTCTCCTCCATCCCCTCTAAGTTACCATTCCCAGCACAAATTCTTCCTCCCTACCCAAATCCCCCCCAGCACTAATCCCCCCACCCCCTCCTAGCTCAAACATCCCCTCTCAAGGTTCAACCCCCCCCCCCCCACAAACCCTCCTCCTAGCACATATCACCTCCCTCCCTTTCTTTCTTCTACCACATATCCCCCCGTCCCTCTTTCTAGCACATATTTCCCCCTCCGCAAATCCCCATTACATTTCCCAACACAGATAGTCCCCCATTCCCCTTCCTCTCCCCCAACTTACAGGGGGAATTCACTAAAAGCCAAGAGGAGGTGCGCTGTGTTCTGCTCTCCCTCCTATCAGAAGAGCATTCATCTATACAACACATGGGACAGGATTGCTCTTACTGTAGATTGCATTGCACAGTACTTACACACACCGCCCCCTATCTCCTTCAAGAACTGCTCACCTTCTGGCAGCAAAAAATGTGGATAGGGGGCGGCAATCAAACTGTGTGTGTGTCATGTTTAATGCGATCCTGTCTCATGTGTTGTATAG
Source organism: Pelophylax lessonae (assembly GCF_965119305.1). Taxonomy (NCBI): domain Eukaryota; kingdom Metazoa; phylum Chordata; class Amphibia; order Anura; family Ranidae; genus Pelophylax; species Pelophylax lessonae. The sequence continues at coordinate 135,704,759 of NC_138780.1, forward strand.
ATTAACACTTGTTGTGGAAGTTGCATATTTGACAGTGGCTCACTAAATGATACCTTTCTTTTGTAAAGATTTTGGAAGGAAGTTTGGCCAAGCCTAACCCCCCCCCCCCTCTTCAAAGTCACTGTACAATGGATAAACAGCCTTTTGTCCTCAGGACAAATGGTGTTGGCTTGGGGGGATGGTATATTCCTTAATCACAAGTCTAAATGACTGCTCAAGGCTGCAAGAAGGGAGTCTCAAATGGAACATCCATGAAGCAAGAAGCTAAACCTGACTTCCCTGAGCCATGTGCATTGGAATGAGACTCCATGGCTGCTAACTTCTTTTTAGCTAAGTATATTTGCTTTATCTTTATCTGTATCTGCTAGTCTTGTATTATGCTCCTAAATAGAAGGGAGAAGGCAGAGGCAGAAGTTAAGTTATTGAAAGACCAGCTAGCAGTTGCTTCAGAGTGTGTGCGTTCAACTTCTAGTAGGGCTGATGATTTGCAAGAGCGGTGTGCAGCCCTCATGACCAAATCAATTAATGCCTTAAGGAAAAGAAAGGGACGTAAACCTGTTAGTAAAGCCAGGGTACGTGCCATTGTCACATCCCAAAACTGGGATTGTGAGGATGTCTCCTCCAATGATAGTGAGGATGAGGAGATAGAATTTGATGTTTCTGATGATGATCATCCAATGGGAAAGAAAAAGTGTGCCAGACCTCTCATTACTAAGCATAGGAAAAAGGCAACATGATAGAGAGGATATGGCAGATGGGGAGGTGCATTATCGCAACCCCAGAGATGTTGAATTTGAAGAAGTCAGGGAGTTTACACAAACTGAACTCCATGAGCTGGCAAAACAATACAAACAAAGGTCCGGGGAACCCCTATTGAGTTGGCTCTTACGTTTGTGGGATGAAGGGGCGGACAGTGTTGTTTTGTCAGGCAAGGAAGCAGTGGCTTTGGGAGTGTTAACCCATGATCCACAATTGCGTCAGGCCATGCGAAAAGCCCGAGAGTTTAGTATGAATTTTTCACTCTTAGACCTCGTGAGAGATGGTATAGTCCGAGTATATGCTAATCCTAGTGACCTGGAAAATACCTACTCGTGGAGAACATTAGGAGGGGGTATTTCCAGGTTACGTGAGATGGGTTGTATAACCGGATTAAATACATTTCCAGAATGGATGGGTCCAGACAAGGGTGTAGGAACCCACACAAATCTGGGGGGGACAGCATTTTTACTCGCCAGGTATATGCTTTTTCAGGAGAGAGAGAGAGAGAGAGAGAGAGAGAGAGAATTGCACCCCAATGATTGCAGAGTGCCACAGCATTGTCCCCCAATCAATGCAGAGACCAGCGTGCATGCTCCCTTCAACCCAATGCACTTACCTGGTGGCGGCGGCTCGGCTATCAGCGGCGGCAGGAAGGTGAGCGGCTTCTCCCTCGTCCTCTTCTGCGGCGGGAACCGGCGGGCGGCCTCTCCTCTTCAGCGGGAACCGGCGGGAAGGTGAGCGGCGGTGACGGTGAGTGACTGACGCACGCACCGGCACCGCCCCCATTGTGACGTCAGCGATCGGATGTCCTGGATGATGATTGGTCCAGGCTGGAGACTGGACCAATCACAGCCAGGACATCATGAAGGTGGGGGTGGCCAAGCGCTCTTTCCTGCACCCAGGTTACGCCCCCAGAAGGCAGCCAATCAGCGCCTTTCTGGGTCGTAAACCCCACCCTAACAGTAGGTGTTCGGAAGCCGAATGCACTGGACATTTTTACAGCGTAATCAGCACTCTCCAAGTCAGTGGCGTAACTAGAACCTTCAGGGCCCCGATGCAAGAAACCATAAAGGGCCCCCCGGACGGGGCTCTTCCCTCCCAGCCTGGTGGCGGAACGCCAGGGCCGGTCGCAAGTGCAATGTTTGTGTGGTAGTTCTGCCATTGGTGTCAGTAGTTTTTTAATTTAATTAAATTTTTCTAGAATTTGCTTAAGGGCTCTTTCACACGGTCCGCCTCCGTAGGCGGATCCGTGCTGCTCAGCGGGGATCGATCCGCCGATCCCCGCTGAGCCGGCGGATGACAGCTCCGTCTCCGCTTGCAGTGCGGAGAGGGAGGTGTCACAGCTCCCGCTGCTCTCTATGGGGGATCAGATGAGAGCGGACCGCCTGTCCGCTCTCATCCGATCCGATCCCTGAACGGATGGAAAAATAGGGTTTCCATCCGTCCAGATTTCACGGAAAGGATCGGATACGGATGGCAACGGGTGTCAGCGGAGGTGTCTCCGCTGACCTCCGGTGCCCCATAGAGCTGCATGGAGGATCCGATCAGATCCGCCTAAAAAACTGACAGGCGGATCTGACCGGATCGCCCGTGTGAAAGAGCCCTTATTCATTTTTTTTTTTACAATATGGATAGTAGGAAGATGACAGTGGGGATGAAGATGACAGTGGGGATGAAGATGACTGTGGGTGGGATAGTAGGAAGATGACAGTGGGGATGAAGATGACAGTGGGTGGGATAGTAGGAAGAGGACAGTGGGGATGAAGATGACAGTGGGGATGAAGATGACAGTGGGTGGGATGGTAGGAAGATGACAGTGGGGATGAAGATGACAGTGGGTGGGATAGTAGGAAGAGGACAGTGGGGATGAAGATGACAGTGGGTGGGATAGTAGGAAGATGACAGTGGGGATGAAGATGACAGGGGGGATGAAGATGACGGTGGGGATGAGGATGACTGTGGGTGGGATAGTAGGAAGAGGACAGTGGGGATGAAGATGACAGTGGTTGGGATAGTAGGAAGATGACAGTGGGGATGAAGATGACAGGGGGGATGAAGATGACGGTGGTTGGGATAGTAGGAAGATGACAGTGGGGATGAAGATGACTGTGGTGGGATAGTAGGAAGAGGACAGTGGGGATGAAGATGACAGGGGGGATGAAGATGACAGTGGGGATGAAGATGACAGTGGGTGGGATAGTAGGAAGAGGACAGTGGGGATGAAGATGACAGGGGGGATGAAGATGACGGTGGGTGGGATAGTAGGAAGAGGACAGTGGGGATGAAGATGACAGGGGGGATGAAGATGACAGTGGGGATGAAGATGACAGTGGGTGGGATAGTAGGAAGAGGACAGTGGGGATGAAGATGACAGTGGGTGGGATGGTAGGAAGATGACAGTGGGGATGAAGATGACAGGGGGGATGAAGATGACAGTGGGTGGGATAGTAGGAATAGGACAGTGGGGATGAAGATGACAGTGGGTGGGATAGTAGGAAGAGGACAGTGGGGATGAAGATGACAGGGGGGATGAAGATGACAGTGGGGATGAAGATGACAGTGGGTGGGATAGTAGGAAGAGGACAGTGGGGATGAAGATGACAGTGGGTGGGATGGTAGGAAGATGACAGTGGGGATGAAGATGACAGTGGGGATGAAGATGACGGTGGGTGGGATAGGAGGAAGATGACAGTGGGGATGAAGATGACAGTGGGGATGAAGATGACAGTGGGTGGGATGGTAGGAAGATGACAGTGGGGATGAAGATGACAGTGGGGATGAAGATGACAGTGGGTGGGATAGTAGGAAGAGGACAGTGGGGATGAAGATGACTGTGGGTGGGATGGTAGGAAGCAGTGGCGGCCTGTGCATAGGGGGCGCCAGGGCGCCGCCCCCCCCACTAAAAAAAGAAAAGAAAAAAAAAATTAAAAAAAAAAAAAAATTACAAAAAATCGATAAAGTTTTCAAAAAAAAAAAAATTGTGTTCGCCGGCCTATGTGGAGGCTGTGGGGGGGTGGGGTTTACGACCCAGAAGAGGCGCCGATTGGCTGCCTTCTGGGGCGTAACCTGGGCGCAGGGTACAGCGCTAGGAAACCCCCACTTTCGGAATGTCCTGGCTGTGATTGGTCCAGTCTCCAGCCTGGACCAATCATCATCCAGGACATCCGATGCTGACCCGTGACCCCGCTGACGTCGCGTACGTCAGTCACGAGTCAGTGCGGTGGACGGATGGGCACAGCAGAGCGGAGCGGACTCAGAGTCAGCGGAGACTCGGAGAGCAGACCGGACACCGGAATCGGCTTCAGAGAGACGGACGACCCGACCAGGCAGTCACCTCACCAGGCCGCAGCCGCGCAGCGTCTCCAGAGGAGTGGAGGTCATCTGGACTGGAAGAGAAGACTCGATCACCACCGGTAAGTGAGCTGTGGCGCTCTGCAATCATTGGGGGACAATGCTGGCGCTCTGCAATCATTGGGGTACAATGCTGGCACTCTGCAATCATTGGGGGACAATGCTGTGGCGCTCTGCAATCATTGGGGTACAATGCTGTGGCACTCTGCAATCATTGGGGGACAATGCTGTGGCACTCTGCAATCATTGGGGGACAATGCTGTGGCGCTCTGCAATCATTGGGGGACAATGCTGTGGCACTCTGCAATCATTGGGGGACAATGCTGGCACTCTGCAATCATTGGGGGACAATGCTGGCACTCTGCAATCATTGGGGGACAATGCTGGCACTCTGCAATCATTGGGGGACAATGCTGTGGCACTCTGCAATCATTGGGGGACAATGCTGTGGCACTCTGCAATCATTGGGGGACAATGCTGTGGCACTCTGCAATCATTGGGGGACAATGCTGGCACTCTGCAATCATTGGGGGACAATGCTGTGGCACTCTGCAATCATTGGGGGACAAAGCTGTGGCACTCTGCAATCATTGGGGGACAATGCTGGCACTCTGCAATCATTGGGGGACAATGCTGTGGCACTCTGCAATCATTGGGGGACAATGCTGTGGCACTCTGCAATCATTGGGGGACAATGCTGGCACTCTGCAATCATTGGGGGACAATGCTGTGGCACTCTGCAATCATTGGGGGACAATGCTGTGGCACTCTGCAATCATTGGGGGACAATGCTGTGGCACTCTGCAATCATTGGGGGACAATGCTGGCACTCTGCAATCATTGGGGGACAATGCTGTGGCACTCTGCAATCATTGGGGGACAATGCTGTGGCGCTCTGCAATCATTGGGGGACAATGCTGTGGCACTCTGCAATCATTGGGGGACAATGCTGTGGCACTCTGCAATCATTGGGGGACAATGCTGGCACTCTGCAATCATTGGGGGACAATGCTGGCACTCTGCAATCATTGGGGGACAATGCTGGCACTCTGCAATCATTGGGGGACAATGTTGTGGCGCTCTGCAATCATTGGGGGACAATGTTGTGGCGCTCTGCAATCATTGGGGGACAATGCTGTGGCGCTCTGCAATCATTGGGGGACAATGCTGTGGCGCTCTGCAATCATTGGGGGACAATGCTGGCACTCTGCAATCATTGGGGTACAATGCTGTGGCGCTCTGCAATCATTGGGGGACAATGCTGTGGCGCTTTGCAATAACTGGGGGACAATGCTGTGGGCACTTTGCAATCATTGGGGGACAATGCTGTGGGCGCTCTGCAATAATTGGGGGACAATGTTGTGGCACTCTGCAATCATTGGGGGACAATGCTGTGGCACTCTGCAATCATTGGGGGACAATGCTGTGGCGCTCTGCAATCATTGGGGTACAATGCTGTGGCGCTCTGCAATAATTGGGGGACAATGCTGTGGCGCTCTGCAATAATTGGGGGACAATGCTGTGGCGCTCTGCAATAATTGGGGGACAATGCTGTGGCACTCTGCAATAAATGGGGGACAATGCTGTGGCGCTCTGCAATCATTGGGGTACAATGCTGTGGCGCTCTGCAATCATTGGGGGACAATGCTGTGGCGCTCTGCAATCATTGGGGGACAATGCTGTGGCGCTCTGCAACCATTGGGGGACAATGCTGTGGCGCTCTGCAATCATTGTGGTGGGTAGGAAAGTGCGCTGATTCAATATAGGGTGTGCTGCTACCTTAGAGTGTATGTTGTAGAATAGGTAAAGAAATCAGGTGCGCTGCCCTAGTGCATATGTGCAACATACAAAATGATGTAAACAAATAAACCAAAAATGCAATAATAATGCAAAAAAATGAAAACGTATGCAAATCGTGTAAAACAAAAAATGTCCAGAAGGTGACTAGTGATACACCAATGTGCAATAAACGTCCATATTATAAGTCCATAAATAAAGTGCAAAAAATGGTGACAAAAACTTCCAGCTTGGGGAAAGGTGAACTGTGATTGGAAGGTGCAAAGTCCCACCACCAGCTTGGCCTCTTACCAGAAGTTAAACGTTAAGGGCATATATGAATATGACCGCTCCAAAGGTCATGCAGCCAGGTAGAAAAGTTCCCAGAAATACAGAAGGCACTCTGACACACTCGTGCTCCCTAGACTCTTACCGGACAAAAGCCAAACAAGAAGCCTGGTTCTATGGTGATGAGTGGTCCTGCCGGGGGTTACTGGACTCTAGGATGGCTGATGTAGTTGCTTGTGTCCAAGAGGAACAGACCCAGTCAGAAAGCCTGACGAAAGAAGATCCTGCCAAAGGTGGCTAGACTCTGATTGGCTGCTGTAACTCCTTAGTCTGGTCGACCTCAATAATAGGGGACACAACAGAGGGGACCGCAATGGTGCATTACCAACAGTAGATTTTTATTAAAACAAGTGGTTGCACTTACAGTTGTGAAGACAATAATAGCGAGTTCCCTCACGGAGGAGCTGTATGGCGGGGTCCGCCTGCAGTGCAGACCGCTGCCTGGTCTAGATGTGATGACGCGGCGCCTCCTCTCTGACGCGTTTCTCCCGATAGGGCATCCACTTAGATAGGAGGTACCTCCTATCTAAGTGGATGCCCTATCGGGAGAAACGCGTCAGAGAGGAGGCGCCGCGTCATCACATCTAGACCAGGCAGCGGTCTGCACTGCAGGCGGACCCCGCCATACAGCTCCTCCGTGAGGGAACTCGCTATTATTGTCTTCACAACTGTAAGTGCAACCACTTGTTTTAATAAAAATCTACTGTTGGTAATGCACCATTGCGGTCCCCTCTGTTGTGTCCCCTATTATTGAGGTCGACCAGACTAAGGAGTTACAGCAGCCAATCAGAGTCTAGCCACCTTTGGCAGGATCTTCTTTCGTCAGGCTTTCTGACTGGGTCTGTTCCTCTTGGACACAAGCAACTACATCAGCCATCCTAGAGTCCAGTAACCCCCGGCAGGACCACTCATCACCATAGAACCAGGCTTCTTGTTTGGCTTTTGTCCGGTAAGAGTCTAGGGAGCACGAGTGTGTCAGAGTGCCTTCTGTATTTCTGGGAACTTTTCTACCTGGCTGCATGACCTTTGGAGCGGTCATATTCATATATGCCCTTAACGTTTAACTTCTGGTAAGAGGCCAAGCTGGTGGTGGGACTTTGCACCTTCCAATCACAGTTCACCTTTCCCCAAGCTGGAAGTTTTTGTCACCATTTTTTGCACTTTATTTATGGACTTATAATATGGACGTTTATTGCACATTGGTGTATCACTAGTCACCTTCTGGACATTTTTTGTTTTACACGATTTGCATACGTTTTCATTTTTTTGCATTATTATTGCATTTTTGGTTTATTTGTTTACATCATTTTGTATGTTGCACATATGCACTAGGGCAGCGCACCTGATTTCTTTACCTGCTCTGCAATCATTGGGGGACAATGCTGTGGCACTCTGCAGTGATTGGGGTACAATACTGTGGCGCTCTGCAGTGATTGGGGTACAATACTGTGGCGCTCTGCAGTGATTGGGGACAATGCTGTGGCGCTCTGCAGTGATTGGGAACAATGCTGTGGCGCTCTGCATTGAAAGGGGCTCGCACGCTTAACTCTGCATTGATGGGGGCACGGAACAGTTGCATTGAAGGGGGCACGCACGCTGAACTCTGCATTGTGGGGGCACAGAACAGTGTTTATTGCATTGAAGGGGGCACAGCACAGTGTTTATTGCATTGAAGGGGGCACAGCACATTGTTCATTGCATTGAAGGGGGCACAGCACAGTTGCATTGAAGGGGGCACAGCACAGTTGCATTGAAGGGGGCATGCACGCTGAATTCTGCATTGTGGGGGCACAGCACAGTGTTCATTGCATTGAAGGGGGCACAGCACAGTGTTTATTGCATTGAAGGGGGCACAGCACAGTGTTTATTGCATTGAAGGGGGCACAGCACAGTTGCATTGAAGGGGGCATGCACGCTGAACTCTGCATTGTGGGGGCACAGCACAGTGTTTATTGCATTGAAGGGGGGCACAGCACAGTGTTTATTGCATTGAAGGGGGCACAGCACAGTGTTTATTGCATTGAAGGGGGCACAGCACAGTTGCATTGAAGGGGGCATGCACGCTGAACTCTGCATTGTGGGGGCACAGCACAGTGTTTATTGCATTGAAGGGGGGCACAGCACAGTGTTTATTGCATTGAAGGGGGCATAGCACAGTGTTTATTGCATTGTGGGGGCACAGCACAGTGTTTATTGCATTGAAGGGGGCACAGCACAGTGTTTATTGCATTGAAGGGGGCACAGCACAGTGTTTATTGCATTGAAGGGGGCACAGCACAGTGTTTATTGCATTGAAGGGGGCACAGCACAGTGTTTATTGCATTGAAGGGGGCATGCACGCTGAACTCTGCATTGTTGGGGCACAGCACAGTGTTCATTGCATTGAAGGGGGCACAGAACAGTGTTTATTGCATTGAAGGGGGCACAGCACAGTGTTCATTGCATTGAAGGGGGCACAGCACAGTTGCATTGAAGGGGGCACAGCACAGTGTTCATTGCATTGAAGGGGGCACAGCACAGTTGCATTGAAGGGGGCATGCACGCTGAACTCTGCATTGTTGGGGCACAGCACAGTGTTCATTGCATTGAAGGGGGCACAGAACAGTGTTTATTGCATTGAAGGGGGCACAGCACAGTGTTCATTGCATTGAAGGGGGCACAGCACAGTGTTTATTGCATTGAAGGGGGCACAGCACAGTGTTTATTGCACTGAAGGGGGCACAGCACAGTGTTTATTGCATTGAAGGGGGCACAGCACATTGTTCATTACATTGAAGGGGGGACAGCACATTGTTCATTGCATTGAAGGGGGCACAGCACAGTTGTATTGAAGGGGGCATGCACGCTGAACTCTGCATTGGGGGGGCACAGCACAGTGTTTATTGCATTGAAGGGGGCACAGCACAGTGTTTATTGCACTGAAGGGGGCACAGCACAGTGTTTATTGCACTGAGGGGGGCACAGCACAGTGTTTATTGCATTGAAGGGGGCACAGCACAATGTTCATTGCATTGAAGGGGGCACAGCACAATGTTCATTGCATTGAAGGGGGCACGCACGCTGAACTCTGCATTGAAGGGGGCATGTACACTGGTCTCTGCATTGAAAGGGGGCATGTACGCTGGTCACTGCATTGAAAGGGGGCATATACCATCTCCTGTACCATGACCCGTGACATGCCTATACCATATCTGTGCCATGCCTATACCATCTCCTGTACCATCACCTGTGCCATGCCTGTACCATCACCTGTGCCATGCCTGTACCATGACTTCAAAGTCACGCAATTTTTTACTGCGTTTTTTGACGCGAAGCAATACCTATTACATTTTTCTTTTTGCGCCCCCCCAAAAATTTTGAGCACCAGCCGCCACTGGTAGGAAGATGACAGTGGGGATGAAGATGACTGTGGGTGGGATAGTAGGAAGAGGACAGTGGGGATGAAGATGACAGGGGGGATGAAGATGACAGTGGGGATGAAGATGACAGTGGGTGGGATAGTAGGAAGAGGACAGTGGGGATGAAGATGACAGTGGGTGGGATGGTAGGAAGATGACAGTGGGGATGAAGATGACAGTGGGGATGAAGATGATGGTGGGTGGGATAGTAGGAAGATGACAGTGGGGATGAAGATGACAGTGGGGATGAAGATGACAGTAGGTGGGATAGTAGGAAGATGACAGTGGGGGTGAAGATGACAGTGGGTGGGATAGTAGGAAGATGACAGTGGGGATGAAGATGACAGTGGGTGGGATAGTAGGAAGATGACAGTGGGGATGAAGATGACTGTGGGTGGGATAGTAGGAAGATGACAGTGGTGATGAAGATGACAGTGGGGATGAAGATGACAGTGGGTGGGATAGTAGGAAGATGACAGTGGGTGGGATAGTAGGAAGATGACAGTGGGGATGAAGATGACAGTGGGTGGGATAGTAGGAAGATGACAGTGGGTGGGATAGTAGGAAGATGACAGTGGGGATGAAGATGACAGTGGGTGGGATAGTAGGAAGATGACAGTGGGGATGAAGATGACAGTGGGTGGGATGGTAGGAAGAGGACAGTGGGGATGAAGATGACAGTGGGTGGGATGGTAGGAAGATGACAGTGGGGATGAAGATGACTGTGGGTGGGATAGTAGGAAGAGGACAGTGGGGATGAATATGACAGTGGGTGGGATGGTAGGAAGATGACAGTGGGGATGAAGATGACTGTGGGTGGGATAGTAGGAAGAGGACAGTGGGGATGAAGATGACAGTGGGTGGGATGGTGGGAAGATGACAGTGTGGATTAAGATGACAGGGATGGGATGAAGATGACAGTGGGGATGAAGATGACAGTGGGGATGAAGATGACAGTGGGTGGGATAGTAGGAAGAGGACAGTGGGGATGAAGATGACAGTGGGTGGGATGGTGGGAAGATGACAGTGGGGATGAAGATGACAGGGATGGGATGAAGATGACAGTGGGGATGAAGATGACTGTGGGTGGGATAGTAGGAAGAGGACAGTGGGGATGAAGATGACTGTGGGTGGGATAGTAGGAAGAGGACAGTGGGGATGAAGATGACTGTGGGTGGGATAGTAGGAAGAGGACAGAGGGGATGAAGATGACAGTGGGTGGGATAGTAGGAAGATGACAGTGGGGATGAAGATGACAGTGGGTGGGATAGTAGGAAGAGGACAGAGGGGATGAAGATGACAGTGGGTGGGATAGTAGGAAGATGACAGTGGGGATGAAGATGACAGTGGGTGGGGGATGGTAGGAATTTTACATACACCCCCTCCCCAGCTTTACACACCCCCCCCGCTTCACACACCCCTCCATCTCCACCCCCCCCCTAGCTTTACACACCCCTCCATCTCCACCCCCCCCCGCTTCACACACCCCTCCATCTCCACCCCCCCTAGCTTTACACACCCCTCCATCTCCACCCCCCCCCCTAGCTTTACACACCCCTCCATCTCCACCCCCCCCCCCCCCCCTAGCTTTACACACCCCTCCATCTCCACCCCCATAGCACCATACACCGCCCCTTGCAAGTTAGTACAGTATTAGTTATAGTCATCATCACAGACCTTCAGATTCAGATGTTGCAGAGTGGAGAGAGCTGTTCCCGCCTCCTCTCCTCCGTGTACTGTACAGGAAACACACAGGAAGGGGGAGGGGCGGGATCAGTGCTCGTCTCTGCTCTCACACACAGGAAGCTGGAGAGAGAGATCAGCTGCCTGTGTGTTTGTGTAACTCGCTGAGGATCGGGGGAGCTCCGGTCTCAGCTCAGCTGCGCTTGCCGCTCTCCTCTCTATATACATACAGGGGGCCCCTGCTCCAAGTACTAAACTGGGGGGGATTTCTCCATACCTGTCCCCCCCGCATTTTTTCCTGAGGGGGATGTGTCCCCCCCATCCCCCCCGGTTCCTACGCCCATGGGTCCAGATATGGAACCCTTCACGTCTGCTCTGCGCTCTAAGCTAATGAAGTCTGCACCATTTAATCTCAGGGCTCCTTTATTGTCTTTGCTGGGAGGCCTGGGTTTAAACAGCAAAATTCATGAAGCAACAACCCTTTTAAGCCAGTTGGGGGAGCTAGAGGAGAATAAAACAAAACCTGTCAGGGCAGTAGATAAGGTCAGACAGGCAGAGAACAGGCTGAAAAGGACTTTTAAAGAGAAGAAAGGGAATGTGGGAGAGAAGACAGGAGGTGAAGAGAAAACCAGGCAAGTTATCTCTAGGAAACAAATGTGGGTGGACCTATTAAAGGCAGGAGTACCTAAAAGTTAGATAGATGGCATCTCTACTGCAGAAATTTTGAAGCGGTGGAAACATTTAGTGGGGAAAACTGTCAGGGTTAGAAACACTACTCCTAGTGAAGATAACATCAGCCTAGATTTAGAGACAACAGAACAGACCCCTCCTGTTAGTCCCAAACCCATTCCCAAAACTGAACATGAACCCAAACCCAAATCCCTTTATCCTGGGGAGGAGTTAGAGAGAATTAGAAAAGGGGATTGGGAGGTTCCTTATCCTTTATGAAGGGAAGGTGGGTCTCCTGTAATAGCAATAAGAACAGTGACAGCAGGAGACCGACGCCCATATGCACCTGTCACTGTATGGTGGGGGAAGTCGTCTCCTCCTACACATGTCATGGCTTTAGTGGATACTGGAGCTGAAGTTACACTTTTGCAAGGAGATCCTTCCCATCACAAAGGAGAAGTGATTTATGTAGAAGGTTTGGGAGGGCAAACCACACCAGCAATTAGGACACAGGTGAAATTGGCTATTGGCAAGGGACCAGGATTTTGGACAAATGTTTTGGTATCAGAGTTACCTGAAAATATTCTTGGGATGGATGTACTTCAAGGTCAGTCTATTCAGACTGAACAAGGTACATTCACATTCGGGTATCCTGATAAAACGTATCTGGTCAGGGCGGTGAAGGCTGTGGTCAGAGGTCATGCAAAATGGACCCCTGTCTTTATTCCTCCACCAGAGAAGCCAGTCTGTCTCAAGCAATACAGACTTCCTGGAGGCCACAAAGAAATTGGGGAAACTATTGATGAACTGTTAAGAGTAGGGATCCTTAGACCTGCTGTAAGTCCATTCTCCTCTCCGGTGTTCCCAGTAAAGAAACCTGATGGGACATATAGAATGACTGTGGATTACAGAGGTCTAAACAAAGTGGCACCTCCATTAAAGTCAGCTGTACCTGATATGATCTCAATCATTGAGAAAATTGCTAAAGAGGCAGGAGAATATCATGCTGTAATAGACCTGGCTAATGTTTTCTTTTCGATTCCAATAGACCCAGAGGGTCAGAACCAGTTTTCCTTTGTGTGGAATGGCCGCCAGTACACTTTCACTGTTCTTCCTCAAGGATACCTTCATTCTCCAACGATTTGTCATGGACTGATTGCCCGAGATTTAAGCACCCTAAATCTGAAAGTCGCTGTGTTTCACTACATTGATGACATCATGATCTCTGGAACAAAGGAAGATGTAACTGAAGCACTGCACCTGCTGATACAGCACATGGAGAACAGAGGGTGGGCTATCAACAGAGACAAAGTCCAAGGACCTGCCACAGAGGTGAAATTCCTGGGAATGATGTGGACTGGGCCACAGAGGAAAATTCCAGAGACAGTTGTGCAAACTATCCAGGCATTGTTGCCACCTACTACCAAAAAGGAGGCACAGAAGTTCATTGGAGTTGTGGGATTCTGGAGATCATTCATCCCACATCTTGGACTGATTCTGAGGCCTATATATACAATGTCACAAGGAAAAAGACTGAGTTAACATGGGGTTCAGAGCAGCGGACCGCATTCCTGGCTGCTAAAGAAGCCATTTTGCAGCATCAAGGATTGGGACCTGTGAGACAAGGAGTACCATTTCAGCTGGATGTAGTGGAGCAGGATGGTACAATATCTTGGAGTCTGTGGCAGCCAAATGAAAAGAAGGGACTGAGAGCAATACCCATTGGATTTTGGTCCAAACAACTTACAGGGGCACAGAAAAGATACACGCCCCTAGAGAAGTACCTGTTTGGGGCCTACACAGCACTTCAACACGTAGAGACCATTACAGGAAAGGACACAGTCACCATCCATACTGCATTGCCAATAGCAGGATGAGTGAGAGATGATGGACTGACCACTAGGGCAGCTGTAGCCCAGAACCAAACACTGATGAAATGGAAATGGTACCTTCAAGAAAGAGGGGGTATTGCAGCTGGGGATGTCAGAGACATTTCAAAACAGTTGGCTGGGCTTGTCACTTTTACCAGCACCCATACGGAAGAAGAAATTCCTGTGCTGCAGTCATCCCCCATTCATGAGGCTCCACCCTTTGAGTCTTTGTCCGATAAGATGAAGGATTCAGCATGGTTCACTGATGGTTCAGCCATAGTCACCTCGTCTGGGCGTAAATGGACAGCAGCAGCCTACAACCCGAGTACAGACAGTCCTGCAGGAGACCGGAATTGGAGGGTCCAGTCAGTATGCAGAGTTGAAAGCTGTAGTGATGACTCTTCAGGAGGATCTTTCTTCCCATGTCACTATCTACACTGACAGCTGGGCGGTCTCTAAAGGACTGACAACTTGGATGCCCACGTGGAAGTCCAATGAATGGTTGATTCATGGAAAGGTGGTGTGGGGAGGCAAGGAAGTCTGGGACTTCATCTGGAAGGAAGCTCACTCCCGCACCATAAAAGTGGGGCATGTTGATGCACATGTGCCCCTGGTCCCAGACTTTGAGAACTATAACAGAGTGGCAGACGAAATTGCCAAGGTAAATGCAGTTGTGCCAATTGATCCTGTCTTGATGAACTTGGCCAACTGGGCCCACAAGCAATCTGGACATTTGGGGCAGAAAGCCACATATGAATGGGCACAGCAAAGAGGATTGCCCATATCAATGGACATGATAAGGACTGTAATAGGCAACTGTACAGTGTGTGGAGAAGTGCGACAATGGCCATTGCAAAAGTACTCCACCGGGTCGATTAAGAGGGGAGAGAGGCCTGCAGAGATTTGGCAGATTGACTTCATCGGTCCCCTGCCCCAGGGAAACAATGGACTGAGGTATTGTTGCACTGCAGTGGACACCTATTCAGGACTTTTGTTTGTTCATCCTTGCAAACGTGCAGATCAAGCCGCAACACTTCAACTGCTACAGAAAATTGTTGTTGCGTATGGCTGTCCCAAACAAGTCCAAAGTGATAATGGCTCACACTTCACCGGATCAACAGTACAGCAATGGGCCAAAGATTCTGGAGTGTACTTGTTGTTCCACATCCCATACCATCCACAGGCAGCTGGTTTGATTGAAAGATACAATGGGCTATTGAAGGACCAGATACGCAAACTTACACCCACACGTACACTAAGGGGGTGGGATCGGGTCCTCACACAGGCAGTCATGTTGTTAAAATCTAGGCCACTAGCCAAAAGCACACCATATGAAAGGATGGTTGGGGCTGGGGTGCAGATTCCACAGCTAGAGTGCAGAGTTCAGTATTTACACAAGGTTCCTGAAAGAACAGGGTTTAACAGGTACCAAGTTACTGCTTCCCATGACATAGAAACCAAGAGTGACGTATCTGAAGCTGAAGCCTATCTAGGAATGAGAGGGAATCTGGCAGGAAGGTTTGAAGTTATATTTGCATTGGCAGATGAGCTTCAAGACAGTGGCTGGGACTCTGATTGGTTAGTGGATACTTCCCAGCAAGAGTGGAAACTTAGGCTCTATAATATCAAACCTTCTAAAATAAACAGCAGTGATCTTCTAGGAAATATCAGTATATTTCCTCTCCTCCCTATTGATGTTCTTTGGGAGGGTCAGAAGTGGATACAGGCAGGTGGAAAAGTGTTGGTCAGAGATCCAGGCAAGAAGTCAGTTAGAGGAGAGATTGTAGCTGAAGGGCCGGGATCTACTGTATATGTATTATTAGAAGGAACAGATAATCCGCTTTGTTTTCCACTCCACAGGCTGTCTCCGATTTGATCCATAGAAAGACCAGAGAAAGTGGTTACATGATGGACAGAATGATGGAAGACTGCAAGAGCTATGGAGAGCAAGGCCTTTTGATGTATTACAAGCCTGGACTTGTTTTCTAAATAACGTTGGATTGGACTTTTCTAATGAACTTTTAGCCAAAGACTGAAATACCTTCATAGTTATAGGAGGGGGTTGTATTTTAGTTAGTTCCCCCATTGTGTTTTATTTTAGATAAACCAGGGGGTGGGAGAGTTATTAGATGTCTTTATGTAAAGTTGGAGGCATTATGTCATTTGTGAGCCAAGGGGTGGAGTGTTGTGGAAGTTGCATATTTGACAGTGGCTCACTAAATGATACCTTTCTTTTGTAAAGATTTTGGAAGGAAGTTTGGCCAAGCCTAACCCCCCCCCTCTTCAAAGTCACTGTACAATGGATAAACAGCCTTTTGTCCTCAGGACAAATGGTGTTGGTTTGGGGGGATGGTATATTCCTTAATCACAAGTCTAAATGACTGCTCAAGGCTGCAAGAAGGGAGTCTCAAACGGAACATCCATGAAGCAAGAAGCTAAACCTGACTTCCCTGAGCCATGTGCATTGGAATGAGACTCCATGGCTGCTAACTTCTTTTTAGCTAAGTATATTTGCTTTATCTTTATCTGTATCTGCTAGTCTTGTATTATGCTCCTAAATATTGTAATAGTTTTGTATGTACAGATTGTTTTTGCATAGTAAAAGCACATTTATATACCACAAAGGTCTAAGTTTCCTTGGTTGTACCGCAAAGTAAACTTGCTAGAAACGCACGCAAAACAACACTCTTCTGACAGGAGGGAGAGCAGAACACAGCGCACCTCCTCCTAGCTTTTCCCTCTCTGCTTCATCCTCCCATCTCCTTTTCATGGCTTTGAGTGTGGGCAGGAGCAGGGACGGGAAGGAGCTCAGCGGCGGCCAGGCAGGGGGCAGAACTGAATTCTGGGTGGGAACGACCCTCCCCCGGCACCCCCTAAATCCGGCCTGCTGTTTTTCTCACCCAGCAACTTAAAGCCGGCGTGGGGGAGGGGGAGAGGGGGAGAAACTGGCTTTCAGTTGCTGGGTGAGTGAAACAGAGGGCATTGATCCTTTTCTGCTCCACCGATCCTCCTTCTGTCTGGGCCCCCTGTGTGCCCGGGCCCCCTACAGGAGGAACGGTGGTCCCCCCCATCAGCGGCCCTGCCTGGGATTGATAGTTTGCAAGCAAGTGTGTGCTGGAGGTAGAAGAAGATGTATATACTGGAGTTTATATAGTTCAAGTTCCTACAAAGTTTTCTCAATCAAATGGGCATCCCATATGCACCCTTCCCCATCCAAGTTCAATAACCCTAAATAAAAAGAACAAACAAAGCTGCAAGGACTGCTTCTTGACTCTGAGTGACTGGAAAATTGTGTGACTGGCTGTGCAGGGTGGGAGATGACCACATTCACCAGTGGCCCCCAGGGGGGTACCGCTAGATATAATTATACTGTACCTTTTATAGAAACGCATGCAGTATGTACAGTATACTGTATGTAAAGTATATATATATTTTTATATAAGAGACACTATAATGGCTTGGGGTCAGATTTATTGCAGTTACATTTAATACAATGCTGTATGTTTATATCTCTTTTTCAATATAAATCATTTGGCAGGTGAGGCATCATTCATTTAGGTTTTTCAGCTTCCCCATCCTATATAGCAGCATTAAAATAAAAAAATAAAAAAAACCTAGAAACAAGGTGATTAAATCTGCTTTCTTGTCTCCTGGCTTCCACCAATAGCTTCTAGATAAGCGTGACACTGTGCTCATTCCAGCAAGATACTGGGTAGTACTGAGGAGCACCTGATAGATTAAGCAGACTTGGCATTTTACTGGCATGTTAGGTTTTGCCACAACATAATACAGTAAGTGTGTTTCCACTCGGTATGCTGTATTCTTCATAATATAAAATACACAGTGTAAATGTCCAACAGAGAGAAGGTATGAATAATAAATTAAAGATTGTACATTTGCCTAGAGTTTAATGCTCCCTGACTGTGAAGTTCATGGTATTGAAAGAAACAGGACTCCCATGCATCCTGACATTGATTTTTCTCTGATATTAAGATCTGTTTCTACATTCGAACCCCAGCACCTCCCTGCAGTGTTAAACAAATAAAAGTTCATTGATTTTAAATTGCCTTTATGGTTTTCTCATTTTTTTAAATTGATTGTTCAGCACCTAGTCCATCCATTATTCTGAGAGTAAAAGAGGCAAGGCATCATGGGAGCATTTTACTAAATATGTCACAATGTTAATGGCTTTTAGGGAAACAAACAAATCTGCTTAGGTCTCTTTTTTTCTACCTTGTATGCTTATAAATTTTTTTATTAGAGTATTTTATATAGAGACAATTTTAGTGGGAAAACAACTGGGTATTTAGGACTCATTTGCAGAGACATTTTCCCATGTGCATTGATGCACTTTTTTGGTGCATAAATGAGCATTACACAGTCATTTTCAGGGGGCCCTCAACCCACATGTGGGTGGTCATTCTCCAGTTCTTATTCTTTACTGCAGGTAGCGCTCGACCATTGACCACCAGCAATGCAGATGGGGGAGGAATTTGGTTTGGTCATGGGGAGTTAGCTATCTCATTGGATGGCCGCAACCCATGTGACTTGGGTCAACCAGAGTCTATTTTAGACCCTGACTCCCAGGCTTGGCATGATTTTAAACAAGTGGAAAGGATAGGGACAGGAACCCTGTCTGTCAGGAACAGGGGGAAGCAATAGGAAAAGGTTCCAGTGGGGTAGGGAGTGAACAGGGCCTATGTCTACCTCTGCAGGAAGCCTCCCCTTTGGGTCAGACCAGCCAAGCGGCACTTTGCTCCTCATGACAGATGCTGTTGGCATCCAGGAGTCTTCTGGCTACCGATTGTCTGCAGCTCAATTGTAAGTGGCCTCGGATGGGTGAGCTTCTTACCGGGCCTGTTCATACTGTTGACTTGGCTGTAATAATACAACGTTCTTTGCGAATCAGGATTCTGTCTGTTTTCTGCCTGCCACACCATGCTGCACCTACCCAACACACGTCCATGGGCCAAAAATCACACCTGCCTTATTTTGTGCTAGGTGGTGCTTTTGTTTTGGCTTTGGTTGTGTGTTGGGATACCACCAAATATAAATGAAAATGCACATAGACTATATGTTTTAGTATCACACAAGATGTGTGTGCACAGGGGTGAACACAGCCTTAAAATAAAAATTCTGCATTTACAGCAGTGTTAGAATACCATCAATAAGACAAAGGATTTGATGGTTTTATTTAAAGAAGTATAGCTAGTTTGGCTGTACTTCTCCTATGGATCACAGGAGTGCAATTCCTGTGACCTGTTTTTAGCACAGAGCGGGCTGAAGTCCGCTCTCTGCTGACGTCACAGAAGTCAGTCCAGGCACTGAGTCATCATGACAATGGAAGTCGGGATCCGGCTCAGCCTCTCAGTGAGCTGCTGAGAGTCTGGGCTGGCCACTCCCCGTCCCTCTCCACAGCTCAGCACTCCAGTGAGTGAGGAGAGGGCAGAGCTGAGAGCTACTGAATGAAAAGCAGCAGCTCTCTGCTCGGGGAGCTGTCAGAACTGAGCGATCTGTGGTGCTTGATTGCTCGGTTCTCAGTGCAGAGGCGCTGGGGGACAGACAGGACCTAGGTGCGTAAGTATAGTACTGGAAAAAAAAACATTCCCATACATCTCCCTTAAAGAGATCTTCTGTTTTGTCCATGCAGGGTGAAGCAATAGGTGTCCTTTAACTTACCCCCCCCCCCCCCCCCCCAAGTAGAACATTCCATTCACTTCTTCACTTTGATATTAACATCTGTTTCTGCAGTGTTAAGTAAATAAAACTTAATTGATTTTAAATTTTCTTTAAAATGTTCTAATTTTTTTTATTTTTCAGCACCTTGTCCATCCATTATTAGAGTAAAACAGACTGTTTAAAGTGGAAGAAAATTCTAACTACAACTATTTTTAAAAATATTCCATCCTCCTCCTCCTATCTATCCTGCCTAACCTGTATAAAAAAAGATATTCGTACTTATCTATTTTCAATCCACTCCAGTCCATTCATGTGAATCCTGTAGCTCTGTGTAATGGAGCATTCAACAATGGATAGGAATTCTGAGAGCTGTGACATCACCCATAGGCTGCTATAGCCCAAGTGTTGGAGGCTCTCCCTTCTCTCCCCTGCAGCAGTCACTCAATGACACGGGGAAGCCTTAGCTGCAGGATCAGGCTGTAGGTAGGCTGCTCTTTTCCATACACATGACCAGCACATGCAGCTGAGCATCCTTCCTAACAAACAGAGCTTTAGGCAGTTTACTGGTTCTTACATCAAGCTCACCCTTGCACACGTACACAGATGCAGGCTGTAGGTCACACTGTCTTTCATCTCCCTGATCATAGTCCAATAACCCCTAACAACCAGAGCAACCTCTCATACATGCCTGTCTGTTACTCACGGAACATGTTAAGGCTGCAGGAATCCAACCTGGAGCTCATGTTACATGGGGGCCTGGCTGGGCCACCTGATGCATGATACACGAGGAGGTCTTTCCTCACCACCAGGAGGGTGATTCTGGTCCCCTAACCACCACCCACTCCCGAGCTGACCAGTTTTTCACAGTCACTTTACAGTTTAACACTACATTATAGCTGTCTGTGCCCCTGTTAGGAAATATGCACCCTCTCTATTTGTACTGTAACTATACTGTTTACCATTATCATGAAAGCAAAAGCAAAAGAAAATACCACATTTTGGGTTGTCAAAGGAGCAATAATAGAGGGGAAATCTTCCACTAGATTTGATGACCTAGGGGGCCCCAAGGGATTCACTTAATTTGCAGGGATTTTCTCTCACTTCCTGTTTTGGCTATGATTTAGAAAGTAAAGGTTAATCTCCCCAATGTGACACTAATGAAAAAAAAAAAATCTGACAGGGGTTATAACCCTCCCTTACTCTATCCAAAATGAAAAAAAAAAAATACATATATATCCTATAGTTCTACTTTCATTGAATTTAATGTTCCCCTTCTCAGTGTCTCAGTGGAGAAAAAAAAGAAGGTAGGCTAAGCAATTACATGCCTCATTACTGTCTCATCATCAGAAAATTTCCTGATGATGCCTATATAGGTGAAATGCATAGAGATTGGGTTGCTGCCTGAACGCCGTGGATAACCATTGATTTCATTTCCTGGACAGTGGTGGAACGCACGCGGGCCGGGAAACCAGAGCCAGTAGTGAGAGAGAGCGGACTCGCATCCAGGTTTTGATTGCCGAGGGGCATAGTGCAAGCTTTTCGAGCTGGTGCCAGTCTAGGCACTTTTAAATGTAAGCACAACTACGGCAGAGTTGTTTTTTTAACTTTGCACAATCACCTTTTCTTTTGTTTTATATGCCATTTACCAATACTTTTTTTTTGTTTGATTCTCCTTTCAGGGGGTGTGGCAGGGGTCCTATGTCTACATACTTTTGCTAAAAGGTGTCCCCCATTCCCATCTCAAAAAGTTGGAAGGTATGCATTTTGTATCTTGTAAATATATGCATTTTTGTTCATTCACGAAGCAAAATCGTTGCATGATAAGGCTCTGAAATCTACAATTGTCCAGCTTGGTTCTTGTCTCATGGCAGTGGCATCACTGAAATAAAACCTATAGTTTTCACTGGCCCAGAGCTACCATTTGGGTGATAGTCAATGAATGGCAACTTCCACCCCATCTTTTCTAACAGATGTTTCCCGTATCAGGTTCCCTTTACTGCAGACAGTGCCCAAACAAATATTCCAGTAATGTATCATTATGGACATCTATATAACTGACATTGTTTATCCTTGAAGTCAATAGCTCTCAACATGGAATGCCCTAGGCTAGTGATTCCCAAGCATTGTGTCATAGCAAGTTCATTTTTGTTACAGAGCTAGGCTGTGCATGTCAGAATAATTTAGGGGGGTCAGCTGAATAGTCTTAAAAGAAAAAAATAAAGATATGCATCAGATAAGAAATTAGGTGTTTTTAAAACGATAGACTAAACTACTGAACACAGCAGATTGCAGCTCCCGGGATCTGGCTGCTTTAAACGGCCCGGGGATCATGTGATCGCTATGCGATCACATGATCACAATGTCAACAAAGCTCTTAGCTGTTATGAATGAATGTCATTTATAACAGCTGTGCTTTCTATACAGTGATGATGTGGGACAATGCACTCCTATTGGAAGTATGATAAGGTGCATCCAATGGCAAACTGCATTGGATTGCCATTCAAATCAATGGCACTGCATCAGACCAACCATTTTATTATTAATGAGCTAAGCTACAGTAAGCTCACAAAACAGGCAAAGGGTTTTGTCAATTGCACAATGAAAAGGGATCTTAAAACAATTAAACCTTTTTCCAGAGACATTTTAGCTGGCAGCTAGAGAAATATGCAGTGGGTTGGAAAACCTTTTCCCAAATTGGGAGTCTATTTATAGATGCAATTAAGGGCACCTCCTGCACCATTCCTTGGCTCCACCCCCTACCCACCCACTAGTACTGCAACTTTTAGAAAATACGGAACCAAGTAAAAATTGTGGTACTCTCGCAATTTAAATACAACTTTGAATCTTCATCAAGCTACCTTTACTACTACTCAATGGCTTGCACAGTATTTATTATCTCCAGTACTCTGTACTGATCAACAGATTTAGATGGCTGCGCCAAGCTAAGGATGAATTGGGTGTAGTCTATGGCAGACAAACCCTAAGGGTCCTTTCAAACGGGCTTTCCGCCCAGCGGACTCCGTTTTGCTCAGCGGGGATCGATCCGCCGATCCCCGCTGTGCAGGCAGATGACAGCTCCGTCTCCGGTTGTTTTGCAGAGACGGAGCTGTCAGATCCCCGCTCCCCTCTATGAGAAATCAGATGAAAACGGACTGCCCGTCCGTTTTCATCCAATCCGATCCTCTAGACGGATGTAAAATAGGGTTTCCATCCGTCTGGATTTCATGGACCACATGGGATCGGAGAGCAGCAGGTTTCAGGAGAGATGTCACCGCTGACATTCGCTGCTCCATAGAGGTACATGAAGCCTCCGATCAGGTCTTCCTGAAAAACTGACAGGTGGACCTGATCGGAAAGCCGTGTGAAAGGGGCCTTACTGCTACATACCTTTCCTCTTCTGCCTGAAGATTGTAAAAAATGTGCTGGCCCAAGTTAGGGATTGTTACCAAAGGACACGGTTACTTGATGGGCTTTTGTCTTTTTTCAGACAATTGAAAATCAAGCACTACTAAGTCCTACCACACAGTGGCAAATATGAAGGCTAAGGAAAAAAGGGGATTTTAATGGTACTCAATAACAGGTTGAACCACCAATCATTAAAAAGGAAAAAAATAAAAACTTTATTTCAACTTCTTACATTATACAAATGTGCACAGAGAAAAAACGAACATACAAAGACATCACAGATATTGGGTTGTTCATTAAAAACAAAAGCTCTTTCTCAAGTTGACCTCAAATGATCAGCCAAAACGGCTAAATCCAACGGATAATGCCCGACATGTTTCGCTATCGCTTCTTCAGGGACATGTAGCTGTAATGAGATGATCTCTAAGGTTCTACATCAGAAAATAATTAAGTATTATTATATACACATAAGCAAATATATTTTCTCGCTGAGTGAGAGACCATCACCGTATAGTGCCTGTCCCCCAGAGTAACCCCCACCACCACCGGTGACTAGATGGAAGAAAGTCACAGAACTGAGTGCATGCCTGGCCAGTTCTCCCCGGGGGACAAGTGCGGGAGCGGGCATATAGTTATATATTATGTCACAGTTAACTGATCATCAAGGGATATCAGAGGTGTGTTTGCATACATGCACTAATATTTATATTAATTATATCACCAACGCATGTAGTCATAGGAAACGAAAATTATTGTATACCACACAGCATTAATATCATACCTATTTGTTTAACCGCTTGCCGACTGCGCACAGTATATTTACTGCGGCAGTCGGCCCCGGCCAGGCAGAGTGACGTAGGTCTACGTCGCTCGCCTGTCACTCCTTCCAGAGCCAATAGCGGGCGGGCGCGCGCCCGCCGAGGCGCGCGCCCGCCGAGGCTCGTTCACGGAGGAGTGCGGGAGTGTGACTGGCGGACCCGATGTCCGCCGGTCACACTACGATCGCCGCTACAGCGGGAGAAAGACAGAGCGGCTTGTGTAAACAAGCCACCTGTCAGTTCTCCCTGTGTAAAAGTGAAGATCAAACAGTTCTACTATGTAGAACTGTTGATCTTTGTTTTTACACTAGTAGACCTGTCCCTACACAGTTAGAATCACGCCCCTAGGACACACTTAACCCCTCCCTGTCCAATACTGTTAACCCCTTCCCTGCCAGTGTCATTTTTGCAGTAACAGTGCATATATATAGCACTGATTACTGCAGTAATGTCACTGGTACCCCCAAAAGTGTCAAAAATGTCAGTCAAGGGTCCGATCTGTCCGCCGCAATGTCGCAGTACCGCAAAAAAAATCGCAGATCGCCGCCATTACTCGTTAAAAAAAAAAACACCAAAAATGACAAAAATCTTTCCCTTTGTTAGTAAACGCGATAACTTTTGCGCAAACCAATCAAAATACGCTTTTTGCGATTTTTTTTACCAAACATAGGTAGCGTAAAACAAATTGGCCGAAAATTTTAAAAAATTTTGATTTTTACATTTTTTTTTGGGGGAATTTCATATAAAAAAAAGTGAAAAATATTGTTGTTTTTGCAAAAATTACGCTCTTTTTTTGTTTATAGCGCGTGATCAAAAAATCGCACAGGTGATCAAATACCACCAAAAGAAAGCTCTGTTTGTGGGAAAAAAAGGACGTGAAATTCGTTTAGGTACAGCGTCGCACGACCGCGCGATTGTCCGTTAAAGTCACGCAGTAAAAAATCGCAAAATAACCCCTGGTCTTTTAGCAGGAAAATCCTCCGGTGGTAAAGTGGTTAAAGCTTTAACTTGGGCGTTTTTTCAGACAATGTAGCTATGTATCTATGGGGTCAATTCACTAAGAGTTAAATAATGGCCAAAAAAAAGAAGTAAAATAACGCTTGCAGTAAATAACTAAGAAACTCACTAAGAATTTAACGTTAATTACCCAATGCGGTATTTGTCCGATTTGGCGGTAAATACAGCATTATTTAATGCAGTCATTTATGGCATTGAGCTGTTTGCTAAGTAGCAGGCCAGGAAGCCAGATGCCGCGTCCCTAACAGCGGATAACTCATCAGCTGTCAGTGGAATTTATAAAAAAATGCCAGCAATTTAAAATAATGGAAAAAAAAACCAGCCCCCCCCCCCAATGCATACCAGGCCCTTCGGGTCTGGTATGGATTTTAACTGGAACCCCACGTCAAAATATTTTACAAAAATGGTGTGGGGTCCCCTCTGGAATCTATACCAGGCCCTTATTCCAGCATGCAACTCGACAGGCCAGGAAAGGAGGGGGGAACAAGCAAGTACCACCCAGAACCATACCAGGCCACATGCCCCTCAACATGGGCAGGGGGGTGGGTGCTTTGTGGCAGGGTGTGAATGAGTATGGGGGTCTCTGTGTTTTTATTACATTTTGACACTTTTTTGGTAAATGGGTACACCCCATACTCATTCATATGGGGGGGCCCCCAGACCCCCACAACCATTGCCCAGGGTTCTGGGGATGAGGCCCTTGTTTCCATCAACATGGGAACAATGTGCTTTTCCCCAAAGCACCCACCCTGTCATGTTGAGGGCATGTGGCCTGGTATGGTTCCGGGGGGGGGGGGGGGCGCTCCCTCACCCCCTCTTCCTGACCTGCTGGGCTCTGAGGAAGCAGGGATCTCCCCTCGAAACGCCTCAGACATTTGGAAGGTCTTCCGGCATGCTTGACATTGTCCCGGTGACCTGCCTACTTTGTGTCCATTGTAGACTAGATACGCTTTTCCACAATGTTAAAACTGTATGAAGAAAAACTAAAAAAACTACAAAAAATCAACCCAATTACCCCCCACCCGCCCTGCACCAACCCCAACTTGTGCGGGCATTAGAACCCATGTCCCATCCACATAGAAAAAAAAAAAAACTATAGTTTCAGCACATAAACAGTGCAAAGCTAAAAACTGTCAGACAATGCTGTGAACTTATGCAGCGATGACCTCTGCCACCGAGCCCGATGGCAGAGGGGTAGTGGATGAGGCTGCCTGTCACAGACAGGCCTGGGGAGAGAAAATTTGCTGGATAGCAATACATGCAGCAAAACCAGACCTACAGTAATTGCATCAGGAACCGTGAGCAAATCAGGGAGCTCCGTCAGCAATGAGGGTGATGAAACCCCACTGTCTGGCACTGTCGAATGACGGAGGTGGCAGGAAAGCGTCTCATAGGAATCAAGATGCATTCTGAGTCAATAACATCCGCTCAAGTTTGTGTACAGGATAGGAGGTAAGTAATGCTGGAGTGGTAAAGGGCACAATTGCAAAGGTCAGCGGTGGCAAAGTCTGGAGTGGAGCATCTGGGGTGAGACAAGCAAGGAGACAATACAAATAGGTATGAGATCTCCAATGTCCAAAGCAGGGTAGCAGGTTAGTAGCCAAAAAACCTCCCTCAGCCTCTGGCTTCTTGGTGTTCCAGCTAGGCGATGACAGCTTCAGGGTCCTCGAAGAAGTGTACTCTGTCTTCACCCTCTACTCGCAGCCGTGCAGGGAACAACATCGCATATTTGCCGTGTTTGGTGCAGAGTCGTCGTTTAGCTTCCATAAAAGTCTTGCGTCTTCTCTGCACCTCCGCAGAGAAGTCAGGGAATATTGCGACTCTTGCGTTTGCAAACGGTATATTACCTTTCTCTCTTGACAGCCTGAGGACCGCATCCCTGTCTCTATAGTTCAAGAGCTTAGTGATGAATCTGCGCAGTGGGGCCCCCTGAGGAGGTGGTCTGCCAGACATTCTATGCGCGCGCTCAACTACAAACGTGGGTGAGAATGCATCACGGCCATATGTTTTGATGAGGAGCTGTTCAAGAAAGTCAGAGGGATCAGACCCCTCAGCCCCTTTAGGTAGGCCAATCAGTCAATTATTGCAACAGCGCAGCCTGTTTTCCATGTCATCTTGCTTTAAGAGCATTTGGCTCACCTGTAGCTGGAGGCGGTCAGAAGCTGTCTGGAGTGGCGGCAGAGAGTCTTCCACAGTGCTGAGGCGTGTCTCAGCCTCTGTGATCCTGTCTCTGAGCCTCTGAAGATCCTGTCTCACCAGGGATATGTCGATCTCCACTTCTTTTATTTTAGAGGTTAGAGAGGCCTGACATGATGAAATAGCCTCCAGGACTTTGGCAGTCTCTGCACCCGCTGTGCCCGCCTCCTGCTCCACCGTGGCGCCATCTTGGGAGGGAGACCCTTTATCTTGTTGGCGGTATTTATCAAGTTTTGCAAGGGTCTCTGTGGGCTTCTTCAGCGGGGACATGATGCTCACTCGCGTCTCACTGCATGCCACTCCAGGCCACGCCCCCGACTAGATATGCTTTTAAGATTTTTGTATTTGTGAGTATATTTCCTTTCTCTTTTATCAATAAAACACCACTTGGGTAATGCGCAAGGTTGGTGCTCTCTCTTTTTGTTCTTTTTACAGTGTTTCCATTGGGTTCCCCCGGAACCTAGGAGGACAGAAAAGTCAGTGCATATACCCGGAGCCATAGAGCCTCATCGCCGCCACATCTCTTTTGGGCTCAGGAGAATTTTTTTGTTCTTTTTGGTGACCTGCCAGGCTGCATGCTTGGATAGGGATCTGGTATGGATTTTGGGGGGGACCCCATGCCGTTTTTTTTCTAAATTTTGGCATGGGGTTCCCCTTACAATTCATACCAGACCCAAAGGGCCTGGTATGCATGGGGGGGGGGGGGGGGATGATATTCCCTGGCACATTTTTGTATTTGAGGTAAATACCACATAATCGTTATTTTTTTTTGTGAATTGGACTTTATTTACCGCATATGATAATTTATGCAAATGAGTCACGTAACTGTGTTATCACATGCAATAAGCATTAGTGAATTGACCCCTTTATCTCAACTGGTACAGAAAAATCAAAGGATAGAAGTAGCTGGTATGTGTTAAAACTGCATATTTCATAAAAAAGGACAATATCTCACTTACATCATAGTTAGGCTTAGGAAAGCGGTGAAATGTCTTGCCATTTTCACACAGGGAGGACCATTTTTCAGGAGGTACTCCAGCTACCACTGAGGCCGCACATGTTATTGTGAGAACAGGTTTGGCGTGACAGTGCCGGTATTACTTCATACAGCCTGAAGATCTTCTTGAAACTCCAGGGCATTTTCACACACCGAAAAGTGGATACTGCTACATTCTCTAGATACTTACTATGATGTTATTGTCCTTTTAATAAATGTGCTGTTTCACCACCTACCAGCACCTTCTGTGCCTTGCTTTCTCTGTAATAGTCATCCATGATCATAATGGAGCTGCAGATGCCAGAGCTGTTATTCACTGGAACATCAAAATGACCTTATGGACTAAGGGACAGACTGGGCTGACTACAACATTTGTAATGTATGCTACTTATTTATTATATAAAGCTATATTCTGTTTGTTGGCTTAGAGCCTGGAAAGGTTGCACTAACAAGTGGTAAAGCAAAAACACACACACTCCATTCAAAAAGTAAAGTTACAATCTAGCTGAAAATAAATATAAAGTTTTTTATTAAAGAAGAGGCAACAAATAAAATCAGGCTACTAATGCTATTTAGCAAACTGTGATAAACTTAGAGGTTGATTTTACCTTAAAAAGAGGGCCTGTGTAATTTACTGAAACCAAAATTCACATCTCACCAGGGTCACTGAGTTTCAAACTTTTTGGCAGTTATGAGAAACTTCTTAGAGTGTAACATCACTCATAAAGTGAAGTCTCATTGGTTTGCTCCCTCTTTCCCGGCCTGCAGCTGGATTACACTTATTTTTTGAGGCAAGGTGCGATTTTTATCAGTACCTGCTCCTACTTCTGCAATCTTTGCCTAGACAATGATGATGTCCCTTGCCTCCCACCCCCCACTCCCCCACCGCAGACTCATGAGACAGGTCACATGCCTGGGAAGCTCCAGAACCATTTACAGAGCACTGCGTGAGCTGGCATTTGCGCCATATCCAAGATGGCGGTGCCGGAGACCCGTACTGGTAAGACCAACCAGCTGCAGGAAGACAGCGACTTACAGGTTGCTGGTAGGAGGTGACCTAACTTTATTACTTAACTGCAGCCAAGAAACTGACTTGTGCAAGTCTCAGAACATGATGGACAAGAATAGAAAGTCTTTAACAAATAAAACCCCTCCTATATATGCATTTCAGCTATGTATTTAGCTGTCTGTTTGGAGTTCAGCTTTAGGATGGGTGGATATTTAAATTTCAGTACAATTGCAATGTTTCCTGAAAACATTAGAATTATTAATTTTACTTGTTACTTTACTGATGATGTTACCAAAACAGAACATATTAAATATTAAAATTATATAGTTGGACTTGGACCAATGTAATTATGTAATTATGCATATACCATAGCTGCGGGACATCACCGTCCTGCATCGTCACCTTACCCAGACTGAGTGGGCGACCTTCTGTGCTCATAATGCAGCAGGGCAGCCGCAGAGGGACCAGAAGCTGGTGGAGATCACTAGAGTGTCTACTATAAGGATTTCCAGCTTCTAGAGCAGGGTTCTCCAATCTTTGACCCTCTAGATGTTTAGGAAATACAATTCCCATCATGCCTAGTCACGTCTGTGAATGTCAGAGTTTTACAATGCTTCATGGGACATGTAGTTCCACAACAGCTGAAGGGCTGTAATTTGGAGATCCCCACTCTAGAGGGATCCCACAGGTATGGTAAATGCATAGTTATATTGGTCCAAGCTGGACCAATGTAACTATATAATATATCCATACTCAGAATTCTGCCCTAAGACATCCATTTTGTGAACCAAACCATTAATCCTGCCATTAGTTTGACTCATCATTAGTGTCACTTTCTGGTGCCATAAAAGAATGCATTAAAACCCTTCTGTGCCCTGTGGAAATGGAAATTAATCAGATAACATGATAGGCTCATACTGTCACCTCTATGGTAAGATGATGGTTATCCCTCTGCCTAGGTACCAGAGAACTGTTAGACCTCTAGGAAGATGGAATCTCATCCCATTACTCTACAAAATCTATTTCTGGGTGGCGTGGTAAGAAAATAAGAACGGGGTACTATTAAGGAACCCCATTGATTTTTTTTAAATAATAATATAAAATTACTGTGACCAGGAAAACGTTCAAATGAAAGTAAACTTTTAGATCTTTTGGAAGATGAAATCTTGTCCAATTCCTCTAACAAGATGAGGTATTATTAGGGAACCCAATTTACTTTCTTCCAAGCACTTCATGTGAACACTACATGAAGGAATACTTTCAAATGGAAGTGCAGCTTCACAACCTACAAAAAAAACATATTGTTGGTTAATTAATACAAAATAAATATTTAGTAGTAATATATTGGTTTGTTCTTTGAGTTTAATATATGATTCTGATTTAGGAAGGTTATTAAGTACCCAATGTTAGAGTTACAATGAAGCTATTTACAAAGTGGCACTTGCCCAAAAGTGCTTTCTGCAGACATATACTCATCTACTTAAGTTTTAATGGTCAACCTTTGTAGTTGTAGTTAAACCACAGTCATTGGTACTGAAAAAAGTAAGACTGTGCAAACAACAGTTCAGCACCATGATCAGCTCTTCAATGCAGCTTGTGTATAGGTTCTGGGATGCTGAAGTGACCCTTTCAGCACAGAGCACTATACACACTTGCCGAAAATCGGACGAAATATCCTCCGATTTTTCTTTTTTTTGGCACATTTGTTCCTAGACTTCCGGGTTGTCAGCAACTTCGGATCATGCGCGGCCTTTCGTATCCGATTTTTCACGGACGTACTGCATGCACATTAAACGAAAATCGGTCGTCTGGGGACGGACGAAAAAAATTTTGGTGTTTTTTTTTTGTTGAAAATGTCGGCATCGGCTGCTGAAAGTTATGCACACACTAGGCGAAAATCGGACGATTTCACATCGGGCGGGAATTTTTGGCAGATTTTCTACTAGTGTGTACCCTGCTTAAAGCGGAGTTCCGGGCACAGAAATCATTTTTCAACAAACATACCCCCGGGACAGTCAGGGCTAGTACATTCCACAATGGCCAGCCTCTGATCTGTCCCGGTTCGCACTTACCTTTTAGAAGAAATACTCACTTATAAAATTTCTTCCACAGCGTTTCCATCTCTCTTGTGGGCAGCTGAAGCCGGCGCGATCCTCTTCTGCGTCTTCTTCCGCGTCTTCTTCTCCCAGAATGCGCCTGCACCGGCCCCTCCCGTCACTTCCGGTGCGGCGTCGCCCGGAAGTGACGAGCGGGGCCGGTGCCGTCGCATTGATTCCTGGGAGCGATGACGTTCAGCTCCCAGGAATCAGTGCAAGCCTGGAAGTGACGGCGGAGCCGCGGCACAGAGGGAGGAAGTGAAGACTAGGTGAGTATATTCGATCTTCAATTACAAGGTGAGTAAATAAAAAAAAAACCTAACTATCCAATTCCTTTTCAGGTGAAGGGGAACTAGCGGACGGGCACAAAAAAAAATATTGATTTTGTGTCCGGAACTCCGCTTTAAGGCATATCTCTAATAGAAGAGGCTGTCTATTAACATTTCCAGCAGCCAATTTGTTGGAATGCCGCCTCTTCACTTCCTGCCTTCTGCATTCGATTGGGAGATGAGTCAAATACTGTCCCACAACACACAGTGGTTTCTCCCACTGGCAAGTATGTCCAGGTCACATTACATCAGATGGGAGAAGCCATTGTTTGGAGGAATAGGTATTTGACTCATCCACCTTTCAGCGGCTGGCTAGAACTGAAGAAGCAACATTTGAACAAATGGGCTGCAAGAAACATTAGTATACAGCTTCTTTTATTACAGCTATACTTAAAGCGGTATTATACTCCCCTTGTTAACTTTTACCTACAGGTAAGCCTATAACAAGGACCTTCAGAGCTCCTTGCCGGAAAGGGAACTCCTGCACGCACGCGTGGGAGTGACGTCTTTGCGGGTCTGGCCACTCACAGCGCCGGAGCCGCCGAACCCGGAAGAGACGCCGAGGGAAGATGTCAGCTGCCTCAGCGGTGTCCAGGCGACCGTGTCGGGGGTTCGTTCTAAGGTAAGCATTTCATAATGAGCTAGTCTGCGATGCACACTAGCTCATTATGCCTTTGTCCTGCAGGGCTTGTTTTTTTTTTTGTTTTTTTGTTTTTTGAGGATACGACCGCTTTAACATTCAAAGTGTACATTCAGCCAAAAAAACATATATTTCTGCAATAAATTCATATTTTACCATTATTTATCGCTTTAAACATCCTGCAAGTACAGAAAAATTACAGTTTATGTGCCAGAAATATAATGAGCCATTAAACCTTCCCTTGAGCTGAGAACACAGTGAGCCAGATAAAATAGGATTGGCGCCTGTTGAGGAATTTGAATTGTGACACGTGACAATTTATTTTAGCGCATTGCACATCAAATAAACTATTATGTTGCAGCAAATAGTTTATCATAATTTATTTGGCATATGTTAGCATAGTAAAATATGTAAGTGTCCTGCGCCATCAACCTCTTGGCACACTACTGCAAACCTCTATTGCACCAAATATTGACAAACTAATTTTCTGTACTAATATTTATTTAGCACAGATGGCAAGATTATTTGTATGAAGTCACATTTGGGATTTTTGAAGGATTTTTTGCCAAAAATCGCACTTGGGATTTTTTTTCGCACAGGTTCATCTTTTATATGAAACCCTTCAAACTGAATTATTATAGTGCATCCAGGTTTCTGTGCGCCAAATATTTCATTTTAGCTCTGAAATCCTAAGCATATGATGGTGTCAGCCCTATGTACGTCATCTATGGTGGATTTAAAGAGGCACAGCCCTCTTTTCACCCCTTCTTTCTTCACCTAATCTCTATAATCCCTCCATGTGCACAGTTCACATGATTTCTAGAAGAATCAACAGGTTGTTTTTTTTTTCTTTTTGCACCTACAGATGTTATACAACAGATGTTATAAAATGCTTCAGCGGCGTAGGTTGTCGTGTTTGTAGGAGTCATCAGAGACTAACTCATTGTGAATGACATTGGATCTACTTAGCTGAGCAATGGATTTACATTCTATGAATAAGCTCAATATGAGTGAAACATTTCGGGGGGGGGGGGGTTCAGGTGGTTTGTCTTGCACTGGACCAATCATTAAATCTTCAACTATGGTTTTTAATTTGGAGTGTGGCTACCATTCCTTCTGCTAGTAGCAATCAACATTGGATAATGGTACACTTTTTCTACATCGTATGTTTATTTACTTTGTAAATTTTTTTTCATTGGAGAATGTGTAACAAGGGGATGGATATCTATGGGCCCTCTCACCTAAAGGGGGCTTTGAGATTCCAAAGTTCCCTCGGAGACCCCCATATCCACCAGGCAAAGGATGTAGGATGAGGTCCTTGTCCTCATTAACTTGGAAACAAGGTGCATTGCAGGGAGGGCCCCTCCTCAAGGTGGTGGCATTTGGTCTGGTTTAGGCAGGAGGGGCATGCTCACTGCCCCTTCCTTTCCTGTAAAGCCAGGCTGCATACCTGGATAGGGTCAGGGATGAATTTTGGGGGAAACCCACACCAGTAGTTTTTGTTTTTTTGCATGTAATAAAAGATGAAGACTTAAAATGATTGAAAATTACTTTGAAAATAACAAGGTAATGCTTGAGTGCAATTTCAATGATTAGGTTCATATATAGTTACATAGTTACATAATTTGTAAGGCTGAAAAAAGACACCAGTCCATCCAGTTCAACCTGTGGTGTGTGAGTGCGCTTGTGTTTAAGTCAATAGCACACATTGTATATCCCTGTATGTTGTGATCATTAAAATGCCCATCTAATAGTTTTTTAAACTATTGATGCTCCCTGCTGATACCACTGCTTGTGGAAGAGAATTCCACATCCCTACTGCTCTGACAGTAAATAACCCTCTACCCAGTCTAAGGTTAAACCGCTTTTCTTCCAATTTCAGTTAATGGCTGTGTGTCTTTTTAAATTCCCTTTCACTGAAAAGTTTTTTTCCCTATGCTAAGGTTACCAGTATGGTATTTGTACATTGCTATCATATCCCCTCTTAGGTGTCTCTTCTCCAGAGAGAATAAGTTTAATGCTTGCAGTCTTTCCCCATAGCTGAGATCCTCTAGTCCCTTTATTAGCTTTGTTGCCCTTCTCTGGACTCTCTCCAGTTCCAGCACAACTTTCCTGAGGACTTGTGCCCAGAACTGGACGGCATACTCAAGATGCAGCGGGACAACATACTTTAGTGTAAATAAACCTATGAGTGCCCATTCACACTACTGCAACTTGTCAGGCGACTGGTTTGCCTGACATGTCGCGGTCCATGCAGTGCTACGGGAACCATTCTAATAGGAGCGACTCAAGTCGCTCCGACTTAGAAAATAGTTCCTGTACTACTTCGGGGCGACATCGGAGTGACTTGCATTGACATTCATTATATGAAGTCCATGCAAGTCGCGCCGAAGTGGCGGTGCACGCGGTAGTCTGAACCGGCACTAAATGTGGCTGTTTAAAAAAAAAAAACTTGTTTCTTGGTAGTTTGTAATTAGTCTGCTATTAAAAAAAAAAAAATATATATATATATACATATATATACATATATATATATATAAAACGCAGATCTTTACACATACAGGATGTTCTGTACTTCCAGCTTTCTGCTAAATAGACTAATGCAGGGTGTATTAAACATTGCTCAATAAATGTCTTACATTTGTTTTGCTTTGAATTGTGCTCCAGCCCTGACCTAAAATGAATATATATGGACTAGGGTGAGGATAAAGACCATTTCCTTCTATGGGAGAGCAGCGGTCTATCCACAGTGGTCTGATACACACCCTGAACAGTTACAAACCTTATCTTGGCAGGGAGCATTAGTTCTGCTAATTGAATAGCAGTAGATCTGACAAGGCAAAGGGCACACAGGGCTGCTGAAATAAACCACTGCTATCTAACTGAACTGAACTCCCTGTAAGAAGCTCTGGATAATCACACACTGTGGACAAAATGAAATAAAATGATATAGCATACCAATTAACAATGATCTAACTCTATTTGCTTGACTTGCTCTGCTCCATTTCAAATTCTCTTTATTAGCTGGTTTGACTCCCGAATTCTCTCTTACAATCTGTTTGCAGTATTTTTTCTCTGGCACTATTTGTAGTTCAAAGTGGATCCATTAATTGATCTTTGAATAATTACCACTTCAACGCTCTGCTTTTCTCTAAAGATTAGAATATCTTGTCGCTGACCATTTTCCAATTATTGTGGCTAACATAGTCCTTTTTAAAGAGTAGCAGCTTAGGAGCTGATGTACATCTATGTGTAGAATGCACACATTGACACAGCAGGTGGCAACACACATTACATGCAATGACGCATTACAATCCTAATCATTTTCAGAGCACCCCAACACACCAAGGCAATGCAACAAGCAGCTATGCATGCGCAGAGCAATGCACCATAGTGTTGAGTCAAACATTTTAGGCAATGTATAGTTTTTTGGACTTTTAGTGCCTTGGAAGCCTACAACACACATTAATGTACCACACTAATTTAAATAGGCCCTTTAACCACTTCAGCTCTGGAAGGTTTTACCCCCTAATGACCAGGCCATTTTTTGCGATACGGCACTGCGTTGCTTTACCTGAAAATTGCGCAATAGTGCGACGCTGTACCCAAATAAAATGTATGTATTTTTTTTCCCTACAAATAGAGCTTTCTTTTGGTGGTATTTGATCACCTCTGCGGTTTTTATGTTTTGCGCTATAAACAATAAAAAGACAGACAATTAAAAAAAAAAAACAAAAAAAAAAAACAATATTTTTTACTTTTTGCTATAAAACATTCCCAATAAAAAAATCTTAAAAATCTATTTCTTTTTTATCAATTTAGGCCAATATGTACTCTGTTTCATATTTTTGATTAAAAAAAATCCTAATAAGTGTATTTTGATTGGTTTGCGCAAAAGTTATAGTGTCTACAAACTATGGGATAGATTTATGGCATTTTTTTTTTTTTGTTTTTACTAGTATTGGCGGCAATCAGTGATTTTTAGTGGGACTGTGACATTATAGCGGACAAAAGTGACACTTTTTGGGGACCAGTGACACCAATACAGTGATCAGTGCTAAACTGTATAAATGACACTGGCAGGGAAGGGGCTAACACTAGGGGTGATCAAGGGGTTTAGTGTGCTCATAGGGAATGCTTTCTAACTGTGTGGGGGATGGATGTGAAAGAGGAAAAGAGCGATCTGTGTTTCAGTTTAGCTGAAACACAAGATCTCACTCTTCCTCTTGTTTACATAGGCAGACGGCCGTTCTGTCATCCCCCTGCACGATCGTGGGTGGACGGCGGCCACCTGCTGATTGGCTTCCGTTGTGTCTAAACACAGTGGGAGAGCCGCGCCCCCAGAACACCTGCACAAAATCAAGTACCTATACGTGATTTCGCGCAGCCAGGCCGCCTGCCGAAGTATATATGCGATGGCGGTCCGGAAGTGGTTAAGATGTAAATGTGTTACTCTAGGAAATCTCTACTCTAGGAAACCCCTAAATATATCCAATGATACCTTGGTTCACAGCCATTAAAGTGGTAGTAAACTCCACTTTTTAACTTGTACCTACAGGCCGGGCTGGATTTATAAGGGGGCAAAAGGGGAAATTGCCCCAGGCCCCCCTGACAAAAAGGGGTCACCCTTATACAAAAATTATATAAAACAATAAAAAAACTATATATAAAATTATAAAGAATAACTAATAATAAAATCTAAAATGTATAATAAAAAAACATATTTTCTTTTATTAAAGATATCTTGGAAAGTAATATTTTGCCGGCCATCATCTGTAAAACTCTAGACTGGTTTGTTGTATCATTTTTCGAAAATGAAATGTGGCGGCTCAAGCAAACCACACACAGGGCACTATGACTGTGTGTGTGTGTGTGTGGGGGGGGGGGGCAGGTGTGACCTCAGAATGATGTTGTGTCGTGCATTTTAAAAATGTGAGTGTCATTTAGAATGTAAACCAACTCTGTGTATAAGCCACCCCCCCAAACCCAAAGTGCCATGGGCCCCCCAAGGTATAAATATGGCTCTGCCTACAGGTAAGTCTGTATTAAAGCTTATCTGTAGGTACAGTGCATATCTCATAAATTTGTGGTGTTTAGGAGATATTCACACTAAAAGTGACGACATGGTTGCATGTTCACTGCACTGTGAATTGACAGCACACAGAACTTGGTGTCAGTTTAGAGCGCTGTGCTACGGCCAAGACTTCCATGTGAGAATAATGTCACTGTGGCTTGGCCATTCAAACAGCTGAAGCCCGCAAACCCAGGATTAAAACCGAAAGAAGATGAAACTGCCGGCAGTGGTGACAGACGTCTGGAAGGGTTTGTTTAAACGTAAATCTGCCCTAATGTGCTAGTATGCAATGCTCCAAATGGGTTTTGCATTGACAATTGAAACAGTAAATATGGGCACGCAGAACCCACCTAAAGGAGGTCAAATGCAAGTCAGAAAGAGGTAAACTGCAACTCAAATGTGCCTGCCAATGAATTCTGAATGATCTCAGAAGTGTCTCAAACAGACTTAAGGCCGGGTTCACACTGGATTGCGGAGCGGTTCACAGCAGGAGGTCCGGTGTGTTTGTTCACCGTTTCAGGTACGAATTTGGTCTGAATTTTTGACTGAATTCGGACCTGAAACGGACCAGAAGAGGCACACGACTTTCCTTCAAACCGCTCCACAGCTGTCCCAGGGATGTGTGAACCAGCTCTATTGAGAGCCAGTCACACTCTACTGACATGCGAATTGGATGCGTGGAAATCCGTATCCAATTCGCACCAGTGTGAACCCAGCCTTAAAATGATGCCATTAACACAAGCTCTAAGCTCAGGACACAGACTCTAATTGTGTTATGGATAAACTATATCAGCTAGATAACAAAAATTTAGATCGCTTTTCCTTTGTTTTAGCAAAAAATAGAAAACCCAGCAGTGATTAAATACCACCAAAAGAAAGCTCTATTTGTGTTAAGAAAATAATAGAAAAATGAATTTGGGTACAGTGTTGCATGACTGCAAAATTGTCATTCAAATTGCGACAGCTCTGAAGGCTGAAAATTGGCCTGGGCAGGAAGTGGGTAAAAGTGCCCAGTATTAAAGTAGTTAAAGTGACAGGAAACCTGTAAATCTCTTTAAAGCCAATATACCTGTAGAGACACTGGATGACTTACACATTGGGGAATCTCTTTCTTATCATTATCTATAGCGCTGAGATCATCAATCTTTGTCCGTTCCATGAGTCATTCTAAATTACGCTGGCCATAATCTGATAGATTTCCATACAAACACAAATTTCATCAATACATTCAAGAATGGCAT
Organism: Pelophylax lessonae; assembly: GCF_965119305.1. Lineage (NCBI taxonomy): Eukaryota > Metazoa > Chordata > Amphibia > Anura > Ranidae > Pelophylax > Pelophylax lessonae. Next base: position 135,743,115 of record NC_138780.1, read on the forward strand.
CAGTGACTTGACAATTTTCATTTGAAAGTATTTCAAAATTTTAAATAAACATTCAATTTTTGAATGAATCTCATTTCCCAAACTAAAACTCGCTGTTAGAAATTTGTTTACTCAAGAAAATGTTTTTCGTCTTGCCCCTTCAAATTTTCTCGTCATTAATATAAAAAATGAACGTTGATATCAAATCAAATGAACATTCTGAAATGCAAATTTTCAAATGTCATTCTATTAGTATATGGCCAACTTTACTCAAAGATCTAGAAAAGTGATTTACTACTGATGACACGGTAAACTCATCTAGAGAGTCAAGACATTAATGAATAAATCTACAGGTAATGCAGAAATCCCTATTAGCGTTTTTTCTGGTTATAATGGAATCCTTTGTTGACCTGCTGCTGTTTCCCGGCAGCTTTAGTGGATAGCCCAAGTTTACAATCCCCCCCTATTTGTAAATTCCATTGTCATGGAAACAGATGTGATGGTACTGAGCAGCATCAGTCGGCTCCTTAACCATCTATATTTTGTTATTGCATTTCATTATTGATACAAGATGAGACCAACTTCTTTTCCAGTCCATCTCTTGGACTCATAGTGTAAAGCAGTGTTCACAAATGATCCATGTGAGTATTATTACTGACTAGACATTAAGCCCGTTAAATTAACGGGCGCTAGAACATATGTGGTCAAACATTTGTAAAAACAGACTTGTTCCAGAAAGGCGTACTTTGCTACTAAAGTCAGTTTGCTTATAAATGTCCCTTTAATAGCGTGTCTATATTCTGGGATTTTTTTTTTTACAGTAATGCACCTACAGTCGCCGATTTCATTCAGGCGTGTTTTGCGTCGGTAGTCTTTCTATTTGCAAATGTCCCGTTCAAAACGTGTCTTTACTTTCCATTTTTTTGTAAGGTTTCGCAATCACACTCGCAGATTTTCTGTCGGCGTACTTTGCTACTAAAGTCAGTTTTCTTATAAATGTCCCTTTAATAGCGTGTCTATGTTCTGCGTTTTTTTTTTAGTTTTTTTTTTACAGTAATGCACTTATAGTGGTAGATTTCAATCAGGCAATGTCCCTTTAACAGCGTTTCTACAGTCGCAGATTTGCTTTGCTGAGTGTGACAGGTTTTTTCCTCTGTTTAAATGATCCTTTTCCTGACAGCAACAGCTTTTTTCCTTTAAAAATGAATCATGGCTCTATTCACTTTTTTCACCACAATAATTACAGTCAAAGGGTTTGCCAAGTATAAGTTTCCTCATGCAATTCCAAGTATAAGTTTCCTCATACAATGTCCTTTTAATATCTTTAAGTCTCTCCCTCATCAGCCTCCTTGTCCGACCTGTCACGCACTGTGCACTGCGTCCCTGTTGCTCTAGCAACCTCAGGGACATGCGCAGTTCTTACTGAGCCACTCTCCCTAATAACGTTTTTTTTTTTTTTAAATCACGTGAGAGCCGCATGACTTTGTCAGCTCTGCGTCCCTGTTGCCCTAGCAACGTTGTGGACATGCGCAGAGCTGACTGAGCGGCTCTCGCTTATCTCGTTTTATTTCTAACAACGCGAGAGCCGCATGACGTAGCCAGCTCTGCGCATAGCGTCCCTGTTGCCCTAGCAACATCGGGGACCCGTGAAGAGCTGACCGAGCGGCTCTCGCTTGACATCGCCACTTGTAACGGCCGCTGCCGCTTAGAAGTAAGTCCAAGCGAGCGCGCACCCGCCGTTTCAACAGTTTCGCCCAGCTGCCCGAAGTCTCTGCGCTCCAAGTCCCAACGGCTGTCCATGGGGCACATGCACAGTAGCGCAATCCCACAGACACAGGGACTGGACGCAGAGACACTTGTACTTTATATATTAGATTACTCATCACGTCTGCCCAATTCTGACACTAACTGACACTTTATGGGGACCAGCGACACTAATACAGTGATCAGTGCTAAAAAAGAAATGCACTGCACAGAATTGTACTAATGACACTGGCTGGGAAGGGGGTTAACATCAGGGACGATCAAAGGGTTAACTGTGTGCCTAGCTAGTGTGTTTGTGTACTGTGGGAGTTGCTTTTACTAGGGAAAGGCATTGATCCATGTCCCTGCTTTGCAGGATCACAGGATCCATGCCTTCCCTACTGGCAGAACTGCGATCTGCCTTGTTTACATAGGCAGGCCACCATTCTGCCTCTCTGCTGAAGGATCGGTGGGTGCCGGCGGACATCGAGCTGGCAGCGCCCCTGACCAGAAGGTATATATACACATGATCCAGCACAGAGATGCTGCCCTGTAGCAGTAAAACTAAAAATAGTGATAAGTAATAATTGTTTTCCTGTCATTTTGATTTAACCCTTGCAGTGCAGGGGCATACCCACCGTGAGGGAGGATTTTTATTTTTTCCTAGAGTTGGGCTTTGAGAAGAAACTAATGTGTGTTTAGTTTTCCTTGTGGCAACAAGAAAAGTTTGACCATTCCTGACATCAAGAGACCTGTACTTGCATAGGTGATCGGTATATGTTATAAATACAATTCACAATATAGATACCTTCACTCTCCTGTTTTTAAATACATTTGTCAGAAGTGTATGATAATACATGCATTTGACTTTGTTCCCCATTATAAACCTTTAGTTCATGTAGGTTCTTCCTTTCTTTCCTAACCCATTTTATACACACATACAATAATACACTATATGGCCAAAGGTTTGTGAATAGCTGTCCATCACACCTATACGGTATGACCTTGTTGGATATCCCACTCCAAAACCATGATCATTGATATGAAGCTAACCCCTCCTTGCAACTTTAAAAGCCGCTACTCTTCCAGGAAGGCTCTCTAAGTGTGTCTGTGGAAATTTGTACCCGTTCAGACTAAAAAACTTTTGGGAAGTCAGGTACTGATGTTGAATGAGAACGCCTGTCTTGATACTGGCGTTCCAGTGTATCACACTGGTATTCAAAAGAGTTGAAGTCAGGGCATTGTGCAGGCCACTTGAGTTCCTCCACACCAAACTCAAGAAACTTGTCATGGACCTGATTTTGTGCGATTGAAGGGTGTCCACAAGCTTTAGGCCATTAAAAAGGGATTAATTGCACATAGTATTTATTAGTGATCGACCAATATCGTTTTTTTATTGCCGATACCGATATTTTGGCCGATATTTTCGGACATTTAAAAAAAATTTTGACCCCAAACCTCTCCTCTGTACTTATAAGCATTCAAAATGCCAAGTTTGGCTGTTTTGAGTGCTCGCATTTTTTTTTAATTTGCCGCCGAGTACCCGGACGTGATGTCATGACATCACCTCTGTTTTTTTTACATGGAGACCCGATCAGAGCTGAATGTGGCTTTGAACGGGTCTTCTCTTTGGCGGCCATGCAGGTAGGATGCCTGGGTCTCCCGGTGGGATGGGAGACCCGGGCAAGCCACGGAAGGCAGCAGAAGGGCTTCCTTGTAATGACAGCCAAGCGGCTTCTCAGGTGCATCGGTTGTCATTACAAGACAGCCGACCGTTGGCTATGGACCCTGTTACCAGGGTGATGCCTCTAGCTGCAGGCATCACTCCGGTACAAGCACTTTCCCGAAATATCGGCAATATCGGTAATCTCAGGGGCCGATACCGATATATCGGGCAAAGTGCATATCGGTCCCCAATAATCGGTCGATCCCTAGTATTTATGTCAAGACACCCTCACACTTATCCGTTAGCCTTCCTCATCTTTGATTTTAAACTGATCATTATTTTAGAACCTACGTGCAGTCGGTACAATTGGATAGAATATGTTTTATTCTTTTTTGGTTTACTTTACTTTTACTGATACTTGCTCTTGTGCAGTGCATAACTACCATGAGACCAGTTACGGGTTCTAGTCTTAGCCAACTTATGATCTCCTTTAAATTAGGATGAGCCAGGTTTGCCTAACTGAGCATTATTTCTAGTTTCAAGTCGAGTGTTATGACTTTCTCTTTTCATTTAATAATTTTTTTTTTCCTTGTTTTGCGCAGCTTTGCTCTTTGTGTTTTTGTTTGTTTTAATTTTCGAAAAATGTTGTACATAAAATGTTACTAAACCCAGGAGCCTGCATTCACTATATCTGGTCTCCGACAGTACACAGAACATGGAAATGCAATAATTTTAGTAAATATAAACTGCTAAATACCTTTTCTCATCAACAGTTACAGCAGTCTTGTGACTTCTGTCAGTGTCTGGTTAAAGCTTGTTTCGTTTTCCCTCGATTGTCATGTATCACACCCCTGTAGAGATTGCTGATGAACTGAATCCCCCACTTCTGCACAGCCTGGCACACCAAATCTTCACAAGCACTCCAGAGTCAGAGAACAGTCCGTGACTTTGTTTTTTTCTTATTTATTGTGGGTTAATAACTTGGATGGGGATGTGGGGATGGGAGGTTATGGGATGCCCACTTGACTTTAGCAAAACTTCAGAAACAACTTCAGGGACATTTTCCTATATACAGTCTATATACAGTGTTCTCTACTTACCTCCTGCACACACTTGCACACTGGCACCAGCGGAATCACTGTTTGTTGATCTGACAGACTCTCAGTCAGACTTTTACAGGCAGGAACTCGCAGCCCCTTGTTGTGTAGCAAAATACTGTGGTTACTGATCCCAGCACCGCCTCTTCAGGCACCAACCCACCTGGCATCAGCTGCCCCTTTCATTAGCCCTACAGGCTAACTCTTTACACCAGTCCTCCAGACGACTCTCACCAGCCCACCCGACTGACTTTCACCAGCCCTCCCGGCTGACTCTCACCAGCCCACCCGACTGACTCTCACCAGCCCATCCGGCTGACTCCACCAGCCCACCCGGCTGACTCTCACCAGCCCACCCGACTGACTCTCACCAGCCCACCCGGCTGACTCCACCAGCCCACCCGGCTGACTCCACCAGCCCTTTCGGCTGACTCTCACCAGCCCACCCGACTGACTTTCACCAGCCCACCCGGCTGACTCTCACCAGCCCACCCGACTGACTTTCACCAGCCCTCCTGGCTGACTCTCACCAGCCCACCCGACTGACTCTCACCAGCCCACCCGGCTGACTCTCACCAGCCCACCCGACTGACTCTCTGGAGATCTCCCAGGAAAATATGAAGATTTAGGCACACCAAATGTGGGGGTGCTCCTTCTCTCACTTGGTCCCCTCCAGGGACAGATTAATTCAATTTACATTTTTTTCATAGGGTCTATTTCACAGCCATGCGTTTACACAAAATATACCCTTCTAAAACAGACTCATGTTGGAGGTGTGCTTCTCCCTCAGCAGACTTTACTTATGTGTTCTGGTCCCATTCCCAGAACAAAACTTTTTTGGTCTGAGGTCAGCACATGCATAATGTCTGTCACCACCGTTCAAATTCCGCTAACAGTAGAGGTGTGTCTGTTTGGACTTGTTGACTTCTTGGCCCCGGGCAGTCAGAACCCTTATGGGGCTTTACTATGCACGCAAGGCCGTAGTTCTCTGGTGGAAATCCCCATGTGCACCATCAATTCATTTTTGGAAAAAGTTGGTCAGTTTGGCTCTGCCCTTGTATAAGGTCACTTATTTATCTCGCAGCTGTGCCAAAAATTTCACAAAGTGTGGGACATACGGGTGGAAGCCCCTTCTACAAATGCAGATGCTATAGATGACTAATCAGTATACTGTTGGGTAATTAAATACAATTATAATTGTGGTATTTTACATATGTGCTCCGATAAGAGGTTACTTCTAGTGAGCGACCGATATTGTTTTTTCAAAACCGATACCGATACCAATATTTTGGTCATCGGATATCGGCTGATATTTTCGGACATGTAAAAAAAATTTTTTTATTTTTATTTTTCCAAAGGTACTAAAAGACCCCAAACCCCTCCTTGGCACTGAAAAGCATTCAGAACGCCAAGTTTGGCTGTTTTGAATGCTGTCAGGTTTTTTAATTCGGCGCTAGTACCTGGAAGTGATGTCATGACATCACTTCCATGTTTTTTACATGGAGACCCGATCAGAGCCGAATGCGGCTTTGATCTAGTCTTCTCTTCGGCGGCGGTGGAGGTAGGATACCCGGGTCTCCCGGTGGGATGGAAGACCCCGGCGAGCCACAGAAGTCGGCGGGAGGGGGGGGACGTCAATCGTCGGCTATGGACACTGGTACCGGGGTGATGCCTCTAGCTGAGGGCATCACTACGGTACATGTACTTTCCCTAAATATCAGCAATATTGGTAACCTCAGGGGCCGATTCCGATATATCGGGTAAGTGCATATCGGCCCCCGATACATCGGCATTGCTGATAATTGGTCGATCCCTAGTTACTTCCCTAGGTACCTGGGTCTTGGGAGAATGTGTATTTTATCATTTTACTGAGCACCAGCCCTTACACCCCGTTCACACTAGGTCGCTCCAACTTAGGGGGCGACCTGTGAAGTTGCGTGCAACGCGACTTCGGTGCGACTTGCACAGACTTCATACAATGAATGTCTATGCAAGTCGCCTCCAGGTCGCCCCGAAGTAGTACAGGACCCTTTTTCTAAGTCGGAGCAACTTGTGTCACTCCTATTAGAACCGGTCCTGTACTACTCAATGGACCCGACGGTGCACGACTTGCCAGGCTGATCAAGTTGCCTGGCAAGTCGTAATAGTGTGAACCGGCAGTTAGTGTTACTTGTATCATCCTTATGATCTGACTTGCTCATGTGGTTCGAGTGTACCAACCTATAGTTTGTTTTTTGTCTTTTTTGCACTTGTATTATGTAAAAAAGACTTAAGCACACCGCTGTCTTCAGGAAGACATGTGGCAGTCTCTCCCTATTGTCAGACCCCAGCATTGCTGATCTACTCACGCTGTCCTCTCTTGCTCCCATGCATCAAGCAATAGGGAGAGCTTCCTTCTGGGTGTTATGGCAGGATCCTTCCAGCACCCAAGCCCGCGCCCGAGGCAGGACACCCCTCTCCAAGACTAGGGGGTGACTCAAAGGCCATGACAGCCGCCTCAACACTGTATCTCCTTCTTCCACCTGACGGCCCCTGCTGGCATGGCTCATGCCCATCAATGAGGTAAGCTCTGCCCCCTGCCAACCCACCACTGGGGATTGGTTGAGGCCTCACAAATATTCCAGGTAGCTCCTCCTAACCCCCACCCACTAGCTCTAGAACATTATTTAATGTCCCAGAAACAGGATGAGGCACCAGAGGAGCTGTCAGGATCAGTCATCCTGCCCTGACTCACATCACAGAGGACAAAGGGGCACTGTTTACATCTAGAGGAAAAGAGATTTCATCTCTAAATATGGAAAGGTTTCTTCACAGTAAGAGCTGTGAAAATGTGGAATATACTCCCTTCAGATGTGGTTCTGGCCAGTTCACTAGTATGCTTTAAAAAAAAGCCCTGGATTCTTTCCTAGGTGTAAATAATATAACTGGGTAATAATATTTTTTGGTAAAGTTGATCCAGGGAATATCTGATTGCCTCTCGGGGGATCAGGAAGGAATTTGTTTCCCCTGCTGTAGCAAATTGGATCATGCTTTGCTGGGGTTTTCCACATTCCTCTGGATCAACTGTGGATATAGGATTGTATATATGGGATTGTATGGTTGTATTTTCATTACTGTTTTTTGTTTTTTATTGACTAGCTATGTAACTATGTAACCTTGACCCAGATTTCAATGCTGCTGCCTCCTGCTCTCTCATTGCTGCTTCCCTGAACTTCTGGTCTTCATAGGAAAGAGTTAAAGTGATTGTAAATGATCACCTTGTAAAACAACCCATTCAGTTTAAAATAATGGTGAAAAAAATGAAAGGCAAAACATTTTTGTATAGATATAAAAGAATATAAATACCTTTTTTCCCCTTTTTTTATATATTATTACATTCCCTCTGTTCTAAGCTGCATAAGGGCTGGAGGGAGGAGAAGCAGAAGCACACTGAGCTTCCCAGTGAATGGTTGTGCAGTGGCGGCGTGTCAGGACAAGTCAGATTATTGGAGGAGAGCAGGCTGAGTTCCCAGCACAGCTACTGACTGACTGACTACAGTGTGCTCTCCTGCTTAGGGTCAGTTTTTAGATTCTTCCACATACAAGTACATGGTACAGCAGGCACATATCAGGAATATGAAGTGTTGTGGTAACAAGCGCTTTAACAGTGGGCAGTGCAGGCTGGACCAGTCTATTAGGTTGTTGAAGGTAAATCTTTCCTGCGCTCAGTTGTGGTGTTTGGGGATATGTGTATGTATCTCTCTCACTTGGTTCTTGTCCAAATGGTGTGTATGATGCCAGTGGTCCTGCTGCCCTTTCAGGACACATCCTCAGACACCAAGCTTGTAAGTAGATTACTCTTAAATGTTAAATAAATGATTATGTTGGTAATGCGCTAGGTGGGTGCACCCTCTGGTATTATTTTCAGGTTGTTGAAGATTGGTGAGAGGAGGAGGGAGGAGCAGGGGAGTGTCTAATAATCCTAGGCTATGGGGCTGTGTGTTTCTATGGATGCACACAGTGTAAGGAGACAGAACTGTTAACACATTATTTCCATCCTCTATTTTATGGGATTTTAAAGGCAACTAATTATTGCAATACGGAAAATTAAATACTATAATTATTAAAAAATAATAATAATAATTATAGAATTTAAATGTCCTTATTGCAATTAATAGCTGCCTTTCAAAAGCTACAAAATAGAGGATAAAAAAATGTGTTAATTATGTCTATGGGATGATGGCAAAAAATACCCTGAGTTTAAAAGAGAGTAATTCCCTTTATAAGGAGACAGAACTGTAGTCTCTGCATGCAAGGGTGGCTCTATAGCAGTGATGGTGAACCTTGGCACACCAGATGTTTTAGAACTACATTTCCCATGATGCTCAGCTACACTGCAGAGTACAGGAGCATCATGGGAAATGTAGCCCCAAAACATCTGGGGTGCCAAGGTTCGCCATCACTGCTCTATAGGATGCTTGAAGAGAAAGGAGCAGTTGCAGCTGGTGCTCCATGGGCTGGGGGGGCGGCAGGCGGACCACACCAGCTCGCCAGGTCGCACACCCCTCCCCCCATCGCCGGCTCACTTACATTAAAGCACTAAAGATGCCCTGAAACACTCCTAACTGGCCCCATTAAAAGCCTCCCATCAGCTTCATCTCCGGCGGCGGCTTCCCTGGCGTCTCCTCCCTCCTCCTTGGCCAATACCATGGCCTCTCCTTTTGGCCAATCGGGAAACAGGTCTCATGACCCACTTCCTGATTGGCCAGGAGGAGGATATGTGTGACAATAGCGAATTTTCAATAGGGGGGGCGGCGCCACTGCACCAGCCGCCACTGGAAAGGAGACACCCTGAAACTGGAAACCTAGGGCAGTAATTATGGCACCAACATAAACTGCAACATAGGCAAGGATTAAAAGATGAAGAAGCTGCATATTCAGTAAGTAATTTAATCAGCTGCTGAAAAGGCTTAGAAAATGAGAGTTTAATATCACTTTAATGCCGAAACTGATATTTTACTTAGCTAGTCTATAGTGCTCTATAGCGTGAACAGCCTTGGTAGTCTCACTCCTCCTGCTGTATCATATTTTTTTATGGATATTCTACAATAAATACATTGTTTTTATTAGAGTCCAGTCATTCACTAATTTCTGCATGATATTTTGGATTATTTCTGTGGTTGAATCACCTGCCAGCTTCTCATAAGACAAAAAATTAACATAGTATGAACCTAGCTGTAAAGAGAGTTTCACTTTCCTTGTGGCGGTGGGGACAAAAACTAAATCGGAGAAAACTAAGTGAAATAAAAACTTGTCAGGTGAATAAATTTGATGTATCCTACTTCAAAGTGAAGTATCAGTTTTGGTTGGAGTTGGCCTTTAACTCTTCCAATATGATTTAAACACCAATTTACTATTATGGCGCCTTCACTGAGCCAGCTTATTGCTTTAACCCTTTCCCTTACAGCAAGTATCCCAGCAATCCCAATGAGTGCCTGAGAATACAAGGGAGAGGGAACTGCAGTGTTTTCAGCTTCATGCCTGCAAAGCGTTCAATGCAGCATTGACAAAGAGATAAGTATTGTTGTCGTTACACTTCGCGCAGCCTTTCTCCCAGAGTGCCGCGTTGGGCACATAAGGGTGGGCAGCCTGCAGGAATATAATATGACCTGCAAGGCTCTGCATTGAACACGTCCTTCTTGATTGTTGGGCTGGGAGCCTCTGTAATTTGCTGCTCTGTAGTATTCCCTAGATGTCTGCCTTATCTCATAGCAGCACATTGGTTCCCCGCATCTCTCATCAGCAGGGCAGTGTACACAGCAGCAGCAGAAGAAGGATGCTGAGCACTGCAGCCTGGGCACTTTACTACCAGCAGCTTAACCCCTGCTCGGCTGCAGGCTGACAAATCCCTGGTACTGACACCTACTCTGATGCTGAAAATGAATGGAACACATTAAGGCTGATTTACTAAAGGAGTTAAGAAAATGCACACAACAAATGGTGTAAATTTGCACTTTAATTATCCAATCCTTAAAAAGCAAATTCCAGTTGACTTATTTCATCTGCACTTGATTGGAGCAACTATTTTCACAATTTATTGTGTGCATTTTCTTAACTCCTTTAGTAAATCACCCCAACTGTTTGGCTTAGTTTAAAAAAAAAAGAACAGTGCTGTACGGCAACATTTTAAGAACTGGCATTCTTTAGGCTGTCCATTATTCTCTGCTGAAATCTGATTTATGATTGGTCGCCTTGGTTACTTCTTGTGGCTTCTCTTTTGCACGGTTGTCCTATTGGTGTATGCAATGTGCAGAGCTGTAATATAACACACATGTCATATAACAATTATGACACCTGTGACACTGGCCTTTAATCATGCAAAAAGCAATGTACAAAGTGCAGCAACCAACAGCTGCAAACGTTGATTAAAAATCAATGTTTTCGCGTCTCTAAATTGAGGAAACGCTGATCTGATTGGTTGCTATGGGTCGATGAGCATCATTGCATATGAAATAAGCCATAAGCCCTATAGCCATGAGATAATAATGCATATATGGATAGACTGGCAATGGATGCATACATAAACAAGAACAGATGAAGTTTTAGTTATGCTGTGTTTGTACTAAGTAGTAGTATTTGACAGTAGCACAGATGACCTTCAATGCTCACCTCTTCTCTCACATCCACTTCTGGAGTAGTAGCAGTAGTAGTGTTTTCACCTGGGGTATTGGCTTGGTTTTCAGCAGCCGCTTCACTTTCCACTTCAGCAGACATCCTTTGCCATGCTATTTTTCCAGCTCACCCTGCTGCAGTGTCTGGAAGTCCGATCGGCCAAAAGACGAGAAAGCATCATCACTTGGAGCATGCAGCACCCAGGCAAATCTGCAGGCTGCACCCCATCTCTAATGCAGTTCTTCAGTCTTGTACATAAAGAAAAGAGCTATAGATCCTCTCCCCTCCCTGCTTCACACTCATCTGCAGCCCATATGTTGAAGAGAGGAAGGAGACAGCTAAAAGCCCTCCACAGGAGATGCAAGGGTCACCTTATCTGCAGGACCAGAAATGGCAGAGTGGGCAAAGTGGTTGGCACCTTATTGCAGGGCTGAAGGAAACTTCAAGAAAAACGCAGCAGCTGGCTAAATAATCTTGGCTCCCTGGAGATGTGACAGGATAAATGCCAGCTTTCCTTTTTTCTCCTTCTGATGTCTCAGTTGTGTGCACACCCCTTGTTTCTTCCTCAGCAATAAATCACAGAGCTGGAGGTATCAGAACACACACACAGGCTCACTACAGCCCATCATTGTCTTTCAGCAGTTAGTGTTTACCTGCTGCACCATCAATGACTTCAGATGCATACACCTCCAGATGCAGAGCCCTCCCCATCACAAATAGATCTGCTGCACTGTATGGTCCATTTAATCCTGCAAGCCATTTTTCAGGTGCACTCTAAGGGCACTCATAGTGCTCCAGGTACCTTGGTCCTCTTAATCACCATCATCAGTCTTCCAGAGACAGATTGTCTTTTTCCTGCATTGATGCTAAAGGCTCAGACTTTTCTGGTCTGCAATACTACTCACCAATTATTCCAGTCTTGTTCTATTTATGGCTATGATGGTGTACCAGCAAGATGAAAATCCTGTTGGGAGTTGCAGGTGGGAATTAAACGCTGGCAGTGCTGTGCTTCATACAGGCAGGTCACAGGCAGGGAGAAATGTTTCATGTGAGGTCAGCGGAGATAATGGAAAGGGACGGGGATAGCAGACATATTTCTTTAAAGTGCTAAAACCAACCAAGGGCATAATTGGAGATCAGAGCAGTGATATCAGGAAGTACAAAGAGGTGTCGAGCTTTGAAGGTGAGATGAAGAACACGCCTTGGTACATATCTACTGGGAAAAGACAGCCTTTGCATTTAATTACTGTGTATGCTGATGTAGAAGATGTGTGCAAGAGAAGAAATGACACAAACACTTCTGTTGGTCTATTGCAACATCCAAATATGTGTTTTGGATTTTTTGCTTAAGTTTATGATTTTTTTTCAACTATTTTATATAACCAGTTTGAGCAACTAAATCCGGCTATTCACCAGTAGAATTTTATTTAAAAATTTCGGTTCACTTTTCTACTGGTTAGTGGGGGAAAATCAACATAAATCTTTGACTCTAAAGCAGGGTACACACTAGTAGAAAATCTGCCTAAAATTCCCGCCCGATGTGAAATCGTCCGATTTTCGCCTAGTGTGTACACAACTTTCAGCAGCCGATGCCGACATTTTCAAGGAAAAAAAACGGAGGGACAAACACCATAATTTTTTTCGTCCGTCCCCAGACGACCGATTTTCGTTTAATGTGTATGCAGTACGTCTGTGAAAAATCGGATACGAAAGACCGCGCATGATCCGAAGTTGCTAACAACCCGGAAGTCTAGGAACAAATGTGCCAAAAAAAAAGAAAAATCGGACGAGAAATTTTGTGAACATTTATGCACTGTCGACTAAAAACAGTTATGAACGCTGAGAAGACAGAGAAAAATCGGAGGATATTTCTCCAATTTTCGTCAAGTGTGTACGGCCCTTAATGAAGAACAAACAAAATTCTAACTGTGAATGCGGTTTTAGTTAGAGTTAGGCCAGGTTCACACTGGCGCGATGCGGGAACCATTGCGATTCCTGTGCGGGTTACTGCATAGCATCTGACACACATTCAGTTCACATGGTTCTCTGCGCACCGCTGAGGGTGTCAATATAAAGTTAATGAGACCCACAAATCAGTTTGCAGAACACAGTGCGAACTGTGGAACCCAGCGTAAAATTGTACCTATTGTAATGAAATTGGTGTAAAGGGTAAGTTCACCTTTTGAACATGTTACATATTTCACCCATTTTTAGCATGTTCAGCATCTGCAGCCTTTCCTCCTGATCCTCTCCTCCCTGTGACAGCGAATAGGAGGATCAACGCAACTGCTATGAGAAAATGAGGGCTGCTATGAGAATGCTTACAAGTACCACCAGCCACTGGAGCTAATGGCTTGCAATTCCCAATGAACTGTGAGGGTGCTGGTGAGTGTCCTTGTAGTTCATTGATCTTACTAATCTCAGGTAATTGCCTGCCCATACATTGTATGCCGAGACAGCTAAGCTTGAGAGTCTGCAGGAGCCTGAGATTGCACCCATGATCTGCAGATAAAAAAATAATAAAGCAATTTTTTTTCATATTTATAAGTTTTGTTCTTCAGCATCACATACAAGTCAAAACACCACCAAAAATAAGGTACAGATAGAAGACTTGTGGTTTTTGAATCAGAACAGGATACAGCAAAGTCCCAGGTCCAAAATTAATAAAAAAAGATATAACATACTTGATTTAACAATTGTACATAGTATAGGAAGCAGTAATAGAACTCTATGTACCATAAAAATGAAATGTCCTCAAAGAAGGACCAACGTCTGACCCCCCATAATTTCCACACATAGATAAAGCTTCAAAAACCCAGGGTACGTATGCCAATAGGACAAACTTTTACAATTTTTGTAAAAAGAAAAAAAAAGAAAAAGGGGAGGGGGGCATAGGGATCAGGGGGAAGATGGCAGATAAGAGAAAGAAGCTGGAGTATGATGACTAGGACAACAAAAGAACCCTGGGACCACAAAGTGTATCAATAATGACTCTTTATGAAGAAGGGCCTAGTCATGTAAGCAGCATAATTATGAGAGCACTGGAAGTCGTGCCAATAAAACCATGTTTTAGGGACCACTCTTCTTTTCGCTTCAAAGCGATCATCAATCATTCCATATTGTAAACCTCATTCACTACTGCTATCTATTGACCATCCGTTGGCGGGTCAATGCTCCTCCACCTCTGTGGAATGCACACTTTTGCTACATTGAGAAAAAGAATCAGGAAAGACTTTTTGTATCAGCGCCTCGAGAGTGGGGTGATATGGAGCAGAAAAACCTCCAGACAAAAGTCCAAGGTAAACTTAGTTAATTTAAAGATCAGTTTGCTAATGTCTTCCCAGAATAGACATATCCGAGGGCACGTCCAAAAGTATGGTGCCAGTGTCCTGATGACAATGCCAACACAGAGGGGAAACTGATGGATAGAACTTATGCAAAAGAGACAGGGTCCTGTACCATCAAGTTAGCTTGACTCTTAAATTCTGCTAGAGATGGAGGATTTGTGAGCAAAGAAAAGGGTTTTTATTCCTTTGGTTGTCTGTTAGGGTCTTTTTTTCAGTCTCTTTCCCATTACAGTAGAAATAGTGGCACATGATCGGCCAGGTGTTCGTTCACTATAGAGTTTGAAATCCTTAATGTGTAGCAAAGTGGTGAGGTATCCAATCAGTGAAGCTCAAGTGGAGAAATCGGGGCCAGGGACACACTCTACACTTGGATGGGGGATAGGAAGTGGAGAATTTGCATAGCTCACCAATAGTCCAGTAGAGGAGAAATTATGTCTTGAATTTTTGCGAGAGACCGCCAACGACACTTTGTAAGAAATGTTCAGTTCTGAAATGATTCAAAAAAAAAAAAAAGGCTTAGATTTAGTGTCCAACTGATGACCCAGAACAAATTCTTGGGCACCAATTACAGGAGATTACAGAGTGTAGGTTTGGGAAGTGGTCCCAAGACATCCTGCCTTTATGAGGGCCGCCAACATAACATCTATCAAAAGATGTGATTTTATTCCATAGGGTAAAGACAAGAACTGCCATGGGAGGGTCTGCAATGGTAGGAGACATATCCTTCTCAAGACCTACCCAACTCTTCATAGTGGCATGTTTTATCTAGTACAGCTTTCTAGACATGTGAATGGCATAGTAGTATTTGAAAGGGTCGAGAAAGCCAATACTTCCCTTCACATTTGGTAGCTCCAATAGTCGGTTTGTAATCGATTTTGATTTTTGTCCTCAAAGAAAGTTAAAAAATTCTGCCTTCCTTGCCTGCAAAAATGTACCAGGTATAGCCACCTGAAGGGTCTACAGGGGACACAATAGCTTAGGAAGAACTTTCATTCAAAATACTATTTCTCCCAAACCATGTTAATGTTTGTTGGTGCCACCATAAATATATAAAGCAGCGCTGAAAATTTATCTAAATCAGTATTGTAAAAACACAGATAAATATAGTAACATCAAACTTATTAAGTGATAAAGCGTGAATAAAACATATCACCAAATAAAATAATGAAAGTCCATAAAGGCCCATCTGCAAGGGCAAAATAAAAAAAATGTGTGCAACAAAAAGTCCAAAAAGGAACAGATTGTCCACGATTCACTTGTTCCACTGGTGGACCGTCAAATAGTGTGGTCAAATGCGTGTGTTAAATCTCCTTATGAAGGGAAACTCCAAAGCACCAGACATGTATCCAGTCATGGTTGATTCATCAGCATGATGAAAAATAAAAAGCATATATGCCCATAGTGTAACCCATGAAAAAAAAATATTTATTAAATATGAATTAACAAGTAAAACTTGTAAGCAGAATCACGCTAAACAAATCTTTGGGCAATAAGCTAAAAAAACTTGCATATAGCAATAAAATAAATGCAGTTGCTCAGCAGGCTGTGTGGCCTTACCGGACTCTCCCACCAGTCAGCAAGTGTGCGTGATGACATAGAGTCGTAACGTCTGATGAATAGGGTTCTCTCTCGAAACGCGTCAGCCATACCAGTATGTAGGATACTGTAGCATACTGTATGTCCTAGAGGTCACCTGATTATATTAGGTTTTTACATGCCTATTTGCTACCTGGGTTTGTGAGTATAATATATGACATCTTTTTTACTCTTCAATAAATGGATTAATGGTATTGCACTAGGTCGGTGTGCCATTCTTTTGTTTTTTGTTGTTTTCCAGTATATGTGGACACCCATGGTCCTGAAAGGGCAGCAAGAACCTTGACGCTACCAACACAGTATTTTCACTTGAGCACAGCACCTGATCGCAGGAGAACTACTTGACTTAATTTGTTGTAAAACCTGGTTCAAAAAAGCCCAGTTGATGCGATTAAAGGCCTTCACTATATTGGCTGAAATCAACAGTGTTGGGATATCCTCGGAGCGGGCCAAATGGATCAAATTTAGTGCTCTTCCAGGCAGGGATAAAATCCACTTGATCATTGTGGATTAGCAAAGGGATAAAAGGGAGGAGATGATTAACCAATATCTTAAGATCCACATTTAATAAAGATATGGGGTGATAGTTTGCATAATCTGTGTAGATTTAGGTAGGTACACGCCCTCCAACAAAGCATTACAGGCCTGAACCAAATGAGGTACCAGGTGCCCAGAATAAAGGCGACGATAGAGAATCGAATATCCGTTGGGTCCTGGTGCACGTCCCATCTCTATACCCTGCACTTCGGCTTCAGTGATAGGGAACATCAACTCCTTTCTGTCCTGGATGGATAAATGAGGGATACCCAAAGCATGAAGATATTCCTCAAGAATGGCAGACCGAGTATAGAGTTTCTCTTACCTGCAAAATAATGTCCATTTATTTATTTATTAATTTTTTTCAAAATGTAAACTTATCTTTTAATATGCCTGCAATTCCTTCCAAATATCAGGTCTGGACTAGATTTTACAGGCTTTCAAATAAAACTGGTTGATTTAATGATGACAAAAAAGAATGTTCTGATGAACAATTTTTCTATGTTCGATCAAGACTCGAACCGCATATGGCCAGCCTAATCCTCACACAGCCCATGAAATATTGTTTATCTTCTCATTACTGATTTTTAAAAAAAAGGTCTGATACTGCAAAACATATGATCTATAAAACAGAATAGGATCATATCTTGGGAGGATCTTCACTTTAACAGACTAGGGATGAGTGAACTTGTGAGTTTTATTTCCCAGAAATTTCAGTGAAAATCAAGAGATCTAACCAAAATGTGAAATGCTTTGGAGCCAATCAGAAAGGTAAAATTAAAGTGTATTGAAATCTAAAACCAGAAATGTAATAGATTGTAGTTACCAATCTGTAGATGTGGTTACTGCATTACTTTTAAAGTATATGTAAACCCTCACCTTGCAAAACAACCCATTCCGTTTAAAATAGAAATGAAAGGCAAAAACATTTGTGTATATGCATAAAAATTATATATGCACAAAAAAATTATGAATACTTTTTTTTTTCTTTTTTATACAGAAAGTGATCACCCACCCCCTGTTCTCAGCTAAGGAGCTCAGAGAGCTAGGGGAGGAGAAAGAGCAGCAAACTGGTCCTTCCTCCCAATGAAGGGCTGTGTGGGGGAGGGGAGAAGGGGGGCATGTCAGCACAAGTCTGATCATTAGAGGAGACCAAGCTGAGTTCCCAGCACAACCAGAAACCTGACCACCCTGTTCTCTCCTGCTTAGTGTGGTCAGTTTTAAATAGGAAAACAGAGTGACTGACTAGGTATTTCCCACAAAGGAAGCAACACAAAGAGAACATGATACTTTTTCATACAAGTACATAGTATAGCAGGCACATCAGGAATATGAAATGATGGGGGCAACGCATAGCTGTCAACTGTCCCTGATTTTGAGGGACTGTGCCTGATTTAGAACAAAGTCTCTCTGTCCCTCTTTCCTTCACATTTGATTTGGCCCACATTTTGGTCTGATCTATATACAGTAGTTCTATATAAAACACACATTTTTTATCATTCAAAAAGTGTTTCCCAGTGCTAAACATTTTATCTAATTTCTAAATTGCTACACTTGTAAATTTCAAAAGACAATATAGAGGAATAGTAGTGGGAACAAAAAAAAACATTTGTGGGTTTAACTTAACCATTTATTTGTATAATTCTTCTTTAAGGGGGCGTGGCAGAGGATGTGTCCCACGCCTGCATACTTTTGCTAATAGATGTTCCTCGTTCCCATCTCGAAAAGTAAGTTGGGGAAAAACTTACTCATATAATCGAACAGCTGATTAGCCAAAAAACGGCCCATCATTAACCTTGTTATTTTATAATTATTCTAACAAGAAAACCCAAACAGTGAAATAAAGCACAATAAACATTTAAAGCAACAGTACACCAAAAACTCAAATACACAAATAGGAAGAAAAAAAAATACAAAGAATTCTACATGAAATACACTTTGCCACCCTAAATACATTCCCTTGAAAAAAAAGGGCAAGAAAATCTCACCTAAGCAGCTTAATGAATATCACAAACGATACAGCACTTTAAGCACTTTATACACTATATGCACTTTATTATTTGGCTTTTTTTTTGCACAGGAGTATTATTAATTTTGCATAAGTAGCGCTGTATCATTTGTGATATATATCAATTTGTGGATACAGTATGCAATGATAAGCATAGGTTGTTATAGCTGCTACTTACACTTATGTAATAGTTTTTTATCTTAAAGAGACACATTTAGTTACGCAGATTATATATATTTTATTTAAGCAGCTTAATAAGCAATATTTAAAATTCACACTTTAGCAAAAGCATTCATGAATTAATAATCTACAACCCCAATTCCAAAAAGCTGGGACACTGTAAAAAATCTACGTAAAAACAGAATGCGATGATTTGCAAATTTCATAAATTCGTATTTTATTCACAATAGAAAATAGAAAACATATCAAATGTTTCAAATTAACAAAAAAGAGTTGCGTTACAGAATTATAGTGATATAACAATCATAAACAATTAAAGTGATATAACAGTCATAAGCAATGTGCACAAAGAATAAACAATCCAAATAAATTCCAGGTTTAAATATATATTAGTGGGAGAAATTGAGTCCTTTTCATATATAATCAAAAAATTCCACGTATACAGTAAACCTCCATCACCATTGTGAAATCCAGGCTGTGACGCCACCACCTCAATGTGGAAAGAATGCAGGCCTACCAGCTTCACAGGACCTTCTAATAAAAGAAAGGTCAGCAGACTGTGTGGACAAACAACCCGGCCAGGGTCTTCACACAGTGTTCCTATAGGATCCCTTTAGAGGCAGATGTTTGAGCAGTAGTGATCATCTCTGCATCATCTCCATAGGCTCATCGCCGAAAACATGGAAAAAATGCTCCACATAGTGTAAAACCTTTTAGTAAATGTATTAAAAGTATAAGATTGCACTTATATCAATAAACTGAAAATAGCACTTTTAAAAGAAATCCTTGCCAGCCAGCATACAGCAAACAATCCGCGCTTCTGGCAACGGAAACACACGAATATGTCGACAAGTCGCTCCCCTCAGAATAAATTAAAAATGTACCCAATAAATATCCTAAAGTGACAAAAACGCAGACTCTACTGTGAAATACTGGCACAGTGCAACTCAAATTAACATAAAAGAGTCACACTACAGAATAATAGTGATATAACAATCCTAAACAATAATAGTGATATAACAGCCATAACACAGATACACGCGATGACGTCAGCACGCATTTCCGTTCCCGGAAACTATAAATAAATCAGTGCTTTAAAGTGGTTGTAAACCCTTACATATACCCAGAGAAGGGACTATCCTCAGGCCATACACAGAGATAAAACAAATACATACGTTGTATCCGTCTAACTGCAGTCTTCTCTTCTCTAAATCTGTCCAAAGTGTTGACATTTTCAGCTTGTCTGAGAATTCAGAAAAAAGGGGACGGAGACCTGAAGTTACACTCTGCAGAGCTCAGTGAGGAGAACTCTGAAAATTGATAAGAGGGAAGAGACATGCCCCCTTCACACAGCTCACAGGAACAGAGCAGAGGCTGCCAATCTGCTCTAGGTCCCTCCCCTGTCACCATTTTTCTCTTAGTGTCAGGAAAAATTGCCAGGTAATTCATGTTGATAGCAGAGGAACAAAGCAGCAGACATAAATTACACCGTTTTTTTTTTTTGTTTTTTTTTAACATTACATTTTTATTAAATGTAAAAAGTATCAATACAAACACTATGAGTAGTTGTTTACAATGATATATTCATTTCCACACAGGAAAGTACTGGAAGAGAGTTTATAGATGTCTTGATGTTCTTAGACCAGCCCACCCCTGATTGGACCAAACTGTGGGCATAGTCTGGGAATCAAGGTGAACATAGAGTTGCAATACATGGAACGAAAAAAAAAAAAAACAATTATAGTATAATACGAGTAGTTAACTACTAAGTCAACCTAAGATCACTATTAGAGATTACAGTCCTTTAACTATTGGAAAGCTTTAGCTTTAGCTCCAGATTTGCCATCTATTTTTATAAATAATGGTGGAATAATTCTTATATGCTAATATATGTGCTTGAGTGTTTAGTCTGGAAATGACCGTTGATAAATTAGGTGCATCAGTGGATTTCCATAGATTGGTAATAGTGAGCCTTGCTGCTATCAATAGATGGACTACAATTGTTCTATAAATTGTAGGCTAGATACCAAGATCAATTCCTAGTAAAGCTGTGGTGGGCGTAAGCTTGGATGGATTCCCCGTTAGATTTGCTAAAAAGGAGGAAACTGAATTCCAAAAACTTTGTAGGCATTTACAGCTCCAAAGAATATGTAAAAGATTTCCAATCTGTTTGTTGCATCTCCAACATACAGGGGAAGAGGAAGGATATAATTTCGATAATTTGTAAGGAGTCAGGTACCATCTATTTATTATTTTTTGAGAGTTATGTCAGTGTTCGATACACAAAGAGGATTTATTGATTATCGAAAAAGATTTCTTCCATCTCTCCCAAGAAATTTTCTGAGCTAGATCTTTTTTCCCATTTAATCATATGGGAATTTTTGGTACCGTATGACTGGGAAACGCATAGTTGGTAAAAAAAAATAAATACCTTTCCTTTTTTAGAAGGGGTATGGATATCTGTGCTCAGACAGTTGGACTCAAAAACAGAACAAAATAATCACATAAATATATAAAAATACACATAAATGTGAATAAATAGGTGTAGGCAGCCAACTAAAAAGTGGATAAAACTTGATAAGCATAAAAGGAAATGTAGTAGCGCCAAACACTATAAACAAATAAAAACATCCATAAAAGTCCAAGTAGAGTCCATAATGGAAAGGGGAAAAAGGCAAGATCCCAGATCCTGGTTGTGCAGGTAAGAGAAAGCCAACACCCAACACGCACACTTATGCGCTTACCAGACGTCAGTTAAAACAGAGCGGTGTATAAATCCAGGCAAAGCAAGATGGATCACCAAATTGATTCAAGGATTCCAACTCAAACGACCCTGATTGTAACGTTCATGCGTTTTTGTTTGTGGATAGATTTACAGCTGCAGAATTATTACACTCAGTAGCCTTGTAGAGAATCTGTTGAACAACATATCCAACTCTCAGGACTTCATCACCGTGTACAGCCTGTTATATACTATATATATATCAATAGATGTTTAATGGAGGGATAGAGTATATGAGGATATAGATGAGAGACAGGCTATTGTATGGTGAGCACTAGAAGTAGTATTAGGAGAGTTGCAGGTGATGGTAAAGCAGATAGGTTCTGATGTCAAGTATAGTGCAGATGGTAAGAGGACACAGATGGAGTATACTTAGACAGAGTAACCTAGTGCAAGGATAGTTCTAGGTAGTCCCAAGAGCTAACAGTCTTATGCAGGTGATAGTGAATAAATAGATAGATAGTCTTGGTAATTGCAGTAGATGACAGTAGGAGATTGGTAGCAAGAATCCCCTGCTGGGTACTTATCACTTAGATAGGTTTAGGAATAACAGTGTCCATTGGAGAGGGGTGATCCCGTAGCGAGATACGGATCACCAGCGAGGTTTCCGGCTTCAGTTCAGCAAGGAAGGTATGTCAGCAGCTCCGACTTCTCAGGCGTAGGTGCGATGAACATGTGGGTTTGAACGAGCAATGAGTGAGAGCAAACCGGCGATTGAAATAGCCGCTCATAGCGGCGCTCGGCAGTGACGTCATCCGGTCCCAAAGGTATATGCGTCCTTTGTTATACAAGATGGGACGCAATTAAGAGAGGAGAAATATGGAAGTAAGGGTACCAGAGGTACCGGAACACTACAGTACCCCCCCCTTAATGCCGGCTCCGGAAGGCCTCTAGAACTGTTTTTTCCGGATATTTCGAGTGGAAATTGCGAATCAGTCTAGGGGCATGTATATCGGAGGTATCCAGCCAGGTGTCATCTTGGGGCCCATAATTCTTCCATCGTACAAGATACTGGAGTCTTCTTCTATTGAAACGGGAATCCAAAATTTCCTTTATCTCAAATTCTTCTCCACCTTCCACTTGTACAGGAGGTGGAGGTGAGATAGTAGGCCTTATTCCTTGGTTAGGAACATGGGGCTTCAGTAGAGACACATGGAAGACAGGATGTATCTTGAGGTCTACTGGCAATGTGAGTTGTACTGCAGCTTTACCAATAAGCTTCTCTATTGGGAAAGGTCCCAGAAACAGAGGTCCAAGTTTTTTACTAGGGATCTTTAGTCTCAGATTTTTTGTAGAAAGCCAAACAAGATCCCCAATGGCATATTGGGGAGAGGGTTTCCTACGGAGGTCGTAGTACTTTTTTTGTTGGCTATGAGCATGAGATATGGTATTGTTGAGTAATCCCAGAGAATCCTTTATCTGGGCAAGATAATCAGATGCCACTGGATTACTTGATGGTAAGATACGTGGAGGAAGGAGTGTGGGATGAAACCCATAATTCAGGTAAAACGGACTTTGCTTAGTAGTGCTATGGGTAGCGTTGTTATAGGCGAATTCCGCCAGTGGGAGGAGATCTGCCCAATCGTCCTGTAGATACGAAGTATAGCAACGAAGGTACTGTTCAATGCACTGGTTAACTCTCTCTGTCTGTCCGTTGGTCTGAGGGTGGTAGGGAGAAGTGAGGTTACGCTCTATTCGCAGTATCTGACATAGAGCTAGCCAAAACTTTGAGATAAATTGTGAACCATGGTCAGACAGCAGTGTTTTTGGAATACCATGTAACTTAAAGACATGTTTCACAAGTAATTCTGCTGTTTGTTTGGATGAAGGTAGTTTTCGGATAGGGGTGAAATGTGCCATCTTGGTCAGATGGTCCACTGATACCAAGATGGTGTTGAATCCTTTGGAAGGTGGTAGTTCCACTATGAAGTCTAAGGATACCACTTCCCACGGAACGTGGGGTATCGGTAAACTACAAAGTAATCCTGATGGTTTCATGTTGTCAATTTTAGACCTTGCACAGATATCACAAGATGAAACGAACTTTTTTACGGTTGTCTTCATGTCTGGCCACCAAAATTGCCTAGAGAGTAGATTGAGAGTTTTAGTCATACCCATATGTTCTGCCATAGGTACATCATGCGACAATTCTAAGATCTTGGTTTGCATAGTAGGGGGTATGTATAATTTATCGTTGTAGTAGAGGAAGCCTTCTGCGTCAGTAGTTAGTTGTGGTGGAGGTGAATCCAACCCTATGCTGTGCAAAATCTCCTCCTTTAGTGAGCGAACGACTCCGATAATACGTTCAAGTGGTATTATAGGAACTGAGGGAACCTCAGTGCAATCTTTCTCGGCTAGTCGTGAGAGTGCATCCGCTTTTTTATTTTTGTCTGCGGGCGTGTAAGTTACTAAAAAATTAAATCTCAGAAAGAATAACGACCACCGTACCTGCCGGTGGGAAAGAGTTCTATTAGTCTGAAGGTATTGGAGGTTTTTGTGATCAGTATATATCAGAATTGGCAATTGAGTGCCCTCAAGTAGATGTCTCCAATTCTCTAATGCCAGTTTTATGGCTAATAACTCCTTCTCACCTACTGGGTAGTTCACCTCGGGGCTACTTAATGACTTTGAAAAGAAAGCAACTGGGTGAAGAGGTGAGGTGTTTGTTGGTCGTTGTGAGAGAAGTGCTCCTACTGCCATATTAGACGCATCTACCTCCAAGATGTATTGAAGGGATGGGTCTGGATGGCATAGTATGGGGGCAGTGGTAAAGCTTGATTTCAGCAGAGAGAATGCTCCATTTGCTTCTTTTGTCCAATTAAATGGTCTCTTTGTGCTTGTAAGTTGTGTGAGAGGTTTCACAATCGCAGAGAAGTTTTTAATGAATTTCCTATAGTAATTAGAGAATCCTAGGAACCTTTGTAATGCTTTGCGAGTGGTTGGCACAGGCCAATCCAGAATGCAGGATATTTTGCTCATGTCCATTTTGATTCCACTTTTAGATATAATATATCCTAGGAATAGTACCTCCTCTTTATGAAACAAACATTTCTTTGATTTAACATATAAGTTATGTGCAAGTAGTCTTGACAAAACAAGTCTCACATGTTTTATGTGCTCAGGTAAGGAATGAGAATAGATAAGTATATCGTCCAAATATACTACCACACAAACATCAAGCAAGTCTCGGAATATCTCGTTTATAAACCGTTGGAAGGCTGCGGGGGCATTACATAGCCCAAATGGCATTACAAGGTACTCAAACAGTCCGTATCTGGTTCTGAATGCCGTCTTCCATTCATCCCCTTTACGGATTCGAATTAAATTGTATGCCCCTTTTAGGTCCAATTTTGAAAAGAAAGAAGCCCCACGCACCTGTTCGATAAGTTCAGGAATAAGAGGTAAAGGATAACGATCCTTTATTGTGATGGCATTTAATTGTCTGAAATCAATGATAGGCCTAAGGCTAGAGTCCTTATTGCGGACGAAGAAGAGCCCAGCAGCAGTGGAGGAAGTAGAAGGTCGGATGAATCCTTTTGCCAAGTTTTCATCCAGATACTCCTTAAGGTGAGAGAGTTCATCCTGTGAGAGAGGATATACATGTCCGTAAGGCAACTTGCTATTAGGGAGCAGATCGATACAACAATCATAGTCCCTATGAGGAGGTAGCATTTGAGCGTTTTTCTCAAGGAAAACCTCCGATAAATCTTGATAACACTTAGGAATAATGTAATCCGGCAGTACAGACAGGATCCTATCATGTGTGGGGAGGTTACACGTCGTCTCATAATAGTGAGAAGAGAAGGCTAACGTTCTTGTTTTCCAATCGATGATTGGTTGATGTATGTGTAACCAGGGAAGTCCCAAAATGATTGGAAAATGTGGTGAAGTTAATACATCAAAGGTGGTGGTCTCCACATGAGACTCGTCAGCAGTTACAAGAAGTGCCTGTGTCTGACTGGTGATAGGACCAGAGGATAAAGGGGTACTGTTAATAAAACTAACGGAGACAAGTTTGGGTTTTGAAACAATAGGTATTTTATTAAGGGAGACAAAACAAATGTCAATGTAGTTTCCACAAGATCCTGTGTCAATCATAGCCTTGGTGGTGATCCTAGTTTGGTCCCACTGCAATGTTAATTGAACAAAAAGATAAGGATTAGAAAAAGAAGTTGTGAGTCCCCCTAGCAAGACATTTGAATACTCACCCTCTTTTCTGCGGACAAGAGGACAGTCGTTTAGCAAATGATTCGGGGATGCGCAGTACATGCAAAGATGTTCGGTTTTCCTCCTGGCACGTTCAGAAAGGGTCAGAGGTGGACGTATCATTCCTACTTCCATAGGAGTAGGGTCAGCGGGCAACATCCGAGAAGGACTGGAAAATGGTGAGCCCATCTTCTCAGCCTTTCTTTCTCGTAGTCGTCTGTCAATATTGATACTGGTCTGGATCAGTCCCTCTAGAGTGCCAGGTAAATCCGCTCGGGCGAGCTCGTCTTTAACGGCCTCAGATAGGCCGAGTCTAAACTGCGTTCGCAAAGATGTGTCGTTCCACCCTGAATCAGGGGACCATCTTTTAAAATTCGCCACGAAATCTTCAACAGGTCTCCTTCCTTGTTTTAAGGCCCGTAATTGTGTGTCAGCGGTACTCTGCTTGTTGGGGTCTTCATATAAAGTAGCAAGTTGTGCTAGAAATAAGGGATAAGAATTAAGGAGTGGATCATCCTTTTCAAAGAGAGCATCTGCCCAGGCCCGGGGTTCACCCGTTAAATAGGAGATGATAGTACAAACCTTAATTTGGTCAGTGGTGTAGGTTAGAGGTTTTAACAAAAAAACAATTGACATGCGTTTTTAAATTCACGGAATTTGCTCCGATCACCAGAAAACACTATAGGAGGGTTTATCTTAGGCTCACGGGGCTGAGCAGCAGGAGGCTGTGTGAGACGGCCAAGCTGCTGTCTCAAGGTTTGATTGTCATTTTTTACCTCTGTAAGCGCATGGATCAATGCATCTACTTGCTGTTTTAATTGTAGTACATGAGTGGATAATTCTGCTGAATCCATATTTTTTTTAAAGGCTCGTTCAATCTGTAACGTTCATGCGTTTTTGTTTGTGGATGGATTTACAGCTGCAGAATTATTACACTCAGTAGCCTTGTAGAGAATCTGTTGAACAACATATCCAACTCTCAGGACTTCATCACCGTGTACAGCCTGTTATATACTATATATATATCAATAGATGTTTAATGGAGGGATAGAGTATATGAGGATATAGATGAGAGACAGGCTATTGTATGGTGAGCACTAGAAGTAGTATTAGGAGAGTTGCAGGTGATGGTAAAGCAGATAGGTTCTGATGTCAAGTATAGTGCAGATGGTAAGAGGACACAGATGGAGTATACTTAGACAGAGTAACCTAGTGCAAGGATAGTTCTAGGTAGTCCCAAGAGCTAACAGTCTTATGCAGGTGATAGTGAATAGATAGATAGATAGTCTTGGTAATTGCAGTAGATGACAGTAGGAGATTGGTAGCAAGAATCCCCTGCGGGGTACTTATCACTTAGATAGGTTTAGGAATAACAGTGTCCATTGGAGAGGGGTGATCCCGTAGCGAGATACGGATCACCAGCGAGGTTTCCGGCTTCAGTTCAGCAAGGAAGGTATGTCAGCAGCTCCGACTTCTCAGGCGTAGGTGCGATGAACATGTGGGTTTGAACGAGCGATGAGTGAGAGCAAACCGGCGATTGAAATAGCCGCTCATAGCGGCGCTCGGCAGTGACGTCATCCGGTCCCAAAGGTATATGCGTCCTTTGTTATACAAGATGGGACGCAATTAAGAGAGGAGAAATATGGAAGTAAGGGTACCAGAACACTACACTGATAAGCTGACATCAGTATGGTATGTGTAGCCAAATATGGGAAATATCGCCAAGACTTGCTGCAAATTGGCCCCAATTCCAGTACCTCAATACAAAAGGAAGGAAATTAGTGATGACTGTATAGGACAACATTTATTGGAGATGAAATTGGTACTCACACATAACGATATGTTAAGAGCATGTCACAAAATAGGATACCGCGGTGTAGGTAGCGTGCTGTTCGTTCCCGGGTCGCCTGACGCGTGTCGTCAAAGAAAATGACATCATCAGAGGCAGACCCGGCCGGAACGACAGCACGCATATAAAAGCCCTGGCCGGAAGTGACGAATGCGGAACTACCCGCATATGCGCTCCACTCGGCTCCGGACGGAAACCGGATGCCAGTAGGCAGCGGACCCCGGAAGCCGGAAATAGGTGCGGTGAACCGCAACTAAGTACCGGACATCCTCAAACCACCATTAACAACCAACCTCACGGAGACCGGAACAGGAACCAAGCGGGATAACGCACGCACTAACCGGAACAGGACTGTAAACAGAACAAACGGGCTAATATGGCACAGAAATTGTTCATAAATACATAGACATATATATTCATAAGAATCGGCACTAACAGCTAGACGGATCAGTAATAAAAAGCTGATAAGAGGAAAAATATCCTCAGAAACCCGATTCTATAAAAAAGTCCATACCATGATACAATCACTAATCATATAGCACAAGAAATGGAAATACATAATTAGACATTGATAAATAAAAGTCAGTGCGATCAGCATAACAAATTAATGATAAAAGGCTGATATAAAAAAACTGACTCCTATAAGAATATCAGTATCTTAATACAATTTAAAAAGCATAAAAAGTTCATAATACATCTATCACCTAAAATCAACTATTGTTAATATAACAGTTCACGTCCCACTCTATATTCAATCCCCAAGGGGCATATGTCTTCATGTTAAAAATCCACCGGGTTTCCAACTGGGAAATCTCACGGTGTATATGGCTCCCTCTCCAGTGGGGGGTGAATTTATCGATCCCCCAAATTTTGGTACCAACAGGGTTTTTATCATGACAGCTAGCGTAATGTCTCGAAACGCTATGGTTAGGGAAAGCTTTTCTGATATTTTTAATATGTTCCCTCACCCTTACTGTTAATATCCGCTTAGTGCGGACAATATACTGAAGGCCACAAGGGCACTGTAGCAGATAAACAACGTTGGTGGAAGAGCAACCAATAAAGGGTTTGATAGAATGTGTTTGGGACGTGGCTGTGGAAGTAACCTCACAGAATTTTCTGCCGACAAGCGAATTAACTTTACACACCGAACATCTTCTACATGGGTAGAAGCCCGTTAGAGTGTGAAAGAAAGGAAGCTGCTCTGGTTTATCTAAGACATTTGGAGCAATCTGGAGACGTAAGGGTTCAACTCCTCTAAAAACAACCGGGGGAACTTCAGGTAACAGAGGGCCCAGTACTTTATCATTTTGAAGAACCTTCCAGTGCTTTTTAGAAATCCGCTTAACGTCCCCAAACTGCTTAGAGTAGGTGGTAATAAAGGAAAAACCAAAACGATTTGAGTCAGCTTCAACTTTGGGCCGTTTCTGTAATAGGGTAGACCTATCAGTATTCCCCACCTCATGAAGTACTACATTCAGATTGGCCTCATCGTATCCCTTGTCAAGGAACTTGCCCTTCAACATCAAAGCCTGACTGAAGTAATCCTCCTGTTTAGTACAGTTGCGCCGGAGACGCAAGAACTGACTCCTTGGCACCGACCGCAACCAAGAGGGGTGATGACAGCTCCCCTGTTCAATATATCCGTTGCGGTCGGTGGGCTTGAAGAAGGTACTTGTCACCACTGTACCATCTCTAACCTCAATCATTAGGTCAAGAAAATTAATTCTTTCACTGCTGGCTTCATGCTGGAGGACAATGCCCAATGTATTGGAATTGAGGTCACTCATGAAACGATCAAGTGACAACCTGTCGCCATCCCACAGGAGGAGGACGTCATCTATGTATCGCCGCCAGAAGACCACTTCTGGTCTCGGACGGCCATAGATGACGTCCTCCTCCCACTTGGCCATAAAAAGGTTTCCCATGCTTGGTGCATATTTGGCACCCATGGCGACTCCTCTCTTTTGTAAGAAGAAGGAGCCGCCGAACCAAAAGTAATTATGTCGCATGGCAAACGTGAGCAAAGAGAGAATGAAATCCCTTTGTAATGAAACAAGGGAGTCATCCCTCTCCAAAAACGTTTGTACGGCCTGTTGCCCATGCTCATGCGAAATAATAGTGTAGAGTGAGGTGACATCCGCTGTAACAAGCAGATATCCCTCCTTCCACTCTATTTGGTCCAATAAATTCAATACTTGGGTGGAATCCCTAAGGTAGGATGGGGTATTAGTGACAAGCGGTTGTAGGTACCTGTCTATATACCTCCCAATTCTGCTAGTGATGGAGTCAATTCCGCTCACTATCGGACGCCCCGGTGGATTCAGGGGGTTTTTGTGAACCTTTGGGAGGTAATATAGAACGGGCACCCTTGGAGCTACTGGGACTAAGAATGATCTCTCCTTCTTGTTAAGGCTTATCAAGTTTTATCCACTTTTTAGTTGGCTGCCTACACCTATTTATTCACATTTATGTGTATTTTTATATATTTATGTGATTATTTTGTTCTGTTTTTGAGTCCAACTGTCTGAGCGCAGATATCCATACCCCTTCTACTTATTGTTTCTTGATTACTCATATCTGCTGCTGGACACCATGACGGACCTTTTTTCCTACAGGAGTAAATATGTCATTAATGCTGGTGATGTTTTTAATGATTTGGAAGAACCCTCAGTGATGGATTTGGGGGGAAGCTTCCTTAGACTGAAAAACATCATGACTTCTGAGATACATACAAAATGGGACATTGGCCTTCTTGACAAGTATCTCGAATTGGGCATGGTCCCACGTAGTCTCAGATGGGAAATTAGCCCACAAGAAGACGAGAAGGATGTCTCTGTATGGGCTAAATATTTTAATGATGCTGGGCTGAATATGCTCCGATTTCTCATCAGTAGGAAAAAAGTTAAACTTACGAGATTGGATGAGGAAATTACGGCTCTCAAAACCTCTATGGCTTCTTCCACTGAGAGTTTGGAGTTTATTAATAGATCCAATGCCCTTAAAAAGGTACTTGAAAAGGAAGAATTGGATCAAAAATACAAAAAGAAAAAGAAGTATCTTAGAGACCTGGGTGACTATAAGTCTAACCTAGTCTTTAAGTGGCAGAAGAAACAGGACCCGGTTCAGATGGAAGTATCTAGTCAACCAACTGTAACGGTCCCTGTCCCTTTTTCTCAATCTGTGCCCCCTGTTTTGGCTTCTCCTCGTCCTCTTCCCCTCCCTGGTACCTGAGTCCATTCACGCTGGATAGGTGTACGGGGGTACAGGTACCAGGGAGGGGTAGAGGACGAGGTAGATCTAAAAGAGGCAAGGGCGGCAGACCTCCTAATAACCCTCAGCATTCTGGTTACCAACATGAAGGTTTTCATCGGGATCAGGGTGGTTATTATCAGGCTCCGAATAATTATGGATCACCACGTAGAGGTGACAGATCATCGTATAATCGTTTTGCTCCCTTGGAATGGGAGAACGATTATTACGATGAAAGATATATCACCAATCACCCGCAATACACTGACCATAGGGATGGCGGTTGACGTGGCTTCCAACAACAAAGGCCTCAAGGGGATTTTCACAACCCCGGCCAAAACAGAAGACAGGATGGAAGACAAAAAAAGGGACCAGAGGGGGGAGGAGGACCAGGCAAAAAAAGAAAACTGCATTGAGAGATGCAATGATCTTTAATCTGAGTTCTGCGACCCTTACTGACAATGAAAAATTGGTCCTGGGACATGGCTTAAAATATGCCCCTACCAAGCCTTTGGATAGGTTTAGCCTTTTTATGGATGTACATAAGTACATCCGTAAAATAAATATTAAGCGTCATGTCATGTCAAAACCTATTAGGGATAATAGACTTGATGATAGTGGCATTAGGCACTCTGGACTTTCCAATGCATCACTTTTTAACCCTCCTGGTTTTGTGGCCCCTTCCATTGGAGTGTTTAAGGAGTTGGTTTTGAAAGATGTTGAGACTATGCAGATCAGGAAGGACAGAAATGAGCTACGGTTCAACGAGGGCCTAAAATCCCTCAAAAAGAGGAACGACATTATGGTTAGACCTGCGGATAAAGGGGGGGGGATTGTGGTCCTTGATAAATCTTCATACTATACTGAGATGAATAGATTACTCTCGGACACGACACATATAGCCCCCTCCCATATAATCCCACCACAAGGTTCAAAAAGGATTTGACTGCCCTTATCGACTATGGCTATCAGGAGCACATCCTTAACAAGAAGGAGAGATCATTCTTAGTCCCAGTAGCTCCAAGGGTGCCCGTTCTATATTACCTCCCAAAGGTTCACAAAAACCCCCTGAATCCACCGGAGCGTCCGATAGTGAGCGGAATTGACTCCGTCACTAGCAGAATTGGGAGGTATATAGACGGGTACCTACAACCGCTTGTCACTAATACCCCATCCTACCTTAGGGATTCCACCCAAGTATTGAATTTATTGGACCAAATAGAGTGGAAGGAGGGATATCTGCTTGTTACAGCGGATGTCACCTCACTCTACACTATTATTTCGCATGAGCATGGGCAACAGGCCGTACAAACGTTTTTGGAGAGGGATGACTCCCTTGTTTCATTACAAAGGGATTTCATTCTCTCTTTGCTCACGTTTGCCATGCGACATAATTACTTTTGGTTCGGCGGCTCCTTCTTCTTACAAAAGAGAGGAGTCGCCATGGGTGCCAAATATGCACCAAGCATGGGAAACCTTTTTATGGCCAAGTGGGAGGAGGACGTCATCTATGGCCGTCCGAGACCAGAAGTGGTCTTCTGGCGGCGATACATAGATGACGTCCTCCTCCTGTGGGATGGCGACAGGTTGTCACTTGATCGTTTCATGAGTGACCTCAATTCCAATACGTTGGGCATTGTCCTCCAGCATGAAGCCAGCAGTGAAAGAATTAATTTTCTTGACCTAATGATTGAGGTTAGAGATGGTACAGTGGTGACAAGTACCTTCTTCAAGCCCACCGACCGCAACGGATATATTGAACAGGGGAGCTGTCATCACCCCTCTTGGTTGCGGTCGGTGCCAAGGAGTCAGTTCTTGCGTCTCCGGCGCAACTGTACTAAACAGGAGGATTACTTCAGTCAGGCTTTGATGTTGAAGGGCAAGTTCCTTGACAAGGGATACGATGAGGCCAATCTGAATGTAGTACTTCATGAGGTGGGGAATACTGATAGGTCTACCCTATTACAGAAACGGCCCAAAGTTGAAGCTGACTCAAATCGTTTTGGTTTTTCTTTTATTACCACCTACTCTAAGCAGTTTGGGGACGTTAAGCGGATTTTTAAAAAGCACTGGAAGGTTCTTCAAAATGATAAAGTACTGGGCCCTCTGTTACCTGAAGTTCCCCCGGTTGTTTTTAGAGGAGTTGAACCCTTACGTCTCCAGATTGCTCCAAATGTCTTAGATAAACCAGAGCAGCTTCCTTTCTTTCACACTCTAACGGGCTTCTACCCATGTAGAAGATGTTCGGTGTGTAAAGTTAATTCGCTTGTCGGCAGAAAATTCTGTGAGGTTACTTCCACAGCCACGTCCCAAACACATTCTATCAAACCCTTTATTGGTTGCTCTTCCACCAACGTTGTTTATCTGCTACAGTGCCCTTGTGGCCTTCAGTATATTGTCCGCACTAAGCGGACATTAACAGTAAGGGTGAGGGAACATATTAAAAATATCAGAAAAGCTTTCCCTAACCATAGCGTTTCGAGACATTACGCTAGCTGTCATGATAAAAACCCTGTTGGTACCAAAATTTGGGGGATCGATAAATTCACCCCCCACTGGAGAGGGAGCCATATACACCGTGAGATTTCCCGGTTGGAAACCCGGTGGATTTTTAACATGAAGACATATGCCCCTTGGGGATTGAATATAGAGTGGAACGTGAACTGTTATATTAACAATAGTTGATTTTAGGTGATATATGTATTATGAACTTTTTATGCTTTTTAAATTGTATTAAGATACTGATATTCTTATAGGAGTCAGTTTTTTGATATCAGCCTTTTATCATTAATTTGTTATGCTGATCGCACTGACTTTTATTTATCAATGTCTAATTATGTATTTCCATTTCTTGTGCTATATGATTAGTGATTGTATCATGGTATGGACTTTTTTATAGAATCGGGTTTCTGAGGATATTTTTCCTCTTATCAGCTTTTTATTACTGATCCGTCTAGCTGTTAGTGCCGATTCTTATGAATATATATGTCTATGTATTTATGAACAATTTCTGTGCCATATTAGCCCGTTTGTTCTGTTTACAATCCTGTTCCGGTTAGTGCGTGCGTTATCCGTTTGGTTCCTGTTCCGGTCTCCGTGAGGTTGGTTGTTAATGGTGGTTTGAGGATGTCCGGTACTTGGTTGCGGTTCACCGCACCTATTTCCGGCTTCCGGGGTCCGCCGCTGACTGGCATCCGGTTTCCGGCCGGAGCCGAGTGGAGTGCATATGCGGGTAGTTCCACATTCGTCACTTCCGGCCAGGGCTTTTATATGCGTGCTGTCGTTCCGGCCGGGTCTGCCTCTGATGATGTCATTTTCTTTGACGACACGCGTCAGGCGACCCGGGAACGAACAGCACGCTACCTACACCGCGGTATCCTATTTTGTGACATGCTCTTAACATATCGTTATGTGTGAGTACCAGTTTCATCTCCAATAAATGTTGTCCTATACAGTCTGCACTATTGTCCTTCCTTTTGTGTTGAGGTACTGGAATTGGGGCCAATTTGCAGCAAGTCTTGGCGATATTTCCCATATTTGGCTACACATACCATACTGATGTCAGCTTATCAGGGTCGTTTGAGTTGGAATCCTTGAATCAATTTGGTGGTCCATCTTGCTTTGCCTGGATTTATACACCGCTCTGTTTTAACTGACGTCTGGTAAGCGCATAAGTGTGCACATCACAATTGGGTGTTGGCTTTCTCTTACCTGCACAACCAGGATCTGGGATCTTGCCTTTTTCCCCTTTCCATTATGGACTCTACTTGGACTTTTATGGATGTTTTTATTTGTTTATAGTGTTTGGCGCTACTACATTTCTTTTTATACCTTTCATTTTTTGTTCATTATTCTTAGCAAAAAAGTGCCAGATTGGTGAGAGGATTTCTACGTGGATCAAAATCTTTTAATCGTGTTTGTTAATCTTACTTAAGACTGTTGTTTTATATTGCGAGGGTAAATTTTGAAATAGATGATGGTCCTGTTTGATCTATTCGCCCACCGATAGTTGGATTTTACAATAGTTTATTACTCCTGTTGGACTTGAAACTTTAATAAAATTAGTCAAATTTTTAGTTTGATAGGATGTGTTTCCACGCTATTATTGTAGATCTGATACTTAAAACATTGGGTATAATATTTTTATGAAGAGTGATGCTAGCAATTCTTAAGGCATGAAGGTTGTGACTTTTGGTAGCCTCTAGTGTTGAGCGAACACGGACTGTATTATTCGTGTTCGTACCGAATAATTGGATTTTTTGTACCCGAACACGGACACGGACACTTTACTGTATGTTCGGGTAAAAATCCGTGTTCGGTCGTTTTATTTCCGGGTTTTGCATGCTTTGGCGCTCTTTTCATGGCGGGCTTTCAACAGCCAATCAACAATCGTTTAACTGGTGTGCCTTAAGCCATCCCAGCCATGCCTGCAAATGTCTCAGTAGCTGTGATTGGCCGTCTGAAGCATGTGACCAAGTCTTTATAAGTTCGAGGCAGCCGCAGCGGCGTCATTATGCTGCTTAGATTCAGGGACAGAGCACACATCAACGTGCTGGCTGCTGATTAGGGAAAGATAGGCAGGAAAAAACCATTTGTGTCCGGATAGAATTGAGGGACAGGTCGGAGTGTTTAGGCAGGGCGAGTTGTAGGCATTTTAGGGATAGAGTCTGCTGAATTATAGGGTCAGTGTCTTCTACAAACTACAATCGATATTGCTGTGTGGGGGGTGGGGTCTGCACTCAATCCTGATCTACGATCTCTTCTCAATCCTGTTAGGGACAGAGTCTGCTGAATTTTAGGGAAACTGTGTTCTACAAACTACAATCGATATTGCTGTGTGGTGTGGGATTGGAGATAGGCAGGTGTCAGTGATCCACATCCATTTTTCTGTGTGTGAGCTGCAGTGAACACAATCTTTTTGGGCTGCAGTGAACACAATCTTTTTGGGCTGCAGTGAACACAATCTTTTTGGGCTGCAGTGAACACAATCTTTTTGGGGTGCAGTGAACAAAATCTTTTTGGGGTGCAGTGAACACAATCCTTTTTGGTGTGCAGTGAACACAATCTTTGTGGGGTGCAGTGAACAAAATCCTTTGTGGGGTGCAGTGAACACAATCTTTTTGGGGTGCAGTGAACAAAATCCTTTTTGGGGTGCAGTGAACAACATCCTTTTTGGGGTGCAGTGAACACAATCTTTTTGGGGTGCAGTGAACAAAATCCTTTGTGGGGTGCAGTGAACACAATCTTTTTGGGGTGCAGTGAACACAATCTTTTTGGGGTGGAGTGAACAACATCCTTTTTGGGGTGCAGTGAACAAAATCCTTTTTGGGGTGCAGTGAACAAAATCATTTTTGGGGTGCAGTGAACACAATCTTTTTGGGGTGCAGTGAACACAATCTTTGTGGGGTGCAGTGAACACAATCTTTTTGGGGTGGAGTGAACAACATCCTTTTTGGGGTGCAGTGAACAACATCCTTTTTGGGGTGCAGTGAACACAATCTTTTTGGGGTGCAGTGAACACAATCTTTGTGGGGTACAGTGAACAGAATCTTTGTGGGGTGCAGTGAACACAATCTTTGGGGGGTACAGTGAACACAATCTTTGTGAGGTGCAGTGAACACAATCTTTGTGGGGTGCAGTGAACACAATCATTGTGGGGTGCAGTGAACTCAATCTTTGTGGGGTACAGTGAACACAATCTCATACTTCTGAAGGTTTGAGGGTGCTGCCTGTTCCATACTCCCCCTACTCCTCATCTAGCCTTTTAGGGGTACAAACAATAGTAATTGGGGCCTAGTGTGGTTGTGTACGTGTGATATACATACACTTTTTTGGGATCATATTTTCTATTCCGCTATTTAATCAAAAACCTTTGGGGATCAGTTAAATTGGGGGATAGTCTGTGTTGGTACGTGTGAGAGAGATCCACCTTTCCAAGTTGTTGGGGTTCATCTCATACTTCTGAAGGTTTGAGGGTGCTGCCTGTTCCATACTCCCCCTACTCCTAGCCTTTTAGGGGTACAAACAATAGTAATTGGGGCCTAGTGTGGTTGTGTACGTGTGATATACATACACTTTTTTGGGATCATATTTTCTGTTCCGCTATTTAATCAAAAACCTTTGGGGATCAGTTAAATTGGGGGATAGTCTGTGTTGGTACGTGTGAGAGAGATCCACCTTTCCAAGTTGTTGGGGTTCATCTCATACTTCTGAAGGTTTGAGGGTGCTGCCTGTTCCATACTCCCCCTACTCCTAGCCTTTTAGGGGTACAAACAATAGTAATTGGGGCCTAGTGTGGTTGTGTACGTGTGATATACATACACTTTTTTGGGATCATATTTTCTATTCCGCTATTTAATCAAAAACCTTTGGGGATCAGTTAAATTGGGGGATAGTCTGTGTTGGTACGTGTGAGAGAGATCCACCTTTCCAAGTTGTTGGGGTTCATCTCATACTTCTGAAGGTTTGAGGGTGCTGCCTGTTCCATACTCCCCCTACTCCTAGCCTTTTAGGGGTACAAACAATAGTAATTGGGGCCTAGTGTGGTTGTGTACGTGTGATATACATACACTTTTTTGGGATCATATTTTCTATTCCGCTATTTAAACAAAAACCTTTGGGGATCAGTTAAATTGGGGGATAGTCTGTGTTGGTACGTGTGAGAGAGATCCACCTTTCCAAGTTGTTGGGGTTCATCTCATACTTCTGAAGGTTTGAGGGTGCTGCCTGTTCCATACTCCCCCTACTCCTAGCCTTTTAGGGGTACAAACAATAGTAATTGGGGCCTAGTGTGGTTGTGTACGTGTGATATACATACACTTTTTTGGGATCATATTTTCTATTCCGCTATTTAATCAAAAACCTTTGGGGATCAGTTAAATTGGGGGATAGTCTGTGTTGGTACGTGTGAGAGAGATCCACCTTTCCAAGTTGTTGGGGTTCATCTCATACTTCTGAAGGTTTGAGGGTGCTGCCTGTTCCATACTCCCCCTACTCCTAGCCTTTTAGGGGTACAAACAATAGTAATTGGGGCCTAGTGTGGTTGTGTACGTGTGATATACATACACTTTTTTGGGATCATATTTTCTATTCCGCTATTTAATCAAAAACCTTTGGGGATCAGTTAAATTGGGGGATAGTCTGTGTTGGTACGTGTGAGAGAGATCCACCTTTCCAAGTTGTTGGGGTTCATCTCATACTTCTGAAGGTTTGAGGGTGCTGCCTGTTCCATACTCCCCCTACTCCTAGCCTTTTAGGGGTACAAACAATAGTAATTGGGGCCTAGTGTGGTTGTGTACGTGTGATATACATACACTTTTTTGGGATCATATTTTCTATTCCGCTATTTAATCAAAAACCTTTGGGGATCAGTTAAATTGGGGGATAGTCTGTGTTGGTACGTGTGAGAGAGATCCACCTTTCCAAGTTGTTGGGGTTCATCTCATACTTCTGAAGGTTTGAGGGTGCTGCCTGTTCCATACTCCCCCTACTCCTAGCCTTTTAGGGGTACAAACAATAGTAATTGGGGCCTAGTGTGGTTGTGTACGTGTGATATACATACACTTTTTTGGGATCATATTTTCTATTCCGCTATTTAATCAAAAACCTTTGGGGATCAGTTAAATTGGGGGATAGTCTGTGTTGGTACGTGTGAGAAAGATCCACCTTTCCAAGTTGTTGGGGTTCATCTCATACTTCTGAAGGTTTGAGGGTGCTGCCTGTTCCATACTCCCCCTACTCCTAGCCTTTTAGGGGTACAAACAATAGTAATTGGGGCCTAGTGTGGTTGTGTACGTGTGATATACATACACTTTTTTGGGATCATATTTTCTATTCCGCTATTTAATCAAAAACCTTTGGGGATCAGTTAAATTGGGGGATAGTCTGTGTTGGTACGTGTGAGAGAGATCCACCTTTCCAAGTTGTTGGGGTTCATCTCATACTTCTGAAGGTTTGAGGGTGCTGCCTGTTCCATACTCCCCCTACTCCTAGCCTTTTAGGGGTACAAACAATAGTAATTGGGGCCTAGTGTGGTTGTGTACGTGTGATATACATACACTTTTTTGGGATCATATTTTCTATTCCGCTATTTAATCAAAAACCTTTGGGGATCAGTTAAATTGGGGGATAGTCTGTGTTGGTACGTGTGAGAGAGATCCACCTTTCCAAGTTGTTGGGGTTCATCTCATACTTCTGAAGGTTTGAGGGTGCTGCCTGTTCCATACTCCCCCTACTCCTAGCCTTTTAGGGGTACAAACAATAGTAATTGGGGCCTAGTGTGGTTGTGTACGTGTGATATACATACACTTTTTTGGGATCATATTTTCTATTCCGCTATTTAATCAAAAACCTTTGGGGATCAGTTAAATTGGGGGATAGTCTGTGTTGGTACGTGTGAGAGAGATCCACCTTTCCAAGTTGTTGGGGTTCATCTCATACTTCTGAAGGTTTGAGGGTGCTGCCTGTTCCATACTCCCCCTACTCCTAGCCTTTTAGGGGTACAAACAATAGTAATTGGGGCCTAGTGTGGTTGTGTACGTGTGATATACATACACTTTTTTGGGATCATATTTTCTATTCCGCTATTTAATCAAAAACCTTTGGGGATCAGTTAAATTGGGGGATAGTCTGTGTTGGTACGTGTGAGAGAGATCCACCTTTCCAAGTTGTTGGGGTTCATCTCATACTTCTGAAGGTTTGAGGGTGCTGCCTGTTCCATACTCCCCCTACTCCTAGCCTTTTAGGGGTACAAACAATAGTAATTGGGGCCTAGTGTGGTTGTGTACGTGTGATATACATACACTTTTTTGGGATCATATTTTCTATTCCGCTATTTAATCAAAAACCTTTGGGGATCAGTTAAATTGGGGGATAGTCTGTGTTGGTACGTGTGAGAGAGATCCACCTTTCCAAGTTGTTGGGGTTCATCTCATACTTCTGAAGGTTTGAGGGTGCTGCCTGTTCCATACTCCCCCTACTCCTAGCCTTTTAGGGGTACAAACAATAGTAATTGGGGCCTAGTGTGGTTGTGTACGTGTGATATACATACACTTTTTTGGGATCATATTTTCTATTCCGCTATTTAATCAAAAACCTTTGGGGATCAGTTAAATTGGGGGATAGTCTGTGTTGGTACGTGTGAGAGAGATCCACCTTTCCAAGTTGTTGGGGTTCATCTCATACTTCTGAAGGTTTGAGGGTGCTGCCTGTTCCATACTCCCCCTACTCCTAGCCTTTTAGGGGTACAAACAATAGTAATTGGGGCCTAGTGTGGTTGTGTACGTGTGATATACATACACTTTTTTGGGATCATATTTTCTATTCCGCTATTTAATCAAAAACCTTTGGGGATCAGTTAAATTGGGGGATAGTCTGTGTTGGTACGTGTGAGAGAGATCCACCTTTCCAAGTTGTTGGGGTTCATCTCATACTTCTGAAGGTTTGAGGGTGCTGCCTGTTCCATACTCCCCCTACTCCTAGCCTTTTAGGGGTACAAACAATAGTAATTGGGGCCTAGTGTGGTTGTGTACGTGTGATATACATACACTTTTTTGGGATCATATTTTCTATTCCGCTATTTAATCAAAAACCTTTGGGGATCAGTTAAATTGGGGGATAGTCTGTGTTGGTACGTGTGAGAGAGATCCACCTTTCCAAGTTGTTGGGGTTCATCTCATACTTCTGAAGGTTTGAGGGTGCTGCCTGTTCCATACTCCCCCTACTCCTAGCCTTTTAGGGGTACAAACAATAGTAATTGGGGCCTAGTGTGGTTGTGTACGTGTGATATACATACACTTTTTTTGGATCATATTTTCTATTCCGCTATTCAATAAAAACCTTTGAGGATCAATTGAATTGCGGGATAGTCTGTGTCGGTACGTGTGAGAGAGATCCACCTTTCCAAGTTGTTGGGGTTCATCTCATACTTCTGAAGGTTTGAGGGTGCTGCCTGTTCCATACTCCCCCTACTCCTCATCTAGCCTTTTAGGGGTACAAACAATAGTAATTGGGGCCTAGTGTGGTTGTGTACGTGTGATATACATACACTTTTTTTGGATCATATTTTCTATTCCGCTATTCAATAAAAACCTTTCTAGGGCAAGATCTTAAATTACAGAAATATGAGGAGACCGTCAAATAAGGGCCGTGGCCTGGGTCGTGGTGCTGCTGGTAGAGCTCCTGTTGCAAGGAGAGGACATGGTCGATCTGTGCCAGCTACACGCACAAGTGAAACACCTTCCTCAAGTGTGAGTAGGCGACAGAACCTGCATCAGTATTTGGTAGGGCATCAAACGCCCCTAGAAGTGATGAGGCCAGAACAAGTTGAGGCGATAGTAGATTGGTTTGCTGCTGACAGTGCCTCCAGTTCCTTCACATTGTCTCCCACCCAGTCTACTGCAGAAAGGTCAGAGTTGGCACCTGCAGCCAATGTCCAACCGTCTTTCACCTCACCCCCTTGCAAATCAGGCCAGCAGTCTGAGCCCCAAGCCATACAGCAGTCTCTTATTCTTTTTGAGGACTCTGTCAGCAGGGTTTCCCAGGGCCATCCACCTAGCCCTGCCCCAGAAGTGGAAGAGATTGAGTGCAGCGATGCCCAACCACTTATTTCTCAAGATGAGTACATGCAAGGATCATCGCAGCACGTCTCCGATGATGACGAAACGCAGGTGCCAACTGCTGCGGCGTTCAGCATTGTGGAGACCGACAAGGAGGGCAGGGGTGAAGACTGGGTGGAAGATGATGTGGAGGACGATGAGGTCCTCGACCCCACATGGAATGAACGTCATGCAGGTGACCTGAGTAGTTTGGAGGAAGAGGCGGTGGTCGCACAGAGCCACCAGCACAGCAGAAGAGGGAGCAGGGTGCAGAAGCGGAGCGGCCGTGCC
Organism: Pelophylax lessonae; assembly: GCF_965119305.1. NCBI lineage: Eukaryota > Metazoa > Chordata > Amphibia > Anura > Ranidae > Pelophylax > Pelophylax lessonae. The sequence continues at coordinate 135,784,894 of NC_138780.1, forward strand.
CTAGACACTACGCCCGCTACTGCCCAACGCAGCAAGGGAACGAGCGCACCAAAGTCAGCTCAAAGGAGTTCTCTAGCGTGGAAGTTCTTTAGAAAATGTGCTGATGACAGGACACGAGTGGTTTGCACCCTGTGCAATCAGAGCTTGAAGCGAGGCATGAACCTTCTCAACCTGAGCACAACCTGCATGATCAGGCATCTAAGTGCAAAGCACGAGCTGCAGTGGAGTACACACCTTCAAAACCAAGAAACGTCTCTGGCTCATCCTGCTTCCTCTTCTGCTGCAGTCTCGGCCGCTCCAGCCACATCTGTAGTGATACCGGCACCTACCCCGCAAACAGACGATCTGTCAGCAACACCACCACCTGGGTCACCAACAACCATCTCCACAATGTCCCGTGGAAGCGTTCAGCTTTCCATCTCCCAAACACTTGAGAGGAAGAGGAAGTACCCCCCTACCCACCCGCGATCCCTGGCCCTGAATGCCAGCATTTCAAAATTATTGGCCTTTGAAATGCTGTCATTCCGTCTGGTGGAGACGCACAGTTTTAAAAACCTTATGTCGGTGGCTGTCCCACAGTACGTCGTGCCCAGCCGCCACTACTTTTCCAGGCAAGCCATCCCTTCCCTGCACAACCAAGTGGGGGAAAATATCAGGTGTGCACTGCGCAACGCCATCTGTGCCAAGGTCCACCTAACTACGGATACGTGGACCAGTAAGCACGGTCAGGGGCGTTATATCTCCCTAACGGCACACTGGGTAAATGCAGTGGCGGATGGGCCTGAGGCGGATAGCAATTTGGCGCATGTCCTTCCACCACCGAGGATTGCAGGGCGCTTCAGTTTGCCTCCTGTTCGTAACTCCTCCTACTCCGCTTCCTCATCCTCTACCGCCTCCTCATCCGGACAGCGTAACACCTTCACCACCAACTTCAGCACGGCCAGGGGTAAACGACAGCAGGCAGTTTTACAACTTGCCTGTTTGGGGGACAAACCACACACCGCGCAGGAGTTGTGGAGGAGCATGGAACAGCAGACAAATGAGTGGTTGCTGCCAGCGAGCCTCAAGCCCGGCCTGGTGGTGTGTGATAACGGGCGAAATCTCATAGCAGCTCTGGGCCTAGCCGGTTTGACGCACATCCCTTGCCTGGCGCATGTGCTGAATTTGGTGGTGCAGAGGTTCCTTAAAAACTACCCCGATATGTCAGAGCTGCTGCAGAAAGTGCGGGCCGTTTGTGCGCACTTTCGGCGTTCTCACCCTGCTGCTGCTCGCCTGGCAGCGCTGCAGCGTAACTTCGGCCTTCCCGCTCACCGCCTCATATGTGACGTGCCCACAAGGTGGAACTCCACCTTGCACATGCTGGAAAGACTGTGCGAGCAGCAGCAGGCCATAGTGGAGTTTCAGCTGCAGCACGCACGCGTGAGTCGCTCTGCGGAACAGCACCACTTCACCACCAATAACTGGGCCTCCATGCGAGACCTGTGTGCCTTGTTGCGCTGTTTTGAGTACTCCACCAACATGGCCAGTGGCAATGACGCCGTTCTCAGCTTAACTATCCCACTTCTATGCCTCCTTGAAAAAACAATTCGGGCGATGATGGAAGAGGATGTGGCACAGGATGAGGAGGAGGAGGAGGATGAAGAGGTAACATTTCCAAGGCTTTCAGGGCAGTCATTCGCAAGGGGCTCCGAGGGTGGGTTCCTGCACACGCAAACGCCAGGGACGCAATTGTCCAGCAGGGGCACAGTTCTGGAGGATGAGGAGGATGAGGAGGAGGAGGAGCTGGAGGAGGAGATGGAACCATGTTCACAGCAGGGTGGCACCCAGGCCAGCTCATGGCCATCACTGGTGCGTGGCTGGGGGGATACAGAGGACACGGACGATACACCTCCCACAGAGGACAGCCTTTCGTCGCCTCTGGGCAGCCTGGCACACATGAGCGATTACATGCTGCAGTGTCTCCACAACGACCGCCGAGTTGCCCACATTCTAACTTGTGCTGATTACTGGGTGGCCACGCTGCTGGATCCCCGTTACAAGGACAACGTACCGTCCTTAATTCACTCACTGGAGCGCAATCGCAAGATGCGCGAGTACAAGCGCACGCTGGTAGACGCCATGCTGCTGGCATTCCCATCTGACAGCGGGGCCACAGTGGAAGCACAAGGCAGAGGAGGAGGAGGAGGAGGTCGCCAACGCAACCAGGGCACCGCCAGCACCTCAGAAGGCAGGGTTAGCATGGCCGAAATGTGGAAAAGCTTTGTCAGCACGCCACAACAAACAGCAGCACCAGCAGCTCAGATGGAACGTCTTAGCAGGAGGCAGCATTTTACCAACATGGTGGAGCAGTATGTGTGCACACGCCTACATGTAGTGAATGACGGGTCTGCCCCCTTCAACTTCTGGGTCTCCAAATTGGGCACATGGCCTGAGCTTGCCCTTTACGCCTTGGAGGTGCTGGCGTGCCCTGCAGCCAGTGTATTATCTGAACGGGTATTTAGCACGGCTGGGGGCGTTATAACAGACAAGCGCAGCCGCCTGTCCAGAGACAATGTGGACAAGCTCACGTTCATTAAAATGAACCAGGCATGGATCCCACGGGACTTTTCCGTACCTTATGCAGAATAGCAATGGATACCGACCTTACCCACCCATTGTTCCATTTTTGCTCTTTCTCACTCTTTTGGGGTGTACCCTCATTTAAAATTTTTGAAAAGAAGCAGTGTTGGCTACCTCGTCCTCCTCCTCAGGGCCAGATTAATGTAGGGGCTATTGGAGCTGCAGCTCCAGGCCCCTACCTTTTATATAGGCCCCGGGTTGGCCATATTCACTGTTACCGCTCTTCTGTCACTTGTAAACACAGAAGTCTGGCTTCTATGCTCGCTTCCCCAGGCAGCACCCTCAGAACCTCCCCACACAGCGTGAAGGCCGGACAAGGAGGGACAGTTGGCGATGCATGGATGTGTTTATGGGCTTCAGAGACAGCATCCCATGTTGAATTAGGCATGCATGGCTGCACCCTTCCTCCTCTGGGTGCATGGCAAGGCACGGCCCTTAAGGCCCTTCAAAATCCTCAGCACCAAGCCCATGATGCTGTTAATCCGGCCCTGGTCCTCCTCCACCGCCGCTTCCACCTACACCGCCCATAGGTGTGCGCAGCCTATTGCATTAAGGTGTGCACCCCAAAGTTGAAATACACATGCATGTGTTTGCCAGCAGGGAGAGTAATGTATCGGGGCCATGTACCTGTAGGCAAGGAGAAATAGAGCAGAGCAGGTCCCAGGGAGATCTTTCCCATCTCCTCACTGGCAATGCTATGTGCCCTAGGTGATTAGGGTGTGCCCAGGCACACCCAGCACACCCTGTGCGCACGCCTATGTCACCGCCACATCCACCACCACCTCAACCTCCCTCCTACTCCATATGGGCCTCGTCCTTCAGAGATGAAGAAGAACATTGTTTTATTTTTCTGTTTTTTTTTTGTTGTTTTAAGTTATTTCCCTATCCACATTTGTTTGCAGAGCACTTGCCATGCTCTTAATTACGTTTTGCTGCCATTTGCAGCACTCTAGCCCTTTCCTTTGGTGTTTTAGAGCCATTTTAGTGCCTTAAAGTTCGGGTCCCCATTGACTTCAATGGGGTTCGGTGTCCGGGAAAAGTTCGGTAAAAGTCCGGGACACGGACCCGGACTTTTTTTTAAAGTTCGGCCGAACCCGTCGAACACGGACATCTAGGTGTTCGCTCAACCCTACTAGCCTCTCTTTCAATGCTTAAAGCATAACTCCAATTATGTTGAGAAAAAAAACATTCCCTGCTAGGTGATCTATGCACAGTGCAAGGATTTTAACAAACTTTGTTGCAGATTCCTGCCTTTGTTATTCTGAAGAAATCATTGTTTGTTCCTCTGTGCCTCTTTGCTGAGTGGGTCAAATGGGAGTGGTTTTATAATTATCTATCAGCTGTGGCAGCTTCAGGGCTCTAATGGGGAAAGCTGTTGGGTCTGCATCCCTTTAGACGCATTCCTATTGGAAGTATCTCACCAAAAATTACATTTTTGTTGCAGGGGATGCCAGAAATCTGACTTGCATCTTAAAGAGGAAGTAAACGCTTGAAAAACATTTTCTTTTCCCCCCCCCCTGCAAAGTAAATGCATAATGTGTTAGTATGCATTGCATACTAGCACATTATGTGACACTTACCTGCAATGAAGCCCGCATTGTCCCTGCTGCCGGGCGCATCCATCTTCACCCATCTTCTTTAGGGTCTGTGGACTCCGGCTGTATTATTGGCCAGAGCCACGTGACATCACTCCCACGCATGCACGGGAGCCGCCAGTCACGGCACAGGGCTCTGAAGAAACGGCCGCCCGTGCGCCGATGACGTAATTGGCTGCATGCACTGTAAATATCTCCTAAACGATGCAAGTTTAGGAGAAATTTACAGCACCTGTAGGTAAGCCTTAATATAGGCTTACCTATAGGTAAAAGTCATTAAAGTGAGTTTACAACCACTTTAAACAGACTTCTGGGAAAATTGGTGAGCCAATCAGGAAATGAAGTTTCTGGGGAGTGGTCAGTACACATTCTGTGTACAGAACAGCTCCAGGTAGCCATATTGTAATGCATTTTGAGAAAATTACAATAGCTGCAGATTGAAAAGGAAAGGTCATTTTTAATAACATTCAATTACAATATGATTTGTGTCGCAATTGTATACGCTATATTGTTTTTCCCCACGAAAGTGGAGTTACCCTTTAACCATAGTTTGTCTTCTGGGGAGGAGAACCAAAATTTCATTTGGTCTAGTAGGGTAGCATAGTAGTAGTTTTTGATATCTGGTAAACCCATACCCCCTAGTGATTTATTGGTGGATAATATTGAGAACACTACCCTAGGTTTTTTACTATTCCAAATGAATTTTGAAAGTTTTGTAATCAGTCACGTAAAAAAATAGCAGGAATTAGAATAGGTAAACATCATAAAAACTACATAGCTTTTGGTAATGTTTGCATTTTAAATGCCGCTATTTTATCCACCGAAGATAGTTGGGTTTTTTGTATGTTTTGTAAGTCCTTGTTGACTTGGTAAATTACACTGTTTTTCATCGAGACAAGTATTCACTAATGAAGGATATGCTGTGTTCATATTTCATATCTGAGGTTTATAACCACTTTGAATCCAAAGTGATTTCAACCCACAAATCAGTGCTCCAATGTAGTAAATAGTATAATAAAACTGTATTAATGATATAAGTCCTAATAAACAATTCCAGTCTGTGTCACACTCCACAAAATGCCGTTAAGTGTATAAACAGGCTCACCAGATTTTTATGACCCTTTATTTCTAAGCGAATCATGAAATGCTTGATGCAGGTAAGTATAGCAGGAAAACATCCAGCCAGATTTTCCAACATAGCTCTCACCGTTCCTGTGTGATTCAAATGCAAGTGGACGGATTCACACCACAAAATCACAGTCCAGATGCGTTTTACATAAATTTTTGATGCATTTGTAGGCAGGTAATGGTTAAGGCTGCCCCAGCCGGGTCTCTCTTTATGGGCTTTCTGCTGGGCTCTGCCCTATAAGCCCCCCCCGCCCGCCCCCCAGCTGATAAATCCAGGAAGGAGGCTCTGCCCAAATTAGTTTCAGCCATGTGGGAAAAAGGAAAGGCTGTAAGCTGAAGATATATTCTGTTACGCTGTTAGGATGCGCTCACATCTGCCTATTTCTGAACGTACAGCATCCCACACAGTAAAAGTACGCTTTGCAGAGTGTTTCAGAAACGTGGCATTGCGCTTGTGTTTCCATAATGGCAGCGCAAGGGCGATGCATTTTTGCAGTACGTTTCCAAAATGTGCTGCAAAGTGTGTGTTTTCTGTATATTTGGAAATGCACAGATGTGAATGCAGCCTTTAATGACATCCAAATCACTGTTTTGCCATGCATTTGTCACGCAACAAAAGTTCTATAATTGCACCAAAATGCACTCTGAAAAATCATGGAATGCTTCACGACCAAAAAGATTCTTGAGCTACTTATGGAGTATTTGTCGTGAATAGAGCAGCCAATTCATGTAAATGGTCTGCCCTATGTGCAATGCGTGTTTACTTGCAAGGAAAACATGAGTGGGAATGCATGTTTCCGCTACGCTCAGGTGTGGATGGAATATGCTTGGGAGGAGAGTTTTTAAGCAGCAAGGATGAACTGGGGGTGTTCTGTGAGTGGTAAACATAGAAGTCTATGGGGCTGAAATCGCAGGGCGCCATTTAAAACAATGGGATTTCCCTCGTCATGCAATTCTGTGCTCATCAGAAGTCGCACTAGTAGGGGGCTAATAAGTGACATGTTTGTTCAGGTGCCCTGTAGTACACTGAGTGCTATGGAAGTTGAGCTCAGAATTTAACGAACAGAACGGATATCTTGGAGAGATCTACAACTGCCTGACACTGTCCGTCTTCAAGGAAATTGGTTATACAGGCATACCCCGTTTTACGTACACTCACTTTACGTACACTCACGAGTACGGACATGCCCCGAGAGTGTACGTAAAGTGCCTCGCAAGTACGGACGTTCCGACATTCCCGCGCCGCGCAGCCGCAGTATACCCTGGAGGTGCGAGAGGCCAGGTTCCTGCCCAGAATACGCCCACAGACAGCTCGCCGCGCAGCCGCAGTATACCCTGGGGTTGCGAGATATGCCCACAGACAGCTTGGAGTTGACCACCAGCCATCCGTGAGTTGCCTGCCAGGTTACATAAGCCGAGCCCATAGAAGCCTTTACCTCCATTACTTGTGCCAATGTTAAGAAGTTGGAAACAGCTGTGTGTATTTGTGGCTCTATGTTCTAGGCTGTGCTATGATAAGGTGACCACTTTTTGAAAATCAAATTCAGGGAGACCCTACTGACTGCACCCAGTTTTTTTTTGGGGGGGGGGGGTGGGGTAGGTTTGAGCAGAGGGGCTTCTTTAATGGCAGCATGTGAAGTGCACCACGCCAACAGTTGGGTGTGGCCAAACTGGAAGGGGCTTAAATAGGTATAGTTTGATAACACCTAAGCCTACTTTGCTCTGGGATGGGAGTGCAGGCCAAGGTGTGCACTGTGGGTCCCTGTCACAAGCAAGGGCAAGGCAAGCTTACAATTTTTTTTTTTAATACTGTTCTGTATTATGTTTATTTTAGTTATCAATGCATTATTTATATCAGTTATGCCTCTAAATGACTATTGGAATGTAGTACATGCATTGAGAAGTGAAAAAAGGTATTGCTTCACTTTAAGTACATTTTCGTTTTACATACATGCTCCGGTCCCATTGCGTACTTAAAAGTGGGGTATGCCTGTATATGCAATTTAAATCTCTCTCCTTCTCTCTCCTTCCATCTCAGCAAGAGAGCCAAACCCACAGACATCCTGAAATCCTAGCACAGAACCTCGGCACATTTGTGTATGTGCAAGATAATCAAAGATGGTGGCATGGGAAAGGAGGAGCAAAGCAAAAATATCAGGCGATTAAAGTTACTCTTTAAATGCTAAATGACACCAGCTTCCACTTCTTTTTTCCAAGTTTGGCAGGCAGTCCAAAAGCTTAATATATTACTAAACTGATTTTGTTGCTCCCTGTAGTAAGCAGAACTGTCGCTCTCTGAATTCTATTACTGGCTTTAGTGGAATTCAAGATAACTTAATATGAAGATTTATTAATCTGCATTAGCCTTCTGCCATATTACATTATTCTTAAAGCAAATACTAGAACCAGGACACGTGAGTGGAGGCAGCATGCCGATCAATATCTACAGCTAATTTACAAAATAAGAAATACCTGTATAAGGGTACCTAGTGGTGGGCAAGATTGATGCATCCTACTAGATCAGTGCTAGTCAACTTATGAGGTATAGCAGCTTGTTTCTGAGGTTATAATGGAAAAATTGAAAAAAAAAAAACAAGGTCTGGAATATGAGCTTTTATATATTTTTTTAATGAAAAGTAATATATCGATGGCATGGTATTCAAACTATATAAGATGAAGATCTTAATGAAAGTTTTCCAAGACTTCATATAAAGTCTTAAATTAGTTCTCTAGTCTGAAGATAAGCAAATCCTGGAATACAGTTCAAGTAACACGAAACTTCTGAATGAAGTTCTCAAACAAAAGAAATATGCATTTATGACCCTAGGGGGCACTACATGGGAAAGGCTCCAGTTTAGTTTGTTTGTGGGTTCCATCTTGTAGCTCCTACAGTTGGGAGATTGTTGGGATACAGTAAATGCAAGAGCAATATATGCTTCTGGATCAGCATTGTCAATAATGGAAAAATGCATATTGGCAGGAAGCTTTAAATTATTATGAGGGAAAGGGGGTGGATACCTTTCCCCATGTATAGGTAAAATGTTCTTAACAGTCTATACAGTTCTTGTTATTTTATTTGTAATAAAAAATACAATTTCAACAAGTAAGTTTAGTTTATTTACTGAATAAATTGTACCTTTTTTCCCCAAGCATAATACTTTTATATACACCGAATTTCCAATTTCATGTGTAATAAAATTACTTTCAAATTTTAAAACCACTCTACACTTAATTTTTTTAAAATTTTTCTGAAAAATTTAAATTTTTCCAAAAAACTGAAAAAATTGTTTTTTCCATGGCTTCAAAATTTGAGTTAGATTATATGTACCATATTCAACCTATATAAATATATATACACTGCTCAAAAATTAAAGGAATACTTTTTAATCAGAGTCAGGCATCAAGTCAATTAAACTCCAGAGATATTGATCTGGTCAGTGAAGTAGCAGAGGGGATTGCTATTCAGTTTCAGCTGCTTTGGTTCTAATGAAATTTACAACAGGGGCACTAGATGGGCAACAATGAGACAACCTCCAAAACAGGAATGGTTTTACAGGTGGAAACCACTGACATTTTTTTCCCTACTCATCTTTTCTGACTGTTTTTCACTAGTTTTGAATTTGGCTAGGGTCAGTGTCACTACTGGTAGCATGTGGCGATACCTGGACCCTATAGAGTTCGCACAGGCAGTCTAACTCCTCCAGGATGGCACATCAATACGTACCATTGGCAGAAGGTTTGCTGTGTCTCCCAGCACAGTCTCAAGAGCATAGAGGAGGTTCCAGATGACAGGAAGTTACTCTAGGAGAGCTGGACAGGGCCATAGAAGGTCCTTAACCCATCAGTAGGACCGGTATCCGCTCCTTTGTGCAAGGAGGAACAGGATGAGCACTGCCAGAGTCCTACAAAATGACCTCCAGCAGGGCACTGGTGTGAATGTCTCTAACCAAACAACCAGAAACAGACTTCATGAGTGTGGCTTGAGGGCCTGCCATCCTTTAGTGGGCCCTGTTCTCACTGCCCGCCACAGTGGAGCTTGATTGGCATTTGCCATTGAACACCAGAATTGGGGCGGGTCTGCCACTGGCGCCCTGTGCTTTTCAGAGATGAGAGCAAGTTCACCAGAGCACATGTGACAGACATGAAAGGGTCTGGAGAAGCTGTGGAGAATGTTATTCTGCATGTAACATCGTTCAGCATGACCAGTTTGGTGGTGGGTCAGTGATGGTCTGGGGAGGCATATCCATGAAGTGAGGCACAGACGTCTACAGGTAGACAATGACACCCTGACTGCCATGAGGTATCAGGATGAAATCCCTCAACCCATTGTCAGATCCTACGCTGGTGCAGTGGGTCCTGGGTTCCTCCTGGTGCACAACAATGCCCTGCCTCATGTAGCGAGTGTATGCAGTCAGTTCCTGCAGGATGAAGGAATTGATACCATTGAATGGTCCCCATGCTCGTCTGACCTAAATTCAATAGAACAGCCCTGGGACATTTTGTCTTGGTCCATCCGACCTTGCCAGGTTGCATCTCAGTCTGTTCAGGAGCTCAGTTATGCCCTGGTCCAGATCTGGGAGGATATATGTATCTTCTGTTATTCTCAGAGTGGATTTGATATTTTGTTCCCTAACCATATGGCTGGTTATTTATTTTTACCGCTGCATATAGATATTCAAGAACAAATTGTCCTTTTTTAAACTATACATATTAGGTAAATTATACAATTAATCAAAACAATAATTGACCACCTAATTAATTATAAACATAGTTTATAATGTCAAAATGTCAAGTGTCCGATCTGTCTGCCGCAATGTCGCAGTCTGGCTAAAAATCGCCAATCACTGCCATTACTAGTAAAAAAATTAAAATAAATAAAAAATGACATAAATCTTTCCCCTGGTTTGTAGACGCGATAACTTTTGCATAAACCAATCAGTATACACTTATTGGAATTTTTTTTACCAAAAATATGTAGCAGAATACAAATTGGCCTATAATTATAAAAAAATTTGATTTTTACATTTTTTTTGGGAGTGTTATATAGCAGAAAGTAAAAAATATTGTTTTTTTTCTTTCAGAATTGTCGCATTTTTTTGTTTATAGCGCAAAAAATAAAAATCGCAGAGGTGATCCATTACCATCAAAAGAAAGCTCTACTTCAGAAGTGATGTCATGTGCTGGATTGTTTTGTATGTATTCTTTCGTCTCTGAGCATGCCTAGTCTTGCTCTTAAGATTTTTTTCCGTCGAAAACTGTACTAATGAGAAGAAAATCGGACGTTGTGTTGACGGATGATAAGAATTTTATAGCCTGCACATCAGGATTTTTTCGGCCGAAAAGTCGGAGTCGGCTGTCGAAAGCACCATACTAAAAATCCAAAAATCGGCAGATCGGTCGTCGGATTAAATTTCCCCTCAGATTTTCTTATCGTGTGTACGGGCCTTTAGCTTAACCACTTAAGCCCCGGAGGATTTGGCTGCTAAACGACCAGGAGGTATTTTGCGATTCGGCACTGCGTGACTTTAACGGACAATTGCGCGGTCGTGCAACGCTGTACCTAAACGAATTTGGCGTCCTTTTTTTCCCACAAACAGAGCTTTCTTTTGGTGGTATTTGATCACCTGTGCGATTTTTTGATCACGCGCTATAAACAAAAAAAGAGCGTCAATTTTGCAAAAATAACAATATTTTTCACATTTTTTTATATGAAATTCCCCAAAAAAAAAATGTAAAAATCAAAAATTTTTAACATTTTCGGCCAATTTGTTTTATCCTACCTATGTTTGGTAAAAAAAATTGCAAAAAGTGTATTTTTATTGGTTTGCGCAAAAGTTATCGAGTTTACTAACAAAGGGAAAGATTTCTGTCATTTTTGTTGTTTTTTTTTTTAACGCGTAATGGCGGCGATCTGCGATTTTTTTTGCGGTACTGCGACATTGGGGCGGACAGATCGGACCCTTGACTGACATTTTTGACACTTTTGGGGTTACCAGTGACATTTCTTCAGTAATCAGTGCTATACATATGCACTGTTACTGTAAAAATACACTGGTAGTGAAGGGGTTAACTTTATTTGGGAGGGAGGGGCTGTGTGTGTCCCTAGGGGCGTGCTTTCTACTGTGATTGGCTGTGGCTTGAGCTGTAAGGACACTGATCAACGGATCTACATACTAGATCCGTGTTATCAGTGTCTTTACACTGAGGAGAATGACAGGCAGCTTGTTTACACAAGCCGCCTGACATTCTCCCTCTCCCCCGCCGATCACAGAGTGGCCGGCGGACATCGGGTCCGCCGGTCACACGCGCGGGGGGGCCCGTGACCGCGCGGGAGCGGGAGCGCGCCGCCGGCGGTGCGCGTTCGCTCCCCAGACCCTCCCAGGCTAGTGACGTACCGCTACGTCACTCTGCCTGTGAGGGGCTGACCGCCGCAGTATATAGTCGTGCGGCGGTCGGCAAGCGGTTAAATCACATATGCAAGCTAATGGGCCTGCAATCTAACCATGCAATCAGGGCAGGGAAGAGAACTATGCTTTCACTTACCGCGGCTGCCTTTGCGGTCTCCACCCCCTCACCTGATTGCCGACTTTACCTATAAGATTATTTTTTTTTTCTGGTTTTGTTATAATCAAGTTCTTGAACCATAACTCCACATGTAGTGCTGAGAACAAAAAAAGGTTTCTATTTGTCAAGGGAGCCTGTCATGAAATAAATATGTAGGCTGCCATATCCTATGTTAGTTTCCTGACTGTCATAGGTATTCAATAGTTCCAATACTTTCTGAGGCACTGACCTGTTTAGGTATGCAAATCAGAAGTTCTGATTTCACTGGCAACATTCTTGTTGTGGGTCAATGAAGATAAATACACCAGTATGGTAGCCAGGAAACTAGCATCTCAGAAGATGCTGATCAGTGTTTACCGATAGATCTTTAACAGCCAATGTCTTTTGCTTTTATATATCCATGGCTATCGTCAGAGGCGTAACTAGAACCTTCAGGGCCCTGGTGCAAGAAACCATGAAGGGCCCCCCGGACCCCTGGCCGGTGCTCTTCCCTTTGATCCTGGTGCCCTTTACTCTCATTGTGGGGCCCTTTATTACAGTCCAGCAGCAGGACCCTTCTGCTGCAGTGGGCCCCCTTCCTGCCATCTTGGGGCCTTCCCACAGTGGTGGAATGCCATGGCTTCGTCCCAAGTGTGACCTTTGCGATCCTGGAAGTTCACCCACTGGTGTCGGTAGTTTTTATTTTGTGGTATTTTAATTGTATTATTTTTTTTATCATTTTAACTTATCTTTTTACAATGTCACTGACTATGACTCTGTCCATTCAGAAAAGGAAGGAGCTGGTAAATTACATATTTACTGACCCCTTCCTGGTTTTACATGCTGCCCCCGCCATCCATCCTATACAGGTGTACAGGGGAGCAATTGGCAATTGCAACCCCTTCAACCCCTGTAGTTACGCCCCTGGCTATCGTAGTGAAAGTGGTAAATGCCAACTTATTTGAAGGAATATGGCACCTGCAGTGACAAAGGTAAAGGATTTCTGCAGTCTAGTTAGCAAAGCTCCTGTATCTACAAGAAGACTGCACAGAAGGGCTGGAGCAAGGTGTTACAGACTTTGATTGTCTGTTTGAGAATTCAATTATCTCTGTGTGCTCTGAGCCTGTCTGTGTACCCAGCCGTCTGCTCTCCCCCTTCAATGAGTTTCTGCTGGAAGAGAAGCTCTCCTATACTGTATGCAAGAAAAAAAATCCTGCCCAGGTCAATGAGAAATTAACTTTTGCAGATTCTAAGTTTACATAAATTATTTCAATGTAATATTTGTTCTAGTTAAGGAGAAATGATACAAAATACAGATCCATTCAAGATCAGCTAAATTATGGGGCTGATTTGGTGTTAAAGTAACTCTGTTGCTACATAACAAATAAAAAAATGATGAATAATATTTACCCTTGATATGAGGCTCCATTCCTATATAGGCGTCCTGGATCGCGGACAGAATCGCCGCGATTCTGCCTGCAGTCTAGAATCATTGCAAATCGCGGGACGCCCGTGCGATTCCTGTGACTTGCCGCAATTGTCACCCAACGAATCCCGATAAAATCGCACAAACAGAATCGCAGGACACCTGTCGCCCAAAAAAAAGTACAAGAACTTCTTTTGGGCGACAGGCATTTCGCGATTCTGTTGGCGCGATTTTACGGCGAACGTGCTACATAGGAACCCATGTTAAAAAAAATGAAATGCATTTCTGCAAAAAGCATGAAAAAATGCATTATTGTGAATCCAGCCTAAAGTATTGGGACACCTGCCTTTCTACACACATGAACTTCAATGGCATCCCAGTCTAAAGCCCTGTACACACGATCAGATTATTAAACGATCTGTCATCCGTTTTTTGTGGCATGCTAGTCTGATGTGGAAAGTGAAGAGGTTATTTTCATACGAATTTTCCCGTACGACAGAATTCTACTTCAGAAGTGATGTCATGTGTTGGATTGCTTTTTATGTGTTCTTTGGTCTCTGAGCATGCCTAGTCTTGCTCTTAAGATTTTTTTCCGTCAAAATCTGTACTAATGAGACAAAAATCGGACGTTGTATTACGGACAACAAAAATTTTATAGCCTGCACTTCAGGATTTTGTCAGCCGAAAAGTCAGAGTCGGCTGTCGAAAGCACCATACTAACAATCCGAAAATCGGCAGATCGGTCGTCAGACTAAATTTCCCTTCAGATTTTCTTATCGTGTGTACGGGCCTTTATTCCGTAGGGTTCAATATTGACTTGGCCCACCCTTTGCAGATTTAACAGCTTCAACTCTGATGGGAAGGCTGCCCACAAGGTTTAGGAGTGTGTCTATGGGAATGTTTGACCATTCTTCCAGAAGCGCATTTGTGAGGTCAGGCACTGATGTGGACAAGAAGGCCTGGCTCACAGTCTCCACTCAAATTCATCCCAAAGGTTTTCTATTGGGTTGAGGTCAGGACTCGGTGCAGGCCAGTAATATTCCTCCACCCAAAACTCGCTCATCCATGTCTTTATGGGCCTTGCTTTGTGCACTGGTGCACAGTCATGTTGGAACAGGAAGGGGCCATCCCCGAACTGTTCCCACAAAGTTGGGAGCATGAAATTGTCTAAACAGTCTTGGTATGCTGACGCCTTAAGAGTTCCCTTCACTGGAACTAAGGGGCCAAGCCCAACCACTGAAAAAAAAAACCACACCATAATCCCCCCTCCACCAAATGACCAGTGCACAAAGCAAGGTCCATAAAGACACGAATGAGTGAGTTTGGGATGGAGGAACTTGACTGGCCTGCACAGAGTCCTGACCTCAACTCTATAGAACACCTTTTGTGATGAATTAGAGCAGAGACTGCAAGCCAGACCTTCTCGTCCACATCAGTGCCTGACCTCCCAAATGCACTTCTGGAAGAATGGTCAAACATTCCCATAAACACACTCCTAAACCTTGTGGGCAGCCTTCCCAGAAGAGTTGAAGCTGTTATAGCTGCAAAGGGTGGGCCAACTCAATATTGAACCTTATGGACTAAGACTGGGATGCCATTAAAGTTCATTTGTGTGTAAAGGTAGGCGTCCCAATAATTGTGGTATTATAGTATATTACATCCAACAAGAAAGAGGAATATCCTAATAGCCCAAAAGAGTCTATCATTATTCAAAATGTATGTTTTAGCCCCGGTTCACACTAGGGCGACCTGTGAGGCGACCTGGTCGCCTCACAGGTCGCCGCAGGTCGCCTCCCATAGGAAAGCTGCGGACCCGTTCTAATAGGAGCGACACAAGTCGCTCCGACCTAGAAAAAGGGTCCGGAGCTTCTTTGGGGCGACCAGGAGGCGACCGCCATAGACTTCAATGTTATGAAGTCCGTGGCGGGCGCTCCGAGGTCGCGGCGCGCTGCTCGCACCGCGATCTCGGAGGTCGCCCCTGCAAGTAGCGTCGCTCATATGTGAACCGGCGCTTAATGTTATTAAATAAGGTTTAAAGCATAGTTCATGTAAACATAAAAAAGGCCGATGCACATACCGTATGTCCCCATAAAAGATAGTGATAAATCATTGTATGCTTATCACAACGTGTTGGATCTCTAATGATGGAACTATAATTTCTTGATGCGTTTAATGAACATCAGCCCACTTATTCAGTAGAAACAATTATCTGTTCTGTGACCTGTGCGAAAGACCTTTTCTCTTTTACAGAACGTATCCAGCTGCCACGTTTTCTGCATCTTCAGGTGCATTGTCACCACAGGACACAGAAGTAAGGTAGCTGCCAGTGGAGGGAAGCACAGGGCTAAGTGACGGGCATTCTTGTAGGAAGATCTCTCTTCCTGGTGATACCCAGCGTCGTTGTGCTTACCCACGGCTCTATGGGACCAGAGACCGCACACAAATATTGATCTGTTTAATAAATAATAATACACATTTATGTGGCTTGAATGGCCGCGGCCCTTTATTATTGGTATAATAAATACATGTCACCAATAATAGGTTAATTATTTTTGACCTATTGCATACTGTACATACACCAAACTTTCCATACCAACAGTTCAGCCACGAAAGCTCAAATTAAATTTATAAAACAAACCAACTTTTTTCCCTTCCATGACAGAAGGGACAGAACCACATAACAAGGACGGTGACATAGGGAGGGAGGGGAGGGCTGCTTTCTCTTGTACTGCTGCCGTTGTTCTGATGACTGTTACATTTCTTCTTTCTTCTCATAGGTTCTTCAAGTCACCCGACTCCACTGAAGCTTCCAGAATATTTGAATAATGTCCGACAGGTAAGTGACCAATCCTAACCTTTTAATTTTTTAACTGCCCATTTGTGTCGGTTCCTGCTTCCATAGGCAGGGGTCGCTATTGAGCTTCTCCTGCCTTTCATTCCTCTGTCAGTGCCTTTGAAAAGAACTTGGTGGTGACATGTGCAAAATGAAAAAATTTGTTTAGTTTCAATTTCGTTTTTTTTTATTTTAGTTTATTCGTATTCGATTAGACTTTTCTGAAAATTCGAATTTGAATTAAAATTTTTCTTAATTTTCACATATAGGAAAGTTTTCAGCTTTCACACCAGGCCTCTTTCACACTTGTGCAACTTGTCATGTAACCTTGGACATCAGAGTTGCACGACATGTCATTCCCCATGTTTTCCAATGATACCTATTTATATATGCGCAACTTCAGCCCCAGAAGGTTTTACCCCCTTAATGACCAGGCCATTTTTTGCGATTCGGCACTGCGTTACTTTAACGGAAAATTGCGCGGTCGTGCAATGCTGTACCCAAATACAATTGATGTCCTTTTTGCCCCACAAATAGAGTATTTGATCACCTCTGCGTTTTTTAGATTTTGCACTATAAACAAAAAAAGAGCGCCAATTTTGAAAAAAACGCCATATTTCTTACTTTCTGCTATAAAACATTCCCAATAAATTTTTTTTAAAGATTTCATTTTTTTTATCAGTTTAGGCCTATTTGTTTTCTGCTACATATTTTTGGTAAAAAAAACCCTCAAAAAGCGTATTTTAATTGGTTTGCGCAAAAGTTAGCGTTTACAAACTACTGGATAGATTTTTGGACTTTTTATTTATTTATTTATTTATTTATTTATTAGTAATGGCGGCGATCTGCGATTTTAGTGGGACTGCGACATTGCGGCGGACAGATTGTACCCCTAACTGCCATTTTTCACACTTTTTAGGGACCAGTGACACTAATACAGTAATCAGTGCTAAATAATATGCACTGTTACTGTATAAATGACACTGTCAGGGGGAAGGGGTTAATACTGGGGGTGATCAAAGGGGTTAAATGTATGCCTAATGTGCTTACTAACTCTGTGGGGGGTTCTGTGACAGGCACAGACAGATCACAGTTTCAGCTTAGCTGAAACTGCTGATCTGTCCCTGCCTGTCTGATAGAAGATCCGCCTGCTTTGTTTACATAAGCAGGCGGGTCTTCTCTCGGTTTTCGGACGATCGCGGGAGGGCAGCGGCAATCGCCGCCTCTCCTCCCACGGCACGCCTCCCGCTGTGTCTAAACACATGCACTCCAGTCACGTAGTACTACGTGACTGGACGCAGCCGAGCTGCCCTACCACAGTAAAAAGTCGGCAGGCGGTCGGCAAGTGGTTAAAGTTGCAGCAACTTCAGCATAGTTCAAATTTCTGTAGCTGCTGACTTTTAATATTAGGACTTACCTGTACAGGGTTCCCGATTTTCGGATCGGCTCTCGGGTTCTACTGCTGCCATTCAAGGTAAGGGAAACCGGCAGTGAAGTCTTTTGGCTTTGAATAACAAGATAGACTTAGCTAAGCTCAACAGAAGCTCAACAGAAAGTTGCAGAGGTTTGTGTCTTGGTCAAGGGATCCTCTGGCGGACGCCACAGACGCGCTAGTAGCCCCGTGGGGTCAGTATCAGCTGATTTACGCCTTCCCTCCTCTCAAGCTTCTGCCAAGACTTCTATGCAGGATCGAGGCAGAAGGGATTTCAGTCATCTTACTGGCTCCGGACTGGCCTCGCCAGGCTTAGTACGCCGATCTGGTGCGGCTGGTCGCCAACGTTCCTTGGAATCTTCCTCTCAGGGAGGATCTTTTGTCCCAGGGACTGATCTACTTCCATCCTGCTTTACAGTCGCTGGCTTTGACACACTGCTGAAAGCTAGGAAATCTACTTCTTGGAAGATCTACCATCGTACGTGGAAGACGTACATTGTGTGGTTTGAGTCTCTTGGGGTTACTCCTCGCCAGAGATGTATAGTAACGAAGTAGAACTACTTAAGTACTGTACTTAAGTACCGAAATGCGGTATCTGTACTTTCCTAGAGTAGAATTTTTTTCTCCTACTTCTACTTTTACTTCACTACATTTTTTCGATGATTTCGATACTTCTACTCAAGTATTTTTTTTTTTGTGCTGCATAGTTACTCGTTACTTTTAAAAAAATTACCACTGCCAGAACAGTAGATGGCAGGTTGCATAAAGCTCAAAAAAATATGTATAATGTCATTTGTAAATCAGCGCATACGAAAATAAAGGCTGTGTATAATAAAAGCTGCTATACCAAATCTTTCCAATAAAAAGAAAATATGAAACAAACAAATAAATGGTGCTACAGCGCTTAAAGTGCATCAAGAAACTACTAACAAACACAGGTTAATCATTTGAAATAATAAAAAACAATATGATGTTCAAACGTTTGACTTCTTTCTTTAATAACTACATAACACAGTACTTGTACTTCTACTTTCAGTACTTGAGTAGAAATTTTTTTTCAAAACTACTGGTACTTTTTACTTTTAGTACTTAAGTAGCAATTTTTTTTAAAAAACTACTTGCAATACTTAAGTAAAAAAAATGTTGAATACTTTAGTACTTCTACTTAAGTAACTTTTTCTGCGAGCACTTCCACTTCTACTTAAGTCACTTTTTGATCGAGCACTTGTACTTTTACTCAAGTAGAACTTTCGAGTACTTTATACAAGTCTGCTCCTCGCTCCTTCTTGGTGGCTTTGATCTTAACCTTCCTTCAGGGGGGGGTTGAACAGAAGTTGACCTTGAGTACCATCAAGGGTCAGGTGGCCGTCTTTTTCCAACGACTTTTGGTCACACACTCCTGGGTACCTTTCTTCAGGGTGTCCGAACTTTTGTTGCTCCAGTGTGGGCTCCGTTGTCGCCTTGGGATCGTAATTTGGTGCTTTCAGCTCTGCAGAAGCCTCCTTTTGAAAATATTTGTGAGATTCCCCTGCTTACGTTTTCCCAGAAGGTGGCCTTTTTAGTGGCTATCACTTCTGCGTGCAGGGTGTCAGAACTGGCGGCGTTATCCTGTCATTCACCTTACCTGGTGATTCACAGGGATAAAGTGGTTCTTCACCCCTGTCTGTCATTCCTTCCAAAGGTTGTCTCTGATTTTCATTTGAATGAAGACAATGTGTTGCCTTCCTTGTGTCCCAGGCCTAAACATCCAAAGGAAATTACTTTGCATGCCTTGGATGTGGTCCAGGCGATTAGGGTGTACCTGGCAGCGACTGAGTAGTTCAGGAAGTCAAATTCTATATTTGTGCTCACGGATGGACCTTGCAAAGGATTGTCCGCTTCCTCTGCGACCATTTCCAGATGAATCAGACAGACAGTGGTTCATGTCTATTCCATCAGGGGTCAGGTTCCTCCTTTCCCTGTCAAGGCGCACTCTACTAGGGCGCTTAGTGCCTCCTGGGCCTTACGTCATTAGGCGTCAGTAACGCAGGTTTGCAATGCGGCCACCTAGTCATCGGTGCACAAGGTATTGCAGGCTGTTGTTTAAGAGGACCTGAACCTCTTTGAGGGTGTATTGTTTTTTTCAGGTGGGCTGGGGTTGTTTGGTTGAGCCCCTGTTGCCTGGTTAGCTAATGCTTAGCCTTAGGAAATGTTTTGGTTGTTCCCACCTCTCATGTTTAACACTGCTTTGGGACATCCCAATAGTTATGAATACCAGCAGCTGTGTCCGCCAATGAACGAAAAAGAAAATGGGATTTTTGACTTACCGTAAAATCCATTTCTCTGATGTTCATTGTTGGACACAGCACCCACCCCTCTGTGGAGTTATTATTTTCCTGACACTGTTTGTTACAAAACTGAGTGGCTATAGCAGAGAGGAGAAGTATACCCCCTGGGACTGCCCATGGGTGTAGCCAGAATTTTTTCCTGCCTAGTGTCCTACTCCTGTAGGGAGCAGTATAACCCAATGGTTATGAATACCAGGAGCTGTGTCCGTCAATGAACAACAGAGAAATAGATTTTACGGTAAGTCAAAAATCCAATTTTTTAAATGAGCAGTGATTTACTGATGCTTAAAGTGAAAAAAAAAAGAGAAATAACAATGAAATGAAAAATTTCTTTCAATATAGTGCCTGGGGGGTCCCCTTAGTCTGCCTGTAAAATGGCACATCTGTCCCATGTATAGAACCTGCTGCAGAAATAATTACATTTATAAAGTCATAAAAATGAAATTTTTCCCTGCAAGCTTTCTTTATTTTATAAACAACTGCTTGGGGAGCCAGTCTGTATGATGAGGCAATAATGTAGTGCACTCAAAACAAGATTAAAGATGTTTTGGATAAATTCTGGTGTCTCTTCCACAGGCTTTGGATAGAAGTAACAGGTGCGGAAAAATTGGGCTTTGGGTGTTGGTGGTGCCTTCACACTTTAACCCTATAGAGGTACTCTTGATGAAAGCTGTCAAAATTGAAATGATGTGTATCGGTCAAACAGTGGCGGAAAAATTGGGCTTTGGGTGTTGGTGGTGGACAAGAAGGCAGAATAGGCCACTCTGGCAGCTGCAGTGGACTGCACACTAGTCTCTGCTTGGGTGATGGAAGATGTGGATGGTTTAGTAAACTAGTCCATCACCTCCGCTGCATGCTGTGGCTGGATAGCATGGGCAACATCACTAAACAGAGGAAATAATGCCCTGCCCTGGGGAATGACCAAGTCCACCTTTGCCTGTGGACACATACACTTCTGGCACCCTCACAGTGCCATGGCAACGTCCTACGTCCTAGTGTCTGCCTCTGCTTGTTGGCCTCCCAGACATGATGGGGGGGGGGGGGGGCACTTAATAACAAAATGTAATAAAGATGTGGAAATGTGTATGTGGAGGCAGTTTATTCAACTGAAAGTGGTGTTTGGTGCACTTTAACCAGACTTGTATAAAGTACTCGAAATTTCTACTTGAGTAAAAGTACAAGTGCTCGATCAAAAAGTTACTTAAGTAGAAGTGGAAGTGCTCGCAGAAAAAGTTACTTAAGTAGAAGTACTAAAGTATTCAACATTTTTTTTACTTAAGTAGTGCAAGTAGTTTTTTCAAAAAATTTGCTACTTAAGTACTAAAAGTAAAAAGTACCAGTAGTTTTGAAAAAGAAATTCTACTCAAGTACTGAAAGTAGAAGTAGAAGTACTGTGTTATGTAGTTATTAAAGAAAGAAGTCAAAAGTTTGAACATCATATTGTTTTTTATTATTTCAAATGATTTATTCAAATGATTAACCTAAACGACAATCACAATTCCTTAGGCTGTAACTTTTTGTAAACAAAAAACAGATAAAGTATGTCCCTCCCTTCCCCTTTTAAAGCATCCACCTTTTAAAGCCAGGGGTGGTCTCCTTCCTGAGCTTCCTCACTCTCACAGCCAGGCAGATCACTTGAAGTTGAAGGGCCAGGGGTGGAAGGTGGTGTTTTTGGTTCGTCCATCTTTTCAGCTGATCAAAAGGCAGAACAGGAGCATGCGCAGTCTTCTTAATCGCGGTTTGATTTGATTTACTCAATTGATGATGATGTGCCAGGCCAGCTTCATCAAACCTACAACGCTTAAAGTGAAAAATGCATCAAAAACTACTAACAAAGTTGCTGTGCTAAAAATGCTAATAAAGTGCCTGCAATTATATATATATATATTCTTCTTGTATTCAAAATCATCGCCCACAGTATCAAAAATAAAGTGACATGTCTGTGCTAAATGCAGTGCAAATTATTCCCACAATGTAAATTTAATTCATATAAAATATATATGACAATACCACATTAAAGTTGTGATTGTGAATAAGTTAGGTGCAAGTTTAAGTGTGTAAACTAAACTTTATAACGAAAAGTCCATAACTGAATTCCAGTGTGCAATCTAAGAAGTGCTTGTCACTTGCTGTCAGATGCTTCCACCTTTCTTCTGTGATCTGCTCAAGTAAAGTGGTGGACTGGATAGCCTCTCTCTCTGCCTCTCACCTTAGTAGCACTGGCACTGCACTGGTTCAAAAAGCTGTCTATATTATTTTCATTATAAGAACTTGTCAGAACATGCTTCCACCCCCTGTCCTTGACACTAGTAGTGCTCATTTGCTTTGCTCAAGTCAAGTGCCACTGCCAATGGCCACTGCAGTGCAGGCACAGCCGCACAGGCAGAGGCAGGCCGCAGGAAGCACAGGCACCACCACAACACAACACTTATGGTCCATGGACCATGGATGGTCAGATAATCATCATAGCCATCAGTCTCACTCTTCTTGGTTCAAAAAAGCCACCCATGACCCGTGTGTATATAATATATTAATATTTTATATTGATTATTTGATTCTCAAATGGCACATTTGCCATGGCAAAGATTAGGCCCTCTCCACGGTCCACCTCACTCACAGAGAGAAGAAGATGAGATAAAGAAGAAAATGCTCCGAGTCCTGCTCCCGCGTCCCGCCGCCCGTGTCACAACTCCTCTCAGTAAGGGCCCTAAGGGGTGGAGTCTGAGTGAAACACAACACGTTTAGAGACGGAGACCTCGAGCGGGAAGACGGCAGCACGGCTCCTCCAGTGCGGTCTTAACTTGATGATCATGACAGTGATTCCGCGGGCCGCGGCGCGAGCGAGGCTGTGGGATTGATTGAATTGAGTTGTGCTGCCTACTGCTACACGCTACCTACTACTACTACTAAATTGTGAGTCAGTATATTTTATTTAATTTTTATATATAAAAGCGGTATTGTTGAGCACTACTAGCCACTAGATCTCCTGGCTGTCACTTTGTCACATGTTGGGGAATCACATCGGCTCGGCTCCAGAAGTGGCGGGTGTCCCCGTCATCCTGTCAGGGCCGCCAAGAAGTTCATCACCTAATCTTAAGTTATTAATATCTTATGAGGAGAGGACCTATGAGATTGAGAATTGAAATAATTAAATATATATGGCTTTTTGAACCAGTGCAGTCAGTGCCAGTGCCACAGTGCCACCCAGACGCTATCCACCAGTGCCACCACCATTAAGTGTGTTGGTCGGTCACTCGAGCACTGAAGGAGGTGGAAGCATCTGACAAGTGAAGTGACACTTTAGATTTGCACACTGGAATTCATTTATGGACTTTTCGTTATAGATAGGTTTACACACTTCAACTTGTTGCACGCACCTGACCTAACTTATTTCATAACTTATTTTATTGTGATTTATTGTCATATTTTATATGAATTGAATTTACTGTTACATTGTGGGAATAATTATTTTCACTGCATTTAGGCTTTAGCACATTCATGTCACTTTATTTTTGATACTGTGTGGAGTGTGGGCAGGGCACTGGGGGCAACGATGATATTATATCGATTGCACAGGCACTTTATTCGCACAGCCAAGTTGTGTTTGTTAGTAGTTTCTTGATGCACTTTAGGCGCTGTAGCACCATTTATTTGTTTGTTTCATATTTTCTTTTTATTGGAAAGATTTGGTATAGCAGCTTTTATTATACACAGCCTTTATTCTCGTATGCGCTGATTTACAAATGACATTATACACATTTTTTTGAGCTTTATGCAACCTGCCATCTACTGTTCTGGTAGTGGTAATTTTTTTAAAAGTAACGAGTAACTATGCAGCACAAAAAAAAATACTTGAGTAGAAGTATCGAAATCATCGAAAAAATGTAGTGAAGTAAAAGTAGAAGTAGGAGAAAAAAATTCTACTCTAGGAAAGTACAGATACCGCATTTCGGTACTTAAGTACAGTACTTAAGTAGTTCTACTTCGTTACTATACATCTCTGACTTTAACCTGAGTACTCACTACAAAGACACACTCCACTGACACACTACAATATACTGCAGTAAAACCACTGACGCACTGCAATATACTGCGTAAATGTGCAGTAACGCACTGCAATATACTGCGTTAAACGTGCAGTTACGCACTGAAATATACTGCGTTAAGCGTGCAGTAATGGACTGAGGTATACTGCGTTAAACGTGCAGTAACGCACTGAAATATACTTCAATAAACATGCAATAATGCACTGAAATATACTGCAGTAAACCTGCCCAGACAAAATAAACTGACACTAAAATAAAAATTAATGGTCACACTACACTCACACTAAACTATCACTAGAGTCACACTAAACTGATACTCTACAACAGTGGTCCTCAACCCTGGCCCTCAGGGCCCACTAACAGGCCAGGTTTTCAAGATAACTGATATACATCCCAGGTGATATAATTTGCTGCTCAGTGATTGCAGTACTCTAGTCTGCATCTCTCCAAGGTAATACTTAAAATCTGGCCTGTTAGTGGGCCCTAAGGACCGGAGTTGAGGACCACTGCTCTACAATGAATCACAATATCATATTATAGCACACTTACTTGATAGCAGCACTGAACAGAGCCCTGTTCTATATCTCTCCACACCAATATCACACTACAAATGGCTTCTATTGAAAGAATAGTTTTATAGTGTGGGGTGGGACTATAAGCAATGAGCCATGATTGGATAGAGTCATCATGACAGTATCCAGTCATGGCTCTGACAGTGCTATGTGCCCTGACTGGGCAAAGCTTTCATTGCTTCAGCCAACCAAGGCTTCCAATTCATTGTGTGGCTGCGCAGTGCATTGTGGTTGTTTGGCGGGCCGAACAAACGGTCAAACGCTGCAACAATTCGGGTGTTCGTCAATCGGGTGAACAGCCAGTGTTCAGCCCAAACTCATGCTCAGGCTGAACAGTTCCCCAACCATATTCTTCACCATTCACCTACCCCAAATCTTACAGAACCATGACAATTTAATTACGTTAATGAGAAAAGGGTAATTTTAAAGACTTTCAACCCCACCTCCCAGCATGTTCTTGGCCAATCAACATCAGTGTCAGTGTGTCACGTACCTGGTGATGGATCCTGAGTTGGAGAGGGTGACGTTCTCTTACACCTCTGACTCAGTACCCCTGGTAAAGGAACAGGAGGCATGAGTGCCTGGAGTGGCATGAGTGCCTGGCAGTTCTTGTGATGCTGTAGATGAGTAGTCTGTGTGCATTAGGATGCAGGTTGGACTGTAATGCAGAGTAGCTGGGACAGCAGGCTAGCAGGTTTCTGGTAGACAGTCAGCAACACTTGGCAGGTTTGGCAGGTCACAGACAGCAGATACTTGGCAGGATGGCAGGTCTCTGGCAAACAGACAGCAGGCACTTGGCAGCCTGCAGGAGTGAGGACAAGAGACAGAGCAGGGTCAGGCAAACTAGGTCGGTAACTAGCAGGCACATAAGGAACAGAACAGCAGGCAGGAGAGCAGTCAGGTTCAGCTCTTTTTGGTTCCAGCGTGAGAGAAGAGAGCATCACAGTGAGTACACAAGCACTACACTGACACCAGTACACATAGGCACACATTTAACCCCTTGATTACCCCCCAGATCACCCCCCAGTTAACCCTTTCACTGCCTGTCACAGTGTCACTATATACAGTATATAGATAATTTACTGATCACTGTATTAGTGTCGCTGGTGACGCCAGTTAGCGCCAGCAGAAGTCCCAGATTACATTTAGAGTACCCACCATATATCCCTTAATAAAGGTTTAACCCCTTTGATCATCCCCAAGTAACCCCTTCACTGCCCTGTCACAGTGTCATTAAATATAGTATACAGATACTGTAAGTTACTGATAACTGTATTGGTGTCACGGTGACCCTAGTTAGTGCCAGTGTCAGTCTTAGTAAAGCGTCAGGGTCCCACCACATATTTTCTAATAAAGTTTTAACCCCCTGATCGCCCCCAGTTAACCCTTTCACTCCCTGTCACAGTGTCACTAGTAAAGTGTACTGAACTTTTTTTCTGATCACTGTATTAGTGTCACGGGTGACACCAGTTAGTTAGCGTCAGCATCAGCGTGAGTTAGGGTCAATCCCAGATAGCATGAGATTTTAACCTTTTGATCGCCACTAACACTAACACACACACACACTATATACCGCCAATACTAGTACAGTGTCTGAACTGGTCAATATCTTTGATCTGATCAAAACTATACTAGCGTCCCCAATAGTTTAGTGTTCCCGAAAACACGGCGTTAGCAGGATCAGCTCTGACACCTGCTTACACCTGCATTTAGCCCCTGTGCCAAGCCCCCAAGAAGTGCAGTATCAATAGATCACTGTCACTTTATTGGCAAAATTTCAAAAGGTACACTAGTAATGAGGCCTACAGGATACTGAGCATGACAGATGAGAGCAATGGGGAGTCCTCACTGTCAGAATCATACTTAGTATACAAACTAGAGAGTAGCGGCACCCTGACAGATAGCTCTGACAGCGGAGTAGAGGTCCCTGCTAAGGTCAGGTTTTCTCAACCCCATTCTTCTGTTGCTGAGGTGCAACAACCGCATGATTCTCGCATGCAACAGAGTGTTGGTACTAGTGCAGCTCAACCTTCTGGTTAACTGGCGAGCACCAATGGCCTTGTACACCCTGGTCATAGACAAACGAGCACTGCAGTATCACTTGGTTACGTGGCGAGTCCCATAAGTGCAGTTTAAGCTGGTGTGGTGGCTAGCACAAGTAGTGTCCCGCAGCCACCAAGAATTTAAACACAGGCCCGTAGAGCCCATAGTGCCCTTCCTGATGCGCTTACAAATTCTGTTCAGCAGTCCACAGATTCTGCAGCTCCCGTACTTCCCCTATTCACTGACCAACCCGGAATTCAGGTGGAAACAGTCTATTTTACTCCCCTCAATTTTTTTGAGCTGTTTTTTCACGGAAGATCTGTACGGATCTATTGTGGACCAAAGCAATTTGTATACTAATCAATTTATTGCCACAAATCCAAATTTGACCCTTGCCAGGCAATTTTGCTGGAAACCTATAACGGTTCCTGAATTTAAAACCTTTCTGGGCATTACTAAAAAGAGTGAGTTGCGGTCAATTTGGTCCACTGACCCAATTCATCATATGCCCGTGTTCTCTGCTGCCATGACCAGGGCTCAATACGAGCAAATATTGCGGTTCATGGACTTTAGTGACAATGAACTCTGTTGTCCTCAGGGTAACCCTGGATATGACCAGCTCCACAAAATGTGGCCCTTTGTAAACCACTTCAGTCAAAGATTTGCAGCCTTGTTTATCCCCCAACAAGATGTCTGCCTTGACGAGTCCCTAATCAAGTTTTCTGGCCGCCTTGCTTTTAAACAGTTTCTCCCCAGCAAGCGTGCCAGATATGGGGTCAAGATGTATAAGCTCTGTGACAGGGCAACAGGCTATACATGTAGTTTTATGGTTTACAAGGGAAAAGATAGCAATGTGGAGCCAACTGCCAAGACTACATGGGGAGCAGTGGCAAGATTGCTTGGGACTTGGTGTCACCCTTACTCGGAAAGGGGTACCATTTATACGTGTAAAACTTCTATACAAGCGTGCCACTTTTTAGACACCTCTTTCAATTAGGAATTGGCACATGTTGCACCGTGCAATCTAATCACTGGGGCTTCCCTCAACAGCTTGTAAATGCCCCACTTAGTCAGGGGGAGAGAACCTGCTTGAGGTGCAATGAATTGCTTGCAGTAAAGTGGAGGGACAAACACAGACACGGCAGTCTAAATTACAACGGTGACTGGTGTTGTTGAGAAGCCCCTCTGTGTCCACAACTACACCTGTAAAATGGGAAGGGTGGACTTTAACGACCAGATGATGAGGCCGTACATAATTGCTCGTAAGGCCAGGCGCTGGTACAAGAAAGTGTCTGTATACTTATTCCAATTGGCTCTTTTCAATGCTTATGTACTATACAAAGCATCTGGAAGAGGTGGATCCTTTCTAAAATTCCAGGAAGAGATCATTACAGCCCTTCTGTATTCAGAAGGTGCTGTGGCCCAATTTCCCAATCAAGATTCAGTGAGCCGGCTGCATGAGAGCCATTTTCCAAATGTCCTCCCTGGTATCCCTAGCCAAGGAACACCCCAAAAAAGATGCCGTGTCTGTAGCAAGCGCGAATATAGGAGGGACACCGGCTATTTTTGTCCCTCGTGTCCTGGCAAACCTGGTCTCTGCATCGGTGACTGTTTCCACCGCTACCAAACACTAGTGGGGTATTAGTATAGTGTACAGCACGGCAAAGTCTAGGGCACACTTTCACACAGGGTCTCGAAACATGTTGGGTGGCTATCACGTTTTGAGAGACCCTAACCTGAAACATTTATAGTTCCAAAAAAAAACCCCACCCAAAAATAAATATAAAAAAAAGCCAAAAATAGTTGTTGTTTTATTGTTCCTACTGTTTTACTGTATTTTATGCTATACTGTAATGTTTTATTGTTACTGTGTTTTATTGTTAACTATTGTTTGCTTTGCAGG